>NC_133617.1:230174656-230800906 GCF_048593235.1 Sminthopsis crassicaudata
CCTCAGCAAAAATAAATAAATAAACAAACAAATAAATGAGACAGTTGTTGCTCATCTGGTAACATATATTTATATGCTATGGTACTTAAGTACAGAATACAGATGTAATAGTGTGTTAAAATGTTTGACTGGCTTGGATTATTTGAATTTTGGCTTGCATGTAATGTGACCAAATACCATTTATAATTTTCACTAAATTTAATTTATTTTTTTATTTTTAAATTTTTTATTTTCCTTAGTTACATGCAGAAACACCATTTTAAAATTATACATATACATTCATTTTTAAAAAGATATTTCCTTATGAATCATGCTAGGAAAGAAAAATCAGACCAAAAGGGAAAAACTATGAGAGAAAAAAAAAACAGAGAAAAAAGGGAAAAAAAGTGAACAAGACGTGCTGATTTATATTGTCTCCATAGTTCTCTATTTGTATTTGAATGGCATTTCTATCCAAAGTTTTCTGGAATTGTCTTGGATCACTTGGATCACTAACCATTGAGAAAAAGCTATTGTTGAATACAATTTTTTCCTGGTTTTGCTTGTTTTGCTCATCATGACTTCATGTAAATCTTTCCAGGCCTGTTTAAAATCAGCTTATTCATCACTTTTACAGAACAATAATATTTCATTACTTTCACATACCATAACTTACTCAGCCATTCTCCAAGTGAAGGGCATCTACTCATTTTCCAATTTTTTTGCCACCACAAAAAGAGCTGCTACAAACATTATTGCACATGTGGGCCCTTTTCCCTTTTTTATGATCTCTTTGGGATTCAGATCCAGTAGTGGCACTGATCAAAGGGTATGAACAATTTTATAGTCCTTTGGGCATAGTTCTGAATTGGTTTCCAGAATTGTTGGATCATTTCACAACTCCACCAACAATGCATTAATGTCCCAGTTTTCCCCTATCCACTCCAATATTTATCATTTTTTCTGTAGTCTTAGCCAATCTGAGTAATATGAGGTGGTACCCTCAGAGTTGTTTTAATTTGCATTTCTCTAATCAATAGGGATATAGAGCGTTTTTATTTGATTAATACATGGTTTTGATTTCTTTATCTGAAAATTGTCTGTTTATATCTTTTGACCATGTTTTAAAGCCTTTTGTTTTCAAAACATGCATAAATAATTTTTAATATTCATCCTTGCAAAATCTGTATTCTAATTTTTTTCTTCCTCCCTTCCCTCCACAGATGGCAAGTAATCCTCCACAGATGGCAAGTAATCCAATATATGTCAAACATGTGCAATTCTTCTATATACATTTCCACAATTATCTTATTGCATGAGAAAAATCAGATCAAAAAGGGAAAAAATGAGAGAGAAAACAAAATGCAAGCAAACAACAACAAAAAATGAAAATACTATGTTGTGATCCACATTCAATTCCCATAATTCTCTCTGTGAAGATGGCTCTTTCCATCGCAAGACCATTGTAATTGGCCTGAATCATTTTGCTATTGAAAAGAACTCTGTCCATCAGAATTGATTTCTTTATTTGAAAATGGTCTGATTATATCCTTTGTCCATTCATCAATTGGAGAATGATTTGTATTCTTATAAATTTGACTTATTTCTTTAAAATATTTTAGAAATGAGGCCTTTTCCAGAAACATTGGTGGTAAAATTTTCCCTTTCAGCTTTCTGCTTCCCTTCTAATCTTGGCTGTGTTGGTTTTGTTTGTGCAAACCCTTTTTGATTTAGTGTAAAATTGGGGCAGTTAGGTGGCGCAGTGGATAGAGCACCAACCTTGAATTCAGGAGGACCCAAGTTCAAATCTGGTCTCAGACACTTAACACTTCCTAGCTGTATGACCCTCGGCAAGTCACTTAACCCCAGCCTAAGGGGGGGGGGGGAAGAGGGAAAAAAAGAAAGAAAGACATTTAATGCAAAATTGTCCATTTTGCATTTCATAATTTTTTCTAGTTTTTCTTTGGCCATAAATTCCTCCCTTCTCCAAAGATCTGATAGATAAACTATCCCTTGGCCTCCAAATTTGCTTATAGTGTCACCTTTTATGTCTAAATCATGTACCCATTTTGACCTTATTTTGGAAGGGTTATGAGATGTAGGTTTGTGCCTACTAAATTGAATTTCACATTATTTGAACTCATATTATTTGTGACCTAGCTATACACACATTTCTGAACTCTACATAGCATCTTTACAAAAACTAATCAGGTCTTAGAACATAAAAACCTCACAAACAGATGCAGAAAAGCAAATATTATGCATAACTTTTACTGGGCACAATACAATAAATATATGAAATAAAGGGACATTGGGGAGGAAACATTAAAATTAACATGAGATTAACTTAAGTCTAAAGAATTGTGAGGTCAATTAAATAACAGAAATAATACATAATTAAAGTTAATAATAACTATGAGATAACAGTCCAAAATTTTTCATATACAGCCCAGGAAGGACTTAAAAGTTTATATTTTTAATTAACAAAAAAAAAAAAAAAAAAGAAAAGAAAAAGGACAACAAAAAAATTAGAAAATTAACAAACTAAAAATCTCTAATTAAAATAAATATCTTAAAAATCAAAGAAGAAATTAATAAGATTAAAAACAAAGAATCCATTAGAATAAATGAATAAAGTTAGGACCTTTACAAAATATATAAACCATTAAGTAAATTGATTTAAAAGAAGAAAAAGTTAAGCCAAATTACCGGTATCAAAATGAAAAAGGAGGATGATAAATAAAATAAATGAAAGAAATAATTAAAAATCAAAATAAATGAAGAAAAGATAATCATATAAATGAATATTAATAATATGATACAATAGTATATTTTTTTCTATCTATAATAAAAACAACTTAAATGAGTTAAATATTTACAAAACTATAAAATATTCAAATTTGGCACAATGAGAAATAGAGAATTTAAGCAACTCAGTTTTAGGGGAAGAAATTCAACAAACCATAAATGAATTCCAATGGGGGGGAAAAAACTACAAGGCCAAGTAGATTCACAAAAAATTTTATCAAACATCCAAAGAACAATTAATTTGAATATTAAATGAATTATTTTCAAAAATAGCCTCAGAATGAATACTACTAAATCCTTCTATGACTCTAGTACAATATTGATATATAAACCGGGAAAATCAAATAAGAAGATAAAACTACAGACCAAAATCCTTGTTAAACAAGGATGCAAAAATGTTAAATAAAATATGAGAAAAGAAGCTAAAACAACCCATCACAAAGATTGTATGTCATGACCAACAGATTTATATCATGAATATAAGGTTGATTTAATATTAGGAAAACTAGTATAAACTTAATCAACTGTGTTAGTTACCAAATCAACAAAATTATATGATCATCTTAGATATAGAAAAAACTTTTGAAAAAAAACAGCACTGATTTCTGTTGGAGATACTAAAAACATAGAAATAAACAGAGCTTTCTTTAAAAGTGATAAGTATATTTAAAACTGAGAGACATTGTTTATAATAGAAGTAAACTAGAATCCTTAACAAAAAATTCAGGGGTGAAATAAGGATGTCCCTTATTTTTTAATTTACTTGAAAAAAATATTAGAAATTCTGACTTTAACAATAAGATTAAAAAAATAAATTGAGGAAATAATGTATAAAGAAGAAACAAAACTGTTTTGGGGAGTAGATTATATGATGGTATATTAAAGAACTCTTAAAAAATCAATTAAAATTAATTGAATTGATATATAAATTTAACAGACTTTCAGGATATAACATAAATCCACACAAAATCACCAGCATTTCTTTATACCAATAAAATCCAACAGGAAGAGGTAGAACAAGAAATTCAATTTTAAATTACTACAGAATGTATAAAATATTTGAGATTCTACCATCCACATAAGAACTATATAAGCACAGGTACAAAAAACTGTATATAGAAATATAGACCTAAATAAGTGGAAAAATAGAATAATTTAAGGTGATATAATAAAAATAACAACTATATATTAATTTATTTAATGCCATACCAATCACAATATAAAAGTTTGCTTTATAGAATTAGAACAATTAATAATAAAATTGACAGAGGTAAAAACATCAAATATCTTAAGAAAATCATGAAAATCAATATGAATAAAGGGAGTATAACAATGCTACATCTCAAATTATTAAAATCATTAATTATTAAAAACAATTTATGGAAGTTGAAAAATAGATTAATCAGTAGAACAGATTAGATGCACAGCACAAACAAATATATCTAATAACTTATTATTTGATAAGCACAAAGATAACACTTACTAGGATAGAAATCCATTATTTGACAAAATTTTCTGGGAAAATTGGATAGCAGTGTGGAAGAAATCAGAGCTAGACCAATACTTCATACATATATAAAATAAACTCTGAATCATTACTTACATATAAAACAAATTAGAAAAGCAAGGAAAAAGTACCTATCAAATCTATGGATACAAGAAAAGTTCATGACAAAAAAAGGAATAGAGAGAAAATGGTTAGTTTTAGTTATATAAAGTGAATTTTTTTTTCAGAAACAAACTGAATAAAGGTAAGCTTAAAAAGAAAACAATTGTTAAAAAAAAAAAACAAACTCCAAAATCTTTGCAGCAAGTTATTCTGATAAAGATCTCATTTCCAAGATATATAAGGAACTGATTTAAATTTTAGGGAAAAAATCTTTTCTAAATTAATAAATGGTATAAAAATATGAATAGACAATTCTCAAGGAAAGAAACACAGGCTATATATAGTCACAAGAAAAAATTCTCCCAGTCACTACTAATTAGTAAAATGCAAATTAAGGTAGTTCTGAGATTCCATCTCAAACTCATCAGAATGTCAAAGATGATAAAAGGAGAAAATGTTAACTGTTGTAGAAAATGCAAGAAACCAAGAACCTCAATGTGCTGTTGGTGGACCTGTGAATGATTTTTGCATTCTGAAATTAAGCAGTTAGCAATTATAAATAAAAAATGTTAAATAGCACATGCTCTTTGACCCAACTGTTCCTCTGGTAGGACTATACCCAAAAGAGATCAAAGAAAGAGGAAAAGGTCCTTTCTGTACAAAAATATTTTAGAAGCTCTTTTTTGTGGTAGCAAAAAAAAATAACTGATAATTAAAAGGATATCCATCATTTGAGAAATGGTTGAATAAGCTATGATATATGTATGTTGTACTATTGTGCAATAAAAACTGAGTAAATAGATGATTTAAAAAAGACATAGAAAGACTCATATAGACACAGAGTGATAAAAGGAGAACCAGTGAAACAATTTATCATAAAATGTCAATATTACAAAAATGAACAAGTTTGAGGATATTTATAAGGTGATGGATAACAAAATGATTAAAATCAGAACAATTTATGCAATTATACAACATTGAAACAACAAACAGCTTAGGAAGCTATAAAAATGTTGTGAGTAAAATGGTCAGTTATGATTCCAGGGATTGATGATGCAATATTCTCTCCTTACAGAGAAGCGATAGATTTAGGTTGCAGAATGATATATCCATGTACTTTTGAATACAATCTTTGAAGGAGGTTTTTAAATTTGATAATGTATATTTTTATGGGAAATTTTCTTTTCTTTTATTGAATGGAGTTGAGGGTGGAAGGAAGAGAAAATTGATTTCTTTAATTTGCTTACAAAATAGAGAGGTGATTAATACTATTTATGTGAAATATTCTGCATGGTTTCTGATGAGATTACTGTAAGTATTAATTTTACCTTACTTTATTATGAGATACCTTATATAAGGGAGAATATAAATATTTGTAGTATAAAAATAAAAGAAATCAATGAAAATCAGGTCTCTCTCCCACACCACAGAATCTGGCATTATGTGTAAGGATGTATATGCAGGATATATGATTATGTATGCATTTGCATATCAATAGGGAAGAATCTGATGCCTCAGAGTATCTTGGAGATGAAAAAAGAGTAGAATGTAATATAATACATATAAAGTCACTTATTTAGGTGCTGAGAAGATTAAAGCTACTTTTAAAAAATCAAATCTGTCCCCTGTATCTTTTGCTTGAGCTAAATGGACTCAATAAAGTACTTGGTTGCATTCAGGCTTACTCTGGGCCATCAATAGCCCTCAGCTTGAGGGTTTGGAAGCTAACAATCATAAGTCTTGCCTCAATGGAGTGATGGATGGGTTCTTCAATTATCTAGAGATCTGCTGGTGTTCTTTTTGTACTTAAAGCAGAGCAGCTTACAGTTTGACTGGCTTTAATGATAATTTCATTGATGGGACCAACAAAGGGGAATCCTATTCTGAATCTATTACTAAGAGAAATAAACTAGTTACTAGAATGCAAATAATGGGAACCTTTGGGAAAAATGAATTTGTGATAGAGGAATAAAAAAAAGTCCAGGCATAGTTTGAAATTTTTGATTTTAGGAAAACAGGTTTCACAGAGTAGAAAATTTGTTTTTCTTAAGATCTAATGGACTAAAAATTTACAGGAAAGTAAGCCTAGGACAGATGAAAAACTCAAGAATAAAATTTGGAAGACACAAAGGAAAATAATTTTGGTGAGGAATAAAGTTTTATTAAGCATTTATTCCAAGTCACTCACTGTGCTAAGATCTATTTTATCTTCATAATAACCTTGGAAGTAGGTGTTATCAATACTCCCATTTTACAGTTGAGGAAAAAGAGGCAATTGACTGTTAAGTCTTATTTAGGATCAATCTGGTAGTATGTGTCTAAGACTGGATTTAAATTCAGATCTTTTTGGTTCTAAGCAGGGAACTCTATATATTGCAGTTGCTAGCTGTAGAATTGTTTAAAGCAACCAATAGAAAAAGGTAAAACTCACCAACCAAATTAGATTAAAAAAAAAAGAATGTGCAGAAAACAAAAAGCAAAGGCAGATAATAGAGAATGAATATAGATATCTTGGAATGAGCTTATAAGAATAGCATCAGGAGTGCTAATGATCAGAATTATCCAAAGCTGGTGAGGAAAGCAAAGCTAAAAAATCCAACCCAAACCAAACCAAACCAAAACACAAAAATCCAAAGTTTTAATTAGCTGCTCCTTTAGCTAATTAATTATTATTACATCATGGAAAATGAAAGGTCAAAGGAAAGCTATGATTACTGTTTTGGGGTGGATGATGGGAATAATGATAAATGACTACATAGAGAAGGAATAGCTACTTAACTCTAGTTTTGGTTTATTTTATTTTATTTTTGTTTACTGCTAGGGAAAATGATCTTTGGTTGTGAAGATCCAGAATAAAGTGACTAACAAGTATCAAACATAAGATTGTTGTTTTTTAATAGCATTTTTTCTAATTACATGTAAAGTCAATTTTTAACATTAATTTTTTAAAATAAAATTTTTGAGTTCCAAAATTCCAACCCTAAAGACAGTAAGCAATTTGATACAGGTTATACATGTTCAATCACGTAAAACATATCTCCATATTAGTCATGTTGTGAAAGAAGAAACAGAAATAAAGGGAAACACAATAAAGCAAAAGCAGAATGTTTCTATTTGCAATGGGACTATCAGTTCTTTCTCAGGATGTAGACAGAATTTTCCATCATGAATCTTTTGGAATTGTCTTGGCTCATTGTGTTGCTGGAAAGAGCCAAGTAAGTCGTTGTTGATCATCACACAATGTTCCTGTTCCAGTGTATAATGTTCTCCTGGTTCAGTTCATCCTCACAGCTCTTAGTGAATTCTAATAATTAGACCTAGATATGTTACATGATAGGGTGGTGTGCTGAATGATTTTACATCAGTGGTTGCTGAATTATTGTCTTTGAAATGTGAAATAGGAATGATGCTGAAAAAACAGAGAAAGAAAAAAATGGCCCAACTTTCAAAAAAGGGAAATTAAGTCACTGTGAACTCTTGGTAAAACCTTAGAAAGTATTATTGAAGGGACAATGAAGGAACCACTAGAGAAGGCAGTGGGGATACCAAAGAGCCAACATGACCTCATCGACAAGAACTTATGTCAAATAACCTTAATTCCTTTTTTGATAGATTTACTGCACTGATACATTAGGGACATGTAGATAATTTCCCTAGATTTTAGTTAGGAATTTGACATGAAGAAATGGGTTCTAATTTGGTTGAATGGTTAGTTAACTTAATAGTAACTTGGAAAGAAGGAGGTCTTCCATGAATCTTTGTTTGTCCTATGATGGTTAACATTATAAAAAATAATTTTGATGAAGCAGAAGATTTATTAGATTTATAGATGACACAAAGCTTGAAGGGATAGCTAAGCATATTGGAAGATAGAACTAGCATGGTAAAAGACTGCTTTTGTCCCAGAATATTGGACTAAGTCTAACATGATGGAATTTAATCAGAATAAATGTAATGCCTACATTTGGGCATTCGGGTTCAAAGATAAATTTCATAAGTATAAGGTTAGGGAGAAATGCCTAGATGGTAATTAAAAAAAAGATAATTTAAATGGAATCAGATTCAAAATGAGTATAATAGGGCAATAAAAAAAAACTCTATATTGGTCTTTACCCAAAAGAATTCAACTTCTAAGAAGCAACATTTCTGAAATGATACTACCAAGGTGGCAACCTATTATATAATAATACTAAGAAAATAATAACAGCTAACCTTTATAAAATGCTTATTGTGTACCAGTTACTGTGCTAAATGCTTTATAATTACTATTTCATTAGTCCTCATAGCAACCCTGTGTGGTACAAGCTATTTTTATCTTCATTTCACTGAGGCAAATAGACTAAGTGACTTGCCTAGGGTGATACAACTAGTAGATCTTTGTGTCTGGTTTTAAACTCAGATCTTTCTGAAACCAGTCTCAGCACTCTAGCCACTGAGTCACTTAACTACCCAATGCCTTAAGTAATGCATAGTGTCAGACTGAGGGAGCTGGTTGGGATGGTGTATCTTACTGCCCAGATCACATCTGCAGTACTGTGTTCAGGTCACAGTTTCATTTTTTAGAATGGAAATTGAAAAATAGGATGGTCACTAAATGGGGGCAATTAAAATGGCAAAGGGTCTTTAGTTAATGTTTTATGAAGAACAAGGATAGATTTACCCTGAAAAGAAAAGACTTGAGTGCATAATAATTGCCTTCAAATATTCAAAAAATTCAAATAATGAGAGTTGTTATAGTTGTCTTTAAAGGAGTACATCTGCTATGTCCTCACTAATTTTTTGTCTGCTCAGATCATAAAGTTATTAAAAACATTAAACGTTTCTTTACAGTGGTCCTCAAACTTTTTAAATAGAGGGCCAGTTCACCGTCTCTCAAACTGTTAGAGGGCTGGACTATAGTAAAAACAAAAATTCACACTCTATCTCCGCCCCTCAGCCATAACCCAGCCGGACTCATAATGGCCCGAGGGCCTTAGTTTGAGAAATCCTGCTTTAGAATTTCTATATCCTACTCAATTTAAGGAGTTGGGGCAAAATTGAACTTTCTGTGTCCTGAACACTTTGCCTTTATTTGATGGTCAATTGAACAATCAAAAAAGATCTGAGTTAGCCTTATCTAGATAGTAAGATAAAGCTGACCTAACAATTCAGTTAATTTTTTATTTAATTGATAACCCCTTTCTCAAAACCAGTCTTCTGGCCTGAACATGATTAGAATGTGCATGATGAAATCCCTTTTCCAAATAACAAAAAAGGTAATGAGAAGTCATTAGATAATTACAGTATTATATTAGGCAATAAAAGTAGTGAAGCATACAGTGGTTCAAAATTTAAAGGCTAAATAATTTGGGTATAAACTAGATAAATATTTTTCCTGTTTTTAGAGTTTATATTTCATACTGACTTGGTGGAAGATTTTGTTCTAAAACTATTGAACAGTCTAATATTGTTTGAAAGACAACTTGTTCTGACATTTTTCTTAAGAGATCACTTCTAGAAGGAAGCATTTAAAAATCCTTACTATGAAGTTGGAAATCTTCTTCAGACAATAAATTCCATTATTTTGAGGAGGTTCATGATTTTGTGGCCATTTTTCCAAACCTTAATTTTACATTTTGGCAATGAGGTTGCTTTTTGCAGTTTCAGTATTGTATTATAATTCTTACTTTGAAAATTCCCATCGATAGAAATGAGGTAATGGAAACCATCTTTAAAAAAAAAAAAAAGTTATATTCCTCTGTCTTTTCATGTAAATTCTTTCTTTTTTTTTAACTTTTTTTTTTTTTTAAGTTTTGAGTTCCAAATTCTATTACTCCTTTCTTCCCTTCTTCCCTGAGATGGTAAACAATTTGATATAGGATTATACATGTATAATCATGTAAAACATTTACATATTAATCATTTTATGGATTCAAACTAGAATTATAAAGAAAGAAAATGAAAAATACTATGCTTTAATCTGAGTTTAGACTTCATCAGTTCTTTTTCTCAAAGTGGATAGTATCTTTCATCATGAATAAACCTTTGGGTTTGTCTTGGATCATTATATTGCTAAGAATAACTTAATAATTGACAGCTGATTATTCTTACAATATTGCTATTATCATGTACAATGTCCCCTGGTTTTTCTCACTTTATTTTGCATCAGTTCATGTAGATCTTTCCAAGTTTTTCTGAAATCATTTTGCTCATCATTTTTATAGCACAATAATATTCCATTACAATCATAAACCATAACTTGTTCAGCCATTCCTCAATTGACGAACATATTATTAGGCTCTGGATAGCAGGCCATACACCTCACCCTCCCCTTTTTCTTTTGTGCAATTAGACTTGGAAAAATTGAGTTTAAAAAGAAAACTTTAAACCTAGAGGCTACAACTCTCCTTCATATACCATTACAACACAATGAAGGATAGAAAAGAAAAACACTATCTAGGTGCTTGCCTCTCTGACTTCATCCTTGTCCAAAAACTACTCTGGGAATAGAATTATTGTCAAGGACAATTTTATGTCCTGCAGTTGTGCCTTTGTTGGAGCCCCTATCTAGCCAAGTATGGTCCTATTCCCCTGTCTGACAGCCACAATCACTAAGCTGTAAATACCAAGTTAATTCCTTTCTCCCTGCCCTCTCTTTATGGAAGTAAAGATAATAGCTGCAAGACTAATTGCACTCTGGCTTTTGTATTTTGCTTGCTAAAAAATCTTATATAAAAGCCTCAGGTGCTCTGGACCCGAATGCTTTAGATGTATATTTCCATTTCAGCCAACTAGCTTACACTCTCCACATTAAAGATGATAAACAATCTTTTCTAGCCTCAGTTTCTCTAGTATTACAATACCCTTAGTTTGGAATGGAAACAATCTTTACCTAAATTTCCACAAACCACACTTCTATTTGGATCTAATTTTTTTCCTCTGTAAATTGAAGAGGTTGAGCTAGATCATTCCTAAATTTATTTTTTTCTCTAAATCTATAATCTTATGGTACCTCATATTCCTCAAAAAACTATTTAGAAGATTGAAATAAATAAACAAAGCAAGGTTTGGTATCTGAATGTAATTGAAAGGAAAAGGAGAAAAATATGCCTGGAGGTCATTGAACTCTGAGTCTGTTAAAAGTTTTTTTTTTTTTTCCTGATGTCCAAGTAATTTTATAATCAATTGTAAAACACATGAGAGCCAGAGGAATTTAATCAAGTCTTTGGATGAGAGAGAAATCAGAAAGATAAACAATCTAAAGGTGTCCAGGAGACCTTTGATATGAAGAGGTATCAGATAGATGAAAAATTAAGGTGGAGAGAATATACAAAGAATATTGCCTCATTTGGGCAATGCTAAGTTCTGTCTATTGGAAAGAAAGATTTTACTACAGATTATGAAGTAAGCAAGTTATAGAGGTTTATAGGATGACAAGATTCTAACATAAGAAGTAACATATCTTAGTTTTTCATAATTTTTCTCATTAATATTTTAAAAGTTTTTGAAGTAGAATTTGAATATTTGAATAATAATAGTTTAGAAAATAGACACAACAGGGCCTAGTTTTCCATCTGTTTTAAATAAAATCTTGTTTTTTTCAAAAGCATGTCTATGAAGAGAGATTGAAGGTCTTGTTAAACAATCCCCCAAAAAACATTTCTTAATGGCTAGTATAATTTTCAACCAGTCAAACCAACAAGTTGTTATGCCCTACATAAAATTTGTCATCTTGTAAAAAATGTAATTTTACGAATCAGTGAAAATCTATTTCACTTCCTGATTATTTAATATACTTTAAAATAAAAAATGACTGGAGGATTTTTCATATTTATTTTAAATAAAGTGTTGGAAAATTATATCCTCCATGTCATTTGGAGATGGTAAGATTGATGAGCTATTTATGCCAACAAGTAGAATTCAGCTCAGTCACTATTTAAAAATGTATCCTCTCCAGTTATTTTTAGCTGAACTTGATTGTCCCTCTGTAGTCATTCTTGAGTGACATGCACAAAGAAATTTAATTAGTTTAACTTATTCCCCCAAAATTTTAAAAAATAACTAAAGATAAAAATTGCTGCTCTTTTCTGAAGGAAAGGATTTTCTTCTTCTTCTTGAGTTCCTAAGATCTTTCTTGTCTAGTAAAAATATATGATAAATCACATTTAAGTCTTCAGGATAGAAATTTGATTCAATAACTTGTTTTTGGGTAATGTTGAATCTCTGAAATTACATAAAATATATGACTAATGTAGTTAATGTGATATTTAATTTGTTCTATAACTACTAGTTAAAAAGATAAATTGACAAGATTTCTCATACTAAGAGGGAAAAATTGTCTCAAATTTTTTTTTTCTAACACTCCTCCTACCTAAATAACAAATTATTGTTATTGGTCATTTTAATTTAGGTTTTAGATGGATTCTTGTTATCACTGACATGTAAAATTCTCATGATAATATATTTTTTTTAATCAGAGAGGATATAAAATGCAGTACTTTTTGTTTTCAGTGAATGAAATCCACAAATTTTTAAGTTGAGGGAAGAGGGAAATTACATGGAGGAAAAATAAAAACTTCTTCACTTTGTTCTTAGACCTTTCTTGAACAAATTGTTAATAGAAGATATCTAGGAAAAGCCAAATTACATTGGTTTAGGAAGGTTAATGGAATCAACCTTCTGACTCTCAAAATGTGAGACAAGTGAATTTGCACTTGAAAGTTAGTACCACTGATGGGTTATATCTCTGGTTTTGAAGTTCCCAAGAGACTCTATTTTGAAAAACGAATATTCTGGATATGATTTAATGATCCTATTTATCAACCAATTAGTGATCACCCAGATTTTGGCATTGAAGTATGGGGACATCTGCAGTCAGAAAACTATTGTAGGTCAGGAACTCACCAATCCAATGTAGTATTCCTACTGGAAGAAGGAGGATTGAGTAAAATGGTTTGTCTTTATATTCTTTAGTCTGAAGTGGTTCAGTCAATATGTATTACATATCTGTTGTGTGTGAAACAGTGTTTTAGACAGGGAGGGTTTAAAGATATAGTGGATATAATTTATGATCCCAGTGAATTTGCAAGTTAGTCCCAATGAATCTGCTCCATTATTTTTCTTAAGCTATTAACAATTCATTTTAGTTTGTGAAGAATGGGGTAGAGGTTATTCATTTAAAGTGCTTCAAGTTTATATTTTTAAAAATTCTCATACTTAAAAGTGAATTGCTTTTTTCTTAGGGTAAAATTATGTTTAGTCCTTATAATGTGACTTTGTTTTATACATCTTTGGATTTTGGTGGCTTTTTATTAGGAGTAGGGAAAGTTCAAGATTATTTTGCAAAGAAGGTGTAGATTTTGCTGAATCCTTCCAAAGCTATTCAAGATATCTTAAATTGGCTTGGCAATCACCATGAACATAAAATTATTATTTATAAAATGATATTCTGTGCTGCAATGACACTGAAAATCATAGTAATTTAGTAATGTCATATGTAATATGTGCCTCTATGAAAGAGCCAGTAGAACTAGTAACCTTCAACTTGAACTGACACCACTGGTCCTTTGTAGGACCTCAGGGAGGCAGATTCATCCTAGAAGCCATGGCCATTAACTTCATATTGTGTTCTCACTATTTGCAGAATGTCTGAAAGTTTTTTTCCCTTCTTCTTTCAAGCCCCAAGGCGACAGACCTGAGAAATGAGATTTCAGCAAGCTAGGAAACTACTCACCTATCAAATATGTAACTATAAGATTCTGTTGATATTATTAGATTGTTAATGATGTGATAAAGTAAAAATCTTGCCTCTGTGCCCACCAGCTAAGGAATGAAGAATAGCACTGTGAGCCACAGGCAATTACTGTAATGATAGAAAAGAGGCTTCCAGAAACATCCTCTGTTTTTCTTGCTGAATTTTCCCAATTCCCTTTCCATTTAAGAAATACATCTATCTCTCTCTCTCTCTTCACCAACCAATTGGAAGACCTTACAGATATGGTCTCAGATTGGACTGGTGATAAGAGTAAGTAATTCCCAATAAGGGAATAAGGGAAATTTCCCATGGCTTATTCTACCCTTACTATTATTCCCTTCCTGTATCCTACCTTGAAACCTTTGAATTTGGCTTGCTTCTAAGATAATTTACTTTAAAGATGATTTGCTTTCCCCAGAAGAAGAAAGGAATCAATATTGTTTTCAACATAAACTTAAAGCACGATTTTGTGATTTTATCACTATGGAAAACTCCCTGGGAGGAAATTTTCTTAACCATTTGAGGTGGTCAAATTATCTATTTTGATACTACTAGTCTTAGAGAGTTCCTTGAAGGCCCTGATAGATTTAGTAATTTATTCCTAGTCAAATGGTTAGTATTTATCAGGCATAGAACTTAAATGCTGATTTTCTTAACCTCAAGGTTGCTCTATGTATTATATTACATTTTCTTTTCTTGAAATTTTTTATTAAAAAATAGAAATAGACATAAATGACACTTAGACTCAAGTACAAAAGCAGGAAACAATATCAGTAGGAAAAGTTTCCACAAACTGGGTAGGGTTGAAGCTCTTTTTGTGTTCTATAGTTCTCTTGTTTACCTGTACTTCTCAGCCTAGAGCCCTTATTCCTACAAGTCTTGCCTTGGGCCACATAGACTCACAGGCAGGTATCTGACATGTAGTGCATTTTTGCCAGTAGCTGTTTTGCCTTTTATCCTTGGATGCCTCTTCTTTTTCATGTATATTGATTTTTCATCTTTCCTCCAGAGTAATTACTGTTCATCTATTAACATTTTTGTTCTGGGTACATAGCCTCCCAGAAAATGAAGTACTTGCTTTTAGACATATTTATTAAATTATTTTTGTAATTTAATAATTTTCAATACCTGAAAATTACCTGACGTACATATGTATAATCTATACTTATCTACTATATATAATCAAAGTTACATATAATGTAGACAAGACAGTTGATGTTTTGTGTAAACAACCTTATAACCTGGAACCTTCCCAGTTACCCATGGAGCTACTTGGAAAGGGAGGTATTTTGTAATTTCCCCAAGAAGTAAAAATATATATTAAATATCTATCTATCTATCTATCTATCTATCTATCTATCTATCTATGATATATGAAAAGAATTTCACATTTCATTTGGGGTTGCTGAACAAGATAAAGTTCCCCATAAAGAAAGTGGGGCAGACTATAGGCTAAGTAACAAGATTTTGAAGGCAATAATACCTTTACCCCTACCTAACAACTAAATGCTAAAAGAGGCTGTGGAAAGATATAATATGAGGAGACTCATAACAATTTTCAGGGATACCTATATATCTAGGTGGGGAGGACATTGATATTTGGTTAAAACATGTTACAGGAGTATCATAGGAGTAAGCAAAGAAATGTAGGTGATTTATTAGAGATTCTTAGGGGAACTGCTTTGGCTTTTTATCTCAGAAATTTAATTCCTTAATAAAATATACTGAGATGTATGGAGGACAAGATAGGCAATTTGATGATATTGACAACTCAGAGGATATCTATATTTTCTTCTCAAGAAGAGGAAGTGGGGGTGGGTGACTCTAAATGAAAAGTAATTTATATCTTCATGTTTCATTTTGTTCCTACTCACATACTCAGTCTTGGAACTCTTGAATTTAACTTGCTACTAGGAAGATTCATGTCTTCTATCAACCATAATAAAATCAAATACATGTAAGTTATGGCTTGGGACCCCCACTCTTAATTTCTAATTTATTTATTTATTTTATTATAGCTTTTTATTTACAAGATATATGCATGGGTAATTAATTTTTCAGCATTGACAATTGCAAAACCTTTTGTTCCAGCTTTTCCCCTCTTTCTCCCCACCCATTCCCCCAGATGGCAGGTTGACCAATACATGTTAAATATGTTAAAGTATAAGTTAAATATAATATATGTATACATATCCATAGTTATTTTGCTGTACAAAAAGAATCGGACTTTAAAATAGTGTACCATTAGCCTGTGAAGGAAATAAAAAATGCAGGCGGACAAAAATAGAGGGATTGGGAATTCTCTGTAGTGGTTCATAGTCATCTCCCAGAGCTCTTTCGCTGGGCGTAGCTGGTTCAGTTCTTACTGCTCTATTGGAACTGATTTGGTTAATTTCATTGATGAAGAGAGCCATGTCCATCAGAATATATCATCATGCAGTCTTGTTGTTGAAGTATATAATGATCTCCTGGTCCTGCTCATTTCACTCAGCATCAGTTCATGTAAGTCTCTCCAGGCCTTTCTGAAATCATCCTGCTGGTCATTTCTTACAGAACAATAATATTCTATAACATTCATGTACCACGATTTATTCAGCCAGTCTCCAATTGATGGGCATCCATTCATCTTCCTGTTTCTAGCCACTACAAAAAGGGCTGCCATAAACATTTTGGCACATACGGGTCCTTTTCCCTTCTTTAAGATTTCTTTGGGATATAAGCCCAGTAGTAGCACTGCTGGACCAAAGGGTATGCACAGTTTGATAACTTTTTGAGCATAGTTCCAAATCATTCATCCAGAATGGCTGGATTCTTTCACAACTCCACCAACAATGTATGTCCCAGTTTTCCCACATCCCCTCCAACTTTCCACATTATCTTTCCCTGTCATTCTAGCCAATCTGACAGGTAACACTCTAAGTACCAGGTCTGATCCTGTGGGCTTGACACCAAGATAGATTTCCTTTTTTTTTTTTTTTTTTTTTTGGCCTTATTTTTTCCCTTTATAGAACTCCAGAATTGTAGATATAGCTACGGTCTAGGTTTTCCTAAATGTGGGTAACAGGGTTCCCAAAAACTCTTTAGCTGATCAAATGAATAAGTACATATGGGACAGACTTGATTTCACTCCCACAGAAGCTGCAAAAAACATAATGTAGCCAAAGGATCCCATGAAAAGATAGGGTATTCAAACTTGTAGGCTACTTAAATAGCTCTTCAGTGCTCTACCAGAAGAGAATTGAACTGAGATTTGCTAAGAGGGTAATACCTTCAAGTTCCAACGAAATCCCTTTTTCCTATTTAGTGTCCCTTTCAGACTCATAGTACGGAAGCTGTTAAAAAAGCAAACCCTTTTTTAGCACTACGTTGCCTGAATAACCCATTTATTTTGTATATAGCTTTAAGGGAGATGAGGCATTGATCTTGATGCCTAGCCTCTTGGGATGAGATCCTTACCATCAGCTTATCTATCTACCTATGTATCTATGTATCTATCTATCTAGATCTAATCCAGCTCTATTCTAAATTCCAAGTTAAAAACCAAATGGTAAGGTACAAATGCAACAATCAGTTTGTGAATACATGTGACAGTCATATAATTACAAAGCTAATATCCTAACAATTCCTATTGTCTTATGTTTTATACTTATATTTTATACTCTATTTTTAAGTGAATATCACATTTCCTGGCATTCAGAATGGAATTCAACTGGAAGGCAATTCTGAGAGAATTAACACATTAGTACAATCCTAATAAAAGAAAATTATATTGGAATGAATAAGGATTGATATAAACTGTCTTTAGTCCTTAAGAAAGATGTGGAAAATTTAATAGTATCTTTTAAAAAATCAACTTAAAATAATGATAATAGCTGTTCCAAAAGCATAAATATAAGATGTGAGTAGCAGTTCTGGGACAAAGAAGGAAGTCATCTTCTCTGCGTTGATAGGATGAACTTTTATGATTGGTTGACATTAAAATACAAGTATTAAAATTTCCTGCCTCTAATTAGATCATTTTCTTAGCTCAAAAAAGTCCTTAGCTGCTAATCTGCTGAATGTCTTTATTTTCGAATGATCTGAAAGGTGGTCAGTTTGGATTTATTACTGATATATTTTAAAGAGGATCATCCAATGAATTTTACAATATTAAAAATGTAGTTGGTTTTCATTGTGTTTGTAGAGCTTAGAAAATGGGACATATTTTCTGTATAATTACCTTCATGAAATTTGATTTGTCACAGAAGGTCTTGTTGAATAAATGTTTTCTGTTATGTCATAGATTTTCATTATCTGCTAGAAGTATTGTCTCAGTAAAGCTTTAGATTTGTAAAGGAAGTTTGGGGGATTGATTGCTGGTCAGATTATTTTGCATTATTCCTTAGAAATATTAATTTTGATAACTTTTGTTACTCGAAGTTTTTCTGGATGTAAATTCACTTCCACTCAATGATTTTACTACTTTCTAGTGATGACATTATTAGTCAGATTTCTAAAATGGTAGCTCCAATAGCTAAAAAGCCAAAATAATAGTTGTCACTCTAATATATATTTAATGGCTAAAGACAATGAGTTGTTCTGTATCTGTGATTGGACACAAAAAAGAGAGTCTGTGAACATTGGAGAGTAATTATTAATCTGAATTAAATTTAAAATAAAAGAAGTTAAGAATATAGTTTTGCTATGTAAATATATAATAGCTGAGAATATGTAGTAGTAAAATAAAAAAAATAATAGAGCTTGCTATATGTAATGTCTGGGCTAGCTTTCTGGAGGGCCTTGGGACCAGCCTTGGTCACATGCAGAATAATTACCATGAGAGCAGTCAGGAAAAAAGTCCAAACCTGCCCTCTACAGCTATACTAATTACATTCTTTTCTTCTAGAATCCCAAAATGCCTTAGAGGTGTTATCTAATTGATCCCCCCCATCTCTTGGTTTTCCCTTATTAGACTGATTAATTGAGAGTTGGCTATAATTAATCATTCTGTTGGCAGAGGAAGAAGTTTCTAATTATTTGCATGAAAATGACATAAAAGAAACAAAAAAAATGTCTAAAAGAAAATAAACTTCTTTGAATTGGAAAATAATTTGTTTCTAACATTAGATAATTCATATGTAAACTAAAACACTTTCTCAAATGCATTAATTTGTAACAGAAGTTATTGATTCACTTCCCAATAGACATTTATTATGTACATATTATATGTTAGACATTTATCAGAAGATATAAAGTAAGGCAGTTAAAGACATGTGAAAAACAATCACTGTTTTTAAGAAGTTTGCAAATTAGTTGTGACTAGTTAGTATCAAAAGATATGCCATGAGAAGTGGAACAAGAAATTCAAAATAATAGATAATTAAATGAATTTTATAGATGATGTACATCATAGTAGCTCATAAAAGGGAGAGAATATTTTTTATCACTCATTCTTGTCAGGGATTGCTTATTCATGGAAGGAAGACTTGAATGAACCTTTGAAGTATGAATTAAATTTAGATAAGATATGTGGGAGGATTCTCTGGGCATGTACAGTATGGCAGCCAAAAATGTTAATGTGGTCTTAGACTTCATTAAAAGTGGTATGGCAACTAAATATAAGATGATATTTCGGTTATATTCTGCTTTGGTCAGGCTACATTGCATTATATTTAATATTGTGTGTCACATTTTAGGGAAACTGATGAATGTTCTAATGAGGACAATCAAAATACGAAAGGGTCTCAAACTCAGATTTTAGGAGGATCACTTCATGGAATTGGAGATGTGTAGCTTGGAAAGATTTAGTCAGGGGTATCATAGCTAGAGAAATTAGAATTGATGTGCTTGGTTCTAGGAGTTGAGAAGAAATCACAGAGGTAGATTTAAGCTTAGAAATGGAAAAAAACACTTAACAATTAGAATTATTTGAAAGTGGAATGAACTGTGTCAAGAAGAGATATGTTTCTTCTCACTAGCTTCTTCAAGAAAAGACTGGGTGACTATTTATTAGGGATGTTATAGAAAAGGGTCATTATCAGGCATTGAATGAACTAGTTGACTCCTGAGGTTCCTTCTAACTCTTCTGATTCTGTGCTTAAATGAAAATAAGAAGGCATATTCAAGGAATTATTAATATTAATATTAAAATTAATAGTTTTGGTAGAGTAGTGAAAGATAAAATTGGAAAAATAAACTGAACCAGTTGTGGAAATCCTAGATTTTTTGGCTGATAAGTTTGGACTTTATTTTACAGGCAAACAGGAGTTTGGATACTTGTTCTGCTAGGTCCCATAGGACAGAATTAGGAGCAATGTAGAAAAATTGAAAAGAGAAAAATTTAGTTTCTCCATAAGGGAAAACTTACTAGCAATTAGACTGATCCCAAAATATCATGAGTTGCCCTACTGGGTAATGGGGTGCTTTATGGATGTTCTGGTAAATGTTTAATCCATTTTCTGGGGAAAAGTATGGATGACATACTTTAAAGTTTAATCTATATTAGTAACATTTTCTCTATCACTTTCTTATGTATAATCAACAAAGTAGCAAATTGAAACTTGATTTATAGTATGTGTTGATTTCTAAGGTGTAAATAAATATTGATTTGCCCTTGAATAGTGTTGCTTCTCTTATCCTGGGAGGAAGATCCTGATCTCTCAGATCAAAAAGAGGACACTATTTCAGAATGATAATTTTAAAGGGAACACAGTTTCAGAGTGATCAGTAAAGGGAACACAGTTTCACTCCCCCCTTCAGGTTTGAAGACCACTGATGAATATTTTGTGAAAGGTATTTTTGTTCAGGTATAGCATGGACTAGATGATCTTTGAGAGCCTTCTCATTTCTGTGGCTCTGAGTCACATATAATTTTTTTTTTGGTATAGTGGAAATATATAGAACAAGGTTGGAATATTGTCTTTTTACTTATGTGACTGTGACCAAGTCACATACAGTCTCTGGGCTTCAGTTTCCTCATTTGTAAAGCGAAAGGATTGGGTTAGATGATATAAGAATTTTTCTTTTAATTGGCCATTAAAATTAAAAAATCTTTTATTGGTCACTTTTTTTTACAACAGTAATTTCTAGACATATTTCTCCAATGGAACTTTCTACTTGATAAAATAGTGAAAAATAAAACTGAAAAAATAGATTAGACAAGCTGTCTTACTTTCTGTTCCTTATACATGATACTCTCTGCTTAACTTCATGCAATCTTCTCTTCAACAAAGCTCAAGCCACCATCTTTACAGGAAGCCTTTCCTTATCCTCACAATTACTAGTGTCTTCTCTCTCAAATTACCTTGAATTTCACTATTTTGTATTTATTGTGAATATTATATTGTGAATATAGTCATTTGTTTATGTATTTATTGTGAATATTATATTGTGAATATAGTCATTCTGTCAACAAGTATTTATTAAACACTCATTATGTGCAAAGAATGATGCCAAACACTGGGGATAAAGAGAAAGATGAAAGCTAGGTTCCTTGCCTTCGAGCAGCTCACATTACAAAAGATGGAAGGTAATTCCACTAGTGAGTATAAAGTGGGAAAGTTGGAAATGACAATTGATTGGAAAAGGCCTTCTGTAAAAGATGGGATCTGATCTGAGTTTTGAATGAAAGAAAGGAAGCTAAGAAGCATAGGGGAAGTGACAGAATATTCTAGACATGAGGGACAGCCAAGGCAAAAGCAAAGAACTGAGAGATGGAGTGTTTATGTGTGAGGAATAATAAATAAATAGGCCAATGAAATTAGGTTGTAGAGTATATGAAGGAGAGAGTAAAGTATAAGAAGATTGAAAATGAAAAGGTAGAAAGGGATCATGTTATATGAAAGGCTTTAAATGTTAAGTAAAGGACTTTATATTTTATCCTGGAGGTAATAAGAAGCCATTGGATTTTATTGACTAGGGTAGTGCCCTGGTTAAAATTAGGCTTTAGGAAAATGACCATGGCAGAAGAATAGAGGATCGATTGGAGATATCTGAGATAAGGATAATTAGAAGGCTAATGCATTGGTCCTGGTGAAAGATAATGAGGGACTGAACCAAGCGACTATGTGAGTGCAGAGAAGTAGGCAGATTGGAACGATTTTAGGAAAGTATAAATGGTAAGATGGGATGAGTTTGGATATGTGACCTATGAGTGAGGGATCAAGGATGAGATTGGGGCCGAGAGTCTGGAAAACTAGAAGGATGGTAGTGACCTCTGTATAACAGGAAA
The DNA here is from genome assembly GCF_048593235.1 of Sminthopsis crassicaudata. Taxonomy (NCBI): domain Eukaryota; kingdom Metazoa; phylum Chordata; class Mammalia; order Dasyuromorphia; family Dasyuridae; genus Sminthopsis; species Sminthopsis crassicaudata. The sequence goes on from NC_133617.1 coordinate 230,196,995, forward strand.
ATAGGGAAGGTAAAAGCTCTTTTTCTCATCCGTCTACCTGCCTATCTGTCGCTGTCTCTCTTATCTCTCTGTCTCTTTCTAACTTATCTATTTAACTTATATATCTTTCTATCTATCTATCTTTCTGTCTGTCTTCTGTCTGTCCATCCAACCATGTTATCTGTCTATCTATCTATCTATCTATCTATCTATCTATCTATCTATCTATCATCTATCCATCCATCCATCCATCCATCTATCAATCCATCTATCCCATGTGCCTTTCTATCTATTTATCTATCATTTATCATCCTATCCTCATCTATTTAACCTATGTATCTATGATCCTATCATCTATTTCATTCATATATCTATATCTATTTGTCTTATCTACCTATCTCATCTATTCATTTAAAAGATATCTTTCTATCTATCATTTTATCTATTTCATCTATCTATCTATCTTATCTCTCTGTCTCTGTCTCTTTGTCTCTGTCTCTGTCTTTCTAGCTTTCTCTCTGTCTGTCTCTTGGGCTCTCTCTCTCTTCTCTCTCTCTCTAATTGTTTTCTACCAGTACCTTCTCTTACAAGGGGATTGAAGAGGATTTTTAAAAAATTGCAAAGTGTCTAATATGAAGAAATGGTCACACTGTCCTGAGGAAATGAAGAAATATACAACAATTACTGGAGTCACAGCAGTGATGTTGGAGTGAAGGTTGAAATGACATTTCCAATTTAGAAATTCCATGGATAGTCACTGATAACTTTCTAAAAGTATTCAGCTGTGGTCGAACTTGTTTTGGGGGATGTTCTCACTTAGAAGTTAATTTATTTGTATAGTTTTCTGCCAATATGTTTGAGATGCTGTTACTTGATAGGAAGAAAAAAAAGACACACCAAAAGAATGTTTCCATAAGGAAGGATGATGTTTAGCTGCTTTACAAATGGTGGCTCATTGAAAATATTGTCCATTTCAAAAACAAGAATTCTATGGTTTAGCATTTTCATGTCACATTTATTTGCTCTTTCTAGTTGCAGAGAAGATATCTGCTTCTTTTTTGATCTGCAGATTAGAATGTTAGCAAATGCATTTTCATCCCAGAAAGACTGCCCCAAAGAAAAGGCATTTTTGTGATTAAAGACCAGTTTCCTAATGCTTCCTTTAGTAAGGAAGTTCAGATGATCAATCAACAAAATATAGTAGTTGCTCTTACATCTACTAATGAACAAGGGGCTGACTGCAGATTCACTCAGCTTCATAAATATTTAACACCACAATATGTCATTTGGGTATTCCATTAACAACTAGTTGGTTGAGATCTGATTTGTGACTGTTCTAAAATCTTTAAATCACATCTGTCAGAATTAAGTGCTTTTGTTCCCTACAAAAAAAAGTAAACAGGAAATGTGCCAGAAATGGATACCTTAAGTATACCAAACCTCACTGAAGTTTTAGGAGGCTGATTCAGATAGAACAGTTCAAGAAGAAAGAAAGGAACAGGGTTTAAAAGGGAGAAAGTTGTCTGCCCTTCCAGATCTTTTGCATCTGGAAATTTCAGGTTGTCTCCTCCAGTGGAGATCAAAATAACATGTAAATAATCATTTGCTTTACCAAATTATTGCTGTACATTTGTTCTGTTGCTCTGTTTGCTAGCAACTCCCAAGGCAAAATGAGCAAATGGGAAGAAGATACTAATTTCTTCATTTTGTCAATGTGGCTACAAACTAGCTCCAGAGGGACTGCCTAAGGACTAGTCAGTCTGCCAGAGGCAAGAGATAGAACAGAAATAGAGAGATTTATGCTTTTTATATAACCCTGCCTGCATCAGAGAAACATAATGTAGTTCCCAAAAATTATCAATATTTGATTCTTGCAAATCCATAGGAATACTTATTTTCAAGCTGCCTTGGTTGAACTGCCAAAAAAAACTTATAAAGCTACTCATGACGTTTAACTCACAGAAGTCTCATTTGATCATTTGCATTAAAATCTAGTGAAAGGTTCAGGTCTAGGATCTTCTAGTCCTCTCAATTTGCCAATTATTAAGCAATCGGAATACAGGATCAGCAGTACGGGCCTGGTTCTTGGAGGAAAAGGACTGGTATTTCTTTCATTAAGTGAGCTTTTCAGGCCTAGTTAAAAACCAGAGAACTGTGTCAGGCTCACGTGATAAATGATATACCCTTGACCCAAACTGGACTACAGCAGTAAGGGAAGTTTCTTAAGTTCTAAGATGTAGGATACAACTCACTATGTGACTCCAATGTGGATTTCATTCCACTTGTCTTGGTGCTGGCGTGGGCTCTCCAGGGCCTGATTCCAAGTCCTCTTTTATGTTCCTTTTGAGGTTACTGAGAAGTCTGTTAGCTTCAGAACTTCAGAAAATTGATCTCTGGAGAAGAAAAGTACTGGATGATAGGACCTATAGCAAAGTTTTAAGGCTCTGAGATGGATTGCTAAGAAAGGTAAATTGTTCTCTAGAAAAAACCAGTGATGATATGGGAAATGAGGCAATGGAAGGTATAAAAGACATGCTTTTATAAGATGGGATCCAAGGACCAAAAGGAATATTTATTATATTTTCACTTATTTTTGTTACCTCCTGGTGGCAACTTTACTTGCTTTATTATTTAATAAAATTTCTTTTGAGCTCTGTGCAATCTTGGTTCCAGTATTATAATGGAGAACAGTGTAATAATGAAAACTATGCTTTACAGTAATTATGAACATCATTTATATTGTCCATATGACTCTACTCTGATATCTTATCATGGGGTAGGGATTCTCAAAGGCTAAGTCGTTGGGTTTGTAAAAGTAAAAAGTGATTTTTATTAAGCAGGTTCAGACATGACAGAGGACTTAGTCTACTGCTGAAATGACTCATTTTGGGAAAAGTTAGTAATAGTTTATATAACTTTCTAACAAAGGAAGGTGGAAAATGGCTCATTTGGGGAGGAAAGTGGGTGTTGTTATGGATGGAGAGTTCCAAGCAAGAGGGAGAGTTCCAGGAACAGGCACATTGACTTGGTAGAAGATAAGCATAATGATGCAGAGTCTAAGGTTTGAGTATAGACAGCAAATCCTGAGCAAGGTCTTGAGCCTGCAACTTCTGCTCAAGATTGCCTCTGAGATGATCAAACCTCATTCTGTGGTTTCTGGTAGCTACAGGAATCTCCAAATTCATCTAGAGTTTATTCATATTGGATCACAGGTATGTCAAGCTGCTTTGAGCTTCAGAAATTCTCTTAATTGGCTAGTTGTTGTATGACCCTATTGTCCTACTCCTCTGTGAAGAAAAGAAGCTCTAGCATATTTAATTGAAAAGTACAGACATGTCTAAAGTTTGTAAACTCTGGCAGGTTCTACCATACTGAAGGATTTTGAGAATGATGTCAGCCACATATGTCTTCTTTCCAAGATTTAATATGGAGAGCTTCATTACTGAGCAATCTAGACATTTGGTGAATAAAGATTTAGCCATGACTGTCCTTGAAAACAAAAAAAAAATTTCAAAGTGCCTTCTCTTGCTTCTATAGTGACAGTGAAAATTGTGGAAGAAGGTAGTAGATGGTAATAAGAAAAATAAGAATTTTTAAATTACTCTAAACAGTAATTTAGCTGTTTTTTAAAATATGAGAACCTTATCTGTTGGCCAACAGTGAACCCTATGCTAGAGTTATTGAATCTTAAATTATAAGATTAGTTTAGGATTTGGATTTGCCAAATTCTGCCATTTCATGGGTATGGGAAATTGGAAATGAAGAAATTTCCTCTCTGGATTCAGGTGAGTACCTTCTCTACAATTTATCTTATAGAATTGCTTAGACTTGTTCAAATTGTAAGGTGTCAGAACTGAGACAAACTGAGATAGTCCTTATTTTGAGGAAGGCCTCTAGCCCCTATATTATACTGCCTTTGTAACATTTTTATTATAAATAAAACCAAAAGACAAAAGGAAGTTGGAATAATATAAAAAAGAATAGCTTACAGACTTTTCTTAGAGAATCAAATAAAGGAGTATCAACAGGATCTTGCCCTGGTGAGCACCAAATGGAGTCATAAAATTAAACCTATTATATTCTAACAGCGAGGAAACAACTGAGTACCAATATGGGACTTATTTCTGAATCATCCATCTCTGTATAGTCAGAGAAAAATCAATACTAAATTAGAAGAAGAAATAAAAATAAGAAGATTTGATATGCAATTGAGATTATCCCAAAATGACTGATTTAAACTGGCTGTTGCTGAAGCCAAAAAATGGAAAAGACTTGAAATAATTGGCTTTGACGATCTTAGGGACAAAACAACTTAGAAAGCAGCTAAGCTAAGAGCCAGATATTTCCTTTGTAAAGGTCAGAGATATGGTGGCCATAGGCAACATTGCTTTAAGTATGAATTTGTTTATAAAATCTTATGGAGAATGATTGAACACTGTGAGCAGTCTCTCCTTGTAAGACAGTAAGAACCAAGAAGAGAAAAACTAGTTTATAGAAATTCTATTAAGAATTAACCCACATTAGCAAAATGATCTTGAACTAAGGATGAAAATGGAAGGACATGGAACAGATGAATAATGGAGAAAAATTATAACAGTTTTTTATACATCAGTCAGTGTAGGACTTGAACATTTGGACTCTAACATCAGTATGTGACATGCTATATAGAAAATTAGAAGTTACCTTAAAGAAAACAAAAATGAGTATAATAGTTATTATACTACATCAAGAATATAGATGAGTGGGGCTAGGATTGAATCTCATGTATCTAAAAGAGTCAAAATCAAAAATTTTTATCAAAAAAAGTGACAGATAAAATCTATGATTTATACCTTTTTTCCCACCTCTGCAAAATAGTCTATTCTCATATTGGCAGAAAATGTAATGTTTTGTGAAGACTTCAGGAAGGATTTTCCAAATTATATCCTACATAGTTCATATCTTTAATAATTAAACAAAAGGGACACAGAATATAAACTCCCACTGCCTTGTTTTTTGTTGACTTAAAAAAAGCATCTGATTTATAAAATAAAATACTGTCTTAAAGGTCCTCCTGGGTAGAGGTAAGAGTCCATTTCAGGTTTTGAAAGTTACAGTAACTTGGCTGGACTGTTCCCCTTCCAATAAACAATAGCAGAAACAAACTTGTTTAAAACAGTGATCCTAAAGCAAAATGTAAACTTGGCTAAATAATTGATCAAAGACACTCATTTGAACTTAGGACAGGAAAAGCAGTCTACAATGGAGACATGGAGACCAAAGGCATTTGGGAGAAAAGTACTTGAAGATATTGGTATGATAATTTTGCTCTGATGTGTATCACAACTATTTACAATTCTACTGAAGCAGGCAAAATCTGGGCATTGGAATTATATATATATGTCTCTCTGATCAATAAATTTGAAGATTTCATAAGGAATTATTTCTCCTGGCCCCTGATTTTCACTCCCTTTATCATATTGGAGCAGGACTTCTGCCACAAAATATCTCCTATTCATGTGCTAAAATCATGAAAAGCTCTTTGAAAGATAAAAACAGATAATTTTGCTTAATGATTCTTTGCTTATTAACATTAAGTGAGGCATAAAACAGAGATATTTATTTGCTTAAGATATTTACTACTATCATGGAAGATATCCGATTATCATCTCACCTCCATTATACAATCAAACTCTCATCAATTCTATTTACTCAATATCTCCTACATCTTTACCCTTTAAAAAAATCACTTTCACAGTTTCTATCCTAGAGCAGAACTTGACTACATATCTTTCATACTATTATATTACTAATTGGTCTTTCTGTATCTAGCCTCTCTAGCTTCAATCAACCTTCCTTACAATTAATAGTTCTATAGTATATCTGATCAAGTGATTACCTGCTCAAGAAACTTCATTCTTTCTGTGTTGTCTTTAGGATAAAATATACTCTCCTGTTAGCATTTAATGTTTTTCACAAATCTGTCTCCAGTTTATTTTTCTAGGATGATTAGAGCTTTTCTCTTTCATCTCTTCCCCAATGTACTCTGTGCTCTTATCCAAATTAGCCTGCTTGCTGTTTCTCTTACACAACATTTGGTATCCCAATGTCTTACCTCAACTCTTTGTATCTCTGATTCTCTGTAAGGTTAAATCGAAGTTCAACTTCTTTCAGAAGGTCTTTCATAATTACATGAGTTATAAATTCCCTCTATCATGATGTATTTTATATATAATAAAGGTACATATATTACACGTATATCTACATCCTGTGTTCACTTTCTATAGATATATTATATTGTCTTAGTAGAATATAGGCTCTTTAAAGGCAAGGATTGTATTATTTTTGTGATTGTTTCCCCAATGTCATGCTTTACTCTCTCTTCTGAACTCCATTCTTTCATTAACAATTTCATTACCTGGACCCCTACACTTGGATGTATCATTTGAATCTCAATTCAACATGTCTAAATCAAAACTTATTTTATATTTCACCCAAATCTATCTTGTTTACAAAGCGACTTATTTCTAAAGATGTATCACCATTGTTTTGTTACCTATGTTTGAAAACTTACTCTCCCATTTTTCTCATGCCCTCTATCCAAACAGCTGTCAAATCTTACTTCCAATGATAATCTCTCACTTCAATTATATTTCATTGTATTTTTAATCTAGTTCAGATTCTTATTTCTCATTATTTGGACTACTGCAATAATTTTCTAATTTGTTTTCTTGTATAAACACTCTTTGGATCTGGCCATTCAGCCAGTTTCAGATTCAAATTCGAAGCTAATTATGTGATCACTCAGCCAGACCACATTGTTCCACCTTATTCACAAAAGTATAAGGAGATATTTTATTATATATTTTGCTAAGTAAACTTTATTTGCTGTGGTCCTTTGACTTAATATAGCTGCCAGAAACTGAAATGAAGTTATTTTAACATGTTTTATTTTGGATGAAAGTGATCACAAATCTTTATGATTATTGCTTTCTTTTGTGAATTTTTATTAATTATACCTTTAATAATAATTTTTAGAATCAACCTAACTCCCTGATCTATAGTCATCAAAAATCATTATCCTTCTGTTTTTATAAAAATTGCAACAATGATTACTCATAACCAGGGATATAATACCTTTATCTTTCACCAGGCTCTTTCAAATACCACTGACAGTGGCTCAGCAGTCGAATCTGGCAGATACCCTACCATCATCAGCCTATACTGTGAATAAATGGAAATAGCATGCAGTGGTTGGGACACAAATGTGAAAGCTGAAATTAGGTCCAGATGCTGTTAGTTTTATGTTGCTCTGAAAATATGGAGACATTAAGAGGATTACGGGATTTGAAGCACAAGAGTGAAAGGGACAAGGATAGCATCTGGAACCATATCTAGAAGATCCATATGCTGAATGTTTTTGAGAATCAGGGTCAGGAAGAGAGATTAGATAGATGGTAGAAGGTAGAAGTGCAAGTCATTTAGTAATATTTTAGGAATTTTGTCCTGTAACTGAACATTTCTATAATTTTTAAGCTTATTTTATCTCACTTTCCTGTGTCATTTAGCAAAGTCCTTTTTGAAAAAAAGAATCAACTTCTAAGGATATCAAAGTATATGTATATTCCTAGATGAGGCATTGACCAGTATTAGCAATTGAGAGACGCATATAAGTTTGTCTGCCTAAAAGCTTAGGGGTATTGCCAAGCACAGTTAGTCAAGTAAATCACAAAAAAGGAAAGAAGGAAGTCCATTTCTTCCCATAGCCATCTAGATAATGATTCCCTGTTTGTGATTCTTTTCTCTTATTCCAATGGATAGTAAAAAAGTCTTTTAAAACTTTGTTTAGGTCAAAGTGAAGGACAGATAAGTTTGATAAGGGCAGAAAGAGAAAAGATAAAACTATTTTTTCTTATTGTGTTTCTGTTTTCTTTATCATGAAAAATGATCTTCCTAAAGGAAAGTGTAGAACAATATTTAAGAGGGGATTGAAGCCAAGAAAGTGTGGAGAACACAGAATCATAGATTTAAAGTTAGAGTAGGAACTCAAAAGTCTAATCTATATGAGACAGTTTCTTTGACAATGTACTAAATAAATGGTTATTCAGCTTTTGGTTGAACATCATCAGTTAGGGGAAACCTGCTACTTCTTTTTAAATTTTAATCTTTTTTTGGGAGTAGGTAAGGTTAAATGACTTGCTCAGGATCACATAATTAGGAGAATCTATTAGGGTTTTTTTTTTAATTGACTTACAATCTTTTCCCCCTTACTTACATGCAAAGATAGTTTTTAACATTCACCTTTGCACACACCTTATGTTTCAAAGTTTTCTCCTCTCCTCCTCTCTCTCCAAGACAATGAGCAATCCAGTATAGATCCTGTTACTTCTTAAGAAATTCCATTTTACTTTTAGAAAACTCTAATTATTAGAAAGTTTTTTTTTTAAAAAGTTTGCCTGCTTGCAACTATCACCTGTTGCTTTTAGATCTATCTTCTTGGACCAAATAGAATGATTTTGATCTTTTCTATGAAACAGCCCTTCAAACACTTAAAGAAAATAATTGTATTCTCTTTTCTCCAGGCTACATAGTCATAATTCCTTTAATTTATCTTTATATGCTATTCTCTTTAGGCACTTCATCATTCTATCTGTCCTACTCTGAATATCTCTAGTTTATTAATTTCCTTGTAACATAACTTGAACAAGAATTGTCCTTGAACATAATACTTCAAATGAAATCAAACGAGGATAAAATACCAAGGGGATAGAATATAGCATCCCTACTCCTGGACAGAGTTTCTTTCTTAAATCTGTATGTCACTTTCTTTTGTTGCTCAGTTTCTGCTGGAACATCAGCTATGCTTATCACTTCACTCTTCTCTCAGATCCCCTCCGGAGTGTCTGGACATCATTCTTCATAACCCCCATCAGTCACCTCAACCTGGAAGAATCCTTTGCCCCTATGTTTCCTTAATTTTATTCATCAACTTTTCCCATAACCTCATTTTCAAAGAAGGGACCACCTCATTAATTTTACTTTTTTGTTCCTCTCTCACTTCATCTCTTGACAACTTGGACTTCTTTCTATACCATGCCCCTGAGTAAGTATCTTCTTTTTATCCCCTCTCTTTTTTTTAGTTTCTTTTTATGTGTTTTCTTCCACTATTAGAGGATAAGCTCCTTGAGGGCAGGGACGAACATTTTTCTTTTGCTTATATTTGTATTCGTCAAATTTAGAACAATGCCTTGCACATAGTAAACAGTAAAGCTTGTCAACTTGTAGCCCAAGATTCCATTAATTTAAATGATTGTCATATTATGATGGCATTATGCCATGTTTTCAGTTCATCAAACTCCCACAGCTATTAGAGACTTTCCTTCTGAGAATTGCTCTGTATGCCATGTCAGCTGATCTTTCTCATTTTCTTCTTTAGACAATCACCATTTTTATTCCAACCCTCTTATCCTTTTCTTGGATAGGACATTAAAATCTTAATTGATTTCCCTTTCAATTCTATTCCTTCTCTACTCCATGCTTCACACAGTTGCCAAAAATAATTTCCATATGATTTTGGTCATTTTCACATGGTCAGCACAAATTTGACCATGTGGCTCTTTTGCTTTGAAAGCTCAAGGATTGCCTATTGTCTACAGAATAGAATGTCTGCTCTTCAATTTAGTATTTAAATCCTTTCACCATCTGGCTTCAGCTTACATTTCCAAGGTTATTTCACATTATTCTCCTGCATGAACTTGTTCTCCTAAATTAGCATTCTATATTCTTCTTCTGTGCCTTTGCATTGATTATTCCCCAGGCCTGGAATATATTCTTTTAGTTTCTTGAAATCTATAGCTTTTCTCAGAGTTCAGATGCTGTTCCAGTTTCAACATAAAGCCTTTTCTCAACTGTTTAGTGTTCTTATCTCTGTCTTCAAATTATTATGTGTATACTTATTTGTTTAAATTTTGTATCCCACTAATAGGATGTCAGCTTCTTGAAGGAAGGCACTATTTTTTTTTTAATATTGTTTAATATAGATTCTTACTTATACACAATAAATGTTTGTTGACTTGGATTAATAAACTAATAGATAAGAGGAATACCATAGATACAGTGTACTTGATGGCAGCGAGTTGTTTATTTAACAAACTGTTCCATGATAGCCTTATTGACAAGATGAAGAAATGTAAAAATCAAATGATAGCAAATTTAAGGGTTTTTTTTTTGATAGATTGAATGATCAAATAAAGAATATTGCTCTATTGATAAAAATTGGTGACTTGGAAAAAAAGCAATAGATGGCATAGTTAACAAATCTGATCATGAGGCTTCTTTGCTCTGAAAGTTCAAGGATTGCCTATTGTCTCCAGAATTGAGACCCACTTACCAAGATGAAATTTAATAAGGATAACTGAAAAATAATGCATTTAGATGAAAAAAAAATGTATGAAATGGGGAACCAAGCCAAATGGGGATTAGAAATCAGTTCAGGTTGGAGGCAAAGACTTAGTTAGGGGCTTTAGTGGATTATAACCTCAACATGAATTAACCATATGGAATGACAAATGTAGAAATATAGTGTTAAGAACAAGGGAGAAGACAGTCCCATTAGACTTTCTCCTGGGCAGACCACATCTGGGCCACTATATTTTGGGAAGGATAGTGATAATCCTGAACATAACTATAGGAGGACAACCAGGATGGTGAGGAGCTTTATAATCAAATAATCAATTGAGGGACCTTGTGTTAAGTCCAGTCAGATTGTTGTTTTCAAATATTTGAAGGGGTTTTATGTAGAAGAAAGATTAGAATTTTCCCACTTTACCCCAGATATATAAACATAGAAGAATAGATGTAAGCTACAGAAAGCAAATTTTGGCTGACACGAGACCAAACTCCCCAAAGATTAAAATTTTACAAAGCTCAATGAGAAGGAATAGGTTTCTTTAGAAATAAATTTTCTCATCTCTAAAGGTCATTTGGCAAAAACTGTGATTATTGAAGATATGCTGGGGGAGAATTTATAATTCAGAAGATCTTTGAAGTCCTTTTCCTCTCTAAGATTTATGATTGTATGATTTTAATTGAACCCTTCTAAATATAAGAAATTGATAGGACAAAGTATATAATATTTCCACTTTTTAGGTGTTAAGAAGGGTTATGGCTATGTAGTTAAGATTCTTATCTCAAGATAAGGGTTAAGAGTAAATGACAATGTTATCTAAGACCATAGCAATATATCTGTCCTACTAAATATATCTACATTTTATGTTTTCTTCCATTCCAACCCACCTTCCATGTAGTATTGTGCCACAGTTCCTTTTTAATGTCCTGACCCAGTTTCCCTAATTGTCTATTTTAGTTACTCTGCATCAGGTTATAACCATTCCCTGTTAATGTTTGATAGGATAAAGATCTTATATCTTAGACCTTCGGCTAATTATTCCTCTTAATGTTTGATGAGATAAAGGTCTTTATCCATTTTAGACATCATTAGAATATCAGGAACCTCTCCAGTACCTCCCATTATGTCATCCTAGATGCCTCCCCCATTAGGTCATTGTTCTTGTCACCCTATAAAAGAATCTTGTATTTGACATTCAGGGCTGGATTCTTTGAGACAATAGTCTCATTCAGCCCTGGGACCAAACCATGGATCCATTTGGTCCCAGTAAATCTCTGGCATTAAATAAATTATTATATTGTTTTCTAATCTCTATCTTGCTCAGTTTCTCTAGCATTACAATAGGTGCCAAAGTGACTTCTTAAAATATAGGTCTTATTTTCATATTCCTACACAATAAAATCCAATGATTCCCTATTTCATTGAGGATTCAAACCTTTCATAACCTTTATAGACTTATACCATATTATCCTCATTCACAAACATTGGCTTTATTCCACACACACAATGTACCATTAGATTGTAACTTCCTTAAAGCCAAGGACTGTCTTCTTTAAAACTTGTATTTTATCCCCAATGCCTAGCACAGTGTCTGCAATTTAACAGGAGCTTAATAAATGTTTATTGACTAACTGATAGTGATCTGAGTGACTGACATTTTTTTGGGGGAAATGATGTAAATTGTGTCTCTTTAACCTTTGGGGTCAACCCTGGAACTGTCCTATTTTGCCAGAAGCCTTAGTTTTCTTCAATTCTATAGCTCCTTGTCTATCTCTAGGTGTTCCCAGAGATGGAGAGATAACAAAAGATCCCCTGAATAAGGGGAACTTTTGTTAGAAAATGCAAAAAGTCATTTCAGGCATCCCTGAGAGAGAATTTTGCCTAGGTGTGGAGCTCCAACAATCCAACTTTTTTTTGGGAATTTGGATCATCCTAGATATAGAATAGACAATAAGGAAAGGCTTTATTTTGTTCAGATTCTTGGGGATTCCCAGTCAGGGAACCAAATGATGAGGTGTGAGAATTGGGGTGGGAGATCCCCTCTGGTCCCAGCTGCAGGTCCCATGTGAAAAAAAATTTACTAACCTGAAATATGTGTGGCAAAAAGAGATTCATTTCCACTGAGAAGACAGCTTGCTAAAAAGGCAGTTTTCTTACTGGGAAGGGAATACAGCAAAGGTGGGTTACATTGAGAAGAAGATATCTTCACCAGTGGGCATGATCTGTGGAGTGAGGATATCTGTGATCTTTGTCTTTTATTAGCTGTCTGAAGCTTGGGGCTTCAATTCAATTCAAAACTGAATGAGATTACTTAATTGAGAGTTTGAGCCATTCAATGTTGATTATGTCCCAGGCCTAGAGTACCAATTGAAAAGAGATTACTTATCTTGGGAGTTTCCCTTGTGAACAGAAGGGTGTGGCCCCTCCCAAGGCTGTGAGAGTTTGAGACCCTGAATCACCCTTCTTTCACAGATTAAAGGGGACACAGTGTCAGGATCCTCTCAAAGGTTAAGGGGAACACAATTTACATCAATAGCACTTTATCTCTTATCTCTATCTACTCTCTCTAAGTACTGGTTTTACACACTCCTTCCTTTCCTTTGGACCTAGCTTCCTTCTAACCTTAGGTCAATCATGTCTTCCTTCTCCCCCTCCTCCTCCTCCTTCTTCTTCATAATCATCATCATCTAGTATTTTGTTTTTCCAAATACATATAAATATAGTTTACAATATTAATTTTTGTAAGATTTTGTGTCCCCAAATCTTTTCCATCCCTTCCTTATCTCCCCCTCCTCAAGACAATAACCAATGTGATATAGGTTAAACATGTGCAATCCTGTTTTTAACATATTTTCATATTTATCAAATTGGGCAATAAAAAGCAGACCAAAAAAATTACAAGAAAAAAAAAACAAACAAAATTGGTGAAATACTAAGCTTCTAATTCAGAAGAATTTCTAATTCAGTCTTCATGATTCTCTCTCTGGATGCAAATGACACTTTCTATCCCAAATCTATTGGAATTGTCTTGAATCACCATCTTGCTGAGAAAAGCCAAATGCATTACAGTTGACAATCACATAATCATTGTATACAATGTTTTCCTGGCTCTCCTCACTTCAGTCGGCAACAGTTCATATACATCTTTCAAGGCTTTTCTGAAATCAGCCTGCTCATTATTTCTTACAGAACAATAGTATTCCATTGCATTCATATACCATAATTTATTCAGCTATTCTCCAACTGATGGACATGTTGTGCCGCAGTGCCCTTTTATTGTCCTGATTCAGTTTCCCTATTTTTCTTGACTCAGTTTCCCTAAATTGTTCTGCCTCAGTTCCTAATTGTAATGCTCAATCCTGCAACACCACCTTTCCCTCTTAATTATCAGAATGTTTGATAGGATAAAGATCTTATATCTTAGAAGTCATTAGAATATTAGGCGCCTCTCCCCATTATGTCATTGTTCTTGTAACTCTATAAAAGAATCTTTGCATCCGACATTCATTGATTAATTCTTAGAGATGATAGTCTCATTTAGCCCTGGGACCAAACCATAGATCCATTTGGTCCCAGCAAATTTTTCCCTTTCAAACAAAATATTAAAAACTCTCTTATCTCTATTTTGCCTCAGTTTCTCCAGCATTACCAGCATCCATTCAATTTCTAGTTCCTTACTGCTATAAAGAGAGTTACTATAAACCATTTTGCAAATGTACATTCTTTCCCATCTATTATGATCTCTTTGGGATTTGGACCTAGTAAAAGCAGCATCTTCTGCATGAATTCTTTTCTGATCCCTCCATTTACCCTGTTAAGTCTGGACTAGCATCCTGGAAGCCTCAGGATTGGCAGTCAGAATAAGTAAAAGTCCTGGGTGGGAGAAGCAGGCAAACCCCACCCTCTAATCCTTGTCCACAATTATCTTAAGACCAAACATTGAGTAAGCACCAAACAGTGAGAAGAGCCATTTTTTCAAACATATGCTAATAGTCATTGTCTCACCTTGAATAGATAATTAGCCTTAAGTGCTCGGTTGTCTGATTCAAGTACACCATTTCATAGTTTCAGCCCTATGCAGCACCCTATATTATTTTGTATTTATTTTGAGGCTCTTTTGTTTATATCTATATTAAACTTTTTGAACTTCAAATTTCTTATCTCTAGAATGGTGATTATACTGATTACATCACAGGATTTAACATGAGACTCAAATGAATGAATATATGCAAAATGTTTTAGAAAACCTAAAGAGCTCCATAAATATGAGCCATTATTATTACCCTAGACAATTCAAAGTTCTTTATCCAAGTTTTCCACATTTTCAAATTATTCTTTCTTCTTTTTTTTTACCCCACCCAAATACCCAGTGACTAACAGATGATATATTAGCTATTATTATAATTAAATTATATGACTGACCAATGAAGGCATTTGCATCTCTAGAGAGTAGCTAATGAATATAAGTCTCTAATTAGTGGAATGTGTTAGTGAGATGATTTTGAAAGAAGGCACTTTCTGGGATTCCTTGCCTACTGCAGCAGCAAGAGCACTAATTAAGAGTCAAGAGACTTGGCTTTGTATCCTAGATCTATCACTTGGGTATTTTTGGGGAAGTCATAACTTCTTCAAGATTCAATTTTCTTCCATGTAAAAGGGAGGTTTAGATGGTTTCTAATGTCCTTGATTACCCTAAATCAATGTTCCTATGATCTTTTCCCCCAAACTAATTTGTCAGAGAATACAATTCATAACCTCATCATTATTACTTTGCACCTCAAGTTCCATCACCTTCTTTCTTTTATCCCTTTACCTTTTTAAGTAACTCTTTTCTCTCTGGTAAAATCTGGAAATATGGCTACTAGAGTCAGTTTGGCTTAGTATAGGAAATACTCAAAGCATTGCAGAAATGAAGGTCTCCTAATGGTTTGGCTTTCAAGTAAAAAAGGAAAAAAGCTATCTAGGAGACTTGTCAATTGATTAGAGTTATAGTTGTGAGATTGTAAATTCATTTCTTACTTCCTTATCACTTAGAACTAAATAAAATAAAATGGGTTTTCTTTAATTGTAATTTGTTCAATTTTACACACTTAGGGATCTTATTAGCTTATGATGGCACCCTTTTGATAATAAGGTTAATGGGACATAAAACTCCTGATCACTGCCATGTCCAACTCTCTGTGCATTTCCCTCAAAATGCAAAACAAACAAAAGCAAATCTTTGATTTTTAATTTTCTTTTGTTAATGTCTTCTACATGTCCCCCTTTCTTCTCTGGAGGCAGAAGTTTATCTAAACATTTTCCATTACTCTTACAAATGGTATCTCACTGTTACTATATTACATAAACTGAGAGAACTGAAATCATAAAACCCATCCTGTTCTTAGAACTTGTTTCCATTTAATTTGATACAGAACAGAAAAAGTCATTTCTTGGCTTCACAGCAAAACCAATATTCAACAAGCATTTATACTTCACTAACTCTTGATTACTTTGCTAACCATAGAATAAAAAAGCTTTTAGGATGAAAATTTCTTAGTTTTTCAAGTGAATGGAATTTTCCTAAAGCATAACTATTACATAACATTACAAATAGGAAGTAGGTGGTACAGAAGAATAATTTGCTTAAAACGAAGATCTGAATTAAAATCTTGCCTTGGAACTTACTAGTTGAGTGATGTTGGGAAAATCATATAACCTCAACCTGTTTTTTCATCTGCAAAATGAGGAGGTTGGATTGAATTGATTCTATTTCTTTGTTTATAACAGCTTTTTACTTTTCAAAATTCACGCAAAGATAGTTTTCAACATTCATCCTTGCAAAACCTTGTGTTCCAATTTTTTCTCCCTCCCTTCCCCTTTCCCCCCCTCTCCTAGGTAGCAATTGAATAGATTCTTGAGTCATTTCCAGCTCTAAATCTGTGCCTTTATGGTATAATAATTCTGCATAATGCCACAAGGGGGCATCAGGAAGCATAATAGAATGGAAAGATTTTGGAATTTGATTTTAATTCCAGTTCTGATTCTGTGTGCCTTTAGCCCCTGTGGACCTCAGTTTCCTTAGCATTAAAGTAAAGAGATTGGACTAGATGATCTCTAATGTTCACTTTAACTCTCAATCTTTGATCCTATGAAGTTTGATGTTTTCATAAAAAGACATATAAAAATTGAACCACTATTTGTTTCCAGAGGTCACATTCCAGTAACAAGAATATAACCACAATGTAGCTATGACAGATTTCTCTACTAAGACATTGCTACTGTATATTATGCCTTGGAAAAGTGCAAAGCATGGACTCTAAAGGTCGATATTCAAATGTCTAATAACCTCCTAAAATAGGATAACTCTGTCTAGAGTCCAGATCCTAAATCTCAATCTGTTATAGCCATAAATTGAAAATTGTTAATTAATTTCTTTTTTTTTTTGTTGATACATTGGTTCTCTTTGCAACCAACACTCAATTCTCTTCAGCATTGATAGCAAGTACTCTTGATCCATAATTCTACTTGATACTCATTGTGAGGTCTGAACTTTTGTACACTCCAGCTAAGAAATCATGTCAGTCTCAGTGGAAAGCATCAGACATCATTTTTTGCAAACAAATGTGAATGTCTTTCCCCAGCTGATAAGTGATCTAATGGTATAGGCCAGAACTCTGAGCTTGAACAAAGGATTCTTACAAGGCACTAAGTCAGTGGAATTGATAGAGACAATGGTTATCTAATTTAGCATGGTTCAGTATGACTGATGTAATCCTACAAAAAATAATAATTTCCTAGTGATATGATTGGTTTATACTCAGTGTGGAGCATATAAGCTAGAAGTTCTCGGAGACGGAGAAGGCAAGCACACTAGATGCTCTTGGAGGCTGAGATAGATTCATTCCATCATCTACCTTTGTGGTGGTTGGAGGCTGAAGCACAAACCTTTGGATTCGGGGAGATCTAGAGGCAGAAGCAGAGAAGACAAAGGACTGGCAGCAGGAGTTCAGGCTTTCAGAACCAAGGAGAGAGATAGGCTTCTAAGAAAGGTAACCGGGCTCCAGGAAAGTAGACAAGACTTGGAAAGAGACAATAAAGGATTTGGACTTTAATCCCTGGCTACTTGTGTGGTGATTAGTGAACTGAAAAGAAGGCTGCCTCCAGAGACCCCAAGAAAGCCAAACCAAATAGAAGATTACATTTTGGCAAGAACATTACAATATAAAAATGCTCTAAACCACTATTAGAGAAATACAAATTAAGAAAACTCTGAGATTGAGAATCAGAAAAATCTCAGGTGACATAATAACGATAAATGTTGGAGAGGATGTGGGAAAATTGGGATACTAATACATTATTGGTGGAGTTGTGAACTGATCCAACCATTCTGGAGAGCAATCTGGAACTATGACTAAAGATTAAAGATCTATCAAACTGTGCATACCTCTGATCCAGCTATATCCCAAAGAAATCATAAAAAAGGGGATGTGCAAAAATGTTTATAGTAGCCTTTTTTTGTAGTGGCCAGAAACTGGAAACTGAGTGGATGCCTATCAGTTGGAGAATAGCTGAATAACTTATGGCATATGAATGTCATGGAATAATATTGTTCTGTAAGAAACTATCAGCAGGATGATTTCAGAAAGGCCTGGAGAGACATATATGAACTGATGCTGAGTGAAGTGAGTAACCAAGATAGCCTTGCACACTGCAACAAGAAGATTATGTGGTGACAGACATGACTCTTTTCAAGAATGATGTGATTCAGGGCAATTCCAATAGTGTGTGATGGAGAAAACCATGTGCACCCAGAGAAAGAACTATGTGGACTCTGAGCTTGGATCATAACAGTATTTCACCTTTTTTGTTGTTTTTGCTTGCTTGTTTTTTTCTTTCTCATTTTTCCCCTTTGATCTGATTTTTCTTTGTACAGCAGATAAATGTGGAAATATGTTTAGAATAATTGCATATGTTTGACCTGTATTGGATTATTTACTGTCAAGGGGAAGGGGGTGGAGAGGGAAAGGGACAAATTTGGAACACGAGCATTTGCAAGGGGGAATGTTGA
Source organism: Sminthopsis crassicaudata (assembly GCF_048593235.1). Classification (NCBI taxonomy): domain Eukaryota; kingdom Metazoa; phylum Chordata; class Mammalia; order Dasyuromorphia; family Dasyuridae; genus Sminthopsis; species Sminthopsis crassicaudata. The sequence goes on from NC_133617.1 coordinate 230,215,411, forward strand.
AAACTATTTTTGCATGTATTTTGAAAAAATAAAAAGCTTATTATTTAAAAATAATTATGGATGGTTGACATTTACCTGGAAATAATTGGTAGTCAGACAAGGAAAGAGAAGGGAAAGCCATTTGGGGAGGTAGAGAAACTGAGGCTGTCAGAAGTTAAGTGACTTTCCCAGAGTCATAGAGCTAGTAAGTGTTTGACACCTGAATTTAAGTCTTCTTGAATCCAACACCAGCAATCTATCTTTTGTGCAACTTAACTTTCTCAGTAAGGTAAAAAAGCCTCTCCTTGGCTGTTCCCAATACTTGTGTGTGTAGTATGTGATCTTAATTTGTATGGGCCAGGAAGGTTAAAAAAGTTTACATTTTAAAATAATCTGCCTCTTGTCACCAGTTTTAAAATTTTACTGTAGTCCCCTTTCATAGTAAACTATAGGGTTAAGGAAGCAGGGGCTAGGTGAAGCAATATTTAAGTCAAGAAACTAAGACACAAAAAATGTTTTATATTTTAGATTAGGGAACAGTGTTTAGCTAAAAAGAAGCAATTTGCAATTTCTTTTTTTTGAATAAAATTTAGTAGTTAGTTTAATGAATAAAAATAATATCCCTTTTCATTTAGTATATAATAATGTTCTCCTTTAAAAAGCACAATTCCCTAGGTGTCCTGATGAAACACACACCTATTAAAGCAATGCTCAGCTGACAGGAAGAAGGCTCATTTCACATATATACAGCCTTTGCAGGCTCACTTCCACATAGTGAAAGTCACACCTTGCTCAGATGTATGAATAGCACAGGCAGTTGCCATGACAGTAGATGCTTCTGGCATTCAGTGGCAGTCATACCCACCCTAGAATTAACTAATGGCAAAGGTAGTTGTTGAGAAACCTGGAGTTGAAAGAATTAAGACATATGAATGTACTGCAGAGGAAGAGCAGTAACTTTGGCAGAACCACAGAAAGGGAGACCTCACCAGTTGATGGTCTTCTCCAACAGGGTCAATTTACTGTTTCTGGCAATCAGATTCAGATGCTGATCAGGCCCCTTTGTCTCTGGATCACTGGTAAGGCAAGTCATTGGAGCAAAGAAACAGTGTGAAGTTATTGATAAAAGTTCATGCAAGATGAAAAATTCTAGGGAAATCTTATCCCATCCATGATTGCCTGGAAAGTCAATTTCTTCTTATCCAGTAGGTATTGCCTCTGGAGGATTTGTTCCTAGGAAGGTTTTTCCTATCTTTGTATTCATAGGAAGGCAGGACATCCCCTGGAGGATAATTCATTGTATGAAGTTTAGCTGTAGGTTTGGGTCCCTACTTAAGGAAGTAGAGGAGAATGAATTATGTCAGATTAAATTGATATTTTAAAGTATGCCTCCATTTGTTTTTATTTCTACAGAGTGATGCCAAAAGAATAAAGAGTGATGATAGCAGAAAGCTACTTGGCAGGAAAGACCCATTGTATGAGTTTAATTTTTAAAAATAGCAACTGGGTCTTAAAGGAGGGAAAGGGACCCACATGTGCAAAAATATTTGTGACAGTCCTTTGTGTAGTGGCAAGAAACTGGAAACTGAATGGATGCCCGTCAATTGGAGAATGGCTGAATAAGTTGTGGTATATGAATGCTATGGAATATTATTGTGCTATAAGAAATGTCCAACAGGATGATTTCAGAGAGGCCTGGAGAGACTTATATGACTGATGCTGAGTAAAATGAGCAGAACAGGAGATCATTGTACATTGCAACAAGACTATACAACAATCAATTCTGATGGGCGTGGCTCTCTTCAACAATGAGATGCTTCAAACCAGTTCCACTTGTTCAGTGATGAAGAGAGCCATCTACAACCAGAGAGAGGACTATGGGAACCTAGTATGGACCACAACATAGCATTCTCACTTTCTGTTATTTGCTTGCATTTTGTTTTCTTTCTCAGTTTTTCCTTTTCTTCCTTCTTGATCTGATTTCTCTTGTGCAACAAAATAACTGTATAAATATGTATATATATATTGGATCTAACATGTATTTTAACATATTTAACATGTATTGGACTACCTGCCATCTAGGGGAGAGGGTAAGGAGAGAAGGAGGGGAAAATTTGGAACAGTAGGTTTTGCAAGGGTCAATGTTGGAAAAATTATCCATGCATATATTTTGTAAATAAAAAGCTTTAATACAAAAAAAATAACATCTGTGTCACACTATTGCCTAATTGTTCAGCTTGCAGAGAACTAAAACTAGAAAGTATTTTTATATAGATTGCTTTTAGGTCAATCCTATACTTATTAGATGATTCAACAACATAAATTCAAGTTTTAATATTTATACTTATCTAATTTCAGAACAGTTGGGTGGCAAAATGAGATAGGGTCCTGAACTTGGAGTAAAGAAGACTCATCTTCCTGAGTTCAAATCCAGACTCAGATACTTTAGCTGTATGACCCTGAGCAAGCCATTTAATCCTGTTTGCCTTAGTTTTCTCATCTGTAGAGTGAGGTGGAAAAGGAAATGACAAACCACTCTCATATCTTTACCAAGAAAACTGCAAATGGAGCCCCAAAGAGTTGGACACCACTGAAATGACTAAAACAACAGCAATAACAGATCTAATTTCAACTAGTTGACCTATTAAGTCAAACCAAATCTTTTTGAAATCCCATTTGGTTATTTAATAGATTTGTGAAATTAGAAATTTGATAAGTATACCTTCTATATCTTCAAGTCATTGATAAAAATATTTAAACAGTTTCATGGTGTACTGGGAAGAACTCTAGATCTGAAGTCAGAAAGAATACTTGGTTTGAAATTTCAGTTTTGCTACTTGTTTAACCTCAGTCAGGTTTCTTAACATTTTTTGATCTCAGTTTTAGTCTGTGTAGTGAAGAGATTGGAAAAGCTCGTTTCTGTGGTTTCATCTAGCTATGAAAGCTATTATTTGATAAAGGGGCAGAGCCCCTTTCCTAAATGGGAATTGATTGGCCAGTTGTTTTTGAGCACATTTGCTTAATCAGCTTTAGCCCACTTTAATGTCTTCTATACTTTATATTCATTCATATTCTAGAAGAAAGTCCTAATGAACTTTATCAGAGGCTTTCACATCAAACATAACTATGACATTTTCCTAATATGTAAATTTGGTATATATTAAAAATGAAATGTGATTAGTTTGGAATAATTCATTTCTAGTAAAACTATACTAGCTCCTAGTGATCACATTTTCCTCTCAACTTAAATATTCACAAGCCTCCATGTAAAAAATCTTTTCAAGATTTTTGCCAAATGTCTATTTGCAGGATACTACTAAGCATCAAGGTCACTATAAAAATTAGATAGACAAAGATCTTGCTTACATGGAGCTTAAGGTGGGAAGCAGGAATGATGACATGTAAACCATTAATATAGCCAATAATAAATGAAAAGTATATGAGAGGTGCCAGAAAAATGTGAGGTTCAGGGCAAGTAGAAATTAGAATTTCTCCAGTTGTCTGGTGTCTCTCTCATTCTACATTTTGTCTTGGAAAGAACACAACCCATGGTGATTAAACAATTATATAAAAGTCCTTTTACTTCCTGGGTAGGTAATTGATACAGCTATAGGCATGGGGATATATTTAAAGTTGCCAGGTGCTCTCTATCTCTTTCCATATTTTTTAAACGTTTTTCTACATCTATTTGCAAGATTACTTTCTTTAGTGGAAGATGAATTGAATAGTTTTGCTTTTTCTCTGAATAATATTTATAAAGTGTCTAACACAAAGGCTAGCACACAGTGACATAGTAGACACTTAACAAACACAAAAATATTACTCTTTCTCATCAATCAATCAATGAGATGGTGTTTTATTTGCCCCAAACACTTTACTTGTATCTTCCTGATTCATCTTCTCCCCCTGAACATAGCTAAAAATAAAATTAAACAATACTCAACACCCTTTCAAGGTTGAATTTAAGCTCCCTTTGCCCCTTTTAAGGCAAGCCTCAATTTATTTGATCTTCTTAATTTCAGGTTCTTTCCTGTATTTATTTGTTTTTGACTCCCTTTTATCTTTTGAATGCATTTTTTTATAACATGAACTCAGTAAGAGAGTTCCATTTGCAACTTCATTTTCCTTTAAGTCTCACACTCACTTTCTTCTTCACTATAATTATTCATTATTCTATAAATAGAAGTTCATCTCTTGAGTTATACTCTTTCCTAACCTTTTCAGGTATGGGAACATATCATGCTTCCTTTTAGGGTCTATTCTTGGAACTGTACTTCTTTTTTCCTGCCTTAAAAGATAAATCTGCTTTCTTCACATTTTGCTTAAGAGTCTTTTATTTTACATTTTTCATGAATTTCACAAAATTCTAGTTACTTTTACTTTACTGCCTAATCTTTTTAGTTGCTCAAAATGAAATCCAGACTAGTTATTTCTCTCATTTTTTTCTTTTACCTTCTCTGTAGCACAAGTTTTTAGCAGATGTTTGCATATTTGAAGTCTCATCTATTTTGTTTGCATATTTGAGCTTTCCATATGATCATTTTGACAGCCATGTATCTAAGCTAACGTTGGTTTGCTAGGATGGTTGTGATTCTTATCAGAAGTTGTCTGGAAACTCTATTATTAAATCCTATTAGTAGGTCTGGAAGTGACTAATTCATATCTACCTATTTTTGTCACAACCTGAATTAATGTGCTAAATATTTCTTGATAATTATTGAGCAAGGGTAGATCAATTTATATTGACCTCTCTACTTTGAACTCCTGTTGCATTTATTATCTATATCATCCATCCTCACTCTCATCCAAGAACCATTAACTTTTTAGAGAAGACATCTTAGTGTTCAGCTCCATTACTTCACAGAGAAAAAAAAGAATGTCCTTTATCATTTTTTAGAGTAAAGAGGAGGCAATGGCTTTTAAGATGACGTCAGGAAGATCAACTGGAACTGACAAAAGTATGTGAAGATGAAAGCCATGTTGAGAGTAATATGACTTTAAAGGCTTTTAGGGATTGATTTTCAGCATACATTAAAGAGAAGATTCTAAAATAACAGAAAAGATCACTTCTCAATATACTTTTCTTTATTGTTTGTTTTCCACTTTTCTTTCTCTAAATACTCTTGATAATTTTATCTATAATTTATTTAAACCAGCCATACATCTTTACACTGTCCCTCAGGGCATCTAACATTTTTATTCTTTTGAGATTGTGTTGTTTCATGGCTCACCCATAGAATATTAATTAGAAAATATTGGCATTACAAAAAAAAGTTTTGATAGGAAAGATTGGCTTGGGAACACCAGAAGCACTCCATGATATCCCCTGAGGGAAAATGAAAAGACATATGGCTGTTTTAAGTAGGTTGCAACATATTATCTGTGATTATTTTGGTGTGAAAAGTGGTATGAAAAACATTATGATGTATGTTCATGATATGTGCATAGACTGAGGGTGAGGAAAAATGGAAGGCTAGATTTGTACATTGATTTCCACAAAATATTAAAAAACCCTTTGAAAATAATTTTAGTAAGGCATAGGATGAGAAGGAAAGAAATGTTTGTGAGTGAAAGGAAGGTTTAAGTTTTAATTATTTTGGATATGTATCTTGCTTTCCCAATGAAATGAGTATCTCCTTTAGGTCATAGGCCACATGTCACACATACATATATATGTGTATTTCTTGTATTGCTATATATACCTAGAATAGTTCTAAGTATTGACTAAATATTTGTTGACTTACATTGAAAACTATTTTGAAAATGAGCCAGTTTTGGATTGGTTCAAGTAAATGTCAAAGTTTTTTTTTTTTACTTAATTTCTAGGATATTTTTTAATGGCATGACATGGGAACTAATTATGATACCAAGCACTATGGTGCAGGGGTAAGAGCCCTGACCTTGAAGATTACAGGATGTGAGCTGAAATCTTGGCACTGTTGAATACTATCTGGGTGATTTTGAACAAAAACCTCTCTGATTCTTACTTTCTTTATCTAAAAATGAGGGTATTGGTTTAAATTAAAACTAAATTCTGTTTTAGGTCTTTTATTTTATGTGTCAATTTTCTGGATTAGAGAGAGTAAGAAAGTCAGGCTAACAGATAAATTTGTTATGCATAAATGGATTTAATTTAAAAGGTGAAAACTATTGAAACAGGTGAAAAAAAAAGTTCAAATAAGCCAAAACACTCAAGAGTTTGCAAAATTTACTTTTATTTCTCTCATGTTTACCAGTGTCAAACATCTATTTCCCATATTACTCATGTATAATTAAGACATCTGTGTACAGCAAGTATATTTATTTACATCACAGGTAATTATTACCAAGATTTAATAAAAAGTTAATAGAGAGAATATTAAATTATTATGACTTAGATCTACTAATAGATTTTATTAAAATATTTTGTATATACTGTTTCCCAGAGGTAAGGCACAACAAACAGGCTGTGGACTGAACTCAATATAATAATAATCCTTTGCACTCAGGATGATATCACCTTCTGGAAAAGCATATTGCTTGGACTAGCCCCAGGTGACCATTGAGAGATTTAGCTCTCCCTATTTCCCAGAGCCATCTATCACATAGTCATAATCTCTATTCCTTGTCACGAGGGGTACTGCACTCTTGTTCCCATCACAGAACTCTGATTTTGTGCTCTGCAAAGAAGGCACAACCGCACAAGACATGAGACAATACTGTTCCCACAGGGCCATGGGAACAGTAACTCAAGACCTAAATGATTATGTCATAATCCAGCACACTTGTGGTATTAAAAAACCTATCTTTGGATCAGCAAGTTAAGAACTCCTTAGGAGGGGGAGGCTTCTGTTTGCAAACATCATCTCCCTTACTTGGAAATTAATTAAACTTCTGTTTGTGCCCTGCTTCTTCTTGTCTCTAGCCTGCTCTGTTTTGGCTCTGGCCACCCACAGATTGGAGATCAGTTCTAGTCCAGTTGACAATTAACAAGAGTTTCAATTCATTCCTCTCTAGACCCTGTATTAAAAATTGATTGATTTGATTTCCAATATCTCTTTTTTCTCCTCTTTTTTCATCTCTTTTTTTTTCTCTTGATCAACTTCTAGCATAGATTCTGAAAAATGAGTGGCTCCTCTGAGTCCAATCTCAAGAAACGAGGTGAAAAACCTTAGAACTTTGAAGAAGTCTTGCTTATCCATTTCTGAATTCCTATCTATCCTGGAGATATATCACTATTTCATGTGTCTGACAAGGAGGATTTTTGGACCAAAGAAGATGAAGCTGATGTTGGTTAAAAGGCTCTCTCATGCAACTGGAACCCTTAAAATGGAGCATCTTTTCTTTTTTACTTTGCGCATATATTCTTATGGTTTAGAATTGATCTGCCTGCTTAAAGAGGAATCTCAACATTCTTCCCATTGGCAAAAGTCATTTTCTCTGGAAAAATTTTAAACTAACTCTTCCACTTTTGGCTGAGCTTGTGCTCAATACCCACTCAGTTTCTCTAATCCTGACCTGGTTCTTTGGACATATTACTATTTCTCCTCAGACTCAACATTGATTCCCCTCACCTATAACTTTCCCTCTGCTCCTTTCAATTTCAGAACTCATTTGGTTTACTCACCTCATTTTGTAGAGGAGAAAACTGAAACACAGAAGCATTAAGTGACTTCCAAAAATTTCATAGGTAGTAAGTGACCATGTTGGAATTTAAGCCAGTTTTCTTTAACTTCAAATCCAATGCTCTTTCCACTAAACCATATTGTTTTTTCTTTTTCTTTTTCTTTTTCTCTTTCTTTCTTTCTTTCTTTCTTTCTTTCTTTCTTTCTTTCTTTCTTTCTTTCTTTCTTTCTTTCTTTCTTTCTTTCTTTCTTTCTTTCTTTCTTTCTTTCTTTCTTTCTTTCTTTCTTTCTTTCTTTCTTTCTTTCTTTCTTTTTCTTTCTTTCTTATTTTTAGCATTCTGTCCCAATTCCGGATTTTTATTGCTCCATTGTCATAAATGAGTGAATCAAAGGAAGAAATAGCATTTTAAGTGCTTACTCTATGGCAAATACTTAGCAAAGTAGTAGAAATAATAATAATTATAGCTAGCATGGTATTTAGCTTGAAAAGGCTAGAAGTCGAGACTAAAGTGGAGGAAGAATTAATGCGTGCCTTTTTGTTCACAGATTGTTTTGCCCTTCTGAGGCTGGGATGCAACAAAATGTTGATCTGCTACTTGTGTTAATTTTAGCTTACCAATTAGCAAAAATAAAACAGAGGTTCTTTACAGCCAACACCACGCCATCCCTATGTAAAATCATCAGTTGCAGCAAATGGGAGAAATTTTGAATGCTGTGGTTAAGTTCACTTACTTATGCAGTATATTTTCCAAGGATGATGATGATGAAGTTGACACAGACATGTCTTGAGTTAGCTCAGTGTTTGGGAGACTCCAAAGGAAAGGGTGTGAGAAAAGAGGGATTAGGTTGCCTATTAAACTGAAGGTCTAGAGAGAGTCATTGTAATCTGTGAAACCTGGACAGTGTATCACCACCATGCCAGGAAACTGAATCATGTCCATTTAAATTATCTTAAGAAAATTCTGAAATTCACTTGGCAAGATGAGGTACTGAACCCTAAGGTCCTTCCTCCAGCTGATTTGCCAAGCATTCAAGCTTTACTGTATAAAGCACAATTCTGTTGGACTAGTCACATTGTTCAAATGTCAAAAGTATGTTTGTCTAAAAGACTATTGCATGAAGAATTCACACAAGGCAAGTGCTCACATGGAGGTCTGAAAAAGCATTACAAGGACACTCTAATGGTCTTTCTGAAGAACTTTGGAATAAATTGTGAGACAAGGGAGAAACTGGCTCAGCATGGTATGCCTGACTCAAAGAAGGCATTGTGTTCTATGAGCAAAACAGAATTGGATGAGCTCAAAGGAAATGTGAGAGACTAAAATTTAGAGATCTTTATCTCAAATCTTTACATAGACTATTTGTGCCTGACCTGTGGTACAGTCTTCTGAGCTCACTTTGGTCTGATCATCCACAGATAGACAGTGATGTAATTTTGGTCCTCTTCCAGAACAGAGGACAACAACCAGCCAATCAACCAACCATGTGTCAAACACTGTGCTAAATATTTTACAACAAATTTGATTTTTACAGCAACTTATACCCATTTTACACTTGAGATAATTGAGGCAAATAGGTTAAATGACTTACCCAAAATCACACACCTAAGAGTCTCAGATCAGATTTGAATTTAGGTCTTCCTGATTCTAGGTCCAGAGATTTATCCATTACATCACCTAGCTGCTGAAAGATAAAAAAAACAAAAAGAAAGGAGTTTATGTTCTAATGGAGGAGGAATAGAAGCCAAGGAAAGAGCTTTAGTCCTAAAGTTACCAGGATGTTGAGCGAGGCAGTAGTAGAGTATATAGATACATCTCATCCAACAAAATGTCAGAATTGATTTGATTGTGTTTTCAGACCTACAAGGGAGAAAAGCTAGATAGACATTCTAGAAATGAAAAAGTTGAAACCCACAGTGACTGGTTTCTATTGTGGGATATAAGGTATTTAGTGAAGCAGTAAAGATATATGGAAACTAGAAAGTCATGATCTGTCAATGTCATTGCTTGGATTTCCCAATATCAAACTATAGCTTTTGTGACAAAGAAACCCTCTTTCCCCTCTCTAAGGAAGTGAATACTCAGTAAAACTTGCTAAATTCTCATATATTCACTATCAACATTTGTTCACATGACCTTACCCCTTCTCCACTCTGATAGAGAAATTCCCTGGACACAAGTTACATTTTGGCAGGACCTGATCAATAGGAAATAAGGCCCATAGACAGGAAATAGCAGACAGAAGAAAAATGCCTCCAATATATTCCACAGATTGGATCAAAAGCACCTAATTAAGAATTGACAATAGATTACATTTCTCCAGAATATTACTAGATGTTTTGCAATTTGTGGTGTTTATTGTAATGTTCATTCTAGAAATATCAATCATCCTATCAGTCACTAAATATCTATTAAGCATTTATTATGTGCCAGGCACTGTGCTAAATAATAATCTTCTATTAAGCACCTCCTGTGTGTCACGTATTAGAGCTACAAGAACAAAAATGAATAAACCTCTGGTTTATTAAGGACTTCATGGAGTAGCCAATATGTACATTTATAGATATACACAAGAAGATGCAAAATAGATGTCAGGTGACTCTTTTGTAAGGGGCATAGGAAAATCAAAAGTTTTCATGTAGAAGAAAGTGCACCTGAGAATGATGGGTACTAGGCTTTCTCCTACATAGGCAGGAATTTTCTTTTATTGTGGGGATTTTGTGCTACTTTTGATTCTTCAGTCAGTATCCTGCCTGTTTCACTCCTTTTGATGGCAGATGATCCTATTATTCTTTAGGAAAAGCAACATGGAACTGCATCTTCTGCCCAGTCTGTGTGTTCTATGTTGAAAGTTAGCTCTAGCTTGAGGCTACAAGGTCTCCAGATATAGTAATAGAATTCCATTATCTGGGATAAAATTGGGGCATCATCCTGAGAGAACAGGTGGTAAATTGGATGCTGTGCTTTTGTGTTTATGGGAAGAAATAATTACCCTTGTTTTAATAGAGAGTAGCATAAGACAACTTCTTTGGGAAGTGCAACAATTAATGCTATACTTTTTAAAAGCAAATGTTATCAAGTCTAAAATTGGATCCTACCTGGCTACAAAAACTCAGCTTATAATTGGTGAAACAGGTTTTAAAAACTGTATGAGGCAATAAGAATGTCTATATGTGGGCCAGGTTACCTAGCCAGATAGATCTCATCATGAAGAAAAATCAGCATTGAGCAATATCCTATTACCACATTTATAAAGGGGAGTGTGGAATCTGAAGACAATTTGGAGCAAATCCAAGTTTGCTGGGCTGTTGTTTTCAGGTTGTATGCTTGGCCATGGTTTCATTTACTAATGATTGTGTTCTAGTAAGTGAATTTTCTTGCTTATTTAGTTGCTTCTGCATTTGGAATTTTAGCCATTTCCCTTTTCCTTAAGAATCTAGTTTAATATGTTTATGTTTAAAGGTTGAATCATTCCCCTGGTTAACAGAAAATGGCATGAATAGTTAAAAAAAAACCAAAAAAACATTTGGTACCCAGATTAATGGGAAGGGACTTTTGTAGCACCTGACTAACAATAGTCAAATCAACTTATATTTTTATCAAATGTCTACTATTAATGAGGGACTACATAGTGTAATGGAAAAATAGCAGACCTTGGAGTCAAGAATGCATGTTTTGAGTTTTGTATCTGACATACTAGTTGTGTATGATTTTACACAAATCACTTAAATTCTTGTTCAATTTCTTTTTCTAAAATGGGTCTATTTAAGTAATTTATTTCCTCCTCTTTTAACCTGGGAAATCTATATTTTTGTAAGTATTCATCCATTTCATGTAGATTACAGATTTATTGTCATACAGTTGAGCAAAATAGCTCCTAATTATTGCTCTGATCTCTTCTTCATTGGTGGAAAGTTTACCCTTTTCATTTTGATACTAGCAATTTGATTTTCTTCTTTCTTTTTTTTAAATCAAGTTAATTAAAGGTTTATCTATTTTGTTAGTTTGTTTCATAAAAGCAACTTTTAGTTTTGCTTATTAGTTCAAAAGTTTTGTTACTTTCAATTTTATTAATCTCCACTTTTTTCTTAATTTCAAATTTGGTACTTGAAGTTTTTTAATTTATTTTTTTTTCTAGCTTTTTAAATTGCATGCCCAATTCATTGATCCTCTCTTTCTCTATTTTATGCAAGTAAGCATCTAGAGATATAAAACTTCCCTTAAGAACTGTTTTGGCTGTATCCCACAAATTTTGGTATGTTGTCTCATTATTGTCATTCTCTTGGATGAAATTATGGATTGTGTCTATAATTTGTTGTTTCACCCACTAATTCTTTAGGATTAGATTATTTAGTTTCCAATAATTTTTGGTCTATTTTTCCTTTTATTACATGTAATTTTTATTGTCTCATGACCATTTACTATTTCTGCTTTTCTGCATTTGATTTTGAGGTTTTTATATTCTAATACATTATCAATTTTTTGTAGGTTCCATCTACCATTGAGAGAAAAGTATATCCTTTCTTTCTGTCTGTCTGTCTGTATATCCATTCAAGTTTCTGCAAAGTTTTATCATATTTAATTTTTCTAAAATTCTATTTACCTTCTTAACTTCTTTCTTGTTTATTTTGTATCTAGTTCCGATAAAGATTGAGATCCCCTACTTTTGCAGGGATCTCAACTTCCCTGGGAACTTAGATGCTATACAATTTGGTGCATCTATATTTATTACTGATATTACTTTATTATCCATGGTATACTTTAGCAACATATAGTTTCCTTCCTTATCTCTTTTAATTAGATTTATTTTTACTTTTACTTGATCAGAGATCAGGATCACTACCCTTGATTTTTTTCTACTTTAGCTGAAGCATAATTGAGTCTGCTTCAGGCTTTTAAACTTTTAACTTTACTCTGTTTATGCTTTACACTTTAAATGTGTTTCTTGTATTGTAGAATTTTGGCTTTTAATCTAGTCTGCTATCTATTTTGGTTTTATAGGGAAGTTTATCCCATTCACATGCACAATTAAAATTATTAACTGTGTTTCCTGCCATCTTATTTTCCCCAAATTATACTTTTCTCTTTCCTTTCCTCCTTTTCCTCCTTACCATTGTTTTGCTTTTAACTACTACCTTCCCAATATGCCTTCCCCTTTTACAGATCCTCTTTTTAAAAAATCATTTTCCTCTTCTACTTTTGTTATCTCTTTTATTACTTTTTTTTCCCCTGAGGCTGGGGTTAAGTGACTTGCCCAGGGTCACACAGCTAGGAAGTGTTAAGTGTCTAAGACCAGATTTAAACTCAGGTCCTCCTGAATTCAAGGCTGGTGCTCTATCCACTGCACCACCTAGCTGCCCCTATCTCTTTTATTACTTACCCCTTTCCTTTCCCTTTTTTCCTCCTACTTCCTTATAGGATGAGAACAATTTCTATATTAAAATAAATATGTTTGATATTCTTTCTTTGAGCCATATCTGACGAGATTAAGGTTCGCACAATTCTTATCCCCTTCCCTTCTTTCCCTCAACTGTAATAGGACTTTTTGCCTCTTTCCGTGATATAATTTACTCCATTTTACCTACTTTCCCCTAGCCTTCCAGGACAATCCTTTTCCTTATAGTTTCTTTTTTATATCATCACAGTATAGTCAAAAGTTAAACATGTCATCTTCCCATATAAGGATGTAAACATTTTAACCTTTAAAAGACATAGTTTTTTCTTTTCTTTTTATTTTTCTATGCTTCTCTTGAGTTCTGTATTTGAAAATCAAAATTTCTGTTCAGCTCTGGTCTTTTTATCAAAAATAAATGAAAATTCCCCATTTCATTGAATGTTCATCTTTTCTCCTGAAAAATAATGCTTAATTTTGCTGGATAGATTCTTGCGGTAGGTCCATGCTCCTTTGCCCTCTAGAATATCATATTCTAAGCCCTTTGATCTTTTAAAGTGGAAACTTCTAGGTCCTGGGCAATGCTGATTGTGGCTCCTTGATATTTGAATTGTTTCTTTCTGAATGTTTACAGTATTTTCTCCTTGATCTGATTATTCTGGAATTTAGCTACAATATTTCTTGGAGTTATCATTTCTTTCAGGAGGTGATTGGTGAATTATTTCAATGGCTATTTTACCATCTGATTAGGACATCAGAGCAGTTTTTGTTGATGATTTCTTGAAAGATTTGTCTAAGTTCTTTTTTCATTGTGGTTTTCAGGTAATCCAATAGTTCTTAGATTATCTCTCCTCACTCTATTTTCTGGATTAGTTGTTTTTCCAAGGAGGTATTTTATATCTTCTTCTATTTTTTTTTCTTTCCTTTCTTTTCTTTTCTTCTTCTTCTTTTTTTTTTTTTGTTTTGTTTGACTGATTCTTGATATCTCATTGAGTCATTTACTTCCATTTGTTCAATTCTAATTTTTAGTGAATTATTTTCTTCAGTTAGCCTTTTTATCTCTTTTTGCATTTGGCCAATTGAATTTTTAAAGGTGTTGTTTGTTCATTGGATATTTTTTCCATTTCAGAAATTCTGTTTTTGAAATTGTTTTCTTTTCCCATTTCATCAACTCTCTTCTTATTGAGTGATTTTTTTCAGATAATTTCTGTTTCCTTTTCTAGAGCTCTCATTTCCTTTCCCCATTTTTCTTCTAACTCTCTTTTAAGATCCTTTTTGAATTCTTCCAAGAGAGTCTTGTGAGATGGAGACAAGCTTATTATTCACACTTTGAGGCTTCATCTGGAGAGGTTTTGTTTTTAATGTCTTCAGAATTTGAGGTCTGTTCTTCTGTGTCTCCATAAAAGCTGTCTATGGTAGGATCTCTTTTTGCTTTTTTGCTCATTTTTAAAGGTTGAGGTATGCTCTTAGGACAAAGAGAAGATTGTTCCAAGTTTCCTCTATAGGTGACACTGTCTTTGTACTGCTCTGGGGCTAGTACTGATGAATTCTTCCTGTAATGGGTGGATGTGGCCAAGTTCCTGGATATGCTGGGATTCAGGGGTTCGCCATTTGCCTTCTGTAATTGTGTTGGAGATCTCGCAGCTAGTCTGCTGATCCACTGGTTTCTGAACCAGCACAGAATAGCAGATACTGATGTATTTTAGCTATGAATCTTCCACCAGATTTCCCTACCATGAGGAAGCCTCTCTGCCCTGGATTTCCCTGCATTGCGCATGTGCTGGCTTGCAATCCACTGGCCTTTCCCTCCCTTCCACTCCCCAGATTGAGACAAATTTTTCCTGAAGTTGTTTCAAAACATCTTCTGCTGGAAATTTGTCACTTCAAATATTTGTGTGTTCTGTCACTCCAAAATCTTTTCAGAGACTTGAGCTGGTATTGATCTGAGGGAAGCCTAGAAGTCAGACAAAGACCTGTCTACTTTCTCCCATCTTGGCTCATCACTTAAATTCTCAGTGCCTCAGGTAACTCTCTAAAACTGGAAGTTATAGGTGATCAGCTGTTTTGCATTAGTGAAAGAGTTGCCATAGCAGGAAGTTCTGCATGATAATGAAATAACAGGCTGAGATCCTCAAACCTTCCCTTAAAATTTATATCTCTCTTCAGCATATATAATATGAAAACATTCCCATGCTGGGTCATTCATTATTCACTTATAACCTTCCAATGGTATCTCTCAAGGTCCATTCTGGACCTTCTTTTGTCTCTAACTTCTTGGTAATGTCATCATCTCCTATGTATTCAGTTATCATATTTATACAGGTGATTCTTAAATCAGATATATCTCTGGTCCTTTTTTCCTGTTCTTCAGTCCCTACATCATCAATTGTCTAGACAGATGTTATTTGTATGTGGATTTTTTTCATGTTCTGTCCTCTCCTCTTGCCCTGTTAGACTATGAATCCCCTAAGAACAGGCACTGTTCTTAGCATTTTCATGTATAACACAACACAGTGCTTGGCAAGTTGTAGGCACTTAATTAAAATTTATTGACAATTATAGGCATCTTAGACATATGTTCAAAATGTTCCAAATCTACCCTTATTTTAAATTTTTCTAATTTCTGTCAAGGGTATTCCCATCTCTATGTTCAGCTAAGTTTGACAAGAGTTAGGAGGCTTTTGCAATGGACTAGGTAAGGGGTTAGAAACCTTGCAAGGACGCATCTACCAAAGTTCCCATAAGTCTTTGTTTCAGGCCTTTGTCACCTCTTATTTGGTCTATTGCAATAGTTTCCTTATTGTTCTCTCTTCTTCATGGGTCTAATTCATATTCAACCCAGATGACAAAGTGATAACCCTAAAGCATAGATCTGGCCATCTCATTTCTATGCTCAGGAAGCTCCAGTGGGTCTCTCTAAGTCGGGGTTCTCAAACTACGGCCCAGTGGGCCAGATGCCGCCCACTGACGACATTTATGCGGCCTGCTGGGTTATGGCAAATGGGCTGGGGGCAGAGACAAAGTGTGAGTTTTTGTTTTTACTATAGTCTTTCCCTTCAATACTCTGAGGAACAGTGAACTGACCCCCTATTTAAAAAGTTTGAGGACCACTGCTAAGATAAAATATAAATGCTTTAGCCTTTAACTCTTTAAAAGGCTTCACAGCCTGGCCTCAGGCTATTGTATATGATTATCCTTACATTCCACATTCCAGCCTATCAGGCCTACTACTTATTTCTTATACTCAACATCTCCATCTCTGTACTTTCTGCATTTTGCTATTATTTGTGCCTGGAATGCAGTTTCTCCTTTCCTCTGCCTTGTAGGAACTCTCTTTTTCTTTGAACCTCTGCTCAAGTATCACCTGGTACATGAAATCTTTTCTGATACTGCCAGTTATTAGTGGGATCTCTAGAAACTGCTTTGTATTTATGTTTTATATGTTTTGTTTTAACTTATTAACTTTTTTCTTCTGCAATAAAATTCAAATTTCCTAAGAACTGAGATTTTTTTTTTTGTTGGTCTTTGAGTCCAGAGCACCTAGCAGAATAAGCCTTAATAAATGCTTATTGAATTGAATATAAGATATGTAAGACATAATTGTGTACTCAAGGAACTTAAAAACAAATGGGCAAGTAATAGGCTTATTTGCAAAAAGTTAAAATAATAATAATGATAGTTACAAAGAAAATTAACAATTCAATACAAATTGTAAGACACCACTAATTCACTGCCAGTTAAATCATCCAGACAGCAAGTATGTGAACAAGGAGAGGGAATTTGTATTTTATTAAATATCCAAACTGATGTTGCAAACATATAAAAAACCCTTCTAACTTTATATTCATATTTTATGACTTTTAAGTATTAATGTTTTATTAGAATATTTCAATTTCCCCTCTAAATATATGATATTAAAAGATTTATTGCATTCTTAAGTATGATTTCTTTATATTATGGACTGAAGGATTTTTTTTTCCTCAGAGAAGGTTATGTCTTTTTTTTTTTTTTTTAATAATGAAAGCCAATGGGAAAGAAGCCTCTCTCTCTCTCTCTCTCTCTCTCTCTCTCTCTCTCTCTCTCTCTCTCTCTCTCTCTCTCTCTCTCTCTGTCTTTTATCTTTCTCCTCTGTCTCTGTAAAGTGACTTATACTTGTAACTGATCTATGTGCTTTTGCATTTCATTAGCTTTCAGTAATTAGGTTTCCAAGTACTCTTTTTAAGGAAAAGTGGAGAAGGCTCCAGATGCTTTTAGGACTGAGAGGTTTGTGTGAAAAAAGCGATTCCAGTACCTTGTTCATATTGAAACTCATACACCAATTAGAAGTTTAATAGTAGACATCTAATTGGAACAGTGCTAGATTAAGGGTAGACCAAATAAAGAAAGAGGGAATTATTGAGACTTTGTTTATAGGTGGGTTGAAATCAAACTCTATCTTTCTAGCCAAACATCTGCAGTTTACATACAGGGGGCCTTTTTCTGTTTGGAGAAGTTGAACTTTACAGAGTCTTTTGGATTCAGGCAAAGTAGTTTCTGAGGCTTAGTTTAAAAGATGTGGGGAACATGTTGCACAAACACAAGGGGAATATATTTTGCTTTGATTTTCATACCTGCTTCTAAGTCCTTCTGTGAATCCTCTTATTTTCTCCTTATGAAGGCTGGTTTTCTTTTTCCAATTGAAGAATATAGCATCAAAGTTCTCATAGGAATAACTGGAAAATAACCAAGATAAGAGCAGAATTTGTTAATGAACTGCTGAAGAGGACTAAGATAAGGTAGAAGAGAAAGAGATGATCTAAGGATAGGATGGGATATAGACCAACAAATCCTTTCAGATGAATAGGTTTCCTAAGAGTACCTTAAAATAAAGGGGGAAATAAAACATTTGAATTTAAGAATACTTGGAAAGAGGAGAGTGATATGGCAACCTTCACAGAAACGATTAAAAGAAGAGAAAAGTTTGCCAGAAATCAGTAACTTTCAGCACCTTATTTCTAGTTTTGAGGAGTTCAGAGAAAAGTAAAATAAAAGCATTATGAAATCAGTAAAGACTTTATATACCTCCTTAACTTCTTTATTGTTTATTTTGTAGTTCAATTTATCTAGTTCTGATGGGGCAAGGTTGGAACCCTCTAACGTACAGTTTTGCTGTCTACTTCTTCTTGCAGCTCTCAATTTCTCCTCTATGAATGGGGATGCTATATCACTTGGTGCTTATATGTTTAGTATTGATATTACTTCATTATCTATGGTACCCTTTAGCAAGATGTAGTTTCATTATTTCTTTTAAAAAGATCTGCTTTTGCTTTTGCTTGATCTGAGATCAGGATTGCTTTCCCTGCTTTATTTTATTTTATTTTTTTAACTTCAGCTGAAGCATAGTATATTTGGCTCCAGACTTTTACCTTTACTCTGTATGTATTACTCTGCTTTAAATATGTTTTTTGTAAACATTTTGTAGGACTCTGGCTTTTAATCCAGTCTGCTATCCACTTTGATTTTATGGGAGAGTTCATCCCATTCACATTCACAATTAAAGTAACTAACTTTGTATTTCCTGCCATCTTATTTTCCCCAAATTATACTTTTCTCTTTTCTTTCCTCTAATCTCTCCTCACCAGTATTTTGCTTCTGACCATCACCCCCCCTTAATCTGTCCTCCTTTTCGACAGCCTCTTCCCTTTTCTTATCTCTTTCCCCTTTTACTTCTGATCTTTCTTCTATTAGCTTTCCCTTTTCCCCCTTTCTCTTCCAATTTCCCTATAGGATGAGACAAGTTTCTGCATCAATAGAAATATGTCTGATATTCTCTTTCTGAGCCAAATCTGATGAAATTCACACATTGCTCATCCCCTCCCTTCTTTCCCTCAACTGTAATAGATCTTTTTTGCCTCTTCATACGATATAATTTACCCCTTACCTGCACTTTCCTATTCTTCCAAGACAATCCTTTTCCCTATAGTTTCTTTTTTATATCAACCCAGTACAGTCAAATCATACCTTTACCTCTAAATATACCCCAAATAAAAATACAGTTCAAGAGTTAAACATGACATCTTCCCCTATAGGGAGGTAACATTTTTAACCTTTAAAAAACATAGGTTTTTTTCTTCCCTTTTAATTTTTTTTGCTTCTCTTGAATTCTGTATTTGAAGATCAAAATTACTGTTCAGCAGATTCAGTCATTCTGGAGAGCAGTTTGGAACTATGCTCAAAAAGTTATCAAACTATGATCCCACCGTATTTCTACTGGGCTTGTATCCCAGAGAGATTTTAATGGAGGAAAAGGAACCCACATGTGCAAAAATGTTTGTGGCAGCCCTTTTTGTAGTGGCTAGAAATTGGAAACTGAGTGGCTGCCCATCAATTGGAGAATGGCTGAATAAGTTGTGGCATATGAATGTTATGGAATACTATTGTTCTGTAAGAAACGACCAGCAGGATGATTTCAGGGAGGCCTGGAGACACTTACAGGAATTGATGCTAAGTGAAGTGAGCAGAACCAGCAGATCATTGTACATGATAACAAGATTATAGGATGATCAATTCTGATGGATGTGGCTCTCTCCAACAATGAGATGATTAAGATCAGTTCCAAAGATCTTGTGATGAAGAGAGCCATCTACACCCAGAAAGAGAACTGTGGACCACAACATAGCATTTCACTCTTTCTGTTGTTGTTTGCTTGCATTTTATTTTCTTTCTCAGTGTTTTTTCCTTCTTTAACCTGATTTTTCTTGTGCAGTTAGATAACTATATATACATATATATATGCATATATATACATATTGGATTTAACATATTTTAACATATTTAACAATACATATTTAAGATGTATTGGATTACTTGCCATATAGGATATGGAATGGGGGAAAGGAGGGCAAAATTTGGAACATAAGGTTTTGCTAGGGTCAAAGTTGAAAAATTACCCAGGCATAATATGTTTTGTAAATAAAAAGCTTTAATTTAAAAAAAAAGAAAAAAAGAGAAAAGAATTTCTGTTCAACTCTAAATAAATAAATGAAAATCCCCTGTTTAATTGAATGTCTATCTTTCCCCTTGAAAGATAATGCTTAATTTTGCTGGATAGTTGATCCTTGGCTGCAATTCATGATCCTTTGCCCACTAGAATATAATATTCCAGGCCCTTAGATCCTTTAAAATAGAAGTTAGATCTTGGGTAATTCTGATTGTGGCTCCTCGATATTTGAATTGTTTCTTTCTGGATGCTTGCAGTGCTTTCTCTTTGATCTGATCATTCTGGACTTTAGCTACAAAATTCCTTGGAGTTTTCATTTTGGGGTCTCTTTCAGGAGGTGATTGACAGATTCTTTCAATGGCTATTTTACTTTCTGGTTCTAAGACTTCAGGGCAGTTTTTGTTGATGATTTCTTGAAAGATGTCTAGGCTCTTTTCTTTATCATGGTTTTCAGGGAGTCCAATAGTTCTTAGATTGTTTCTTTTGGTTCAATTTTTCAGGTCAATTGTTTTTCCAATTTTCCATTTTCTTGTATTCTTTTCTTTTCTTTTTGGACTGGAAATAAATAAAGAGTCAAAACTTTTTAGAAATTTTACCTAAAATATTCCAATCTATGTGAGATGTAAATCCTCTAAGAAAATAGCTTCTGAAGAATTATCTTACTTAGTTCATAAATTCCTTCATTCATTCAATAAATATTTATCAAGCAACTACTACCTGCAGAAAACCATGTCAAGGGAGATAGGAATTTTAGAGTTATAATCTAATTGTACTACAGATTACACATGGCAAGTCACTCAGTATTATTAGATCTAATTAGATGAGATACTGTTACTTAACTAAGTATTGGATGAAAATTCATCTTATTATTATTATCATTATTATTTTGGCAGTCAGGGTTAAATGATTTACCCAAGGTCATACAACTAGTAAGTGTCAGATGTCTGAGACTGGATTTGAACTCTAACTTTAGGGTTAATGCTCTATCCCCTGCATCATTTAGCTACTCTTGGTTTATAGAAATTGTCCCTTAGGTAAAAAGCAGAATGGAGAACCTACAGGAATCAGTGATAGACTAATAGCAGCTAACTTTTGTTATGAGATTTAAAAATTTGGAGAGCACTTTAACATATATGATCTCTTTTGAACTTCACCTCAATCTTGTGAGTTATTGTCATTCCTATTTTACAGATGAGAAAACTGAAGATATAAGAGGTTAAATTACTTGACCATGGCCATATAACTGGTAAATGTTAATAGTAGGATTCCAATCCAGTTTTTCCAAACACTAGATGTGGAGATTCTATTTATTAATCCAAGCTGCTTTTTGGGAAAGATATGAAATATAAATTGCCTGTGAACCATAGGTAGGTTGGAACCTCATAGGAACATGAGGAAAAGGAAAAATAGCCCTGATAAGAAAAAAGACATGGAGACTGAAATGTAATAGCATATTTATAGGGATTCTGAAGAGATCACACTGACAGCATCCTGAAGACTATAGCTGAATAATTAAAATGGAGATAAAAATATGTAAAGAATAGAAACTGAGACAGAAGAATTTGGACTTTAGAGAGTAGGCAGTAAGAAGTTGTTCTGTTCTTCTCTATGGAAGTAGCACATAATAGCTGCTTCTACTAACTGCAAGTTCCATCCCTCAACTACCTTGTGGGTTTTTTTGTATCTATTCTCTAGATTTATATTGATGTTGTTCAGTCATTGTGATCTCAGTTGGTGTTTTCCTGCAAAACTACTGGAATCCTATACCATTTCCTTCTCCAGATCATTTTACAAATGAAGAAACTGAGGTAAATAGGATTAAATTGCTTTCCCAGGGTCACACAACTATTAAATGTCTAAGGCCAGAATTGTACTCAGGAATATGAGTTTTTCTGACTCTAGGCTTAGCTCCCTATAAATTGAGCCACCAGCTATTCATTTATTTGTTTACTATACTATTATAAATACTGTATGTAGTATATACATATATTCAGACACACACCCACATCACCCCTGATAACATGTAAGCTCCTCTAGAGCAGAGATTATTTTATTTTTCCTTTCCTTTTCTCCAACACCTAGCACAGTGTTTGTCACTTAGTAAATCTGTGCTTAATTGGTAGTGGCTGATCTGAACTGATAAAAGCAATACAATAAATATGACACAAATTAAGTAATTACTTTGTGATAGATTATCATAATAGACTATGGGAGAGATACAAAATTTAGATGAGGCACAATCTCTGCTGAGTATTTTTGGGATTAGACTAGCACTAGAAAAAGGAAAGGAGGTGGTCTGATTAGATAATGAGAATTAAAGGTATCAGATGACATCAGATATGCCCAAAATATTAAAAGAAAGGTTTCTACAACATTAGGTAAAGGAATGTTGCAGAGTTCTGGATGAAAATCAAGAAGATTTATCGGGCATATAAAGGTTGAGATCTGTAAAAATCTAGGGAGTGCTGCCTTTGATGAAATCCCAGTTTATTAAAATATTAAAAGAAAGTCTAAAGGTAGTTTATAGAATCAGCTTGGAAAAATCGAGGGAGGAGAGAGAACCTACACTTTAGAGTAAAAGATGCTAAGGATTTGGCGCAAAAAATGAAGAGCAGGGAACAAATATTCAAAAGATTTCAGACTAGCACTTGATGACAGATTGGATGAAAGCAAATACAATGATACAAGGAATTTGTTCTCTGAAACATCTTCTAGAGAACGTACTGGCCTTAGTTCACAGCCTGCTGAATTTTCTACCCATATTTCTCTATAAAGTTAATGACAATTGATTGCTCAGAATGAAGATCTTGAGATATTTTAAGACCTTTAATCATTAAAAAAAACTTCAATAATTTTCAATATCCTGTGTTTACTGAATCAGGAAAAATGGGCCATAGCTCATTTTCAAAGGGGAAATTTTATCAACTAGGCTTGATTATCTTTTACCCTAAAGTGCAGCTTCTCTTTCCTTCCTCGATTTTGCCAAGTTGATTCTATAAGCCATCTTTAGACTTTCTTTCAATATTTTGATAAACTAGGATTTCATCAAAGGCAGCAATCTGGAAAACCTGTAAAAATTAATTTTTATAGATCTCAGCTGTTATATGCCTTATAAATATTCTTGATTCTCACCCAGAACTTTCCAATACGCCTTTACCTAATGCTCTAAAAACCTTTTTTAAAAAAATATTTTGGGCATAAATGATGTCATCTGATACCTTTCATTTTCATTACCTAATTAGTCCACTTCCTTTCTCTTTTCTAGTGCTAGTCTAATCCCCCCAATACTCAGCGGAGTCATTCTTTGTTTCAAGCCTAGTTGTTGAAATTTTCCCTTTTGTTTGAAACAAGGAATGCTGTGGAAAAAAAACAAACAGATAGCTATATATTTAAAGTTATGGAGCCCATAGTTGTGCAAAATTATCCAGGCCTATATTTAAAAATGTTAAGAAATAGCTTTAGGGCTTTATTGATTGTGAAGCAGTTGGAAATTGGCGTGTGTGTGCCTACAGGAGAATATAGAGATAGTATTGTAAAAAAGCTTGAAGGATCACAATTTTAGAACTGCAAAGGGTCTCAATGGATGGAATGCAGGACTTGAAGTCAAGATAGCCTTATTCTCAGTCCTTTCTCAGACATTTACTGAATCTGTGACCACGAAAAAGTCACTTAGACTCTTTGATCCTCAGTTTTGTGAAGTACAAAATACAAACATCATCTCAAAGGTTCTTGTGACAAAGAAGATAATGTATAATATTGTTGCTCCTGTTGTGTAGTTGTGCCTTACTCTTTGTGACCCTATGGATCATATTGACCATAGAGTTTTCTTGGCAAAGATACTTTTTTGTTTTGTTTTGTTTTTTTTTCAAAAATGGCTATTTAAATTTTTTTTATTTTAAACATTCCTTTTTTCTTAATTTTTGAGTTCCAAATTGTCTCCATCTCCCTCTCTCTCGCCACTCCTCACCCAACAAGAAAAAAACAAACTAATATCAATTAATTATACCTATGGGCTAAAGTTCCTTAGGAATTTAGTTCACAAGTCAATGCCTCATGGCATCTTCCTTATGATTAATTGTGAGTTCTGCTAGGAAACTCATCTTTTTCCTTGTTAATTGCTAACCCCTTTCCTTGCTAACTTCTCTTGGAATTTAACCTACTCTTAGTAGTGTAATAAAATCTTTGACCCTTGACAAAATAAAAATTTATACATGTGAAATCATGAAAAACATATATTAATACTTTTTTTTAGAAAAGCAAAGAAAATAACAAAAGTGAGAAATTTTTTCTTTACTTTGAATTCAGACCTCATCAATTTCCTTTTTGAAAATGGTTGGGAGTATTTCATTATGAGTCATTTGATCATTGTCTTGATCAGATGGTATTGATCAGAGTAGTCAAGTCTTTTATAGTTATTCATTATTATAACATTGTTGTTATTATGCATGATAATCTCCTGGTTCTTTTCATTTCACTTTGCATTAGTTTATATAGGTCTTGCCATGTTTTTCATGTTTTCTCCCTCCCCTTATAATTTCTTATAGTTCAATAGTATTCCCTCATAATCATATTCCATTTATTCAGCCATTCTCTAATTGCTATGCATTCCTTGAATTTCCAGTTCTTTTCCACAACAAAAAGAACTGCTATATTTTTATAATACAAATCTTTTTTTTTCTATTTGAAATTTCTTAGAGTTACAGATTTAGTGTATTATTGCTGTTATCAAAGAGTATGCATAGCTTTATAGTCTTTTGGGAATAGTTCCAGATTTTTCTCCAGAATGATTGGATCACTTTACAACTCTACTAGCAGGTACTTAGAATGAAAGGCATCAGATAACATCAAACAAACCCAAAATATTAAAAGAAAAGTTCCTAGTGTGCCCATTTTTCTCATCTTTTTTTGCATTTGTCATTTCTGATAGGTTTTAGATGGTATTTCAGAGTTGTTTTAATTTGCATTTTTCTAATCTACAATGATTTAGAGCATTTTTCATATGACTACAAATAGCTTTGATTTCTTCTGAAAACCGCCAGTTCACATTCTTTAACCATTTATTTACTGGAAAATGATTACTATTTTTTTAAAAAATAAATTTAACTCAGTTACATTTATATTTGAAAAATGAGATCCCTAGCAGAGAAACTTGCTATACAAGTTTTTGCTATTGCTTCATTGTCTATAGTACCTTTTCACAAAAAAATTCTTTTAATTGTCTATTTTTGAGTTTGCTTTGTCTGATACTTTTGAGTAGTGGGTAGTGTAGGGGATAGAATGCTCCTGGATTCAGAAAGCCCTAGTTCAAATCCAGCCTTAGACCCTTTATAAATAAATGTGTGGTATCAGTTTGTCCTTGTAAGATGAGCTGGAGAAGGAAATGGAAAATCACTCCATTATCTTTGTCAAGAAAACCCAAATGGGATCACAGTCAGTTATGATTGAAAAATGACTGGACAACATCAACAAACAACAAATTGAGTAATGATCTGTTTATCCCTTTTCATTAAATCTTTCTGACATTGTGTTGTTCACTTGACTAATTCTGGGAAGAATGAACAGTAAAACACAGTAAAATTTAAGGTCAGGTAAAGGACAGGTTCCTGGGAAATTCCACTAGAGACGTGTTTCTACACAATATCAAACCCTATGAAACAACCTTTGATAAGCAGTTGACTGGCCATAAAACTCTGGGATTTGTAGTTTTCCTAATTTGCAAAGAGAAGTTAATGTAGAATAAATCTTAGGTGGGCAGGTACAAAATATAGTGAGGGGATTTTTAGAACCCTAAATAAAATGAATTGAGGATAATGGAAAGCTGATGATTGGGTAGTAGTTATTCCACAGAATGGCATGCCTGTGGCAACCAGGATCTGCCACATTTGAAGTTCCCTTCTTCTAGACCATTAAACAAGTGAAGTGTACAAGTGAAGAGGTTTATGCTTGTTTGTGCTTTTAAATTATTGATGTTCCCTGGATCAGCATTATCTGAAAGAAAAAAAGAAGAAAAAAAAAACAAGCCCTGAGGATAGTCTTTATACCTGCCCCTCCCTCACATTAATTGTGCTTTTAAAAATATTTGTTAAAGAAAATTTTGCTAAGTTTGACATTATTTCTCACAAATACTTCCTATTCACCCAGCCATTATCTTTTCTAGTGTCCTTTTGCATGTTTCATGAAGGTACAGAGGAAACCACTTAAGAGAGAAGAATGTTTTGTAGACAGAGCTGGGACTCTAGCCCCAGTTCATAGAGAATTGTTCTCTCTAATAGGGCCTAAACATGAAGCATTCCATAAGTATACTTCTGATTGAGGCATTAATACAATTGTAGGCCAAATTTTGTAAATCTGTCCCATAGACAAGAGTCTGAGTAATAGATGTTGCATATGAACAACTATTCTGGATAGAGTCTTTTGACCAGTTCCAAATTTATTATTAAATGTATCCTAATTGAGTGTGCATTAAATTTGCAAAAGAGATAGCTAACATCTCATCTGATTTCATTATCTCACTCAAACAATCTTATTCGGAGCCTTAGTAACTTGGCTACTACTTTTACTATACTTAAACTTTATACTTTTACTTTTAGACTTAATTGACTGCTTGCCTTCACTTCCATTTTTTCATAAAACCTCACCAAAGTTGATCTATGATATTTTTATAAATCTCTTTATATCAGTCTTGTTCTTCATCAAGAAAAATGCTATCTGTTTTCAGAAACTGAAGCTTTAAACCTCTAAACTCTGTGATCTATAAGACCTGATCATACTGAGAATCTTGATTAACTGGATTCATTACACAAGCAGAATATTTTGGATTAATTGGATTTTTGATAAATTTCTAATTGTATATATGCTACTAAGAAAGCCTTTGATCATAGAACTGCCACTCACAGTCACAAATGGCCCGGCCCATCTTATACTTACTCTGATCACTTTTTCTCATCCTCTCTTGCTTCAATAGCAAGTTTCATGTGATCAAGTGCACACCTGTGATCTGAAGGAACAAATTATTTTATAAAGATAATAGCTAGCATTTACTTCATGATTTGATTGATGTTTTGTCCTTCTTTTCAGAGAAATGAATTGCATTTAAGTGAGGGAGGGTTGTGCAAAATCACCTGCCTCACTTTCCCCTCCAAAGCCTTCTGGGTCCAGTGGCCAGATATAGACCAGGATGACTGGAGATAGCCCTGGATGCAGTGGGAGACCTGGGTATAAAGTTTGTGAATAACTTTACCTATGGTATTTCATTTGATTCTCACCACAGCCTTGTGAGGTAGTTGCTATTATTATCTCCATTTTACAGGTCTTTTTGTCTCCAAGTCCAAGACTATTAACTGAGCCACCTACTTATGTTTTATAACTTTCATAGAGATGGCATCTGAATAAAGCTGAAGCAAAACATGAAACTGCTGACTGTGTCCAATACAAATTGATGTTACATAATCTCAAAGGTGCTCTCACTACTTCAAGGCATTCTTTTGATACCTATCTAATTAACTCATCCCTACTTACCATAACAACTCTTCTAAAGCTTTTCATTTATCTTCAAAATCTCCAATGATTCCTCCTACACCCACCTTTCAGTTGAGGATATTGCCTCATATTTTACCAGGAAAATCAAGATCATTTGATCAGAACTTTCTCCTTCCCATTTCATATTATATAGCATGGATGCCTTCTGCCACTATTTCCTCCATGAAGAAGAAGACCTTCTCCTTGCCAAAGCAAATCCCTCTATATGCAATAAGTGATCCTGTTCCATCTTTTCTTACTTGGCAAGTTGCATCCTCCTCTGTCAATTCTTTCTCTCATTTATCTTTAACCTTTCTGCATTTGTTGCATGTTTCCTTCCTTCTTACATATCCGTACCCCATCCTTAAGAAATCCTCACTTGATCCAGCCATTTTTGGTGGCTATTATCCTATATCTCTCTTCTCTTTTGTGGTCAGACTTATTGATTAAGCTTTTAACAATCCATTCTTCCACTTCCTTTTCCCCCTTTAACCCCTTTGTAACTCTCTGCAATTGGGTTTCTAACTTTATCATTCAATTGAAACTGTACTTTCAACAATTTCTAATGATTAATTAGTTTTGCCAAATTTAATTGCTTCTTTTCAATCTTTATCTTCTTGATCTCTGTATTGTTTGACATTATAAATCACCTTCTCAATGATACCATATTTTCTATAGGTTTCCATTATACTTTCCTATATTAGTTCTCCTACCACATATCTGGTAACTTCCTGGTCTCTTTTTGTGGGATCTTCATTCAGGTCATGCTCTCTAACTGCAGACTATTCTCAGAGTTCCATTTTGAGAACTCTTCTCTTCCCTTCTCTCTATTTCTTATTTTACTTATTTTTACTTATTTACTTATTCTTGTTTTACTTGGTGATCTTATCAGATCCCATAGTTTCAGCCATCATCTCTAGGCTTATAAGTCTCAGAATTACTTATCCAGGCCTATCCTCTCTTCTATTTTCTAGATTCACATCTCTAACTGCTTATTAGTCATCTTCAATTGGATATCTAAAATTTATCATGTCAAAAACTGAAATCATTATCTTTCTGCCTACATTCTCCCCTTTCCAAGTTTGCCTATTATTTTTAATGTTTCAACCTTTCTCCCAGTCACCCAGATTCACAACCTAGGAATTATTGTGAATCCTCATCTCTTTTACTTCCACTATTCAATCTGTTGCTGAGTCCTATTGATTTTCCCTTCATAACATCACTTGCATATTCCCTTTCTGTCCT
This sequence comes from Sminthopsis crassicaudata, assembly GCF_048593235.1. NCBI lineage: Eukaryota > Metazoa > Chordata > Mammalia > Dasyuromorphia > Dasyuridae > Sminthopsis > Sminthopsis crassicaudata. The sequence goes on from NC_133617.1 coordinate 230,244,127, forward strand.
GTTGTCATAGGAGTTATTACTCCAGTGCAGACTCTGACTACCTCGGTCTGGACTACTGCAACAGCCTAATGGTTGATTTCTCTGTCTTAAATTTCTCCTTACTCTATTTAATCTCCCCTACTTGTCAAATTTTACTTCCTGAGGTATAGATCCCACCAGTTATTAAACTCCTATGGCCCCTATCACTTCCAAGCTCAAATAATACAATCTTCATAATCTTATTTCCTTCTACTTTTCTGGTATTCTTATGTATTACATGTTCAAGTACTATGCAATTTCTTGATATTGGCTTCCTTGCTGTTTCTCAAAAAAGGCATATTATCTCCCAACTCTAGGCATTTTCATTGGCCATTCCCCATGTCTTACTCTTCTTCCTCATGTCTACTTCCTGACTTTACTATTTTTTTTTGTTCAAGATAAAATCCCATCTTTTATGAGTTTTTCTTGATCTCTAATTCTAGCATCTTCCTTCATTCCATTGAATATCTCTAGTTTATATTGCATATATCTTATATATTCAATATATCTTACTTATCCATAGTTATTTAACATGTTTTCTCCCTTGTTAGACTGTGTGTTCCTTGAAAGTAGGCACTGTCATTTGCTTTTATTTGTATCTTCAGTACTTGGCACATAGTAGGTGTTTAATCAATGTTTATTGATTTTAAAATACTATTTAAATTTTATTAAATGTTTTTGTAAATATAGAAATAATTCTTCAAAGCTTATATTTAGCAGGTAATTAATTCAAGTGTTTCTTTATTGGCTGAAAAGTCTTAGACAGTAATAAAGTCAATAGTCCCTGCCAAGTGTGAGTCAGGATCAGGTATTTGTGTGTCCTTGGCAATATTTGAAAATTACACTCTTCTTCATCTGGATATCACCTCAACCATGTCAACTAGAGGCTTTGTGTTATAGTATTTACTATAACATGTGCAACTTGACTTATTACATAATAAATCTCTGTGCCATGAGAGCAGAATTTTCTGGCATTAAAATATAGGCAGTTATCAAAAGTGTTCCTTTTATACTGCTCTGTATATTACATCTTGGATGGCTGTCTACTTTGACAATCCCTAGACTCTAATCTGGCGTCAAGAGAATTTAGATCAAATTGTCTTTTAGAAGATTCAAAATGCAATGTAGGGATAGTGGTAATTAAGGAAGATAGGCTCTAGCAATCTTGACAATAGTAGAAAAACCATTTATTTATTTATCATTTTATAATGTCATGTATTTTGAAATGAAACCCAGCCACATATAACTATGCCATTTTAAGGGTCCCAGAGTGGCAAATTAAGTGGTCAAAGTATACAATCCCCTAAGCATACATATTTGACACAATGTAGATTAACAGCAGATTTGATGCTTTATATATATATATACATATGTATATATATATATTTACTAGTTATATATATTATATAAATATTGTTATGATAATAATATCATTATATAAATTACCTAACAAAATATATAATAAACAAACATATAACATATAATAACTATATAATATAAATATAATAAATATAATTTCAAGCTACATCTTAATTAGGAAGGAGAGGTGAGAGAAATTAGACACAATACCACCAATCCATCCTAGATTCCATTTCTTAGTTCTTTAAATGGAGGTGGGTACTCAGTTGTTAACTTGTATTAATTAAGTGAGAAATATAACATTCTTTTCAAATACCAAATAATAATTGCATGATTACTTGCAGCCAATAGGTGGTCAACCTAAGTCTCCTCTGGTACAGATTGTGCTCAACTCTGCCATGTCTCTGGCAATTATCTGTCTATTGGAGGAAATAATGAAAGGGCAGACGATGCTGTGTGTGTCTGATTAAACTTTCCATTTTTTCCTTTTTTTTTCAGATATAATCTTTAGCTCTGAAATTTTGTGAGTTTGGTTCTTGAATACTTGTGAAATTTAGAGACTAGGTTGATAACATAACTCTCAAGGCTCTGTCTTATGTATCTGCTATCCCTGGTTTGAATAAATGAGATGTGGCTCTAGAATCTGAATGGAGAGAGGAGCTTATGGCTTCTTTAGAAAATGTACACTATTCGTTTCTGAGTTACTCCTTCATTTATTATTGATTTTCCTTGCTCGTTATTTGGTTTCCTGGTGAGTTTCACTAGGGTTGTCTTGACTTTTTCATTCCCTGAAGCTCTACAATTCCCACTTCTGTAGTGAACAGATGTGAATTTCTTTAGCAATATCATTTTTTTCTTTGTAAAGCCACAAATAATATTTCCAATTCACTTCTGATCTGTTGCATTTTTAAAGAAAAGAATTATTGTGCTAAAGCTAAAAGGACTTTAAAACAATGCAACATGTATAATTTATTGCCAAGAAGGCGTTCCTAAAGCTATCTCTGGGATGGATAAAATATATTAGTAAAATTTTATTTTTTAAAAAGATTCCTTTAAAGAATCTCTGGATTGGAAATCATCCTACAATAAAAGAATGAAAAGTAATAAACAAATGGCAGAGGGGGGCATTTCCCCTAGTACAAGCTCTTTCTAAACCATATTGTCAGGTTAAAAACAATGATGATCAAACCATATTACACAAAATATTGATAAAAAATAGAAATTATCAGGAAGATTATTTGAAATATGGATCTGTATTTAATAATATGAATAATGACTTCATCCTAAATGTATATTATGTACATACTCCTATTAAGTTATTAATAATGCAATCATAATAATTAACTATACTTGAAAAACCAAGTGTTGTCAAAAAATTATGCACATCATATAATAAACTCATGCCTATATACTTAAAACATGGAAACAGAATTTCTAAACTATGCAAAAATCTTCCAAATAAAGAATCTTGGTGGGTTTGGTGGCTACTGTTGTAGCTACCCAAAATGCCTTACCTGTCATCTCCCCTCCCTTGAAACAGAATGGTTAGAAAGTGTGGCCTGAAAGAAAAGATGAGAAAAGTACCTCCTTCCTTTCATTGAAGGATAGGGAAATACAGGTATGAAATATTGCATGTTCTGTCAGACACAGTCAATATTCCAATTGGTTTTGCAGAACATTTTTAAAAAAAATCTTTGTTGCAAGGGAAGGCTTCCTGAAAAGGAAAGAAGAATATATTTGAATATGAAGAAAAACAAAAGGCACCAATTTGAAAAATTAATGTTTAGAATGACTCTGTGTGTATATATATATATTTATATTTTATATCAGATTTTTTGCTGTTTTAGAGAAGAAAGAGGTAAGGGAGAGAAAGATAAATTTTGGAGCTCAATTCTTTTAAAATGAATATTAAAATGTCTTTACTTGGAAAAAATATTCAAATAAAAAACCAAGTCCTCCCTCCCCCAATAAAGAAATGGCTAAAGTAGGAAATTGGTTGAATTTCATATGGACTTTCATAAGAAGGGGCAGAATGATAGACAGAGTCAAGAAGATCTAGATTCAAATTTGCCTTGGGCATTTGAATTCCTAACTGCAGACCTGATATTTTGATATGTATGCTGTTGCCTTAGGAAAAGAAGAGACCTGAAACCTTGTATAAACTTGATTTTAAAAGGTTTGTGCAGCTCAGCTCCCTGCTGCATTTTAATACTTTCTTTGGCCAGGGAACAAAGTCAGTTAGTTCATGATGTTAAAGTTGCAAATTCTTCACTTTCTGTGAAGCTGCCCTTCGTGCTATGGCTATGGGCTACATTGATAATTGCAGTTAGACATCTTAAAATGTCTGATATTTAAAAGGAAAATCAGTAAGGCTCGAAGATAAATATATAGATTAACTTATCCCTATTTAAAAAGAGAAATAAGCCTAAAATTTTAATTAAAAGGACCAAACCTAGCTCAGAGATGAGAAAACATCTTTTTGCCTAGTGGGGCAGATTCATTTAATATGTTACTTTTTTCTCTTTTTGTTAGAAGGAATGACTCTCTAGAGGAGAGATGGCTATTAAAGTAAATTAAGGTAATGTAAAAGCAAAATAATTTGAACAAAGAAGTTTTGAAAAAGACATCACATGCACAGATGGTTTTGCATACTTTGCTGACTCAATATGTTCCTGGTTGTAAATCACATCAGGGAAAATGTGGATACTTTAAATAATCTTGTGAGCAAGATGTAGTATTCTTGAGAATAGCTTAATTTCTAAGAATAGTACCTGGCACATAAGTAGGTACATAATACATACTTGCTGGTTAGTAGGTTGAGCTAGGAGAGTTAGGGAAAGTTGTACAGAAAGTAGTTAGTAGGCCTAGGGTTCAAATCTTTCCCATTAACAAGGAAAGCCAGAAGAACAGTTACATGTCAAGGCACTAAGCTTGAAGTCAAGACCTGAATTCAGATCAGGAAAAAGAAAGGAGTGAATGGTGAAACTAAAATATGGTAGTTAATATCAATAAAAGTAATAAGTACTATGAGTGGTGAGGAGAGGGATGTGATTGATATTAAAGAAACAGAATCAGTAAGCCTGCTGATCAGATGTGGGGGAAAGAGGGAAAATTAATTTTAAAATTTTAATTGTTAAAATTTAAAGCTGATGAAATATGTCCCTGCTTGTCTCTCTTATATCAAACTGTGGATACTTTAGATATTCTTATTAACATTGTTATTAGTATCAAGGAGGTGTGGTTCAAATGTGACAAAGAAAGAAGAGAGTGAATTATGAGTCAAAACTATGGTGGTGGGTCCATGGAAATACTGAGAGAAATGTGAGTGATGTTTTAATGATACAATTGATCAGATATGTATGAAATTGAGAAAATTAATTTTTAAATTTTAATGTTATAATTTATTTTAAAATTTTAAATTAAATTTAAAAATGTAAAATAAAATATCAAAATTTTGGAAATCAAAAAATTGAAAATAGTCTTTTTTATTAAATTTCCAAAACATATTCATATCCCTTTCCCTTCCTCTTATACTATCACAAACGTACTTTAGATCCATCTTTTACTCCTTTCCTTCTCCTGATTTGAACACAGATTTTCCTGACTCTGGAGCTCCATCCACTCTGGCATTTTTTGTTTGGAGCAATATGATTTAATATTCAAAGATAAGAGTTTAGTACTTAAAAATTTTAAATATAAAAATTCAAAATTAGCACCTGAAAAATTTAAAATGCAAAATTTATAATTTAAGAATTTAAAATTTAAAATGTAAAATTCCAGAATGTGAAAATTTTTAGTTTTAAAATTTAATATTTCTATCAAATTTAACATAAAGTTTTCCCCAAACATTAAATTTTCAAATTAAAAATTTCTAAATTAAGGGCAGCTAGATGGGACAGTGGATAGAGTCCCAACCTTGAAGTCAGGAGAACCTGAGTTCAAATCTGGCCTCAACAATTAACTCTTCCTAGTTGTGTGATCTTAGGCAAGTCACTCAACCCCAATTGCCTTAGGAAAAAATTTTAAATTAAAAAATTTAAATATTAAAATTTGAATTTTAAGATTAAAAATTTGAATATTATGTTTTGAAATTATACAATTGAAATTTTTAAATTTGATATCAAATTACAAGTTTTAAAAATGTCAAATTCTAAATTGTAAATTTTGAAATTTGATGCTTTTTAGTCTTTAAAAATTTGATAATATTATTAAACTTTTTTCATTGTAAATGAATTTATTTTTAACACACATTATGAATCATGTTGGGAGAGAAAAATCAGAGAAAAAAAGGAAAAAACATTGGAGAGAGAAAAAAAAAACAGAAAAAAGAAGTGAATATTGCTTCTGTTGATTTACATTCAGGGTCCTTAATTCTTTTCCTGGTGTATATAGCATTTTCTGTCCAAAGTCTATTGAGATTGCTTTGGATCACTAAAGCACTGAAGAGAACAAAGTCAGAGTTCATCATAACAAATTCTTGCTGTTATTGTGTATAATGTTATTCTGGTCCTGCTTGTTTCACTCAGCATCAGTTCACATAACACTTTCTGGGCCTTTCTAAAATCAGCTTGTTCATCATTTTTTATAGTTATACATTTATATTTATATTTATAGTTAAAATTCCATTACCTTCATGTACCACAGCTTGTTCAGTTATTCCGCTACAAACATTTTTGTAAATGTGCATCTTTCCCCCTCCTTTATGATTTTCTTGGGATAAGTCCTAATTATTACTTTAATTTCTTTTTCATTGGTGGTGAGTTCATTTTTGATCCTGGTAATTTGATTTTTTTCTTTTCTTCTGATTAAATTAACCAAAGTTTTATTTGTTTTGTTAGTTTTTTCATAAAACCAACTCTTACTTTTCTTAATTCAACAGTTTTCTTAATCTCTGTTTTATTAATCTCTCCTCTGAGTTGCAAAATTTCTAATTTGATATTCCCTGGGGGTTTTTAATTTGTTCTCTTTCTAGCTTTTTTTTTTTTTAAACCCAATTCATTGATCTCTTTCTCTATTTTATTTACATAGCTATTTAGAGATATAAAACTTCCCCTAAGGACTGCTTTGATTTCACCTTATAGGTTTCAGTATGTTGTCTCATTATTTTCATTTTTTTGATGAAATTATGGATTTTTTTCTGTGATTTGTTGTTTGACCCACTCATTCTTTAGAATTAGATTATTTAACTTCCAATTGTTTTTTAGTCTCTCTTTCCCTAGACCTTTATTGAATAGAATTTTTATTGCACTGTAGTCTGAAAAGGAAGCATTTGCTATTTCTGCCTTTTTGTATTTTATTGTGAGGTTTCTGTACCTTAATACATGGTCAGTTTTTGTGTATGTGCTATCCACTGACAGGAAAAAGATGTATTCCACTGATTCATTATTGGTAGATGTGTGAACGGATCCAACCATTCTGGAGAGCAATTTGGAACTATGTTCAAAGGGTTATCAAATTGTGCATACCCTTTGATCCAGTAGTGTTTCTACTGGGCTTATCTTCCAGAGATCTTAAAGGAGGGAAAGGGACCCACATGGGCAAAAATGTTTGTGGCAGCCCTTTTTGTAATGACTCGAAACTGGAAATTGAGTGGATGCCCATCAATTGGAGAATGGCTGAGTAAATTGTGGTATATGAATGTTATGGAATATTATTGTTCTGTAAGAAATGACCAGCAGGAAGATTTCAGAAAGGCCTGGAGAGACTTACATGTACTGATGCTGAGTGAAATGAGCAGAACCTGGAGATCATTATACACAGCAATAACAAGAGTAGACAATGATCAATTTTGATGAACATGGCTCTCTTCAACAATGTGATGATGCAAATCAGTTCCAATTGTTCAGTGATAAAAAAAGCCACATACACCCAGAGAGAGAGGCCTGTGGGGGCTGAATGTGGACCACAGCATAGCATTTTCATGCTTTCTGTTGATGTTTGCTTGCATTTTGTTTTCCTTCTCAGTTTTTTTTTCTTTCTAGATCTGATTTTTCTTGTGCAGCAAGATAACTGTATAAATATGTATACATATATTGAATTTAACACATATTTTAACATATTTAACATATATTGGACTACCTGCCATCTAGGGGAGGGAATCAGGGGAAGAGGGAAAAATTTGGAACAGAAAGTTTTGCAAGAGTCAATGTTGAAAAATTACCCATGCATATCTTTTGTAAATAAAAAGCCTTAATAAAAGAAAAAGAAAAGAAAAAGATGTATTCCTTTTTGTCCCTATTCAATTATCTTAAGAGGTCTATCATATCTAGGTTTTCTAAGATCCTGTTATCCTCTTTAGTTGCTTTTTTGTTTATTTTGCGGTTATATTTGTCTGATTCTGAGAGGAGAAAGTTAGGTCCCCCATTAGAATAGTTTTGCTATCTATTTTCCTATCTGGTTTAAAATCTTCTTTAGGAATTTACCTGCTCTAACACTTGATGTATACACATTTAGTATCATTACTACTTCATTATTTACTGTCCCTTTTATCAAGATGTACTTTCCCTACTTGCCTCTTTTAATAAGATCTATTTTTACTTTTGCTTTATCTGAGATCAGAATTGCTACTCCTGGTTTTTTTATTTTTATTTTTCGCTTCAGCTGAAGCATAATAAATTCTGTTTCAGCCTTTTATCTTTACTCTGTTTGGGTTTCTCTGTGTCATATGCGTTTCTTGTAAACAACATACTGTAGGATTCTGTTTTTTAAATCCTCTCTGCAATTTGTTTTCATTTTATAAATTATAAATATTTCATTTATGAATGGGAGAGTTCATCCTATTCACATTAACAGTTATGATTACCAGCTCTGTATTACCCTCTATCCTATTTTGTCCCTGTACATGCTTTTGTTCTCTCTTTCCACCCTGTCCTTAGTCTTGTGTTTTTTTAATCCACCCCACCCATATCTTTTATCTTACTCTTCACCCTTTCTCTTATTTGAAGTTTGTATTTCAAAAATTTAAAATTGTAATTTAAATGTATTAATTCTTATATTAAATTAAAAAAATTGTATTTTGTTTCCAAATGAAAAGTTTAATAATTTTAAAAATTTTAAATTTGTTTTTAATATCTAAATTTAATCTTTTAAATTCTAAACTAACATCTAAATTTAAAATATTAAAAATTTAAAGTTTTAAATTTTGAATTTAAAAATTAAAAAACCCTAACATTTGACATTAAAATTCTTTAGTTTTTTTAAGTTTAAAATTTTAATATTGCTAATGATCACTTTTGGGGTTTTAAAAGTGTCCTTTTGAAATTTAAAACTTGAAACATCTTAAACTCTTATTTTTTTAATATTAAATCATATTACTCTGAAAAACCTCTGCTAGAGACAGTGGATAGAGCATCAGAGTCAGGAACATCTGAGTTTAAATCAGGAGAAGGAAAAAAAGAATGAAGGGTGAATCTGAAGTATGGTGGTCTTACTATGAGTGAATAAGAGAGGTATACGGGTGATGTTGAGGAATTATTGTCAGCAAGAGTACTAAATAGATATGAGGTAAATACAAAAAGTTAATTTTAAAATTTTCAATTTTTACTCTATTAATTTTAATGTTTAATAGTAATAGTAATTTAAACCTAAAAAAATTAAAGCTGACACTAGCATGTCCCTAGTTTTATCTCTCACATCAGCAAAACCATGAATATTTTGAGTATTCTTATTTTCTTATTAACAGTGTTTCATCCTCCCCCTCCCAGTTACATGTCAAGAAAATTTTTGACTTTCATTTTTATTCCAAGTTTTTCTCTTTTCCTTCCTCCTCTCTCTTATTCCAAAGGTGGTAATCAGTATGATATAGATTATTTATGTGCCAACTTGTAAAACATATTTTCACATGTTTTTCACAGTCATGAAAGAAGAAACAGATCAAAAGAAAAAAAAAACTTGAGAGAATAATGTAGGTGAAAAAATATGCTTCCATCAGCAGAGTCCATTAATTCTTTATCTGAATATGGATCAAAATGAATCCTTTATGAGTCCTTTGTATTTGCCTTGGATTATTGTGTTACTGAGAAGAGCTGAGCCAGTCATAGTTGATCATTGCACAATGTTGCTGATATTGTGTACAGTGCCTGCTTCTCATTTCTTATAGAACAATAACAATATTACATTGCATTCATATACTGCAGCTTATTCAGCCATTCCCCAATTAATTTCTCCTCTCCTCTCCTCTCCTCTTCCCTGTTCTCCTCTCTTCTCCTCTCCTTTTTCCTCTCCTTTTTCCTTTCCTTTCCTTTTTTTTTTTTTTTTTTTTTTTTTTTTTTGCTAAGGCAGTTGGGGTTAAGTGGCTTGCCCTGAGTCGTACAGCTTGGAAGTGTTAAGTGTCTGAAGTCAGATTTTAACTCAGGTCCTCCTGTCTTCAGGGCTGGTGCTCTATCTACTGCACCACCTAGCATTATCTTAAGGTCCAATTCTTTGTCACCATGAAAAAGGTTGCTATAAAAAAAATGTACATAGGTTTCTTTTCCTTTTTCATGAATTCTTTGTTTTACTTATCTAATGGAGGTATAACTAGATCAAAGAATTTCTACGTTTGGTTGTCCTTTAGGTGTAAATTCAAATTGTTGTCTATAATGGCTAGATCAGTTCACAACAACTCTACCATAGTGTATTAGTGTTACAAGTTTCCTAAATTCTTTCCAGTATTTATCACTTTCCTTTTTTTTTTTTTTTGCTTATATTAGTCAATCTGATGGTGACCTCAGAATTGTATTAATCTGTATTTCTCTAATCAAAAGTGATTTAGAGTGCTTCTTCATATGCCTATAGATAGTTTTGATTTCTTTGTCTGCCTGTTCCTATCCTCTGACCATTCATCAATTGGAGAATGACTTGTATTCTTATAAATTTGACCTCACTTCTCTATATATTTGAGAAATGATGCATTGATCAAAGAAATTTGCTGTAAATATTGTTTCCAAGTTTTTACTTTTGTTCTAATTGTGGTTGCATTAGTTTTGTTTGTACAAAGTTTTTTTTAATACAATAAAAATAATCTCTTTTGCATTTGGTAATGTTCCCTGTCTCATTTGGTCAGACATTTTCCCCCTCCCCATAGATTCTTTGCTTTGCTAATTGCTAACTACCATAAGCATTATCATTTATGTCTAAATTACACATCCATTTTGAACTAAATCTTGGTACATTATATGAGGTGTTTGTTGGTCTACAACTAGTTTGTGTCATATTGTTTTCCAGTTTTCCCAACAGTTTTTGTTAAATAGTGAGGTTTTTATTCCAGAAGCTAAGGTCTTTGGATTTATCAAATACTAGGTTACTATGGCTACTGTGTCTTGTACCAAATTTACTCCACCGATCCATCATTTTATTTCTTAGCCAGAACCAGATACTTTTGATGATTGCTGATTTATAAAACAATTTGAGACTTGGAGACTTGGTATTGGTAGGCCATATTCCTTTGTATTTTTTAAAATCAATTCTATTGATATTCTTTATTTTTTCTTCTTCTAGATGAATTTTATTGTTATTTTTCTAGCTCCATTAGATTTTTTTTTTGGTAGCTTGATTGGTATGGGACTGTTGGCAGGATTGTCATTTTATTATATTGGTTCAGCCAATCCATGAGCAATTGATATTTTCCCAATTGTTTAGATCTGTCTTTGTGTGAAAAGTGATTTGTAGTTACATGTAGTTACATGCTCTTGTTGTTCCTGTGTTTGTCTTGGCAGGTAGATTCATAAGTATTTTATATTGTTTACAGTTTTTTAAAAGGAAATTTCTCTTTTTGCCAGACTTTGTGTTCATATAAGAAAATACTGATCATTTATATCCTGCAACTTTGCTAACATTGTTAATAATTTCAAGTAAGTTTTTTAGTTGGTGTTGTAGGGTTTTTTTAGGTATACTATATCATCTGCAAAGAGTGATATAGTTTTATTTTTATTATTTCTAATCTTGTTTCTATTATTCTAATTCCTTCAATTTCTTTTTCTTCTCTTCTAGTACTATATTAAATAATAGTGGTGTTAATGGACATCCTTGCTTCATGCCTGTTTTAAGTGAAATGGATTAATATTTATAAAAATACAGATTGACAAATTAAGAGAACTTAACTCTATTTTAGAAAAAGAAATTGAAAAAGCAATCAATGAACTCCTTAAGAAAAAATAAGGAAAATAACTAAGTTGTAACCTCAATTGTGCATTCCCATGTAAGATACCCTGACTTGCCACAGCAATAAGTTGACTTCACTTGTCTTGTTGCAGTTGATGGTTACATGACCAGTTTCACCACACCTATAGCATTTTACTCTGGTGCAATCTTTCTGAATGTGTTCAAACTCTCCTCATGGATAGCATTTCTGCTCATCTGCATGGTCACAGTCATGAGCCAAGAATTCTAGCTTGCAGATGGTTTTAGATAGATACTGCTTGATATTTTATTCCTTTATTCCTATACTTTCTAATGTTTTTAATAGAAATGAATGCTATATTTTGTCAAAAGCTTTTTAAAAATGACTATTGAGATAATTGTATGATTTTTGTTGATTTTGTTATTGATATGAACAAGCATATTGATAGCTTTCCTATTAATGAACTGATCATGTACAAATCCCACCTGATCATAGTGTATTATTCTGGTGATAAATTGTTGTGATCTTTTTGCTAATATTTTATTTATTAATTTTCTGCATCAATATTCACTAGGGAGAATAGGCTGTTCTTTTCTCTGTTTTCACTTTTCCTGGTTTAGGTATAAAAAACACATTTGTGTCATAAAAGGAATTTGGAAAGACTTCTTCTTTGTGTATTTTTCCAAATAGTTTATATAGTTTGAGAATTAATTGTTCTTTAAATGTTTGGTAGAATTTACTTATAAATTCATGTGGCCTTGGAGATTTTTTCTTAGGGAGTTCAGTGATTGCTTTTTAAATTTCCTATTCTAAAATGGAGTCATTTAAATATTTCATTTCCTGTTCTCTTAATCTGGGAAATCTGTATTTTTATAAATATTCATCAATTTCACTTAGAATGTCAGATTTATTGGCATACATTTGGACAAAATAACTCCTAGTTATTATTTTTATTTTCCCTCCATTGGTATTAGCATTTTTAATGCTAATAATTTGGATTTCTTCTTTATGAATTGTGTTTGAATCAGTTTTGTGTTTGAAGAATGGATCTTCTGAATGCTGTTTATGCATCTCCTTGTGGTCTCCTGTGATTTCTTTGCATTTTCCATTTCCTATGGGGTGAAGCAGGATAAGCTAGGTGGCATAGTGGTATAGCGAATAGAGTTATGGACATAGAGTCAAGATATCTTCAGTCCAAATCTGCCCTCAGATTCCTAATAGCTATGTGCTATTGATCAGTTGTATCATACTCTACTTTAGGATTTTCTTGCCAAGATAGTGGAGTGGTTTGCTATTTCCTTTCCTAGCTCATTTTACAGATGAGGAACTGAGGCAAGCAATGTTAAGTGAATTGCTCAGAGTTTGTACAAAGTTAGTAAATGTCTGAGTCAGGATTTGAAATTAAGGGGAAGAATCTTCCCAACTCCAGGTCTGGCACTTGAATAGGATACCTATCTAAGTGTCACTTACCTGTTATACTAGCTGCATAGCCATAGGCATTTAACTTCTGTTTGCCTTAGTCTTCATATTTGTAAAACAAGGATACCCATCTCCCAGGATTATAATGATAACAAAATGAAATAATATTTATAAAGTGCTATTTAAAACTTTTAAATTTAAAATTGTCTAAATGCTAATTATTATGCTAGTTTTATTATCATTAATTTGAAAATTTTTTTCCACACTTTAAATTGAGTACATGTGCAAGAGTTGAAGACTAGATTATCCAGATTATTTTTTGGTGGAAGAGGGTAGACATGAGCTATATCTAATTTTGAAAGTTTTCTGAGAGTAAAGCATTGAGGTGGGGGAAATGAACCAAAGAGAGAAATTTACCCCATTACCCTCAGAATCAAACTCATGTAACACAGAGGGTTTTTATAGAGGGTAGAAGATAGGATGAGCTTGGGATAAAAGCTACATGTCTTTCCCTTAGAAACGTCACTAATTTATTGGCTTGAATCTTGTGTAATCAAAGGATTGAGATACTAGATTGGTGCCCTGATACTCCTAATACTGCTAATATTCCTTGTCAATAGTTGTCCTAATTGTAGCATTATTTTTGAACTCTTCTAATTCAGATAACATCTATTCTAAACCTGAAGTAAGAGAAATTAAAAATTATCCTGCTCTGGCTCACTAGGACACAACAATAATGCTCCTCCTTACTTCTCTCACTTGCAACTCCACCCCCTGGCAAGGATCAATAGGGAAAGATTAATTTTATTTCCTGAAATTTGCAAGATAATTTACTTGGTTCCTTCAGAGATTTCCTCAGTTGTTAGTCAATGGTTATCCAAGTTTCCACCTAAATAATCTGGCATTTGTAGAACAATAGTAGTAGGGTATGAACTTTTGCTATGGACTGGTAGTAGCAGATCACCTGGAAAATCCTTTGGTGGGGAAGTAGTGACAACCCAATCTCTGTTCCACTCTTGTATTCCTCCCCTTTCTCAGGTGGTACTACAGAGATTATTCTGTTGCAGGTAGCATTAAACAAAAGTTTATGAAGCAGAGATTATCTTCTTGGGTTCCTGTTTACCAGCTTTACATAATCTGGAAGAGAATTTTGGTTTCAATTTCTAATCCCTGAGTACTTCTCTTCTGTCCCTTAGAAAGTTAAATATATTTCCTAAGAGATTAATAAAATATAAGGAAGATCTCTAGGGTCTCTGATTTCATGACATTTTCTACTAGTGTAGATTATTACCCCTCATGATTTATTAGATAGTCTTCATATGTTGTTACAGCAAAAAAGAAATCATCATTTTGTGGTTATCTCTAAAATTAGCTAAGGTGGTTCTCTGATAGGAGACATTCAGTTCATTATAAGCCCATGTTTGAAACTGTTTCAACATAATAGGACCTACCAGAGTTTATGATTCACTGACATATTCTTTTGAGGAATCAAGGTCACTTTTATATTATTATTAGACAAAAAAGCAGAAAAGTATATTATTATTAGACATCATGATGTCAAATGATATTAAACATCAAAGTAGTACTTTTGTGGAAGTGAGATGAGCTTTTCCAAACATCTCTTGAGTAGGTTACCAGGGCACTGTCTGATTAGATATCAGTAGTGTCGTTGTTACTGCAAATTGCTACCTGTTACATTTTAGTTATGTAAGCTGATAGCATGAAATGTCCATGTCCCCCAAATTCTATCACAGTAATAGATCTGAGAGAGGAAACTTTGATAGATTATGGATTGAATCCAAAAGGATAGCAGGACGTTCTCTTTTGATGGGAAAGAGACCTATTTAGGGATTCTTTCTCAGTCCCCCTTGCTAGATAGTCATATTTACTCCCTTCCCTAATTATAAATGTTATCCAAGTTTTCATCCTAGACCCTCTTTTCTCTTATCTTTATACCTTTTCTTTTAGTGATTTTGCCAACTCTTGTGGGTTTAATGATCATATCTATGTAACTTACCTTGGAAAGATTTGGAGATTTTACTGTATTATAATCTCTACATGAATCAGTAATGCATTGTAGCAGTCACAAAACTGGATACAATCTTAGGCTAATGAAGAGAGGTAAAGATGTCAGGGATACATAAGTGATAATACCATTGATTAATCCATGATACCTTCTAATAATTTTGAGGGCAATCTATATGCAATTTCTCTCTGACTCTTGTCTAAAAATTATCATAAAACTTCCATAAACTCCCAATGCCTAGTCCATAATAATCATTTTATAAATGTCTATTGAACAGATAAATGACCCTTCTGAATACAAACTACCTTGTTACCCAAAAGAAACCGTACCATTAAAATGAAGCTGCAAGATTTACCTCATGTTGGGAACAGAGAAGGCTAAATTCTTCTTTTCCTTCCCCCCTACCCTTTATCAGAGCCTCCCACCTCCAAGCTATTAGAAGAGTTGAATGGAAATAGCAGGTCATAGAGAGATTATGGATCAAAAAGAAAGAAGATGGCCATGGTGCACACATGTGATTATGTATAAGGTAAACCAAAATCATTTATAGATGGCAAGGTTGGGAAAACTACATGCACTCTGTCATCTCCTCTTTTCTTCTGGTGGTAGGAAACGTCATTATGCTCTGTCTCCCATGATGAGAGCAACATCTAGCATCAGAAATGACTTCAGGTACTAGAATGGGGGGGGGGGAGGTTGAGTCTGTTACCATATTGTCTCCTACTAGTTCAGCCCATTCAAGCCTAGTAGAGGCAGCTATTTTTAATCTAATTCTGTCTTCCTTACTGGAATATGTGACTAGGTGCATATTAAGGATCTGAGCTTAATAAGTATTTTCTCAATTCATAGAACTATTTTAGAGGATTTATATGCTTTTATGGATCCATAAAGTTCTCTGAAATAACATGTAAGCATTTTTAGTGTCCTATAATTTATAAACAGCTTTTTATCTTCAAGGAAATTCACATATTGCCTCAGTTTTTATTGATGGGGTTTTAAGATTTTAGGACTCCAGGAGTCAAGGAAAGTTAGATAGTCTCTTCTCCAAACCCCAAAGTAGATTTAAACTACAATATTTATATCTAAGGTGACAGTAAGAACAGTGGAGCATGCAAAATGCCTTGTTCTTCCTTTTACATCAGGGAAGGTCATAATCCTTTTTCTTCCTTTTACTGAGTTAAGTTTAGGGAGAATGTGTATTGCTGATATTTTTCAAAATCATTGTGATGCCTCCTTTTATTTGTTCTCTATTGAGCCCCCTGGCAAAAGACAGTGTAATCATTGTATCTTGTCAATCTCCTTTCTTCAGGAAGGAAAAGAAAAGCATGCAGGATTTTGAACTGGAGTCCTCTGAAATAAGAAGTAATAGAGAAGATGAAAAAGGTAGATAAAAGATCAGCAGACTTACAGTGTGGACTAGCTACACTGCAAGAATGAGAGGACACAAAAGGACCCATGGTTCAGTGACATTAGGGTAAATCTTTAAAGGTTTGAATAGCTTTTGAAACTGTCTAGCTTGCTGAGTCTACACAGACTGAGTGGTGACTTTATGGAGTATTCTTTCCCTAGAACTGAGAAGCTACTGGCATTGCTTAGAATCACAATGCACAGACAATTAGGATAAAACAGAAAAGAATGGAGGATGGACCACCATAACTATATTTCAGACATCTCTGAATAATGAAAAACATTTAGTTAGGTGGAGTGCTTAGTAAATAGAAATTAGTTTCTTTCTTTCTTCAATAGAGATAATAGTAATTCATCTGCTTTATAGCAATCTCTAAGAAAAAGTATTATTATTCTCATTTTACATATTCAGAGATTGAGGTTTAGGGAAGCTAAGTATCTTTCTTGACCATGATCACACTACTATTAAAGATAAGAAATGAAATCTGAATCTAGATATTGACTCAGAGTTCTGGGTTCTTTCCAATATGTTATAATAGAACATATACTTCTTCTTCTAAAGAATTAAGGAGAACCTCTTCGTTGTGTGGACTGAATCATGATTATTCTAATTAAATTTCATCAATTTAATATATTAACAATAATTAGAATTATAGTTATTCTATGTATTAATCTAACATTAATATCAATATCTTTTTATCAAATAAATTGAGGTAGATCATATTGAATAACGTGTAATGAATAAGGATGCAATATAACTCAAGTAGCTTCAATGACTAATCCATTATTATATTAGGTAGTTAGTGATGTACTTAGGTTTGAACCACAAATCTTTTATAAAATGAATATCTATGTAATCATGGAAACCTAAACTGACTAGTCTACTTCTTTTGAGCTACTCTTAGCTTAAGGCAAATTCTCATGTTTCATGGATGAAGCCAGGAGCCAAAAAGATAGGAAATAATGAGATGGATCCAAGACTTATCCCAGTCTGTGTAAATCTTATAGTTTATAAGCAAGAAGTTTAGAGAAATTCAAGGAACATGATGGTGCTCTCAAGAAAAGCTGATTAATTGAAATCTCATCAGTGTGCTATTTAACTCATCTTTTAGATATTCAACATCTTTCAACCAACTCCCTAGCCTCCTTTCCCTTCTGATTGGAGGACTAGAATATGGAACACTAAATTCCTTTCAAAACTTTCCTTCATAGAGGGCATAGCAGATCTGTTCTTTCCAGGTAACATTTCTTTCCATTTCTATCCCTGATTGGTTTGAACCCCATGTGAAAGACACTGTCTTTCTTTTCCTTATTTATATTTGCAATGCTTAGCAAAATGCTTGGCACATAGTAGACACTTAATAAATGTTCATTGAATTGAATTAAATTGGTGGAAGACTTAAGTCAAGATTTAAATAAGCTTTAAGGCTCTCAGGGGATTCCAATGCAGGAGAACATATTGACTTCAAAACCTGCAGTTTGGACTGATCAGTGTAGGCAAGCTAAGATTTGCTTGGGATATTCTCATTAGCCATCAGGGATCTAATAATATATTCAACATTAGAGATCATGCAATAAGTAATTTACAGGGAAAGGTTTACTTTTCTTTATTGAACTTGGATACTTGGAGAATTATAATGAAATAAAAGTCATTGAAGAAGTTGCTGAGCAAAGCCAAAAGTACAGACATGAACTTCAGGAAGTCAGATGTGCTTTAGATGACTTTCACCTGGTAGTAAAAAAGAATTTAGCATTAGTGTGGTATAGTAAATATATTGCTGAACTCAGATTAATGAAGAACTGAATTTCAATCCTATCTCTGAACAAAATTTCCTAGTTGTGTGACCCAGACAAGTCAGTTAACTTTGATGTGTCTGTGCCAATTCCCTACGATTTATCTACTCATCAACAATTTTGTGTGTGGGGGGGCTCAGAAGATAAGGAGTTCTTACACATTGGATGCCCTTTGGTTAAGAAAAAAAAAACAGATTAATCATAGATTAAATATTTAAAATGACACTCATTAAATATATACAACTTTCTAAATTACAGGCTATCAATTTATCATATTTTTGTTTTTGTTGTTGCATTTCAGTCATTTCTGACTTTTTGTGACCTCATTTGGGATTTTCTTTGGCAAAGATACTGTTGTCGTTTGCCATTTCTTTCTCTTGCTCATTTTACAGGTGAGAAAACTGAGGCAGAGTTAATTGACTTGCCCAGGGTCACAATCTACTTTTTGAGGTTATATTTGAACTTAGATCTTCCTGATTTCAAGAATCACTCACTGTGCTACTTAGATGCCCACATATATATTACTCATTGCCATGTATCAGGAAAATAAACATTTATTAAGTGTTTGCTTTGTTTCAGGAATTGCTAAACACTTGTTGATCCTAAGTGGATAAGGGATGGCAGGGCTTTCATTTCCCTTCTAAACTTCAGATATAGATTTTTAAGAAAACTTTAGGACCACAGGGTCCTAGATTATGAACTGGAAGGAAAGTTAGGAGTCACTCTGACCAGAGATGTCAAACATGCCCCATGAATCTCACTGCTACCTATAAGTGGAGTATGGTCTAACTAGATTAAAAGTTAATTGGGAAGTAATTAAGAAAATAAATAAAAATACAATAGCATATTATATTGTTATGCTGATGTTAATATGTGGCTTTTAAAAGTTGATATGTAGCCCGCAGAAATCTCATAGATTTTTATTTGAGTTTGACACAATTAATCTAGACATTTCCCCCTCCCCCACACCTCCTGTCAACTCCCCCCTTTTTGCAGATAAGAAAATTGAGTTCCAGAATAGTCTAAATGTCTAAACCAAAATAACACCAGAAGTAAGGTACACAGTCAGTTCCTCTGACTTGGAATCAGGTGTTCTTTCCACACACACCATGTTATTATTATTGTCGTCATCATCATCATCATCATCATCATCATCATCATCATCATATCATCAACTTAAAGTCAATGCCAGATTTGATTCCAAGCTCAGAACTCTATTCACTATATCATGCTGCCTTCATACAGTGCAATATGATGATAATACAGACTTTCAAAAGGTCATTTTGTTGGAAAATAAGTATTTATAAAATCTTCTTTTCATTACCATGATTTCTGAAAATCCTAATTTATCTATATTGCCATTAACCATGATTTATGGGAGTCCTTTTTAGTCTAAGGAATATCTCTTACCTCATGGCTTCTCCCTATCAAAATATTAACAATTCATAAAATTGAGAAAAAAACTATGCATTTATTATTATCTTATTCCAGCTTCTACTTATTTATACACTTTTACTTTCTTAAGGCTTTAAGTACTTTTTTCCTATGTAGAAAAATCATCAGGAAGTTTTATTAGATTAGAGCTTTTTTTTTTTTAATAAGGGAAACCAGTATTTTTTTTTTAGCTTATAAGGTTTAGATTGATTAAAAAAGCCTTCTTTAGAAAGTACAGTAAAGAGCATGGGAAAATGTAATAAAGCTGGAATGATAGACAAGCTTTTCCCTTACTTTTCAGTGTATCACTATAATTTCCCTCTTGGAGGTTGTTTCACTGAAGTCTAAATTAGTCTCCTTCCTCTGGTAGATGATTCAGAATATGATGGTGGGCAGATGCTCCTACAGGCACTAAGCAGAATAAGGGTAAGTTACTGAATGGGACTTGAAGCATTTGAATTCCTTTGTATTCTAGAGACATACATTATATTATATTTCTTTCATAAAAGGATAGAAGAGGCAACATAGTTAATCACTAGAAACTTTGAAGCTGACACATTCTGTGGACATTAACTTGTGGCCTGACCTTCATCAGCTTCTCCTAATCTCTAACAAAGCTGTTTTTTCTCATTTCTTCTTTGACAAGAACACTAATGTGCCTCTCTGAGCTATTGTGAGGGGCACTTAACAACAATAAACTAACTGTGCCATATATAAAAGAAATGATGACGCCTTTCTTGCTTGCCTTCACCTGAAGAGAGGCTAATGCTTTGGAAAACAGTTTGGTCCTGACTTTCTGTTGATAAGCCTACATTTCCCAATCTGGACAATGGCTATTAAAAATACTTATTTACTGAGTGATTGAGGTCCTTGAGGACAGAGGCTGTGGCAGTTTATAAAGTGTTACAATTCTATAGATTTTTTTATTTAGTCAAGCTATATCTCTGCAAGCTGACATGTAGAAAGGATAATAAGGTTAGAAAAATTAGGTTTTAGTGTTGGAGGGAATGCTTTTGGTTTTGTGACCAATGACAAATCACTTAACTTGAGTATTCATTTCCTCATCTGTAAAACTGGCATAATAAAATTCATACTCCCCATCTTACAGAATTGTTGCAAGGATAGAACTTCATAGAATTAACATGCCCTAAAAATGTGATCTGTTAGTATTTAGATGTAAATTGCAAACTCTTGCTCCTCTTTCATTTTTTAAAATGACCAATAACATCATGAGGTGATATCTTGGATTTGTCCATGAATTGGACTTAAGGTAGAATTGAACAAGTTGTCAGTTTCATTGTCTCATTCATAGTCATTGAAGTCTAAGACAAAAATCAAGATGACTAGTAATGGCCTGAAGTGTGATGAATATCTTTTGAGTCTTTGATATTTGTCCAAGTTTTAAGCACTCCATAGTATCAGCTTCAGCCACCGTCATGGGTGTTGGAACAAATTATTCTTATCTGTCCATTCTGCCAAGGGCACCATGGAAAGTCTTCACATTCTTGTGGTAAACATCCTAAGTCACTGATGGGTTTGAGGCTTGTTGATTACCATGGTTTTCCTGGGGTGTAGTGGATACACTTACTTGGCTGGTTGGTTGTGGTCCTTTATTCTCCAAGAGGACCAAAATGACAACCCTGTCAGAGTTGGAATTACAGTGATCTGACTGTGGCTGATCAGACTAATATGAGTTTGGAATGGTCAGACACCAATTCTCTAATTTTGTATATTTTACAGCACTTTCTCTGATGAAGGCACGCCATGCTGGGTAGTCCTGTGCCAGTGTCTCCCAAGTCTTGCAAGCATACTCACTGCAGCTTCTTGGAGCCACAGGCAAGAATTGAGGGGCAGTCTGATGGGAATTGAGGAGAAGTCTGGAAAAGGGCACAGCAAATCCTCACAGCAGAGGTGTTAGTCCTCCTTGAATACCCCTTGCAAAAAGAAGGTGTTTAATAAGTGATTGCTGAGTTGAACAAAATGTCAGGTTTTTTGGACCCAGAAATATTTAGGCTTTGTGAAACTATAGAACTATTACATGGTGGTATCAGGCAGTATAGATTTTTTATCTCTCAATGCTACCTCTCCAATTAATTATTTGAGGTGCGAAATTAAGAAACATACCATGTTCCAAATAGTTTTCTAAGCATTTTTTTCAATTCATTCCCACATATTTATCCTTTTTCTTCTTGACAAAGGAGAAGACTGATAAAAAATAATTGCCTAATACCATATCAGTGGTATAGGGGACTCAAACCAAGCAAATAGTCAGTTTTGAATAGTAAACACCAGTCAGTTCATTTTAGTGAAGTAGAGGTTTTTTTAATCCAATAATTATATTTTATTCACCTGAGAGTTAATGTTACTTTCAAAGAATTTTTGATTTTCTTCCAGGGAGTATTTGGGATCCAATCCAATTCACATTTATTAATTATTTTTATCTATGTGCCAGGTTATTGTGCTAAAACACTGGGAATTTTTGTTGTTGTTCATTCATTTTTCAGACTTGTCAGACTTCTTATGATCCCCTTTGGGGTTTTGTTGGCAAAGATACTGCAATAGTTTGCCATTTCTTTCTCCAGTTCATTTTACAGATGAGAAACTGAGGGAAACAGGGTTGAGTGACTTTGTCAGGGTCTTACAACTAGTGTCTGAGGCTGGATTTGAGCTCAGGAAGATAAGTCTTCCTGCCTCCAGGTCTGGTGATATAACCACTGTACCAACTACCTATCCAACCACTGGGGATACAATAATAAAAATAAACATAGTCCCTGCTTTCAAGGAGCCTACAATCTAATGGGGAAGGGAGGAGACAGCACACAAAATATACAGAGAGGCAGGGTGGAGTGGGAAACACCAGGGGTAGGGATTGAAAACAGGGACAGAAGCATATACAAAGTGCAGTGAGTTGCCCTCTATAAAGGAAGGCATTGGGAAGAATTTGGTACTCTGCCCTTTAGATCTCCAATCAGGGGGAGAAGAGATTGAGGAAGATGATATCAATCAAGACTTGAATTAGTGGTATGGTGATATCAAACCCAGAAAATAAATGACCAAATAGCCAACTGCTAAACTCTGAAAAATAAAATAAAACAAATCTTATAAGAAAAAGGCATTCTTTATTTTATTAGAGGAGGGACAGTAGATATGTGTCAGGGTCTGTTTTAGGACATAGCAGACCCAAGGCAGTGAGACTAAGCCTTGATACATATAGCAGCAGCTAGACAGTGAGACAGGCAGTAAGTTGTAACAGCAACAATGAGGCAATTTTACCTAGTGAAAAACGCTCTATGGTTCCTGCAGGTGCTTGTCCAGCTTTAAGGACCACTTGAGGCTGATGTGAAACAATTCTATGATTTAGCTAGCCAGAAAGTGAGTACAAAGGATCTCTATTATGTTAAGCTTAGGATATAGCTTGTTTGTTGGGCCTTATAAGGCTAATAGTTTAAAAAAAAAAGAGAGAGGAATGAAAAATAAGGGTGGTCTTGTCACGGGTATCCTGACAATGATGAGGTTAGAAGTAATGAGTTTAGTCTGCAATCCTTCTACCTCCCAACCCCCACTTCTAATTCTGTGGCATTTAAACCAGACAAAGTAGCAGATGCAAAATGAAGTGTATAATATGGCACAGTAGAAAATTCAGTCTGTATTTAGTAAAAGGGCAGTATTATCTTTAATTATACAACAAAAAATAAAAAAGAAGACGAATGGAAATGATCCTGACATATTTCCCGTCTATGCCAGAGACCTAAGGTATATTCAAACATAGATTTTTATTAAAAACATTCTAGCTGTCTTTCTGTACACATTCCTCTTTCCAGTCCTTATGTGATTCTGTCAATTTAATAACTTTGGTTAAGGGATACAAGAGACTCACTATAATAATGAGTACTTTTCTCTTTCATGTGATCTAATTCCATCATTTTACAAAAAGGGGAAACCGAGGTTCAGAAGGCTAGCCGATGTGGTCAACATCATATAGGAAATTTGTATTTGAGGTTAAATTTGAACTCACTGAGACCCAGTACTCATTGTACTGCTCCCTTCTGCTTTGATACTTGTAATTAGCCTAGGACCCATTTCGGAGAGTAGTAAGGAATAGATTTTCCTCTTCATTTTTTCCACTACTCTAATCCTCCCAAATCTGTTCCTTAGCCTCATCTGTGACCCTTGACCTCTTCCTTCTCTCAGTCACTCTCCTCTTATCTCCTACTGCTCCCTATACTAAGACCCAGTCATTTCAGAGATAGGCTTTTCTTCCTCACTTCCTTGTCTTTCTGTAAACATAAGCTTATGCTTAATGCTGCCTAATTTTCTCTGTTTCTTTCTGTTTCTCCATCTGAGTGGCTGAAAGTTGCTGGAGTATGTCATAAAATTATGCAAGATAGTTCCTCTATAAGTTTGTGCTATCATCAATGGCCTTTACTTCTTCATGACCATCCTTTTATTCTTGTTTTTCCTTTTCTTGGCACATTTTCTAGAAAAGCCATTGCTAACTTCCTCCTTTCTCCAGATCTCTTCCATTTTTGCTTTTCTAGGATCAAATATAAAGTTCTTTATTTAGTATTTAAAACTCCTCATAACCTATCCATTTTCTATGTTTCTAGTCTTCTTAGACTTTAACTTCTTCTGCTCTGTGGTCCAATCATACTTGTCTACTTCTTGTTCCTTGAACATAACATGCCATCTCCTAAGGACTTCTCACTGGCCATTCCCCATATTTGAAATAATCTTTCTCCTCACTTCTGTTCCTCAGAATTCTTGATTTCCATTCAGTCTCAGTTTAATTTGTACTTTCTATGGGAGGCTTTTCAGGTTCCTCATCTCCAATTTAACATATCTACATCTATATCTATCTATCTCAGATATGTACCTATTTCTATCACATGTCCCCCATTGGAATGTAAGTTCCTTGAGTCAGGGATTATTTTTGCCCTGTTTAATTATCTCAGTTTTTACCATAGTACCTGTGCTTATTTACTGGCTGTTTTCTTCTTATTTTCAGTAAGTGATTATACCTCCTGTTTACTAAAAAAACTAAGGTCATCTGACATGCACTTGTTAAGAACCCTTTATTTGCCCCACTTAGCTTTTTGTCAGAGGATGTGTTAAGTCCTTCCTTTACTAAGGCTACTTCTTTCCCTTGATCTCCTGATCCTATCTTTTCTCTGATCCATTACTCTCCTTTCTGTAATGCATCTTTAATTCTTTTTTCTTTATTGATTTTTTGCTGTTTCCAAACATTCTTAAGTTTGCCTAACCTAAATAAAACCTTCCCTTGACCCTGCTCTACCCTCAATCTATCATTATGTCACTTCATTTCCTTCATTGCTAAATATCTAAAAATAGTCTATACTTGCTCCCTCTCCTTCTACTCTGCTTTAACTTTTTATAATCTGGTTTCCATCTGTACAATTCAATCAAAATAGCTAATGATCTTTTTAACATCAAATCTAATGGACATTTTTCAGTCCTCATCCTTGAATTTTCTATATCATTTGCATTGTTGACACTCTCTGAATACTTTTCTCCCTTAGCTTCTTGTACCGTGGCAGTACCATGGCACTATACCTTCATGACTTTACTCCAATTGAAATTTTATGTCATTTTCCTTGTAAATCTTTGTTCTTCTCCAAATTCTTAAAATATGGGTATCACATATGGCTTTGCTTTTGTTCTTCTAGCTCTATTTTTTCTTGATTGGAATAATGGAAACCATTTTTTATAATATATATATATATATATATATATATATATATATATATATATATATATATATATATATATATATATATATATATAATATAGCTTTTATTTACCAGATATATGCATGGGTAATTTTACAGCATTGACAATTGCCAAATCTTTTGTTCTAATTTTTCCCATCCTTCCCCCCCCCATGGCAGGTTGACCAATACATGTTAAATATGTTAAAGTCCAAATAGTTGTTTTGCTGTACAAAAAGGATCGGACTTTGAAATAGTATACAATTAGCCTGTGAAGGAAATCAGAAATGCAGGCGGACAAAAATACAGGGATTGGGAATTCTGTGTAGTGGTTCATAGTCATCTCCCAGAGTTCTTTCGCTGGGTATAGCTGGTTCAGTTCATTACTGCTCTATTGGAACTGATTTGGTTCATCTCATTGTTGGAGAGGGCCACGTCCATCAGAATTGATCATCATATAGTATTGTTGTTGAAGTATATAATGATCTCTTGGTCCTGCTCATTTCATTCAATATCAGTTCATGTAAGTCTCATGGAAACCATTTATTGAAGTGGATGTACTTCAATGACTTCACTTATCACCTCTGTTCTGATGGCTTCCATATATATATATCAATACATATACATCCTACCCTAAACTCTCTCCAAGTTTTTCACTTCTTTTTTTCCTAACTGCTTTCAGAATATCCTCCCTTCAAATGTCCTTCTGATAACTCACACCCAACTTATATTTAAATTAATACACCATTTTCCCTTGTAGGGTTCCACTTAATTTTCTATTTTTTAGAATGGCATCCTGGCCTATAACATTGGAATCATTTTGACTTTTACCTTCCATTAGACATATAATAATTTCAGAAGTTCTGCCATGACTCTGCAAACATCTTCTAGGTAAGAAAGTTTAAAGTTTAGGATCATAGCAATGGTACTAGATTTGGAGTCTGAAGACTTGCAGGCTTCCAGTCTTGGCTCACTGCTTACCAACTCTTTGATCTTGAGAAATGCAAATTTTCCTCATATAGAAAATGGTGATAATAGAATTTGTTATGCAACATTATAGGAGGAACAAATGAAATATTGCATATAGTTCTAGGAGGAACATACAGGGATCATAGATATCTAAATGATTATTGCTCCTGTGCTTCCCAAAGACAATTCTTTGGGAAAAAAAAAAACAAAACAAAGAATATAGGTGGAGGGAGGATAGGGATCCAAGACAATCTAGCTACAAGAAAACTGAACTTAGGTGCCTTTGCCACCACTGTACTTGGCTATATAAAATTAAAATTACATTAAAAATGTACATGTACAGAATGGGGAAGCTATGTCTAAGCAAGAGTTCATATAAAAAAAATCAGAGGATTTTAACAGGACGCAGGTCTAATATGAATCAACAGTATGTTATAGTATCTCAAACAGGTAGAATTATATTAAGCTATAAAAATAGTACTAGAAATATAGAATTCAGAACCAGTTATGTGTACTTTTGTGTGTGAGGGAATAGATGATAGTACTCTTGTTATCTGCTCTGGTAAAGACACATTTAGAAGAGTGTATTCACTTTTACATACTATGTTCTAAGACTTAACAAGTCGGATCATATCCAGAAGGCAATATTCATTATGGTGAAAGGGACTTGGTTCCATACTATGAAAGGATTTCATAAAAGAACTAGGAATATTTAGTCTTGAGAGGAGATATAAGGGAGAAAGAAAAGCTCTCCCCAAATATTTGAAAGGCTATCTTGCAGAATAGATATTGCACTTGTTTGATTTCAACCCAGAAGGCAAAATGAGGACTGATATGTAGAAGAATTTAATATAATGAAAAACTTACTAATAATTAAATCTCTACTATAGTTCTACATGAACTGCTTTGAAAGATAGTTCTTTCTCTCAGTTAAGTTGTATATAAAGAATATAGATCTTTAAATTAAGTTTGGATAAAAATGATCATGGATACAGTAGAAATGTTTTTCTCCAATATGGATGTCCAAAGATGATCTTGATAGTATCTGAAGCCTTTTCCTGATCTTATGTTTAAAAACTGTGAGGCAGCTGGTGGAAGCTTGTGATCAGTGTTACCTGGCCTGACCTTATTAGAGTTCTGATTTGCTATTACACACAACTCCTCCAAGCATTGTTTGCACAGTCAGTTCTCTCAATTATCTGACCTAATGGAAGGGAACATTACTGTGGTTAATATAAAACATGAGGCCATCTTCCCCTGGGACTTTCTTCACTTCACCAGCAGCATTAGATCTTCAGTGACAGGGATCAAATATCAGGAGAGAGGAGCTGGAAAGACATTCTACAGAATAGTCATAGATAGGGGGTGGAACAGAGGATATTGAATCAGTGGCAAAAATAAGTTTGTGTGCATGGTAAACATAATCATCTTGATAGACAACAAAAAGATAAGCTGTTCATAGACTCATTCTTCAGACAGCAAAAAAGAGCAGAGAAAAAAATTAAATTCAGGAAGTATAGTGGTTAGGGAAATCAGGCTTTTGCTTCTAATATTATTATCTAAGAACATTTAAAGTCCTTAATTAATGAAGCTTTTTTTGATTTGTCCAGTTGTAAGACCTAGTCACAGTGATACAACCCTTCCCTAATGGCTTGTTATTTTCTTTACATATATATATATTTATGTATATATGTGTGTGTGTGTATACATATAAATATACATACACATAGTATTTTAACTATATGTACATATAGTACATAAGTACTTCTGTTCATACTCTACGACCACCAGAGAAATAGAAATTTCATGAGGGCAGGAATTGTATGTATCATAGCATCAGAGATTTAGAGCTAGAAAAAAACATCTAGTCCAATATCTCATATAGACAAAGAAATTGAGACTTGAACCTAGATCCTCTACCTCCAGGAACAAATACTCTTTCCATTTTACCAAATTTATGCATGTCTAGTACCTGACACAGTGCCTGATGATACAATAGTAGGAAATTAACATATGATTGTTGAATAAAAGGGATCTAAGTATATTTTCTATTTGTTCTTATTTCCTCTTTTTTATATTTTATTTCTAAAAAGCATGGCTGTATATATTTTCCCCTCCTAATGTGTTTTATGTCTATTTCTCTGTGTGTGTGTGTGTGTGTGTGTGTGTGTGTGTGTGTGTGTGTAGTAGAGTCAAAACCCTGAGTGGGGTGATGGTATGTGTGTTTGTATTAGCATTTTGTAAAAGGAAATGAATGATTCCTTTTCTTCTTTTTCTGTCTGCAAACAACGCAGTAGTAGTTATGGCACTGAGACAGTGAAATGGTCACGTTTTTCCTATTACAGTATCAATCAATTAATTAATCAAAATATAATAAATGCCAAAAATGCTAGGTACTGAGGATATAAAGACAAAAATAAAATGATCTCAGAGAACCTACATTTTCTTAGGGGGAAGACAGAAATGACAATTAGGTAGCATGAACTATGTAGTATTGGGGAAATTGCCAGATCTGTCTGTGCTGGGGCTTGTGATTCTATTATTGGAGAAATGAATATCACTGAGAAATCATAACAGCTTTAAAGAAGAGTATTGCAACCAGAACTTTAAAGATTTGTGTGTGTGTGTGTGTGTGTGTGTGTGTTGTATGTTTGTGTATGATTGAAAAGCTCTCTGGATACATCTGGCACACTTGATCTTGTAGAACAAAGAGAAGGATTCTGTTTGGTAAACATTAAAAAAGGGTGAAAACTACTATTCCATAAGATTTCTCTGTTCTTAAATTCCAGCAGATTTTCTAGGCAAGCATAAAAATAGTGCCATTACCTAAGCCTATATTTTTCAGTTACATTTCAAAAAGAAAATGATTGGAAAACAATAATTTTGGATCATGCCAATAACTTACATAGAGGGAAGTAAGCCAAGCAAATACCTTTTTAATTTTTTCAATCAAACCTGTGATTTCATCAGTGTAGGAAATCTTAAAGTTTCAAGAGAGTAGGCTGGGCATCAAAAGCCCAAGGTCAAATAGCTGGTATGTGTATATTCTAAAACTTGAAATCAGGTCTTTCTAATTTGGAAGGTAGTTCTCGAATTTTTTTTAACAAAAGAAACTAATTATGTTGAAATACAATTATTAAATTGGCAGAGCCCAGGTTAATAAGGCTGATCTAAATAAAGACTCTCCATCAGAATATTGAAATATCTATGGTATATAAAGTAGTTGATATTTTAAAACAAACAAAAGGGAAAAAATAAGGTAGTTCTCTATTCACTCAACTAATTTTTTTTAAACTACAAATAAAAATTAGTTATTTCTGTCAAATTATCATGAAACTCTAGAACATGTTGCCCCGCTTTATGTCCTTTGGTGCCCTCTGGAAACAACTTGGTAAAACTGAGATGTCCAAAAACAAAACAAAAATCCTGATATCATTATACTTATATAGTCATATGTAAAAAAAGTGAATGAACTTTTTCTGAGATATGTGATTTAAAAGTGTCTGAATGGCTCTATAGCATTCAAATATTTATCAGACCCTAAAGTATTCTTACACTCAAACTTTTCATTCATCAGAGACTACATCTGCTGTGCCACATGCTCAAATCCCTTCAATGGTCTTAAAAGTGGCTCTGATTCTAAACTTTCCTTCTTTACCTTAACAAAACTCATTCTTTTTCTAAGGAGGAATAGAAATTTCTTTGGAAGGCAGAAAGAGATAATTCACATAAAGACTTTTTCCTCTGGCATTGGAGAAAATGGGATTTTGGAATGTGCTACTATTCAATAGGAAATTTGTTTTACTTTATTCATATTCAACTTCAATAGACTCTGAGGATATACTATTCTCCCTGGGGAAAGCTGCACTTAATTAGGAACTCATGCACATGAAGACCAATCTTGCAAAATATAATCCTGATTCCATGTGATATTTACAGTAATGATTTTTTGACACATCTAGTTTTCAAAGTTCCAAGGAGTTAACATTTTGAGGCATCTTCATAGGAAATTAAGTCATAGAGCTCCCCATATGGTGCCTCAGCATGGTTTTGGTACTTAGGAAATAGTCAGTGTCGGAAGTATTTGTAGTACAAATTGCAGGCATCTTTAGCTTTTATTATAGCTGTATGACACTTGAAATGATATCTTAGTGAATTAATAATGTATCTGGATTGAATATTTTATGCATCCTCATCTACTACTAGTGGAAAGAATTTCTACTAGGGGTTTCTCAACTTTGAAGTTGTTTATTCTTGTTACTAATCAAAATGATGTAATTTCAGCCCTTTTGGATTTACCTTAAAGATATTTGTGACTCAAAGTCATACTTCTAGATATAGATCTTCAGCTCTGCTTGGCTTGGTGAAATGGTGATGATGATGATGATGATGATGATATTTCAGTAAATCTGTGATGTCATTGATGTGAGTGATATGTCTCATCCCTTTCACATCTTTTCCCATAAGATTCTTGTCCATATTCTCCCATGAAGTCTCAATAGTATCCACCATTCTTCCTCCAAATCTTTTATCATTATGTGGTACTTGAAACACTGTCTTTATCTTTTACTTTTGCTTCATATGTAGTAGCCTGTATCTTTCTCTCTATTGTTAGTTGGTTTATTTAAAATTTTGATTTTGTTTATTGTTGTATCTTGTGATTCACAGCCATATAGCCTTATTGAAAGAATATTGTTAAAAAGATTTTTTCTTTCATTTCAGAGAGTGTCTTGGGACTGTAGAAAGCAGTGTACAACTTCTCAAATTCAATCCAACCAGTTTTTTATTTATTCAGTTCAGGGCACAGTTCACAGGGTTTATTCAAGATCTATATTTATATTTATGTTTATAGATATATAGACCAACTTAATAGTCATAGTCTAGGCAATGATCATTCTTCATCCATTTGATTTTTCTTGTATTAGATGAAGTTTTTTTTTTTTTTGTGGATCTAATTAGTGAGACTGTAGCATTCCAGTGACTGATAAAACTAGCACAATTATACCCATAAATAGGGAAATCTAAAGAATTTTATCATTTGAAGGAAATCTCTCATAGTTTATCTTTGTTTAGCCTACCCTCTATGACAGTGGCAAATGCCTTTGTTGAATGTATATCTCCCTGTTTTCTTCCTTATTAGATATTGATAATGAGAAGATTATTAATATATTCACCTCTGTTGTATCTGTAAGAAAACTTATGTGACCTTAATTAACATATAGAAGAAATCTTCCTGGAGCATTATCCTTGTGCTTTATCAAAGCAAATTATTTTTTCATGTTCCACAAATAATAATGTAATAATGATAGCCTACATTTATATAGAACTTCATAGTTTATTTAAAATTTTTCCATTGAAATACATATTTTTAATTTAATATTTTATTTTCCCCATTTACATGTAAAACAAGTTTTAACATTTGTTTTTAAATCTTTAAATTCCAGACTCGCTGCTGCTGGAATCACAGGAGCCATCTGACAATGGCTGTTGGAGATCCAACTCAGAATGGATCTCCTTGTGTGAGAGGATGATACAAGGAGAATTAGAAGCAGTTGTTTTCTGACATCACTGACTGAGAGGTTGTTGCATTGTCTGACCTCCTTCCTCTTCCTTCTGCCTCCAATTTATCTCATTCCCAGTCTGCAACACCTCTGTCAGTAAAGGTTGCCCTGAAACTCCCTTAGATGCTATGATCCACAGCTGAGGAGGCTCTTGGAGAACTGTCCTGTCCCTTAACACTATGCTTTCCTCTAACCCCATTAAGAAGGCACATGTGAAATTTTATTAAACATTTCCATAAAAGTCGTATTGAAACAGAAAACAAAGATCCTTGCTCCTCCCCATCTCTCAAAAAACCTTAAAAAAATAGAGTAAAAAAAAAGTATGCTTCAGTCTGTATTCAGACAGTTCTTTCTTTGGGTTTGAGAGCAATTTTCATCATAAATCCTTCAGAGTTGTCTTGGATCATTGTATTGATGAGAATAGCAAAGCATTCACAGCTGATCACCTTACAATTGTTACTTTGTACATAGTACATTTCACTTTGCATCAATTAATGGAAATCTTTCCAGGTTTTTTTTTTTTGTTTGTTTTGTTTTTTGCTTATCCTTTCTTATAATACAATAGTATTCCATCATCAACACATATTGCTTTTTATTCAGCCATTTGCAATTAATGGACATTCCTTTAATTTCCAATTCTTTGCCCTGAAAAAAGAGTTAGAATTAACCCAAATTTGTCACCTGGACATTCAAAATTTTCTACCAGTCAATACTATTTTTAAGGCAAAGAAATGTAGATATATGTGTGTATGCAGACATATATACTTATATATAAATTACTTTACTTCTCTCTTTCACTGAACTTCTGGCAAGACACTTATATCACTATATTTCTCCTCCCCTTTCAACATACACACACATGTACTTTTCATCTAATCTGGAATGTTCTTCTCCCATTTCTTTGCCAAACATAAATATAGAGGGAGTATGGCTTCACTCTCTGGTCCAACTCAAGCAAGGCAATGAAATGCAATGTTGACATTGTTGCCTGAATATGGACTTAAATTGGATTGGTAAGCTTGGTAAGCAATTATGGGACAGGGTACTTCTCCCTTGAAATGTATGATTAAAGGTGGAGGACAGGATCTTTGGGAGGCATATGTATTCTTTCCTCTTGTATCTATTTTGTTAAAGAACTAGCTATGTGGGAAAATATAAAAAGTCAAGAGTCTTGGGTTCTAGACCTACTCTTGTTATTTGGCTCAGAGATATATGCAAGCCATTTCTTCTTTCTAGATATTCGTTTTTATGTGTATAAAATGAAAGAATTGGACTAGATGATTTTTCATGATTTTATCAGCTCTGATAAATTCTGTGCAATAAAATGTCAACTACATAGGTGCTTAATAAATATTTGCTGAATGAATGAAAAAACACTTGAAGACTCAGTAGATCATCCAAATCCTATTCTGGTCATAGGCATACAACAATTCAGAAGAAAGTTGTAAAATCTTGTCTTTAACTTTTTACAAAAGTTATTATTCCTCAACTTCTATGACCTACAGAAAATCAAGCTATCTATCTATCTATCTATCTATCTATCTATCTGTCTGTCTGTCTGTCTGTCTGTCTATCTATCTATCTATCTGTCTGTCTATCTATCTATATCAACTATTTAGAAGTTTTTTTTTTAATATTAAATGGATTCTCTTTTAGATGCCAGCCTGAAAGCTCTTAGGTATCTATAGAAGAAGCAATTGCAAAAAACTGAATCCCTACATGAAGAACACCCCTTTAACAATTATAAAGTTCTTCTAAAAAGGTGGAATTGAAGAAGTAAGTCTAGGTGGGATTTTCTTTCCCATTCTTTCTCTTTGAATTATCCATGGTCCTAGACTGTCTTTTTGTCTGAAGTTCATTGATCAGTAGATGGTAAGAACCCCAAACTACTGCTATTATTTAATTTGAATCGTGCCCTTATGACTTTACTTTTGATACTAGCTACATTAATTAAGCACCTACTATAGAACATCTCTATTTAGAGATGTGCCCTACAAAATCCAAAACTGACTAATCCTGGACATTTTGCCTATTCTGACCTATGTGCAACTTTCTGATCTCACTGTCTGTTTAATCTTGTGACCTGCCTCAAGACAGCAAGCTGTTGAATTTCTAATAGTTTAAAGGCTTTACCAAGGTACCACAACAGAATTTTATTCACATTTTCTCACTGGTTCAAGGTGATAGTTAAGACACTAGAGTAAGTGGATCAATGAAACACAATCTCTAAGTATGAGAAATGTCTTTTGATCATATCTAATGTTCATGCTACTGCCTTAAGTTTCTTCTTGGACATTTCTTTCTGATTTCATTTTCATTAAGATCTTGAGTTGGCTAAATATTGGACTTTTGCAGCATATTCTCTGATAATAAAATGGATCTATGATCTTACTGATGTGGTTATTTCACTTTAGCTCTTGATTGAAAATCAATCCATGCCTATCCATTCTAAGTGATCATTCTTCATATTCTCCTGTGGGTTCTCTTCATGGGATCTGTAGTTGTTGGGGGAGGTCTTCTTAATTTTCTATTACCATTAGGAGATTGAGAGGAAATCTGAAAGTTTATGAACTTTTGAGGAAGAGGATCTGGGGTTCAAATTCTTGCTTTTCCTCTTGCTAGTCTTGTGACCTTTGCCAAATCACTCAACTTCTCTGACTCTGTTTTCTCCTTTGTAAAATGATGGAGTTGTATGAAATAATTTTTAAATCCCTTCCATTTTTAGTTATCTGATCATGAGGAACCAGCACATCACATGAATCATCTTTTAGTTATCCATCACCCATCCTTGTTCAACCATCTTTGTTCATACATTGCCTTGATGCCATTTTTTGCTCATTTATCTGCTATAATTTTTTGTTTCTTTATAATTTTTGGATCCATCTTACAAGTATCTATACAATACAGCATTTCAAAAATCCTGAGTTAGGTGGGAGTATCTGTTCTCGATAGTTTTCTTTCACAGTATCTCATTC
Source organism: Sminthopsis crassicaudata (assembly GCF_048593235.1). Taxonomy (NCBI): domain Eukaryota; kingdom Metazoa; phylum Chordata; class Mammalia; order Dasyuromorphia; family Dasyuridae; genus Sminthopsis; species Sminthopsis crassicaudata. Next base: position 230,278,914 of record NC_133617.1, read on the forward strand.
CCACCTGCCAAATTCTTACCCATTAAGTTGTTCTAATAATGTTTCAGGAAAACAAGGGAGAGTAAGAGGTTAGATCTGTGGGAGAGATTAATTGATTAATAATTATTAAGTTCTCCCTGTATCCAGAATAGTGAACTCTCCAAACTGTTTTTATGTAAAAGTATAAGCAGCAAATTTTAAGGGATATCAATGATAAATGATAAATAATAAATGACATTTAGAGAAATGCTTTAAAGTTTTCAAGGCATATATATATAATATGGTATTAATCTCACAGCAACCTTTGAGAGATTCACTATAAGAATTATTATCCTCACTTTACATATGAGGAAATTAAGGAAAATAAGGAAAATCAGGGAGATTGAATGATTTGCTTAGAGTCATATAGCTAGTAATTGTCAGAGATAGGATTTGAATACAACTCTTTCCTAAGTTCAAGTATGATGATTTGTCTTCTATGCCAGGGTTTCTAGATTTAAAAGAAATAAACAGAGAAAGAAAGTATAGCCATGGCTTTTTTTTTTTACCTACATGACTTGTCACTTTTCATGTGACTTTATTAAAAAAAGGAACCCTCTTTGGCTCTGAGAATATCTTGGCCTGACTTAGGCTGAATGATTATTGTCTTTTAATAAAAAATTTATTAAATCCCAATTATAGTTAAACCATTGTATCAGTTTCTGTGTCCTCATAGAACTATGCAATAATTGAGATCTCAAGTCAATATCTGAATATCAACATTAGAACTAATAAAATGGCTGATTTCAAATGGAAATATAAAAGAAATCATTGGTTTCTTTTAGCTATTACTATTACTATTATAAATAGGGAAGGGAGCTCCTATATTTCTGACTTCAATCTATTCATTTTAAAAGTACAACAGCTCCTAAAAGGCAGGCTAGTCAAAGAAGCAAGAGGGGAAAAAACATCTTTTTCAAGTAAAGAGAAAGTTCTGAGCCCTTTAAGTGTCAGGGTGATGACTGAATTAGAGGGAGATGAGCAATTCAAATGCTCACCCTCATCAATCTCACTCAGGCAGGAATGGAAGACAGATCATTTCACTTAGAGACAAGACTACACCAGTCCTAAGAGACAGGACAACAATGATCCAAAGAGACAAATGCAATACCCCCTGCAAAAATGCTTTGTCATCTGCCACCTGAGCCAACAATCTGACAAAGGAATAGGAAAAGAGGGAAAGTAGAAATAGAAAGACTCATCAAGAGAGCTTGAAAAATCAAGTCTTTTGCTCAAGAGGCTTTTCTTCTATTTAATTCCTGTTTGGTGTGAGACCTAGGAGGAGCATAGGTGTGAGACATATGGTCTATAAAGGACACAAAAAAGATTAAATATAGTCCTTTTAGTTTATAATTAATGGAGTAGAAGTCTACAAAGTCTAAATGACTTGCTCAAGACCACCCAGATGGTAAAAAGAGTCAGGATTCAAACCAATGACCTATCATTTCAAATCCCACCCTTAACATTGTATCAGGCAGCTTATATGTATTCTCACATAGCCATTTGATTTAGCAGCTTTTTTTCTAGTGTGGTATCATAAGTGAAGAAAGAAATAGAAAATATAAAAAATTTTATCATTGAACGCCCTATTTGTGCTCAGGATTATTACATGATATATAGTTTCTGTATTTGTTCAATATTCAGTTATCTATCATTTATGTCTATTAGTGTATAAAATCTGTCATATTGAGCTACTACATGTCAAAGGCATTTTGCTTTTGCTGGCATTATATTTATTCTTCAGACGAATTTGTGAAATTATTTCTTTTTAGTGATCTTCCATCTTTCATATCGATCCATCATGTCCCTCCCATTCTTCTGACTTTTTCTGACATTCTTCTATTAACCAAGTCACTTAGCCTCCTTGGCCCTCAAATTCTTCATCTGTAAAATGAGGCAGTTGGAATAGAGAACTTTTTCATCTATTATCATATAATTCTAAAACTCATCTCAGAAAACTTCATCATAACAGAGTTTTCAATGGTGAGCACATTCATAATGCTCAAATGAGACAGTCTAAAGTTGAAAGCTAGATATTTTGATATTTTCCATTCAAATGTTTGTTCTCCCAATGAAAGAAAAATCAAATGAGGGTCATAGCTGTATCAGATCTAAAACCATATTATAAAGCGGTGGTCAACAAAACCATTCGGTATTGGCTAAGAAATAGACAAGTTGATCAGTGGAATAGATTAGGTTCACAGGACAAAATAGTCGATAACTTTAATAATCTAGTGTTTGACAAACCCCCAAATCCTAGGTCTTGGAATAAGAATTCGTTGTTTGACAAAAACTGCTGGGAAAATTGGAAATTAGTATGGCAGAAACTAGGTATTGATCCACACTTAACACCATACACCAAGATAAGGTCAAAATGATCTAGGCATAAAGTATGAGATTATAAATAAATTAGAAGAATATAGGATAATTTATCTCTCAGACCTGTGGAGGAGGAAGGAATTTGTGACCTAGGAAGAACTAGAGATATTATTGATCACAAAATAGAAAATTTTGATTATATCAAATTAAAAAGTTTTTGCACAAACAAAATTAATGCAGACAAGATTAGAAGGGAAACAATAAACTGGAAAAACATTTTTCCATTTAAAGGTTCTGATAAAGGCCTCATTTCCAAAATATATAGAGAATTGACTCTAATTTTTAAAAAATCAAGCCATTCTTCAATTGATAAATGGTCAAAGGATATGAAACAGACAATTTTCAGATGAAGAAATTGAAACTATTTCTAGCCATATAAAAAGATGCTCCAAATCATTAATAATCAGAGAAATGCAAATTAAGACAACTCTGAGATACCACTTCACACCTCTCAGATTGGCTGGATGATAGGAAAAGATAATGCTTAATGTTGGAGGAGATGTGGGAAAACTGGGACACTGATACATTGTTAGTGGAATTGTGAATACATCCAGCCATTCTGAAGAGCAATTTGGAACTATGCTCAAAAAAGTTATCAAACTGTGCATATCTTTTGATCCAGCAGTGTTAGTACTGGGCTTGTATCCCAAAGAGATCTTAAAGAAGGGAAAGAGACCTGTATGCGCAAAAATGTTTATGGCAGCTCTTTTTGTAGTGGCAAGAAAGTGAATGGATGCCCATCAATTGGAGAATGGCTAAATAAAGTATGGTATATGAATGTTATAGAATATTATTGTTCTGTAAGAAATGACCAGCAGGAAGATTTCAGAAAGGCCTGGAGAGACTTTCATGAACTGATGCTGAGTGAAATGAGCAGGACCAGGAGATCATTATATACTTCAACAACAATACTATATGATGGTCAATTCTGATGGTTCAACAATGAGATGAACCAAATCAGGTGCAATAGAGCAGTAATGAACTGAACCAGCTACACCCAGCAAAAGAACTCTGGGATATGACTGTGAACCACTTCATAGAATTCCCAATCACTCTATTTTTATCTGTGTGCATTTTGATTTCCTTCTCAGGTTAATTTTACCTTATTTCAAAGTCCAATTCTTCTTGTACAGCAAAATAACTGTATGGATATGTATACATATACTTTAACATATTTAACATGTATTGGTCTACCTGCCATCTGGGGGAGGGGATGAGGGGAGTGAGGGGAAAAGCTGGAACAGAAGGTTTTGCAATTGTCAATGCTGAAAAATTATCTATGCATATATCTTGTAAATAAAAAGCTATAATAATAAATAAAGCTTGTTCTCCAAAATAACCAAGATCTATTAAATCAAAATGACTTTAAAAGGGGGTCTGTGAGATGTATGTAGTATTTATGAGATGAGAATATATGTTTGAATATGTATGTACTTTTTAATAATCATAGATTTCTTCTTCCAAAGAAATAGAAGCTCTCAGGATGATTTGATCTGAGGGGGGCAGTATGTACTTATCAGAGGGAAACATAATCTAAAAGCACAGCAAAGGAGATGAGTCTCAGTGAGAAATGTCTGTTAGTGCATAGGAAAAAAGGGTTATGGTCACCATTCTCTTTGCTGGTTTTAGAAGACCATCTGACTTATAATCAAAACTCCAGAGGAGTTAAGGAGAAAAAAAAATCAGAGTTCTGTCAGCTTTTCTACTAGTAGAGCTTGTCAAAAGACTGTTTTGTGTAGCTTCCTAACAGCATTTCCCCAAGCCTGTTTCTTAATGCAGTCAGATCAGAGATAATGAACTCTCCCTGAAGACCCTCCTTAAAGAATAGTGAATGGATTTTTAAAAGAATTATCCATACTGACTATTTGTTTATTAAAAATATACAACTTTTTGCATATATGCTTGAATTTCCCCCTGCTCCGCACCCTGTTTTGTAAGGTTAAAGACTGATCAAAAACTGATCTGTTGAATTAGCTGAAGAAAACTGGAGCTTTCCTAGGGAATTCAGTTTAGATACATTGCCTAGTTAGTGATGTTGTGATTTTGAGTGGGAAGCACTAAGGAGCAAGCTTCAAAGCTTGTTTTCTTGCCTCTGACTAAAAGACAGATACATTTTCTACCTCAGTCTCTAAGGCATAGACTATAAAGTAAAATGGACTTTGTTTTGGATATATCTCCTGGTTGCTTTTCATTTTTTTTGGTCTCCACTGTTTTAAATTCTCTATTAAGGTAAGTAAGCAACCTTAGTGGCATGGAACTGTCCATGGATTTATTTGGAGTCCTTCCAAGTCATTCTTTGTAGCAATCAGAGGGAGTCTCTTAATGAACTAAGATGCTGCCTCCTATCCAAGTTCTTTCCATGCTGACTTCCCCATACCTCCCACTCACATTTCTCTCAAGAGAATAACTTTGGAGCTTTTCTATCTGTAACATTGGGATAAGTATACTCATGCTGAATTCTTTGTGGGGTTCTTTTGGAGAAAGTGCTTTGCAAACCATAAAGTGTTATGTAAAAGGAAGCTGTTATGATTGTTGTTGTTCAGCCATTTAGTCATATCTGACTCTTTGCTACCTCATAGTCATAGTATTGGCAATATGGTTCATGGAGTTATCTTGGCAAAGATATAGGAGTGGTTTGCCATTTCCTTTTCTAATTATGACTGTTACTAATTTTTATTATTTATATTACATCTACCACAAATACACCTAATTTTAAGAGAACCCCAAATATTTAAAACTGGCTTATATAATGTGTAAATGGAGGATTGTTCATTTTACAAACAAATATTTCACTTTACAATGTGATTTGTAATAGGATTACTGTACATGACAAGCTTTTCCAAGGTGCTTAACTATATATAAATTTTAAACATGTCCACATTTCTACAATGTGGAACACTAGTTTAGTAAAGTCAAATCAAATTAGTAAGCATTTCTTAAGTGCTATTATTTCTTGATACTATGACAAGTTTTATGAATGCAAATACAAGTAGAAAGAAAGATAGTCTCTGTTCTCAAGGACAGTATTCTGAAGGCAAAGTGGAGACAATAAGTAAAAGGAAGCTGACAAATGAATGGCAGAGAAATTCCAGAGAGGGGAGAGGAGACAGGAAAGTGGTCATATCTTCATTTCAAATAAGAATGAAGATGGGGCACTTTTCTCAAGTGAAGATCTTGGGATGAACTAATGAGTCAAAGAAAGAACTTCAGTGAGGACAGGGATCTTCAGGGAAGGGATCTATTTGGGGCAGAATGAACTTTCAGAAAGAGCTGGGGAAAGTCCAGAGAGTCACAAGTAGAAGATGAGAGGAATTATTGCACTTAGAGTTTGACAAAAAAAAGATCAGTAGGAGAAGGGAGAACATAAGGAATTGTTTTTGATTTGTCAATACACACCTGAACATTGAAAGATTCCAAATGTATACTCATAGTTCTAGGATTAAAAGTGAATGTTAGAGATTAGTTAGTAAAATACTTCCATTTTATAAAGAAACTGAAGTCCCAGAAAGATTAAATAACTTATCCAAGTTCACACAACTAGATCATGGCAAGCCAGGATTGAAGTCTCATGATTCCCAGCACAGTGTGTTTTCCATGTCACAGATGCTTTGTTCCATTTTTGATTCTTTGGTTGCCCTTGTGATTGCTCCTCAGCCTTTCTACAAATAGAAAAGTTAAATTTGGATCAGATTCAGTCAAGATTTCTTCTCCTTTCTCTTCCCTACAGCATTTTCTCCTTAAGGACCCAAGAATTCTCTGATATTTTTGTGCATTCCTTAGAAAAGAATTGTTAACCTGATAGTTCTCTTGTAAAATGGTATTATATATTCCTTCTTTCCTTCCTTCCTCCCTCCCTCCCTCTCTTCCTTCCTTTCTTCCTACTCTCCCTCCTTTCTCTCTTCCTTCCCTTCTTCCTACTCTCCCTCCTTCCCTTCCTTCCTTCCTTCCTTCCTTCCTTCCTTCCTTCCTTCCTTCCTTCCTTCCTTCCTTCCTTCCTTCCTTCCTTCCTTCCTTCCTTCCTTCCTTCCTCCCTCCCTCCCTTTCTTCCTTCCTTCCTTCCTTCCTTCCTTCCTTCCTTCCTTCCTTCCTTCCTTCCTTCCTTCCTTCCTTCCTTCCTTCCTTCCTTCCTTCCTTCCTTCCTTCCTTCCTTCCTTCCTTCCTTCCTTCCTTCCTTCCTTCCTTTCTTTCTTCCTTCCTTCTTCCTTCACTTCTTTTCAGTTAGTTACAACTGCACTATAGAGAGGTCCCCTACAACTCCTTCAGTGTTTGAGAGTTGGAGACAACTACTGACAAATGGATAAGGTAGGTCTACCTAAATTCCTGTCATCTCCAGCTCTAAAGGATATTGACAGGCTAGCATCTTGGTTGAATCTGATAAAAGAAATTTAGTAGAAATAAGGATAAAATTTGAACTTTGTATCAAAAATCAACTTCATAAATGGAGGGACATAGCTAAATAGAAGCTGTTCTCAAAAAGATCTGAAGTATTAATGAATCATATGATCAAAATGAGTCAGCAATATGATGGAGTAACCAAAAAAGCAAATGAGAACTTGGGCTGCATTGAGAGACATAGCTTTCAGGAATAGAGAGCAGTTAATCCTTTTGTACTCTACCATTATCAGATCTCATTTTCAGTTTTGTATTCAGTTCTGCGAACTGTGTTTAAAGGATAACATTGATAAGCTGAAAAATGTGCAGAGGAAGAAAATCAGGATGGTAAAGGGCCTTGAATCCATATGAATCAGCAAAAGGAACAAATTGGGCAGCAGAAGAGCTAAGTAGGATATGGTAGCTATCATCAAGTGTTTGAAGATGTCATGGGGAGAAATGACTAGATTTCTTTTAGCTGGCCCCAGAGGACTGAACCAGAAACAATGTAGAACTACAAAAACAGAAATTTAAGCTTGATGCTAGGAAAAACTTCCTAACAATTAGAGCTGTCCAAAAGTGAAATGGATTGCCTTGAGAGATGATGGATTTCTCTTCCTGAAAGTCTTCAAGTGGAAGCTGAATGATCTCTTGTCTAGTATGTCTGTGGTTGAAAATCCTTTCATGTATGAGTTAGACTAGAAGGTTGTTAAAGTCCTTTTTTATTCCCTAAAATCTATGATTCTAAGAATTGCCGATTTGATAGCCCCTCAAATTTCATGTTTTATTTTGTTAAATAGTTTCCAAGACAATATAATACTGTTAAGTTACTTTTGCTACTCATTTTAAGTTTTTCTGTTAATGCACACTTGGGTGTCTTAAACACTTCTTTTGTGTACCGGAAATAACTAGTTATACCATACTTTATCTTATATGTTGAATATCTTTTTCTCTTTCTCTCCTCCCTCCTCCTTTTGGGGTAATGTTAAACCTAACCCTGATCTTAAGTTTTAAGTAATTAATGAAACTAGGAGTGCTAAATGAAATACTATAATGTTGAAAATGTAGCCTATTTTTAAGGCTGAATCCTTTCGATTATTTATTTAGAAAACCAATTAAATAAATAAAAACTTATTCACCACTAGATTTTCTGGGGGAAAAGTTATATCAGTACAGCAATATTTCAAGGATCTGTGATTTTTGTCAACTGGGAATGCTAAAGAGGAAAACAAGCTCAGAAAGGAAGAAGGAAAGATAACCAAGTATCTTGCAAGGTAACCAAAATGATTAGAAGTTCTGAAAACAGCTTCCTGAAAAACCTGAAGCTTGGGAGATTGTTCCTTTCATTCCAGTAGGAGAATCTAACTTTCATATAAGATTAAAAATCATGAAATAAGCTGGAAAAATAAAACAAACAAACAAACAAACAAAAACATAATCATAGAAAATTACTATGGAGATGAGAATTTCAAAACATAAACTCAGAAGTGGACAATAAAGTTGAAACTTCTGCAGGCAAACCCTCAAAGAAAATGTGAATTGGTCTCAGGCCCAAAAGAATTTCTAAAAGAGCTAAAAACAAAATAAGAGAGATAGAAGAAAAAAATGGAAAAAGAAATGAGGAATAAAAGGGAATCTTGCGGCGGGGGGGGGGGGGGGAGTTGATACCTTGGTTAAAAAAGCACAAAACAGAGAAGATATATAAAAATTCACTGAAGAAAACAACTCCTTAAAAAATAGAATTGGTTAAATGGAAAAAGAATTACAAAAGCTCATTCTATAATTGCTGTATAATAGTAATACTTGCTACAAAATAAAAAAAAAACAAAATAGTTGGAAAGAAACTCAGAATAAAACTAATCTAATTTTATTATAAACATCTGTAGCATTCTTGAAGGGAGGAATGTTTTTGTCTTTCTTAGTGTTTAGCATTTAGCAGAGTGACTGGTACATAATTGAGTGCTTAAGAAATATTTTTTGACTGTCTTCAATGACAAGTAGTCATCAAACCTTTGCTTGAAGATCTCATATGAAAGGGAACTCATTACTTCCCACTTTGGGCAGCTTTATTGTTAGGGAACTTTGTCCAACATTGAGCTTAACTCTATCTCCTTGTAATCAATCATTGTTCTTAGTTCTGCCTTATAGGACTAAGTAGGATGAGTTTAATACCCTATCCAAGTGATAGCTGTTCAAATATTTGATATTTTTGTTCTGATAATCTTCTCTTGGCTCAATATTCCCAATTCTTTCAATTGTTCCATGCATACTCTGCCTTCTAGATCTTTCATTATCCTGGTCAACTTTGTAAATGTCATTTTTTTCCTTGAATATGTTTGTGGTTAGATATTTAGGGAACATTATTGATAAATATGTCCTCAATTGGTCAAAATTATATTCTACTAGGAGAGGCAATAATAACAAGCTGGTTCCAAAGTTAGGAACATATGGGTTCAAGTCTTGCTTCTGACACGCATTAGCTGAGTGAACTAGGGAAATATTTAACCTCTTAGTGCTGTAGGAAACTTTTAACACTGTAATTTGCAGAGAAAGCAAGTGCCAAGTTCTTTGGTAATTGAAATTTTATCTTGGGATATTAAAATTCCAACATTTACCAAAAGAAAACACCTCTTTCTATCAATTTCCCCTTTTTCTTAGTGCTATCAAGTTTGAATTCATGTCACAAATGTTTTTATATATTCATTTGCACAATCTGAGGAAAATCTGAGGACTAAGTGCTGTCTCTGGTATTTCTACTGTAACCATTTTAACACTGAAACCAGCTTCCTTGTTTTCTTTTCTTTTCTTTTTTTTGCGTTTGATTTAATTAAATTGTGTAAGTAAAACTTGGTAGAACTAATAGGCAATAGAGAGACCTGGGGATAGAATGCCAATGTAGGAAGTTTGATTTTATAGTATTTCTTAATAAACTTTTTTCTGCCAGAATTATATTGTTATAGTAATTATGAAATTTGAGGCATTGATTACATAAAAATGTTTAAGCAAAGAAACTGCCTGGTAAGTCAGGTCAAACCTCGGGATTTATCATGTTAGCCAAAGCTATAATTGTAAGAAAATTCTAGTTGAGAAAATCAGTGAAGGTCAGGTAATAAACAGTAAAAAAGCTCAGATTTCAGACTGGAAATGAGGAACACAAGCAAGAAATATAATCTTAGCAGTCTAAGAGCAAGCCATAAATAGCTTCATGTGTTGACTTTATGAAGTCCTATATCCTTAACTAACCTGATCAGCCCAAAACTTATGTTGTGCCAGAGTTTCCTTTTATTGTTCTGCCTCAGTTTCCCTAATTGTCCTGCCCCAGTTTCCCTAGTTGTTCTTAAAACTTAACAGAGCTCTTAAATCAACAAAACAAATAGACAAGTCACAGAACACAAATCACACAGACATAAACTGCACAATTACAACATTAAACAAAACATTTAACGCAGAAACTAGGGCTTTTCCCAGGAACAGCCCCGAGAGAAGTTTGTTACAGCTTGAGATTCTTCCTTCCCAGAATCCAAACAGTTTTTCTAAGCTTCCAAGCCCCAGTTTGGTGCATTTCTCTGCCTTCACAGAGAATGCTCAGATACAACCAGGTAGTGCCCAAAGGCACTCAGAACCAGAACCCAGTGGTATCAACAATTATATCAGGTGGTACCTCCCAGAATTTTAAAATTCATTTATCTAATATCTGGAGACCTGAAGCTAGCACATACAGAACAGACAGACAGAAAACCACTCACCCTGCAGGGATTTTAAAACAGACTCTCCTTTGGCCAAATGGAGGCATCCACAGTAAGTCTTGTCCTGGTTGAGAAACTGCTCTCTTCCTGGAAACTCTGGAAAAATTCCAGAGTGCCAGCCTTTCCAAAGAACCCAGATCTTAGCCAATTTGAGGCCCAAGTTGGAGATCTGAAGGTCTCTAATCTCTAATCCTGATTTCATATCTCGCTGGGGCCTCCAAATGTAATGCCAGAGAAACTGAGGCAAGATAGAGAATAGAGAGTTTTTAATATTTTATTTGGATTTCTGAGAGGGAGAGATTGTGCTGGGGGCACGTTGCCCCAGGGCTGATGTCCAAAGCATCCAGCAGTGAATGTGAGTTATCAATAACATATATATATATATATATATATATATATATATATATATATATATATAAACCAGGGGATTAAGGCAAAACAATTCAGGGAAACTGAAGCAGAACAATAAAAGGGAACTGTGGCACAACACTTAGAAGGCCAAAATCTATTGAAAGGACCTCATTCAATTAAAGTGAGTTCTGTTCACTTACAGAGGGCAACGAAAGGGGGACTACAAGCAGATCATTGTGCCTTGGGGCATTATTTTTAGTGAACAGTAACAATTTCCTGGGAACTCAGTCAAACAGGCAAAAATTGTCCTAATCTACTCCCAGAGCCTTTGCCATCAAGGTCTGTATGTTGGTGGCCTTATTCATTTTTATTTGATTTATACTTTCCTGTTTTCTCCCATCTTTTAGCTTTGTCATCTTGACTGCTACCCTCTGGTTCTTTAGTTATTGATATAACTCATGCTGGTCTTATATTCTCTTCTCATATTCAATCTCCATTATTTAGGACAAATCAGCTAGCAATCGAGTATCATCATTCTATAGATTGATTTGGAGCTTCCCAGATTTTATAACCACGGGCACCTTGAGGGTCATGTCCTCATAAGTCTGGTGACTGATAACTTTTCATGAAGAGACTTCCTCAGAATCCTGACATTTCTCAGCAATGGACTGTCTTATAGTTTGGAGCTTTTTAGAAAAGTAAAAAAACCCCAAAAAACCAAAAAACTGTTATAGTTAATAATTATATAGATTTCTCCTGAATTCACTATACTTCACTTCGTTTCCATTCAACAAACATTTAGTATTGCTACTTACAGGAAAAAAATTGTCCCTAAGTTCCAAACATTTATAAGGTATGGCCTGGGTAGATAGATCATGGAAAGGTTTCTAGACTACAGGATAGATCATGGGACCATCTCTGAACTTGGGAATACATTTTCTCTGGAGAATTACAAAAGTTTTGATTTCTGAGATATAAGTTTATCTCTCTTTTAGGAGGATGCAGGGACAAAGGCCTTGGAATTATAGCTTTAGATACCAGAGAGAGGGATTCTAGTTCCTTATTTATTTTTGTCCATCATGACCCTGCCTAGTTTTACACAGGTTTTCTCAGTGAGTTCAAGCTCATTTTATTCCCAATTAAAAAACCACATAATATATTTAAAATTTTTTTGTTTTGATTAAATTATCCCTAGTTTTGAAGGGCTGAAGTAATTATTGAAAAACTACAGGCCAGTTAACAATACCGATGGAGTAAGTCCAGACAAAGCACATGCTGTTTCAATTAATTATCTTGTGAATTCCTCCTCCTATCTGCATTCACTCTGTACTATCTTAATTGCTGGATAATCTCACAATTGTGTGAGTACAACCCAATTATATTTGGCTCCAGTGTAAACAAGGTGACAAGGGAAATATAATTTTGATGTGCCAGACGTAACAATTTGCTTTTTAGACCTCTCTTCTAAGCTGCTCTGTTGAAATTTAGAAAACTCAAATGAGTTCTAACCACTTTCTTTTTTCCTCAGGCCAGACCTATCATCTATAATAGAAGGTGACAAGGAGTATTTATTATCATAGAATCAGTCTTGGCAGTTCTGATTCTGGCAAAACTTAAAGAATTATCATTGGCAAATACACTGTCTTAAGCAGTATCTGCCTGTGTGGATGATAGAAATATTAGGACAGGGATGCCTATCAACTGAATAGCTATTAATTTTGTAATTAAGCAAAGTTAAATTATCTAAGAACAAATAAAATAAAGACAAGCAAGGCAGCAAACTTTATTAATGCCTTCCTATTGAGAGTATGCTAAATGTTGGGGATACATATATAAGCAAAAAGATTCTCCCTGCCCTTAAGGGGTTTGAAAATAACATTCAAAAGAAACCTGAAAAGCAGGAGTTGTTTTTGAGAGAATTGTGATAGAAGAATGAATATACCTAAGGGTTTGGTCTTTAAGTAAAGAAAGCTCTTAAATGGTCCTCAAGTATGAATCCTGTTGGCACTGCCAGGCTATACAAGTATTTCTATGTGTCGTAAATAAAGTTCACTGTGTCATAGCAATGTCTACAATTGGGAACTTTCTGCAGGAATTAAAGTATTATTGAGGATCAGATAAACAGTTTTTAGGATTAATAGGCTATGGCATAAGTACTCAGCTTTCCTCTGATGATGGGTATCTGTACTTTAAGTACCACAAAGTTAGTTTAACTGTTCAGTGAAGATAGAATTTCTAATTGGGTTCCTCTGGGAATTTAGTTGTGTTTTTCCATCAAAATGTCTGATGCAAACAATGAAGAACAATAGATTATTAATTATGAATCTAGGATTTCATTATTAACATCAATCATGTTTCTTTGAGCAATGCTTTTTTCTTTTTTCTATTAGTGTGTATTAGAAAATGATGCTCATTTTTGAAATAAATTTGCAGGGAGCAGCTAGATGGCACAGTGAATAGAATACTGGCCCTAGATTCAGGAGAACCTGAGTTCAAATCCAGACTCAGACACAAGACTTATTAGCTGTGTGGTTCCAGGCAAATCACTTAACTCTGAATACCTAACAAAAACAAACATGAAATAAATTTGTGGTTCATACAAATACATATGTATTTTACTCACCTTCCCTTTTATGTAAGGCTATCTAGTCACTCAAGGAGCCATTCCAATTAAGATGCAAGGGGAGACATGACCAACACCCCTTAATTTATTCTTAGATCAATGACAATGAGGGGCATATACTCTTTTTTTCAATCAAAAATATTTTACTTTTCCAAATATATGTAAAGAGTTTTTAACATTCATTCTTAAAGACTTTGTGTTCCAAATTTCTCCCTCTCTCTTACCTCTCCCTTCCCCAAGACAGTAAACAATCTGATACGTTAAACATGCCCAATTTAAGAGCATGCACTTTTTATGGGAACCTAACTTATTTATCATGATTTATGAGCTTTATGCACTTGTAACTTCTTGGTTTTATGATAATTTACTTTTATCTTGAGTCTACTATTGTCTAACTGTATGTTGGCTGCCTTATATGTTTTGATTTGATTTATACTTTAATGTTTTCTCCCATCTGGTCTCTTTGCTTTGTCATCTTGACTCCTACCCTTTGGTACCTTAGGTATTGATGTAGCTCATGCTTAATTTTCTTTTTTCATATCCTAACCTCCATTACTTAGGACAAATCAGCTAGCAAGTCATATTTTATCTTTTACTTCATGGTGGTGGTATGTGATAAGTATCCATGCTCAGCCAATTCGAAGTCTTTCCAAATCTTTGAATTTATTCTTGTTCTATTGATAAAATTGTGTCACTTGTAGCTTATTAATAAAATATTTTTTAAACATTCACACTCTATGAGATGCTATGAGAAATACTGGGGATAAAAATGGGCTACTAAGAGACTGAGAAATTTTCACTGGATCACACAAATAGTATGTATGAAGCTAGATTTAATTCAGATCTTATTGATTGTAAAATTAAACATCTATCTTTTAAGCAACACTGCCTTTCATAAATGTCTTCAAGGTCAATTGAATTAAATGAATATGCATTAAATGTTCACTATGTGCCAGGAAGGACCAGGGAAGGTCTTGCGTAGGAGGTAGCACTTGTCTTGCATAATGAAGTAGAGGTGAAATGGGAGAGTATGTGACATATAGGGAATAGCCTGTACAAAGCTTTGATTCAAGGGAAGAAATTTCATGTTGAAGTTTAAGGTGTAAGGGAAATTCACTGATAAATCAATAAGCACTTATTATGCTTTTCATTTGCAAGTTCAAATGGGAGTCTGAATTAGGGTCCTCAAATCTAAGGTTAGGGGTTAGAATAAAGAAGACTGTGAGCCAGATACTAAATTTACTAATTAAAAAGATAATCTTTTCAGGATTTTCATTAAGTTATTAAACCATTATTATTCATCTTAGAACTATTCAGTGGAGGCCAGCTGATTGGTATTAGCACTGGCTCTGGTATCAGTGCTAAGTTCAAATCCAACCTCACACACTTAATACTTACTATCTTGTTGTATGACCCTGGGCAAGTCACTTACCTTAATTGTTGAGAGAGAGAGAGAGAGAGAGAGAGAGAGAGAGAGAGAGAGAGAGAGAGAGAGAGAGAGAGAGAGAGAGAGAGAGAGAGAGAGAGAGAGAGAGAGAGAGAGAGAGAGAGAGAGAGAGAGAACTACACAAAGATACCTTTATTGATAAAGTCTCTCCTCATAATAAAAGCAGTTGTATTAAAATGTAAGAAAATCTTTAAAAATCCCATCAAGTGGTTCAAGTGCCTTACATAGCCTCTACTCCAGTGCTCCTTTGAAGTTCAGTATAACATATGATAAAAAATATACCCTGTACAGTTGTACAACTTTTATTGGTGCTTATAAAGCTGTAGGTAAAAAGGACCTTTTGCCACCTCTCAGTGATGACTTCTCTTTTTACCTTTAAGTATTATGAATCAAGCTAATTAACTCACATTCCCCATCAAAACTGGAAAAGTGCAACAATAGTCAATTAAACTTGACTGTAGAGCCCTTCTCCTCCCCATAACCCAACAATCCAATTTAATTAATATTTATTAATGACTACTATGTGCTAAATATAGAAATACTTTGCTAAATATTAGAGGGAAGGAATGAAATAGATAAATAAATAAATAAATAAAAAGAGTCCCTGCTCTCAAGGGGTGTTTTATATATATATAGTGTTAAAAGAAGAGTGAGGGTGAGGTGCAGAGGATGCAGACAACACAGAACAATAGATAGGGAAAGTAGATGGGAGGAAGAAACTAGGGAGTATATCCAGCAACTAAGCATCTTGTTTCATGGAGTTGAAACTAAACACAACAGTAGATACATAGTGCAATGCACTCCTTTCTTCCAGTTTCTCCTTTTGTAAAGAATTTATTTCTTTACAAAAGGAGAAACTGGAATTTTTAGTGCAGTACAGGAGTTTGTTGCCCTTTTCTTCCGCCCTCCAATCAAAGGAGACGCTGAGGGAGGTGATGTCTATCAAGGCTTTATTTAGCAGCTCAGTGATGAAATTATAGAAGATTAGTTTAACCTGGAAAGGAAATTTTGTTCTGTGGAGTTGAAAGCAGCCAGAGCACTAGATGCAATGTGAAGCGAGCTCAGAAAGGGCAAATCCAAACGTATTCTAAAGTTAAGCCCTTGTTTGCCCTTCATTTACCAATTCTCTCCATTATATATGAAAAGAGTCCTTTTTATCCAGAGGAATCCCAATGCTGCAAATTCTATTTGAGAGAAGAGAATCGAAAGAGGATTATATCCAAGCCCTGGAACCAGAGGGGTTAATGCTGGGAATTTGGGGGATTTTTCTGTGTACTAGTCTTTGTTCTGTGCCCAGTCCAGATGAATATTCTGCATCTAAATCACTTAATAAAAGATCACATTTTCTTTACAGTAGTGTCTCAAATATTAATTTTTCTTAAAACAACTGGGTTTTTCTAACTGGAGTTAATTAAATTAACCAGACTTCTTTCTGAAATATCTGGGACAGGATAATTCCATTAGAAAAATTTCTTTGCCACTGCACCATGGTCTTCTTTATATTTTGGTGATATAGTATATTTATCCTCCAATTTAGGCTTTGCTTTTTTTTTTTTAAACTAGATCTGTGTTTTCAGTGATAGAGTTCTACACCAGTGCAGATCATCATCTGCTTTCCAATTTATGATTTTATATAGTTTCCTGGGAGGCACTTAGAGATTATATAATTTTACTGATTTACATTGCCATTATATGTTCAAGACTTGAACTCAGGTTTTCCTTACTCTAAGGCCAGCTCTCTAGGCACTATATTACCTTCCTTCTCAACTTTGGCAAGATTAATTTAAATTTTCCGAGAAGATGAATGAATGGCGAAGTGGTTTATAAATGCAAAATATCTGGCAATAAGTAGATAATTAATGCTTAGTGATGGATTGAATGATACCTTTCAGGCAAAGGAAAGTTGATCTGGTATTTGAAATTGCCACAAACAGTATGGTCCTCGTGTGGACAATGGAATATTGACAATAATTTAAGCTAGATAAAGCTGCTCATCCATTTCTTGCTGTCTTCGACCTCACTCCAAAGAACTTTCTGCTGTTCCTACTTTAACCTTTCCAGTTGTGTACTACTCATGCTACTCAATTAGTTCATAGCCTATGGCATCTGTCTCCTAATTCTTCTTCTGTCACTTTATTGCAACAGAGTATAACCAAACTTATTTTTGAAGTTAACGGGCATTATTTTTGATCTTCTAACAGGAAAGTTCCTTCCATGGCAGTTCTCTCTGCTATACAAAGGAGACAGAATAATGTTCATACAGGAACAAGTTAAGAATTTTTTTCTGAAAATTTTTGTTAGTAGTGATAGACATCATTTCTTGAGGGATTTATCAGTCATCTTGATTTCGGAATTTTTAGGTCAATGATCTGTCAGAAACAGGGCCATTGGTAGAAAAATAGTTCATATTATAAATACCTGATGGCATTAGCCAAACGAAAGCTTACTCTTAGTTGTCAGTGCTATACCGTTTCCTAAGAAAAAAAACCTGATATGAACTATATAGCAACTGTATTGTCACTCAGCAAAGTTCCATTAATATGGGTTCCATTAATATGAGGTAACAATCCTATTATGCTCAGCATTTGTTAAGACTATATATGGATACCATATCCAATGGTGGTGGGCATACTATTTTAAGAGGAACCCTGAAATTCTGTAGCACATTCTGAGGAGATTGGCCAGAAGAGTAAGGGTATTTATAACCATACCACATGAAAATTGATTGAAGGAGCTAGGGGCCCTTAGTGTGGGAAAGATAGAATTTAGAAAGTATGTGACTATCATCTCCAAATATCTGAAGTATTGTTTTATGTAAAGGAGAATAGATTTATTCCATGTGGCTCCAAAGAGCTGAATAAGAATGAATGGGTGAGAATTTATAGAGATGTAGAGTATATAACACACACACACACACATACATTTGTACACAGAATACATATGTATATATATATATATATATATACATGCACACACATATACTATATCTATCTCTGTTTCTCTAACTACATCTACAATTGGAATTTCAAAAAACTGAATGTGTTAACTTTGTGAGATAGTGAGTTCTTTGTCAAGGAAAGAGACTGAATAGTTAGTTCTCTGGAAAAAGATTAAACAAAGAATTGGTTTAGGTGCTCTTCTAAAGACCCTTCCAATTTTGAGTTTGTGATTCTCTTATTCTAAAACAAGATTTGAAAACTGAGGTGATTCTTAAATGAAAATGTTTAATATTTTTGTTGTTTAACATAACTAAGTTAAAACTTTAAAAAAGGTGTTTCATACTAAGTAATATTCTCTTTGGATTTGCTTTGATCTAGATTGTTAGTGCCCTTCTTTATGTCCTGTTAGTTCGAATTTTTGCTAAGCCATAGGCAAATACTCAGTATGTGTCCTAGTTCCAATTAGACTACAGGGATCTTATGTAAACCACTCACAAATTGAATCAGAAAAAAAAAATCCTCTAAATGCAAAGTCATCTACTAATTGTGGATCTGCAGGTAGTAAAATGCAAAAAAAAAAAAAAGAAAAAGGAATTAAATTGAAAATATGTACTTTAAATCTAGCTCTAAATAGGTAGAAACATGTCATTTACAAAGCAATACCACAAAGGCTGTTGAAGCACAAGTTTCTTCATGTTTATTATTGGGACCATTAGAATAGGTTTGAGGAGAATACATTTCAAAAATTTATACCCTCAAACCTCATTGTCACATGGAGGTAATCTTTAATCTATGGTAGAGCAAGCTCTGGAAAGGCTCATCAAGTTAGAAGTTTCTAGGTATGAGTCTTGTGATAGAAGTGTGTCTATTTATTCACTACATTAATGACTTTGTATTTAAATTAATTAAAGGTCTTCCAAATCCTGTACTAACGTGGGTTTGTCCTAGACTCATTCCCTAAAACAATGCATTACTGATGAAATTTGTACATGCTAAAGTTGTAATAGGGATTAATTTTATCATTTTTACATACACTGCTATGTTATTTGTATGTATTGTTTTCTGGCTTCTATATATATACTATGTATCAGTTTTTACATATTTTCTCTTCATATTGATTATTTCTTATGATGCATTAATATTCAATTATATTTTATGTATCACCAATGGCATAGTAATTTCCCAATTGATGATCATTTACTTTGTTTCCAGTTTTTGCTACAATAACAAGTACTATAAATATCTTGATTTTTATGAACCTCTCTTTCTGTTTCTCCCTGCCCTTTTTTTTGACCTTGAGGTCCATGACCAGCAATGGGTTCTCTGGGTCAAAGGATATGAACATTTTTGTCACTTTTTAAAAGTATAATTTATACTTTTATATAATATAAATTATATGGTTATTGGATCAATTCATACCTCTACCAGTAGTATATTGGTATGGCACAGATATTCCAACATTGATTTCCCCCTTTCTCCTTTTATTTTTTTGCTAATTTTGCTAGGTATGAGGTGAAACTTCAGAGTTTCTTTAATTTGCTTGTCTTACTAATGATTTACAACAATCTTTCATGTGCTAATTACTTCTTTTGAAACTTGTTCTTGTTTTTTGACTCTTTATCCTTTAGAGAACTTTAATTCAACTTAATTCAATAAACATTTATAAAGTGCTTACTAAGGGTCAGGCACTGGGCTAAGTATTAGGGATAGAAGAAGAGGCAAAAGATTGTCCTACCTTGTGGTGACTGCGTTAGTCACCTGGATCTCTTAGAATCAGCTGGAGTCAGGATAAGCAAAAGTCTTTATTCTTGGTCTTTTGGGATCACCCTCAGGGGATTAGATATAGGAATCTCCACACCTTTCTCTCTCCACCGCCAAAGAATGATCCTGCTTGCCCTACTCCACCTTCTGATCTCTCTTCCCCTTCTTTGTCTACACCCACAGATCGAGCCAACACAGAATTGAGTAGGGTCATCCTCCAAGCATGTTAATAGAGAATTTTCCAATTGTAATTAGCCTTAAGTGCTAGGTTATCTCGGTTAAGTGCATCTGCTCAGTTCTAGCTCTTTACATTGCCCGAATGGAGTTAATCATTAATTGGGGGAAAAGTTTATAATCTAATGGGGACATGACATGCATTTGTATTAATTCCACATTTAATTTTGCTATTAGTTTTTATAGACATTGAATGCAATATTTTTTCCTCAGTCAGCAGTTTTCCTTCTTACCCTAACAGTATCCATTTTGTTTACAAACACCTTTCAATTTAACATAATGTAAATTAATTTCTTTTTGTATTTTGTAGTCTCTTCTATTCCTTGTTTATTTAAGAGCTCCCCTAGCCATAGGTGTAAAAGTTCCTAGGTTTCATTTTCTTTTAATTTTTTATGGTATGACTTTTTATATTCAATTCATCTATAGATTTTTATTTTTTATGTTATATGTGATATGGATAATCTTTCTCTTTCCTCCATATATCCAATGTATTTACCGTTTTGGTATAAACCTTATTTTTACTAAACTGATTTTTAATTGTGTTAGGCTTAAATTAATTTTATTTAAAATATTCTAAGGTTGTGATATTGCACAATTGTTGCTGTTGTAGGGTTTTGTTTTGTTTTTTTGGTTGGTTTTTTTGTTTTGTTTTGTTTTGTTTTTTGGTTCTTCATTCTTGAAGAGGACCATGACTTTAGGAGGTGAAGCCATGACATGCAAGTGAATAGGATTTGAGTGAGGGAAGACTTTCAGGGTCACCTGCCTCATTTTCCCTTCCACAGCCATCTGAGTCCAGTGGCAAGATCTAGGTCAAGGTGACTGAAGATGGCACTGAATGAAATGGATAATATGCAACTGTATAAAATGAGTTGGAGAATATTGATAATTAAGAGAGGGGCTTTTTTTATAGAAGCAAGTAGTTTGGGATAATTAATTTTCCAAATGTATTCTAGCCTGATCTACTACTGTACTCAATTATGGCATTTAGTAACAATATCAATTTAGAGCGCAATGGGAACTATTGTCTATTATTATCACAATAAATTGCCCATCTTCTTAAGTACAATTTTCATTTCTTTTCCTGGACATTAAAATGATGGCGTCAAAATATGGTTGTTCCACTATAAAAGGTAATGAGGATAAATTACTCTAAAAATTGTTAAATATACAATGACATATTAGATTCAAAATCCAATTCAGTTCAATTCATTTTTTGAATGCATACTGCATACTCACCAATACTAGGTGTTGCACATTATATACAGTAATGCATTTAAGAATTTTGTAAATCATATCAATTACATATAGTGCACAAATTCTAACTCAAAATTGACTACTCAAAGGCCTCTCTAGGTACAAACAGAAAAGTTTCTTTATTTCAATTCTCATGAGAAGCAGGATAGTCCCTTCACCAAAAAGTCTGGAGCAGGAAAAGTCAATTTTACAGAAGTAAGGAGCATAGTTATGTAGTCAAGATTTACAGAAACTGTTTGCTTGTTAATCCTTTTAACCCAACTCTTGTTAATCCTTTTAAAATCATTGGCAAAATCTTTATTCCTTATTTGTCTTTGGAATATAGGTGGTCTTTTTGTGGTACCAGGGTCTTGGTTAAGCAATAAATGTTTCAAAATGTTATTAAGAAAAAGGGGTCTGTTTTGCTTCAAAGGCCAGTAATTAATTAAGCGAGAGGGGTTAAAGGTTGCTAAATTACTGAGCTGGTAACCAAGGGGATTTGGTCTATTTTGCTTCAGAGGCAAGTAATCAATTAAGCAAGAGAGGTTAAAGGTTTCTAAATTACTGAGCTAGTAACTAAGGGGATTTGGTCTGTTTCAGACTTTTCTCAATCAATCAAATATATATAGCCAGTTGGGAGACTTCTCGGATATCTCTGTCCATTAAACAATTGGTCAGGTTTTTTCTCTAAGCAGTTGAACAAGGGTCAAAAGGGATTACCTCAGGTATTTTCTGCTGGAAGAGTAAATCTTTGCTCTTCTCCCAGAGCCTTAATAATTAAATGGATCTTTAATACTGAGTTTATACTACCCAAGCTTATTATTCTGAGAAGTCCTCAGTTTCCTATTTCACTCAGTTTCAAAAGCCATTTTGTCAAATTATTTTAGGCTTGAATTTCCAAGATTATTATATAGGAAGTTATTTTCTTGATCATCCTAGGTCTTCCAGATGAAATCTGTGAATGTATGGTGATGCCTGATTGATGGCCTTATTTCCTCATGATCTAAGTATAACCTTGATTAACTGAGTCAAAGATTACAGGATGCCTTTCAAGAGAATTGTGTTTCTCCCCCATAATTTTGTGGTAAAAATCTCTATTCCAACAACTAAACAAAGCAATCATGAATTTCCATTTTTAATCAGTGATGTAAAATTTAGAGTACAATGAAAATACAGACATTTAATTATAGTGATATACTTTGACAGTTGTGAATTTTAATCCCTTTCCTGTCTATTCTCTTTCAAAATTCCAATGTTTTCTATCATAGAATTTATTTCCCTAGTGCCTAGAACTAAATTCTTCTTCCTCCCATAATATCTCTAGTGCTTCCTTTACTAACTAAATCAGGAAAGAGCTTAGGCCATCTTCCTACTGCTCAAGGTTCTGGCCCTTTTTCCTTCATGATCAAGAGCAAAATAAAAAGAATATTGTTACACACTTCCTGTATATTCAACTCCTTTAAGGTTGGATTGTTCTAGTCAGGAATCCTTTTCTTCCATTTTACCACCTCTATTTTCTTTAGTGCTAGCCCTTGAACTTCTAGTTTAAGAAGCCTAATTTGCATTGAATGGTTGCCTAGCAACCCTCACCAGCACAGTATTAAATTCCTTTGCTTTCTGTTAAAGAGACTTTAATAAAAAAGAAATCTAATTTCATTATAGCATTTAATGATTTAAATAACTTGTTTCAAGATTTTAACGTAATTAGAAAAATATTCATACATATTTGTATGTATATTTATAATAACCTCTTCATAAACATTTCTGAAAACTGATGGATCTCCTAGGGACTAATCATATATTCAACAATAACAATGGTTATTATATAATTTGTATTCATTTTTTTATATGTATATTTATAGAAATCAATTAAAATTCTAAATAATGATCCATATTTTTAAGTATGTACTAAAAACTATAGATAAAATGATTAGATCAATAAACTAATCTTGGTTTTGCTAACTCTCAAACATTTCTGTCACTCAAAGGATGCAGCCTCTGAATGTCAGTAGTTCAATGTTTGCAAAACAATAATAGAGCTGCTTCCTATCAAAAACTCCCTGGAGCACGGTATTTAAATAGAAACACAGAAGCTTAGCAAGTGGTGATATGTCTTACAATCAGCAATGGCCAGTAGAATCTGACCCACAGTTATCAGTTCAAAAATGAACAAGTCATTCTTCAGTTCGGTTCCTGCTGCTTATCAGTCACTTCATGGTCCAGTGATAGTTAACACTGTTTTCATTTGAACGGATGCAGGGGGAGAATCTGGTGCTTGTGATTTGATCACAGAACTATAGAGTTGAAAGGCACATTGTTGTTTGTCATTTGTCTTTGAAGAGGAGCAATGACTTTATGAGGATGATGTCTTCTTGATTTGGGTGAATTGAAATTAAGTGAAGCAGAATTGCAAAAAATTGTCAGCCTCACTCTTTCTTGCAAGGTCATCAAAGTCCTGTGGCAAGACAACTGGCAATTGCCTGGGATGCAGTGGGTATCTTCTATGTCTGCCTAAGTTCTAAGCATTCCTTAGTTCCTCCTTCAACCACCTTCTTGGCTATTGGAATAAATTGTTCTCTTATTTTTATTCTGCTTGGAGTACACATACTCCTAATACATCCATGGATTTGTGGTTTGTCAGTTACCTTCAATCTGGTTTAATACACACACACACACACACACACACACACACACATACACACACACACACACATATATATATATATATATATATGTATATATATATACATATAAATATATATATACATATACACATATATATATATATGTATATATATACATATAAATATATATATACATATACACATATACATATATACACATATACATTTATGTGTGTATGTATTTGTCTGCTGAGACAATTTTATCAGGTTATGGTCAGAATGTAGTTTCTTGCAGTCACATGTGAGAGTTTGATGGCAGATAAACATGAGTAGCCCTGAAAGGTCTCAAAAAGCCCTCGGTGCTAGTCCAGTCATCTAGTTCAATTTGTATATTACATTAAAAAAAATTCCCTTTCAATCCAACCAAGGATATCCAAACTTTGGTTTAAGACCTCCAGCAATAGAGAACTCAATATTTCCCCAAAAATTCTATTCAACATTTGTAGAACACTTATTTTTAATAAACTGTTTCTTTATGTCAACCCCAAATTAATAACTTTTAAAACTTCTACCAATGATTTCTATTCCTGTCATCCTGACCCAAGCACATGCAGTCCCTCTTTATTGTGGTAGTCTTTGAATTACTTCAAGTCAAAGTTATGTTAATAAATATTTAATTTCTTTTTTAAAAAACTTTTTATATTCAAAACTTATGCATAGATAATTTTCAACATTCACACTTGTGAAAACCTTGTGTTCCAATTTTTTTTCTCCCTCCTTTCCCACCAAGCCTTCCCCTAGATGACAAGTAATCCAATAAATATTAAACATGTGCAATTCTTCTATGCATATTTCCACAATTATTATCCTGCACAAAAAAATCAGGTAAAAAATGACAAAAAATGAGAAAGAAAACAAAGTACAAGCAAATGACAACAAAAAAATGAGTAAATGCATGTTATGATCCACATGCAGTTCCCACGGTCCTCTTGATGAGGTCGAAAAAAGAGATAGTTCAAGATAAAAATAATTAGCAGGAAATTCTTGTCTGAGGAGGGGTAAAAGGAGATAATTTGAGATACAAATAATTAAGAGAAATTCCTGTCTTATTTACAAATATCTCCGGAACCTCTTGGATAACATCTCTGTGCAAACGTTGTTTTGATGACCCTAGTTATGTATAAAAGGAAGTTCAAAAAAATGGAATCCTTGCACTCGGTCTACACCAGCCTTGTGCCCACCAACTGGCGTCCCCTTGCCAGGCAGTTTGGCCTTCCTGGAGGCCAAATTCCTGTCTATCCCTTTACTATCAATAAAGACTTGTTTTGATACAGCATTGAGTAGCAAATTCATTTGCTCCTGACCCTGCCCTTGGTTACTTTGGGGAAGGAGAGTGGTTAATCAGACCTAGGAGGAGAAGAGCTGATCCATCTCAGCTTAGAGCCCCAATTTACTCCTCATCACTCTCTTTGGGTGCAAATGTCTCTCTTCATCACAAAATCATTGAAACAGGCTTGAATCACCTTGCTGTTGAAAAAAGCATTCATCAGAATTGATCATCATATAATTTTGCTGTTGCTATGTACAATGTTCTCTTGGTTTTACTCACTTCCCTTAGCATCAGTTCATTTAACAACTATTTCCCTAAAATGTGTGCAGAATATACATTTTTTTCTTAGAAGCTTTGAAGTTTAATTTACATTAAAAACATTTTGTCTTTTACTTTCTTAAGTCTAGAAAGCTGAAAAACAATAAATCAAACTCTGATTTATAGCATTTGCTGATTTCTGGGGCATAAATAAATGCTTATATTGAAAATTTAACAAATATCTAGAGAGTCAGTAGGACCTGTATTTATCACATTCATGATTGGAAGCAGAAATGATGTTTCTCCCCCTTGCTTCTAGTCTTCTCTTTTCTAAGCTATACATTCATTTTCAGCTGATTATATTCTTTCAAAAATGTGGTACCCTAAAATGTGAATATAACATTTCATATACTGTGTGAGCAGGGGAAAATATAGTAACACTAAACCTAACACCTCTTTGGGTGGATAAAATGCCAAGCCTGGAGTCAGGAAGACTTGATTTCAAATATTTATTGGCTATGTGACCATGGGCAAGTCACTTAACCCTGTTTGCCTTAGTTTTCTCATCTATAAAAATGAGTTAGAGAAGGACATGATTAATCATTTGAATATTTTTGCCTAAAAAATCTCAAATGATGTGATAAAAAGTTGTACACAATTGAACAACAATACCTCCTGACCTGGATAAAACATCATTCAGATATTTTCTCTTCTTCTTATTCTCCCTTTTTTTTCCCCCAAAAAAACTGAGATTCTATGTTATTCTATAGTTATGATATTTTTGCAAGACCCTAGACTGAGGAATTCCACTATTACAGTATCTGGCAGTTATTTCTAAATTGATTACATGTGAGTTTGTATTTCTCTCTGTAGGAGTGCTCTAACCTTGTCTGAAAGGAGAGAGGTTGTGCACTTGTGTTCCTGAGAGAGGTAGAAGCTTTTGATTAGAAGTGTAGAGACCTTTTAATCTGTTTTTATCTTTAAATGACTGGGTGATGGGACTGTTCTAAATTGTTAGAGACAAAATGAAGTAAGGAAAACAACACTTTATTTACAGGGAATCTAGGTTTGATTTCTGTTTTGTTTTTTATTGTGATCTTCCTGGTTTTGCATGGCTTACATACTCTATATTTAGAATTAATCCTCTCCTCATCTTTGTCTCTTAACTATCCTTTCTTCATTCAAAGTATAGCTCTAGCATGAATTTCTATGTGAATGAAGCCTCTTCTCCTTCCCTCATCTGCTCTTTGTTCCAAGCTCACATGTATTTAACTCTGCAATGTTTATACATTTGTACTTATTTCCCTCTTTAGAATATATGCTCTTTACAAATGAGGTTTGTTTCATTATTTTATTTGTATCCTCAGTATCTAGCACATACAAGACACTTGATAAATATCTGTTTATTTGGAATTGCACCAAAACTTTTGGTTCCTAAGACCAATGGATGACTATTATCCTTTAAAAGTAAGAAAGCCATGGGTTTAAACATGGATTCAAGAATTAGCAGTTCTTGTAACTTTCTCGGGCACATAAGGAGGTTTGAACTCCTGATTTTAGATTCACAATCTAATGTTTTTATTAAACTATATTTGCAATATGTGGGACCTAAGATAAGTTTGGGTGAGATAGAGATAATTAGTAAGGGCAGCAGGTGTAGTGCTATTAACACATATTCTCGGGTGAATGTCGGTTTGATAGGGTTTTTGTGGTGGGTGAATTTTCCTCGTTGAGAGGTAATTAATTTAAATTACTTAACTTCTCTAAATCTTAGTGATGGAATTGGACTAGGAATTATCTAAGATCTCAATTAGCGCTACATTTAATAGACATGTGAACAAAGGAAACCATTAAGATATTGCCTCAAAGATATTTTATTAGCTTCTTATTTGAGAATGTGATTATCTCCATATTTGTGTTATCAAAAAAGGATAATAGTTGACATTCAGAGCATCAAAGGAAGACTATAACAACATCTTAAAGGAAGAAGATTCCACAACCATAATAACACTTAAGTATTTATATTTTTCCCCATTTTAAAATTTCTGGAAAAAAAAGCCCTAAATTGAGCACTTCCATATGCATAGTAGAACAGAAGGAGCACTGTACATGAAGTTATGACTAACTTATTTATAACATGGTTTTCTTTGAAAATATATGTTACTTTTAAAGGTTTCCTTTTTGTTTGTGCTTCCTTTTGTTCTCTGATGTGCACTTTCAAAACATCTTTTTTTTTTTTTTTTTTTTGGAAACTCTATTCCTAACTTTCTTCCTACCCACCACCTCCACTACTTTTTTTTTTTTTTAAAGCTTTTTGTTTTCAAATCTACTATTCTTGGAAAGAAGAAAAACAAAACCTAGTTAAGCAAAAAATAAAAAAATACATCTCATTCTGTAACATGTGACCATCATTTCTTTGTTAGTAGGATGGTAGTATGCTTCGTCATGTATTCTGGAATTGTAGTTATTATTGTATTGCTCAAAGTTTTTTTTTTAAGTTCTTAAAAAGTATTTATCAATGTTATTGCTATTTTATAAATGATTTTTCTGGTTGGACCAATTCAGAGATTCACCAAAAATTCATTTGTTTGCTTGTTTTCCCATAATCTCTTAAATAATTGTCAGGAGGCAGCTAGGTGGTGCAGTGGATAGAGCACCAGCTCTGAAATCAGGAGACATGAGTTCAAATTTGGTCTCGGACACTTAATACTTCCTAGCTATATGACCCTGGGCAAGTCACTTAACCCCAGTTGCTGCAGGAAAAAAAATAAAATTGTCATATTCCTTTTATTATTATCTTTTGAATGAGATGGTTGAGGCAGAATTTCAAAGAGAGAGTGCTGAGCCTGAAGTAAGGAAGATTCTTTTTTATAAGTTCAAATCTGGCTTCAGACAAGTAGCTGTATAATTCAGGGCAAACCACTTAATCCTATTTTTTTTTTTTTTTTAGGTTTTCATCTGTAAAATGAGCTAGAAAAGGAAATGGAAAACAACTCTAGTACTTCTCTAAGAAATCCTCAAATGAGTTTACAGACATGAATATGACTGAACAGCAATGGAAAGAATCAGATTAGAGTAGATGCTGGTAAAATTATGCTACAAACAACACACACTGAACTTCAAGAACAGTTAGGTATAAACCTGGGAAAGAATCTTACTTATTTTTCAAAACATTTAAGTGTTGATACTTAATGGTGAGAATAAATACAGCTGGCTTAAAAAAAAAGAGAGATGTACTGGAAGGAATATGAGGCTCAAAAAAGATAATGGATAATAAATCAGTTAGCAAACCCTAAAGTGCAATATAAATGACTAAGTGTTATAATTATTATTAGCCTCCATTTATCAGGCTTCTAGCTTGGTGATGATTTCATTCCTTGAAAATTCTACTTTATTCCTGACAAACTCGAGCGGCATTTATGTAACAATATGGGGCAAAACAGGGGGTGCAAACAGGGGTGTTGCTAATAAATGTTTAACAACCAGGCTCTGTGGAAAAAATGCATATAAACTTTTAAGTTTAATCTATAATAAAACACTTTCTTCTCTAGATAATTAAGAAAATAATTGCTGACTTGCATTGTATTAATAAATGTTCACAGAAAAATTTAATACTCTTTCCTGAAAACCTGCTAGAGTTGGCTCTAGGTTAGCAAGGAAAAGCAAAAAACAAAACCAAAAACAAATTAAAAAACCCTCAGAATTTTGAGGATATCTTGTGTGATCAATTTATTTATTAGAGGAATTGGACAAAAGTGAAAATAACAGCAAAAAGATAAGCTTGATTACATCAGTTCAGTCTTGAGAATTCTTAAAATACCTCCACATTGAACCAAATATCTGCCAGTGTCTGGTAAGATTTGAATTAAGAAGTAATTTTTGAAGATTCATGCTTTCCCCCCATGTATCCAATTAAAGAAATACTGTAATCATCAAGTTTATTTAATTACTAAGCATTTACTGAAACCTGCTGGGAGAGACCAAGACAATGTGTTAGATGTTAGAAATAAAGACTCTATCACCCTTATCCTCAAGGAACTCATGATCATCTGGTCAGTAGATTATGTATCAAAAAGGAAAAAAACAACAACCCTGAAATTGCTCAGACAAAATAGGGAGAGTGCATAGGTGCCAAGGAGATATCCAGAAAAAAGTGGTCAGAATGGGACAGAATGACTGGGGCTTGATTTACTAGAGAAAATCTTTTGAAGGGAGGATTTAAATAAAGTGAATGGAGCTTAGAATAAAATGAATTGGTGTGAGATATAATTTTTCAAATTTAATGGAAGGATCAATTACCAGGATAATTCAGTTGGAACAAAAGGAGTTTTTTTTTTCCAAAGAATCAAGATATACGATTTTAGAGAAATAGGGTTAGAGTGGAGAAAGATAAGTGATAGAAAAACATTAATGCTAATCTCTGGAGTTTTGATAGTTATCAACAGGACTTTGTAAGTTTCTTAGCAGTGGAACATGATAAAAATCAAGTTCTAGGTGCACAAAGGCATTGTTGCCTATTGAATAGAGGACCAACTTGATTCTGACATATACTAGCAATGTGACTCCAGGCAAGTTACTTAATTTTTCACTGTCTCAGACA
Organism: Sminthopsis crassicaudata; assembly: GCF_048593235.1. Taxonomy (NCBI): domain Eukaryota; kingdom Metazoa; phylum Chordata; class Mammalia; order Dasyuromorphia; family Dasyuridae; genus Sminthopsis; species Sminthopsis crassicaudata. The sequence goes on from NC_133617.1 coordinate 230,308,828, forward strand.
ACTCATCAAATTGGTAAATAACAAAGCAGTTTTAATATACACTACAAAAAGGGAATTTCTACACTTGAGAGTTTCCATGTTAATGAAATCATAGGCCTCTCCCATCCTGAAAACAAAAAAGCAGTCAGCACCTGTGTTTCCAAAGAAGAATGAATCAGAAGGTCGAAAAACTGGAGTTGGAGTTGGGGAGAAAAGCAGCCTTCTTTTTTTGGTTTGTAGAAAGGTAACAAAGACCCAAATTTTGTGTCATGGATATAAAAATGGAAAAATTCCAGAGACATTGTGGAAAAGAATCTTTAGCACTCGGAAACCAGTGTACAAGTACAGGTGTCAGTGATCTATCCAAATGAAGAAGTCCTACAGGCAGCTGGAAAGTGGAAACTACAAATCTACAAATTTTGTGCAATAGCAAAAGCTTGCTTATTGGAAAATGTCATTGTTCTTCAGACAATTGTAAAATCTTTTTCTTACTTGCTGTTCACAATATTATTTAGCTTTCACTGATGTTGAGAAAGAATAACCAGAGTTCACATAAGTAATATATCAGTGTCTATTGTAAGAAAAATTATGTTTCAAGGCTAAAAATATGTTAAGAATGTATATACTAATTTAGTGTAACTTTTTTCAGATAGTAACATTTATTTCAAACTCTTTCTTCTCCCTTTTTGTTTCCCTTTCCCCCCTCATTTCTCTCATTGAAAAAAAACAAAACAAAACAACAACCATCAATTTTAATAAAATCCATTCAGACCAAGTCTAATTTTATTTGTTATGGTCTCATCAATTAGCTGGGTACAAAAATTAGAAAATGTCATATACACTATTGTGAGGTTTTGAACATCTAAACAATCCTTGTAACCTTTCAGCACCTTTGCTGTTTCTAGAATAGAGATTACATGTAAAATGTTCAAACAACAATTCTATACTTCCTCTAAGCACTAAAAAATAATACTTCTTTTTAGAAAAATATACTACAGCTATTACTCAGGCACTGGAAATCAAAAAACTTTTAAGGATAAATCATGATAAATAAGTGACTGGTTTTTGATTTGTGTTTGGGTAAAGGGTTGTAAAAGGCAATAATAGGTGAAAGAAATTGTTGATAATAGCTATTGACTATTGACTAATCACAAAATGTGCCTGGCAGAATTGTGTTAGTAACAAATCTCATGGAATCTGTCATTCACTGGAAATCAGCATTCTTTATTACCTATGAAAGAATATAGAAAAGATAGAAATTATTTACCAAATTGGACATAAACAATTTACTAATTATTATTCTTTGTAGGTTCTTATGAAATCAAGAATTACCATTTATTATTTTTTTTTAAAGCAGAATGAGGAATTCTATTCAAAAATTCAAATTCAACAATTTCTTTCTTTCTAACTTCTCTCTTCCTATTCAGGATATCACCATCTTCTCAGTTTTCTGCCTTACAACCTAGGTCCAATACTCAACTTATATTTTTCTTATCTCTTTCTCCCTATATCCAAGTAATTGCTAAGTTCTATAGTTTCTATGTTTATAATTATTCTTATATGTGTAACCTTCTCTCCTTTGACTTCTTATCTAATACATACACCTTAACTAATGCAATATCCTTCTTGTTGGTCTACTTGCCTCAAATTTCACCCTATATCATTCAGCTATCATATTAATATCCTAAAAGTCATTAATCACAATCATACCTCCATTCATTTAAATTCCAACGTCCCCTTCAGAATCAATTATAAAACCTTCTGTTTGACTTTGAAAGCCCTTCATAATATCTCTCAAGATCTTTTTATACTTTATTCCTTTCCATGTCCTGTATGATCCAATAATGTTGATCTCCTGACTGTTCCTCAAACATGTCACTATGTCTCAGCTTCAGGCATTCACTGGCTATCTCTTGTACATGAAACTTCCTTACTCATCTTGGCTTCTAAGGATTCCTTCAAGTTATCCTTTAAGGTCCCTCCTTCTTTAAGAAGCCTTTCCTAATCCTCTTTCATCTTAAATTATCTCCAGTTTACACTAAATGCTTCTTGTTTGTATACAGCTATTTGCATTTTGCCTGATTGCTTTGACAGTGAGCTCTTTTCACTTCCTTTGTATCTCTAGCATTTTGTTCAGTGGCACAGAGTAGGTGCTTAATAAATCCATGCTGGCTTGACTTGCTGGTGAGGCAATACATACCATGTCTATAAGAATATTACTCTCTCTCTGATATTCCAAACTGACTGTAATATGCTTTTTCTTTTTCTAAGTCATTCTTTAAATTCTATTATTACTCTCCATTTCTTTCCTTTTGCTGCTTACATCTCATTTTTTGTGGTGTTTTATGAGATTATCTTCATAATTAAATCCTTTACACAGTGTATTTCCACTTTTGAGTCAATTTAGAAATTCTGTGGGTCAGTTTATTTTGTACTTAACCCTCATTTATTTTGGATGGCTTATTTAGTTTGTAATTCATCTTCTTTGCTTTTATTTTTAAACTAACAAGAATTTATTCTCTCCTCATAGTGAGAGGGAAAACAAAAACTGTATCCCTTGCAATAAACACACAATTAAACAAAAACAATAACCATAAATGCACACAAATAAACATTGGTCTTGTCCAAAAATACAATCTCTGCTTATTTAGTTTATCATGTTTCAGTAAGGGAGTAAATATATAAGATTCTAAATCATTGATGCTCAGAATAATAGTTAATCATTGTAATGATCAGAGTTCTTAAGTCTTTCTAAATAATTTTTATAATTTGTTTTTGTATAAATTATTATCTTAGTTATTCTCCCTTCACTCTGCAAAGATGAGATTCAAATGATATCCCTATTTCAGAGAGCAGGACTTCTTAAACTTTTTCTATTACTGACCTCTTTTTGCCCGAGAAAGTTTATGTGACCCAGGATACATAAGTATATAAAATAGGTATAGAAATAAAACATTTACTGATAATACATCATAATTTCACAGCCCCCATATTCAGTTACATGATTCAATATAGAGTTGTGACTCACAGTTTAAGAAGCGTTGCCCTAGAATATCTTTTCTCCCTTCCTTCTCTTTTGTCATTTAAGATTATCACAATATAACAAAAATAACTACCAGGTTCCCCATTTTATTGGACTCTCTCTGTGATTCTTGCTGAAAATACAGTTCTTAGGGGATAATTTTCACCTTTACTAATTTTTTTTCCTTCTAGTTTGTTTGTATTGACCTTTTTATTATCTTTATAAACATGTTTATATATCAAAGTTTCTACTCAGGTCTAGTATTTTAATCATGGATACTTGGCTCTTCATTATTTCATTAAAGGTCAATTTCCCCACATACTCAGTGTTTCTGTGTAATTTATTCTTGGTTGTGAGCCTATATGTTTTTGGCCTTTTAGAATACTGTATTTCATGTTCTCTACTCATTTATATCTGTAACTGCTAAATCTTAAATAATATCTAAAGAGGTTTATAAAAATTTAAACTTTTTGTGGTTGCTTATGATATTTTAATTTGATCTGAATGTTCTGTGATGTTCTCTGAAGTATTGATTTTGAGTTTCAGGAGATGATTGGTAGATTTTAAAAAATTTTTGCTTTTCCTTCTATATTTTTTGTAAAAATATATTGGATTCCATTTTCTAGTGTATTCTGTTATTCTCTTCCATTTTATGGGTGAATTAATCTCATTCCCATTTATAATTTTGATCATTATTTGTTCATTTCTTTCCTCCTATTTTATAATTTTTTGATCTTTTTGCTTTCTGTCCCAGTTTATAAAGAAAAGACTGTTGAGAGAGGAATATGCTCAGCATAAGTATTCTAGGTTTCTTGAAAACTCCTTTTATAATTCTTCTACTCTTCTCTTTCTCTAATTCAGGGTCCAGTAACAGCTTTTTAATATTTCTTTCCTTTTAAAATACTTTTCACAATGCATTCTTTGAGATTAGAGCTTATTGTGCTTCACATTAATCTTTCTCTTCATCTACTATCCTCATTACATACATTTCTTTCTTCCCATTTCCTTTTATTTCACTAAGTTAAATATATTTCCACTTCTTCCTCCTCTTTCTCTCTCTCTTTCCTCTCCCTTTCTCCTCCTTCCCTCTCCCTCTTTTTTTCTCTCCCCCCTCTCTTTTTATTTCCCTCCCTCCTTCCCCCCCTCCTCTTCCTTCTTCTCTGTTTCTCCCTTTCACCCCCCTTTTCTATTCCCTCTTCCTTTCCCCTTTTCTCTCTTTCTACTTCCATTCTTTTTTTTTTTTGACTCTTTCAGTTGAAAATAAGATTCAATTGATACCTACCCCCTCTATCCTCCTTGTTTGTAGAGTCTTCTACTTGTAAACACCAATTATATGTGATAAGTTTCTCCAGCATTGCTTCTTGTCTTTCCTCATTTTATCCCTTTCTCTTCTCCTTTCCTGTCCTTTAAAATCACCAAAACATAACAAAAATCACTTCCAGGTTCTCTGTATTATTAAATCCCCCTGTGACTTCCTGATGATATTAGAATTTTACAGAGAAGTATATCAGTACCACCTATTAGAATATAATAATTTCATCCTATATAGTTTTTTCTGATTGATCATTCATAATTATATTTTAATTTTCTTAATTACTATTTTTATACTTAAAAATTTAATCATTAGGAATGTTTGAAAAGATTTATTTCATTGCATTGTCTATTTTTTTTCCTCCTAAGGATCATCAATTTTTTGAATAAGTTATTCTAGCTTCTAAAGTTTTATACACACACAGATGTCATATGCATATATATGTACATATGAATTTCTTTGTGATATCACATTCCACAATCTTTCTTCCTTTAAAATGGTAGGTGCTAAATCTTAGTTGGCATTGTGTTTTTCTTTTTTTACTGAATTCTTTTTTAGCTCCTTTTCATATAATTTTCTTTGAACTATCAAGTCTAGATTGTGGCTATAATACTCCTGGATGTTTTCATTTTGAAGTTGCTTCCAGAAGGTAATTTGTAAATTCTTCCACTTTTGATACTAATAGATCTGAGTATTTAAATAATGTTTTGAAATTTAAAATTTTCAATTAATAAGCATTTTAAATAATCTGTTTCTCCCTTAACTTCTGCCTCCATTGAATAAATAAAGAAAAAAAGAGTACCCAATACATACTGCATAGTTGGATAAAACAAATGGTTATATCATCCATTTCTGAAAATGCATTTATGTTTCTGCATTTTAAATTCATCCCCTCTGTACAAAGAGCTAAGTGACATGTTTCATCTTTATTGTTTTGTTGATTTGTTGATCTGAATTCTACTCTTTCAAAGCTTTCCCCTTTTTATAACATATAATCATTATATAGATTGTTTTAGTTTTGCTTACTTTGCCTCAGTTCATAGAGGTCTTTCCAGTTCCCTCTGGAATTGTTCATTTCATTATTTCTTATTGACTTGTGTTATTCTGTTATATTCATATGCCATATTTAAATAATTATTCCTCAGGACAGCTAGGTGGCAATGGATAGCTCTGAAGTCAGAAGGACTTGAGTTCAAATCTGGCGTCAGACACTTAACAATTCCTAGCTGTGTAATCCTGGGCAAGTCACTTAACTCCAATTGCCTTAGCAAAAAAAAAAAAAAAAAAAAAGTTCCTCTTAGAAGTCCCCCTAGCAATGTAATTTCCATTTTTCCATTTTTGGAATACCACAAAAATCTTCTGTAAATATGTTTCATAAATATTGATCCTTTCCCTCTTTCTTTGATATTTATGCTTAGTATAACTTGGTCAAGGACATAGACGTTTGATGATTTTTTGGATTTAGTTACAAATAATTTTTCTGAATTGCTAGATCAATTCATAGATTCTGCCAACAGTGCACCACTATACTTGTTTTCTCACAGTCTGCCTAATATTTATCATTTTTCTTTTGTTGTACTTTGCCAACCTGAAAGCATTATTTCTTATATATATATATTTAAATTTATGGAATAAAACAAGCCTTTCCATAACAGTACAATTAAAAAAAAAAGATGATTGCACATGAAAATGCAAATTTATGTAGAATTTGCTATTCTTTTCAAATATAAGACAATCTTTCATGTAAATTTCTTTTTTCTTTCCTCCCCAAACCCCATCTTAGAAATGACTGCCATTGGATACAATTACATGCACACATAGGTGCACATATCTCCGCTTATATATGTGTGTGTGTATGTGTTATATATATATAATACACACAGGTATTCTATACATACTTCTATTTATATATATCATCATATATATATCATATATCTTATATATTTATCATTATATACATACTTTTATTTATAGTTTTTTCTCTGGATGAAGGTAGCATCTTTCTTCATATGACCTTTGTAATTACTTTGGTTATTTATAATAAACAAAACAGCTTATTCACTCAGTCATTCTTTAAACAATATTGCTGTTACTGTATACAATTATCTCTTGATTCTTTTCATTTAGCTCTTCATTATTTCATGATAGTTACTCCATGTTTTCCCCAAATCAATGAGCTCATCATTTCTTTTAACATAATAGTATCCCATCATGATCATATACCACAACATGTTTAAACATTCCCCAATTGATGAGCATCCTTGAAATTTCTACTTCATTGCTACCAAAAAAGAAAGCTGCTATAAACATTTTGGAACATATAGATTCTTTTCCTATTTTCATAATTATCTTTGTAAATGTACGAAGTAGTGTTTCTGAGTCAATTAGGTAGTTTAGCAATTTTTTTGCATGATTTAAAAAAAATTCCAAAATGGTTGTATCAATTCTTAATTCCACCAATAGTAAATTAATTTCCCAAATTTTTTACATCCCCTTCAGTATTTTTTACTTTCCTTTTCTATTATTTTAACCAATGTGGTGGGTGTAAAATAGTATTTCAATGTTGTTTAGTTTGCATTTTTCTAATCAATAGTGATTTAAAAGTTTTTTATAAGGCTATAAATTATTTTTCTTTCTTCATTGGAAAATGTCCTGTTCATATCATTTGACTATTTAGCAACTGGGGAATGACTCATATTTGACAGTTGTTTATATATATATATATATATATATATAAATCTATATCTATATCTATCTATATATGTTAGCTATGAGACCTTTTTTTTTTTTTTTTTTTTTTTGATAAACTGTCTATAATATTTCCCATCCAATTTTCTGCTTTTCTTTTGATCTTGGTTACATTTGTTATATTTGTATAAAAGCCTTTAAAAAATTTAAAATAATCAAAATTATACATTTTACACCTAACTTGGCTCTCTATTCTTGTTTATTCAAAAAATTTTCACCTATCTATAAATCTGAAAAATAATGAAAAATAATACCTTATCTTGGCAAATGGTGTAAGATATTGGTCTATACCTGTTTTCTCACAGTCTGCCTAATATTTATCATTTTTCTATTGTTATACTTTGCCAACCTGAAAGCATTATTTCTTATATATTTTTTAAATTTATGGAACAAAACAAGCCTTTCCATAACAGTACAATTAAAAAAAAAAAGATGATTGCACATGAAAATGCAAATTTATGTAGAATTTGCTATTCCTTTCAAATATAAGACAATCTTTCATGTAAATTTCTTTTTTCTTTCCTCCCCAAACCCCATCTTAGAAATGACTGCCATTATTTCATTTCTCTAAAAGCTCAGAAGACTTCTAAATCTTAGTTTTTTCCCTTGAAATATAATGTTCCAAGACCTATGATCTTTTAGTGCAGAGGTTGCTAATTCTTGTTAAATCCTGATTGTTTTCCCACAGTATTAAAATTGATATTTTTCCAATTCTTGCTTGCAGTATTTTCTCTTTGATCTGCGAAATGTGAAATTTGGTTATGAAATTTGTGTGTGTTTTCTTCCTAGGAACACTATCATGTGATGATTTGTTTATTCTTTCTATTTGTACTTTATGAAAAAAGATTCTGGATACAATTCTACAAGCTCTCATTAATCAAAATTGCCCAAAGTTGTCTTTTGGACAATTTTGATTAACGAGAGCTTGTAGAATTGTATCCAGAATCTTTTTTGATCATAACTTTCAAGTGGACTGATAATTCTTATATAGTCTCTTCTTGATCTGGTCACCAGATGAGTTGGTTTTCTAATGAGATGTTTCAAATTCTTTTCTATTTTTTTCTAGTTTTATTTTATTTTGGTATATTATAATGTCATTTGATTCCACTTGCCCAATTCTAGTTTACAAGGATTTGTTTTCTTCCATAAGATTTTGTATCTCCTTTTCCAATTGATTAACTTCCTTTTCACAATTTTCTTGAATTGCTTTATGATATATATATTTTTAATGATAACATTAGTTCTTGAAATATATTCAAATTATATTTTCAGTTATGACTTTCAGGTAGCCCAAAGATTTTAAAATTATTTCTTCCTTATCTATTTCCTAGCTCTACTGTTTTTCATATGAAATACTTTATATTTTCTTCTATTTCTATTCTGTTTTTTGGCTTTGTTTTAATATTGCCTTGGGTTGTGTATTGATTTTAAACTTGTTTAGTTCATTCTAATTTTCAGAGTGGCACAAGCCTTGGATAATTTTTTGAACCTCTTAACTAAGCTGTTAGTTCTTCCATATGTTTCTTTTCCTATTTTTTCTTTAAGAACTCTCATTTCACTTATATCATTCTAGCTCAAAAAAAAAAATCTTACTTCATTTCTTCTGATAATTCTAGTTGTTCCTGTGAGCAATTTTTGTTTGTTTGTTTGTTTGAGGTTTTGAGGATTTAAAAATTTTTGTGAGGCTTGCTTATAAGTATTTATGATTTATTCTTTTCTAGTTTTGTGTTTGGGGCATCCCTGACACCATAATAGCTTTCTTTTAAGAGAGTCTTTTTTCTTGTTTTTCTAGTTTTAATTCTGAAGTTGGGATTTTGTTGTAGAGTCACATGAATATATGGAGGGATATTGTTTGGTGTTTTTTGCTGCTTTTTTTTTTCTGGTTATTGTGTGCTCTGTTCTTCAAGTCTTCATCTTTATAAATGTCACAAGCTAGGATGTGCGTTTTTTTCCCCCCTACAGTCTGAGTTATAGGAAAATATGATTGGTGATTGCTTGATCTGAATTTTGTATATTCTTGGCACTGGGCAAATAATTGTAAGGCTAATTGGAGGTCTAGTAAATTTTGTTGGCTCCATCCTTTTGTGAATTAGCTGACATGCTATCCTCCTCTCTGAAAATGATGCTTGTTGAGAGATAAAAGGAAAGAGACTCATAGTTACCTTTAATAATGCATTGTAAAAAAGTGTTTCCTATTTAGGCATACTAAAAAATGCTATAATCGCAAGTTGTCTTTCATGTTTCCCAGCAAAAAAAGAAAGGATGGCCATTGAGTTGTTGGGGGTATGGAGAGGATAGTGCATTTTCTACCATTAATTCTGGAGCAAATCTTTTTAAAAAATTTGATAGAAATAGTGGTCAAATCTGTTTAGTTATGAGGAAAGGTGGATTGTGTCATAGGAGAGGCTAGGGGACACCTGCCTTAAAGTCAGAAAGACCTGGATTGAAATCTCAACTCTGACATAACTTTTTACTGCCACAGGCAGAGGGATAGCTCAGTGGCAAGGTAGAATGTTGAATCTTATGAGGAAGACCTGAATTCAAATCCTGCTTCAGATACTAGATGTATGACCCTGGGCAAGCCACTTCTGCTTATAAATTGAGGATAATAATAGCACTTACCTCCAGGGTTGTTGTGAGGATTAAATAAGATAACATGTGTAAAGCACTTAGCACAGTGCCTCTCACATAGTAAGTGCTGTATATGTTTAAACTATTATTATCATCATCATCATTATTGTGGTGGTGGTGGTGGATTAACTTATTTTCCATTAGAAAGTTATTGAAAAGATTATGCTCCCTTCTAGAATGAGACTTGGCATGCCTTTCACTATGTTCCCAGGGAGTTTACTCAGTCTTCCTGAGTTCAACCTTAAGAGTTTTGACCTCTGCATGAAAGATATTTTGATTTACCATCTGATTACTTGCTCCTGTAACAGTTAATTCTTTCCCTATCCAATCATAGTTCCATTCCCATTAGTTTCTTTAAATCTGGATCTTTTTATGGTCATCTCTACCTCAATTCTCAGCACAACAGGCAGATGCTGTAAAGTATCTGGGGCATTGGGTCAAATTTGAGTAATTGGAGTCAAGAATATATGAGTTCATGCCTTACATATGCTGGATATGTGGTCTTGTATGTGGCTTTTGAGACCTGAAGCTCAAGTTCAAATTCATAAAAACTTATACTTAAAGTAGAAGATATCAATTCTAAAAATACCAAATGACAGGAAAAAGTGAAGCTTATATCATGAAAAAATTGTAAAAGTCTTTTTCCAGCAGATACTTTGAAAATACAAAATATTTGGACTTATGCTAAATAACTGTGGGAAAAATTACAACCTCTTAGTTTCCATTAATTGTAAAATGGGGACAATAATAGCATCTAGGCTGTGTGACCCTGGCCAAGACGCTTAACCTTGTTTAACTCCATTTCCTTATTTATAAAATGAACTAGAGAAGGAAATGCCAAACCACTCCAGAATATTTGCCAAGAAAACTCCACATGATGTCATAAAGAGTCAAACAGGACTGAAACAATTGAACAAAAACCATTAGTACCTATCTTAAAAAGTGTTGTGAAGATCAATGAGACATTTAGCAAAGTGTCTGGCATGTAGTAGATACTATATAAATGCTTATTCCCTTCTTATTTACTAGCACACAACTGGTTCTTGAAAAAAATCTATGTTAAGTCAAATTAAATTGAGTATCATCATCAAAAATCAATTCAATCTAGGAAACATGTCTTGAAGATGAGTATAAGCTGGCTTTTGTTGAATAAAGAGATCTGCTAAAGGTTTAAGAACAATGATTAAGAATTGGTCATTTCAATGTTGCCAATGTGCTTGGTATATAAAAATTTGCTTGTGATTTTTAACTATTTAACTTGTTGCACTAATTTGTAAGTAAAAGAAGAAAAAAAGCTTGGCTATTTATTTTAAAACTGCAGACGGTTTTTCCTTAAAGCAGGTTTTCAAAGCCTGCTAGAGTAGGGTAAAGGGCAATAAAATCTTATTTGTATAAACACTACCTGGACAGATAAGAGAGATGCTAATTGCTGTGAGAAGAAAACTCAATCAGAAGAAAGAAAAAAAAAAAAACTTTTAAAAACTGCATTTGGTTTGATTCAGTTTATGTTACCTTCTGAAACATTGAGTAATTTGTAAACATTATGAGTTATGCTTTGCTGGACATGTGTGGGTTTTATGGAATTATTCAGCTATTCAATGTATTGTGGATCTTAAAAGTTGTGAAGGGAAAGGACAGGAGAATGAAGGTGATTTAAGAGAGAAGAGGAGAGAAAGTATTGGGAAGGTATTTGGAAGGAGAAAGAGGTTAGTTGAGGAGAGAGAAATAGGAGAGGAAGATTAAACTTACCTTCTTCTTATGCTACTTTAGCAATGGAGCATCCAGTTAGAAAGGTTGTTGGAAATTTTTTAAAGTATCTAGCAAGAGGGAAAGAGGAAAGTTTTTAATGGAAGGATGGAGAAATGTTGAGTAGCGGCCTTGGAAAGAGCCTTGTCAAGGAGTTATCTAATTCCTCTTCCCCATTTTTTATCAAGTTTCAGCCTCTTGGCCTTCACTGAAAAGAACGAACTGTGATTTTAAAAGACAGGCCTACTTTTAAGTTAATTGACTGAATATTTGTTTCTTTAGATACATAATGGTTTCCTTGGTTAAGGAATATGGTTATAAATGTGATCTATAATTTGGTAGGGTTATTTCTAAAAGTTTAATATTTTAAAGAATTTCTTGCATTTTTTTATGTGGCATTTGGATATTCTATATAGAATATTCTATATAAGTTTAATTGATTGTATTGGGTCATCCTGAGATCATTTAAAGGGCCTTTGAAAATAATAGCTTTTCCTTTGTCCTTTTGGAAATGTTTCTATTATGGACAACATGCAATTTGGAATTTTTCTATATATTGGGTATTTTAAAAGCAAAATGGCTTGTATAATGTTAAACTTATGAAACATCTACTTGGGTATGAAAGATAAGTTGTGAACTTAAACTGGGACAAATTTCTTACTGTTATCAATATAAGGTCATGGTAAATACCTCTTTGGGATTTATCTGAAACTTTGGTTAATGGGATTTGTTATTGGAGGTAAAATTTCTTGGGATTGTAGTTAATACTATTTAGGAAGTTTAAAGCTCCACCCTTTGACTGTTAGTGGGACAATTAACTGGAACAAAAACTGAGTTAAGGCTATTTTGTCCAGTATGTACTGAAAGATCAGTTTTTATATTGTTATAGTCATATCCCTGCATTTTTTTCCTCTTGTGACTGATCAGAACCAATGGTCAATAGAAACTATTAATTCAATTCAATTATGTCATACCTGACTGTTTCCAATCTAATTGTGTGTAATCATTTTATCCTAAATACTTAGGCAAATAAGTATTTAGTCTGGTCTTCTATCTGTTACTGGATATTTATGTCTGTGGATAAAGGTTTCTAACTAATGAAAGGACAATTAACAATGGTCCGTAAAACTCAACTGCTGTTTCTGTTTTGGGACTACAATTTGCCTGTCCTGTGAGGAAAACTTGTTTCTTCTTACATAGAAAGCTGCTGGCCATACTGGATTCTTCAAATTTTGTTGCAGTCTTTCTATCTCAGATTGTTCTAACCTTTATTTGTTAGATTTTTTTTTTTTTTGTTCTAGATTTTGGTCAAATTACAGCTATATTGACCTGCTTCTGGGACATGATCAGCTTTGATACTTCTCAGCATCCCCCTGTTGGAACTGAGAGCCAGTTCTCCGCCCATTCTCAGCCTGAAGCAGCTTGGATAGAGACCATCGCCCCTGCTCTTAAAATATTTTGGACTGATATGGGGGAATTTGGTAATGGTTGATGAATGACTGTAAAACCCTGACTGGGTCATCTATTATTGTGTGTTTAAGATTTGGGATGGTAATGTTAAAAATTGTGTAACTATTGCAGTTATGTTTGCGGGATTTTTAGTAACCCTACTGTACTAGTCTGATGTGTATAGGGATTTAATTCACTCTTGAGATTTATATGTGAGATGGTTATTTGATAATTTGCTTTTCTTTGGATGATTCCATTTGCCTAAACAAAAAGGGGAAGAAGAGATATAGGGAATTGGGGAAACTGGTAGATTTTTCTCAAAAATACTTGAAAGAGTGGGAACCCCTAGTTCCTATTCACTTTGCTTTAGGCACTTCTGCCTCACCCCCTACCTCACCAGTTCAGACTGAATTGGAAGTCCTTCCAAACAGTCCTTTAAAATTGCTAATGATGCTTTAGCTTTGGAACCCCTTATTCTGTTGGAATTGCTTTGGCAGATTCAGTTTTTGGACCTATTTTTTAGGAAATCTCCAAGAAACAGACACCTGTCTTGGGACTGGCAGTCTCTTTGATCTGTTTCTCTAGTCCTGTAACCCCAGTTTCTTAAATAGTATTTCAGCATTCTCAAAGGACATTGCAGGTTTAATATCAGACCTCTAAAAGTTCAGGATTTTCCTGCCTTGATGGCCTAACTGTGAATACTCTGATAACTCTGCTCAGAAATCTGGATCCTTTCTATATCCAGGTAGCGGGGTTTTCAAGTCTGTCTGTTCTCATAGGAGGAGACATATGGAGCCATTTTCTGTCCCATTTTCCCCCCTGGAGTCCATCAGACAGAGAGGTGCTCTGCCATTCCTTCCCCTCATAGTAGGGCTAGGGCCGCCCTTAGCACCATAGCCCTCCTGACCGGTATTTCTGGGTATGCTGAGTTAAGTGCACAAAAGACCACAGATCTAACTCAGATTGAACTGTAGAGCACCTGACATGCTGCAACAGGGAGCCTTTGTACTGCTGTTAACTCTGGGATTGTCAGGGAGAAACTTGTCCTTGCCATAAGTCTTTGCATTTTTCTAGGTTTATTTGCTTCACATAAGGTTGGTCAAATGTATAGTGCTAAGACTTTCCAGATATCTAGAGGAAGGTAATTCAATGATCTGAATATTCAGAAGAGAGAGTATGGGATGTGCCACAGTTCTCTTTTAATTATCCTGACTCAGTTTCTCTAATTGTCCTTTTCTGTTTCCCTGAATTGTTCGGCCTTGGTTCTTAATTGTTCTGCTCAATACTGCAACACCATCCCTCCCTCCTAATCATCATGATTCAGGTAAGGAGAAAGACCTTCTATCTTAGACATCATGACCCCAGACCTTCCCTACTTATCAGAATGTCCTGTGCTTCCCCCTACTCTGGATTGATAGTCCATTCCCATTCTCAATGCTCTGACTCCACTTCTGCCTTAGACCACCCTAGTCGCTTGGAGCCATGTGCATATATATGTAATTGAGAATTCATATTCGCTGCTGGATTGTTGGAGATGATAGTCTCTTTCAGCCTTGGGATCAAAACATGGATCCATTTGGTCATAGCACAATCTCTCCTTCTCAAATAAAATATTAAAAACTCTAGTTTCTATCTTGCCTCAGTTTCTCTGGCATTATGTAATCTATTAATTTTCATCTAATTGCCTGAATTATGATCCACGCTTTATTCTGGAATTGTTTTTGTGTATTTCTTGATTTAGGCTTTCTGACTTATTTTGACATGCCTTTGCTCCTAACTTCTTGTTGTATCCTTTTCCAGAGTTTCACTTCAAACTTGTTCCTAAGTCCTTTACCTTGGCAATTTTAATCTGAGTAAAGAGAATTGAAATTTCTAATGATTAAAATTTCTCATATCTGCTTTTAAAAGGAATCCAGGAAATCTGTACAGTATACTTGACCATTTTTTAAAAATGTATGCATCTAGGCATTACATATAGTACTTACTTTTAAATGAAATATATAAACTCATTTTATGGCTCTTTTCATGCTTTTTTTTTTTTTTTTTTTGGTACATTAAAATAAGACAAGTCAATAGGCATTTTAAAAGTACCTAATGTGTACCAGGCAATATACTACTAAGTGATATAAAAAATATTTTTTTTTATTATGAGGAAATAATAAAGCTATATTTGGAAGTTCAAAAGAGAATTTTTTTTTTTTTTACTTACTACATATCAAATGTGTCTCTCTTCTTCAGTTGATTTTATTTGGATAACCTTTTTCTTTTCTCCTTTCCTTCCTTCCTTCCTTCCTTCCTTCCTTCCTTCCTTCCTTCCTTCCTTCCTTCCTTCCTTCCTTCCTTCCTTCCTTCCTTCCTTCCTTCCTTCCTTCCTTCCTTTCTTTCTTTCTTTCTTTCTTTTTTTCTTTCCTTCTTCCTTCCTTCCTTCCTTCCTGCCTTCCTTCCTTCCTTCCTTCCTTCCTTCCTTCCTTCCTTCCTTCCTTCCTTCCTTCCCTTCTTAATTTCTTCCTTCCTTCCTTCCTTCCTTCCTTCCTTCTTTCCTTCCTTCCTTCCTTCCTTCCTTCCTTCCTTCCTTCCTTCCTTCCTTCCTTCCTTCCTTCCTTCCTTCCTTCCTTCCTTCCTTCCTTCCTTCCTTCCTTCCTTCCTTCCTTCCTTCCTTCCTTCCTTCCCTTCTTAATTTCTTCCCTTCTTAATTTCTTCCCTCCTTCCTTCCTTTCTTGTTCTTCTCTTCTTCATTTCACTTCACTTTCCTTCTCCCTCTTTTCCTAACCATTCTTTTTATTGATTATTATTATATTGGTAAAATTGCACTATTGGATTTAGGTCTGAAAGAGATCTAGTTCAAATTCATTTTATAAATGAGACAATCATAGGCAGATAGAGTAAATGACTTGTCCTATTTCACACAGGTTTTAAGTAGCTAGACCAGATTCGAACTTAGGTTCTTTTTTTTCCTAGATCAATGCTGTTTCTTCTACAACACACGGCCATTCTGAAAGTGTTAATATGATCATTGCTTTTTTCTATGGTAAACTGTATGATTTTACACAGAGAGGGAAAAAAATTGCTTTCCAAATTTTAAAACTTTAAAAAACAATTGAAGCAAAAAGTCAGTCCCATATCACTAACAGCTAATTAATTTCTTCTTTCTATAGTTACTATGAAGGTAGTCCAGGTTTTTACTGGATTATGACTTTTAATTTTTTCTTCAGGTATTGAACTGCATTTCCTAAGTGATATGCAATGTGTTTGTGTGAAACAATGCTATTCTATGACTCATACAACTTCAAGGCTTCCTCTGTACTTGAAAGAGTAGTAAACAGACATTATATCTTTTGAGTTATCTATGCAGGAACTGCTCTTTAGATTAGAAAAAAACTTTCAAAGGCAAACATAATATGGGAATTGATCTGCCCTAGGGAGAGCAAAGCTTGACAAGTCCTTTGTCAGATTCTAATCCCATTTTCAATAGAGGCTAAGAAACATGATTTGAAAGTAATGATTTCATTCTAGCACAATATTCTTCCTTATTTAAGCAACACCAATGCCCCAAACAAAAGACAGGGTGATCCGCACCTTTACTGTACATTTCCTTTTGTAAACAAAAAATGTCAGTATAGCCAACAACAAATGAATTTATAATCATGGTCTCAGGTGAGCAATATGCCTTTTTGTTTGCATCATTATAATGGGAGATTTTGAAACCATATCATTGAAAGATTCATTCTAACTAAAGATGCCCAAATGAGATTTGAGTGAAAAAATTGTCTAACTTTCATCCTGTAATCAGAGATCACAAACTGGGAAACAGAATGGTCTAGTGGTAGCTAGATCAAGATTAGTAAAAACTACAGATAGTGTTTAAATACCAAGCATATGTCACTTTTAGAGTAGGAATAGAATTCAAAGCCTGATATAAAATTTTATGCACACATAAATGGACGAATCAGCTTATGATGCTAGGTACAGTTGAGATATTTTTGCTTGCCTCTTCTTGTCAGGTAATTCATTTTCCTAATACTTCACTAAATTTTATTGGTTTGTCTTTCTCTTTATTGGGAGACACTGTAAATAAACAATTGGGCTCCAAATTGAATGAAATTCAGAAATGGGATTGGATTTCTTTTATGAAATTGTGCAATTCCTTAAATCCAAATTTCTTCTTGAAACTAAGGCTCATCTTTTTAATATCAGTATGCTTCCAGGAGTGTTGTAAGGGTATGAATTGTAGAATTTGCCAACAGAATGAAATTCAGAATCACTAAAAGATTATTGGAGAATCACCTGGTGATTAAGAGCAGCCTACTCTTTAAACACATTAAGAAAGAGGAATTTTTCAATAAAAGTGATATTGAGGTTATCATTAGAGACATATGACTAGAAAAAAAAGTAGGTCAATCATGTATCAAGAATGAGTAATAATAATCAGTGTACAGCATACATGTATACCAGTAGTATTCATATAATGCCAATAGAATACAAAGAAAGCTGCCAGCATATAGGGTATATTCCTTTTGTTGGATTTATGGAGAATATAAAGAGCTTCATAGGTATGGGCAAAAGATGCTTGACTATGTTCTGTTTCATTGATCTTCAGAAGTGCAATATTCCTCTGGCATCATAATGAACACAAAAAGGAAGGGATGACACATTTATGAAGACTTATCCATGGTAGATGTTTGATAATTATTTATTGAGTTGATCTGAACAAATAAGGAATATGCTGCTTTAGATATGTTATCTTTGGTTTGATCTTATTCTGTTTTCTTTGGGATTCAAAATATTGATGGGCAACAAGATCCATTGCTGAGGTTAAGGCAAGAACAATGTTGTTAAGTAGCCATTGTATGTAATTTGCTTGTGAAAGAAGCTCCAGAATGTTGCTTGTAACTTAGAAATTTGATTTAAAGGCACAGCTGGATCATATTCTTTTTGACACTCTTTCCTCCTTTTGCTTCCATTTTATTTAGTTGTTTTGGTTCTCCTATGTGCTGACCAATCCTCTCATTCACTCTTCTCTTTCCTCCTTTCTTAACTCAAATGTTTTTTAAGGCTCTTTTTAAACCCTTTGGCTTTCCTTTGGTGATAGTTTTCACTCAACTGGCTTGAGGAATCATTTCTATAGCATAAGTTTAAAATCATTAAGTGGAGTCCCCTCCTCCTCCTTGAGCCCCATTTCCAAATGTGATACCTTCAGCTTAGTGTTCAACTGTCCAAACTCAAAAATCTCAACAAACTCATCTTTCCTTTAAAACCTTCTCCTATTTGAATGTATTATTCCTGTTAACAGCATTTTCATTTTCTAAGTCACCAAAACTCATAATCTCAGATAACTTCCTGTCCCTCACATCTCGTCACCAAATCCTATCAATTTTATATCCCTAAAATCTCTCAAATGTATGTCTTCCTATATTCACCAACCTATTTTTGTTATTTACTACCTCTCATCTAATCTTTAGCAATTATCTCCTTTCTAGTAATCTTTCCTCTAACCTTTCTCCCTCAGTAGAATCGTTTAATACTATTTGCAATAACTAAGATAGCTTTAATGACTTATTGTTTTGACAGGAAGCCAGTTAATGGAAAAGAGTTCTATACCTGGAGGTAAGAGAATCATTGATCAAAATTCTGAATCTAATACTTTTCAGTGTGTAGTTATGGCAAATTGCTTAAAATAAGAGAATATTTTTTGAAGTGCTTTGTAAGTCTTAAGGTCCTATATAAATGCTGCTGCTTTTTTTCTCCCCTTCCTCCTCCATTTTCATTTCTTCCTTTTCTTCTCAGGGTCTCTCATAAATAAAAATATAAAATAATATAATAATATTCACAGGGGTAACATTTATAAATGAAAGGAAATATAGAGGTGATGTAATTTAAATCTCTTTTTTATAAATGAGGAAAGTGGGGGTCAGTAAGAGTAAGTAACTTGCACAAGATCACACACATGAAAAGATTAAAATTTTATTTCACATCTACTGATTTCAAATTTAGTACTATTTACATGGTACCAAGTTAACGCCTAATAATAATACCTATAGCACCTAAATCTCAGGAAGATTTTTGTAAGGATTAAATGTAAAATGCCTTGTGAACTTTAAATCAACCTTTCTATAAATGTAAGTTATCATTATTCCTATTATTATTTTAAGTGTGGTGTCTTAAGCTTATGGGAGAGAAAGAATGGGGATTCTTGGTCCTTTATATCAAGACATAACATTTGACAGACAGTTAACAGGACTAGGATAGTCACAAGAAACCACAGGAATGCAAAATAATCAGAGCAGAACAAAAGAATCAGACTATCAATTTGTAAGTACATTAGGACTTCCAGAAAATGGAATGGGTTGTTTTGGGAGGTAGTAGATTCTTTCATCAATATGGTAGGAGTTTAATAAATATTTGCTTAATTAATGGTTTGAAGGAGGGATTATTTCTAAAAATTGGAGATACTTAAGTTAAACATGATTACAGGCAGATAGAAGACAATAGAAAGGGATGTGACTAAAGATATTTGGACAAAAGGGAATTATTGTTGGTGTAATGCTATGAAGGAGGCTGAGAGGCATAAGGGCACAGGAAGAGAGATCTGTTTTAAGAAAGGGTGGAAATAAGTCCTAGAGCCTGGTACACATCTTAATAAATGCCTTTTGAATAGTTGAAGCAAGAAAAAATACTTTAAATTTTATCAAGGTATTCAGCTGAAGAGCAGAAAATGCCCATTGACTGATTTCATAAGGAATATTATGTGAAGGCTGATGCACCTAGAAATTCCAGGTATTCTTAGGAACTCACTGTTGCTTCCAGAAACATTTGATCATTCATTGGTAGACCAAAAACCACATAAAAATCTTCCATTTGAGATTCCTTTATTGTCTAATAGCATAAAGATATTATCTTAACTGTTATCTGTACCTATGGTGGGTCATTTGAAGTACACCATTGGTCTCCAGTCAAAACATCTTTTAAAAATTGTTTTATTATTTTTTAATTGACAAAACATTTACTCTCTCTGTACCACCCCCAATGAAAAGAAAAAAAAAACAAGAAAAAAGAAAGCCTTTATAAAATACATCATCATGCAAACAAATTCCCTCATTGGCCATGTCTGGGGGAAAATATTTATATATATTTCCCATACATCTTACACCTATCATCTCTTGGTCAAGAGATAGCTAGTGTTCTTCATCTATAGTCCTTAAGAATTGAGGTTTGTCACTATATTGAACAGAATTCTAAAGTCTTTCAAAGTTTTTCCCCCCTTTCTTTGCAATGTTATTATTGCATATATTATACTTCTGGTTTTGTTCACTTAACTTTGTTCATGTAGATTTTCCCATTTTTCTGACGAAGTTAATTTCATTTTTTTATGATACATAATCTTCAAGATTCAATGTTTGGATATCATGATTTATTTAGCCATTATTCAAGAAGTGTTCTATCCTCAGTTTCCAGTTTTTTGTTTTTGTTATTTGCTACTATGAAATAGCTGCTGTAAATATTTTTGTATATATAGATTCTTTTCCTGTTTGATGAATTTGGGATATATGCATAGTAGTAGGATCACTGAGCCAAAGTGTCTCTCCAGTTTTGTGATTTTTGTACATTGTTCAAAATTAATTCAGAATTATTTTAGTTATGTTCATTATGCATGATCATTTGAGGTTGATGCTGGTACATAAGTCAATCTTATTGCTTTATAACTTAGCTTTATGACTATTTATTCCTTGTGATGCTTGCTTTCTCCAGTTTCTTTGCTGGAAAACTATTTCTGCATTTAATCATAAAAATTACTTATTATTTCTTAGTGGTTTTTCTTTTCTTTTTTCTTTTTTAACAGTATTCACCTCACAACAAACTATTGAAGTAGGCAGGATAACAAAGGTTATTTTAATTTTATATAAGGGCTAACTGAGGTTGGGAATGATTAGGTGATATATTTAGGAAGTACATCTGGTAAGATTTGAATGATTCTCAATTTAAAACCCTATGGCTTCTAAATATTTTTGACCTGTTTTGAAAATGAGATAGATTTGACTTTGGAATGGGAAATACCTTACTATCTGTTGTCTGTGACATTCTTTACCCTACAAGATATACTTATACTTGTAGTTTAGCTCTGGAATGGAGAATTTGGGAGCTTACTCGTATACACTGTATATTTTACTCCAAAGTAGGGCATTTGACCTATACTTTTTACTTTAGTTATATTTGTTTCTCTGTATGATCCCTTCTGAGATGCTTCTTTGCCAGATGTAACCTGTGGTGGAAGTCTTGGCAAAGGTTCCTGAATTTTTGAACTTTAAGGAACTGGAAGTGAGAAGTGTCCTTTTGAGGCCAGATTTATGGCCTTGTTTTTTCCCAATACTTTAAAAAGACTCAATATGTTAATTCACTTTTTAATTTTTCTTTTACTTTTATGCATATTTCTCTTTCTCCCCTTTCCTTTTTGGTAACTAGAATCCTTTGCTTTCATAGAAGGATTTTTTATTGCTTGATGAATCATTCAGAGCAAAGGATTTAAAAATATTTTTAGGCACTTTGAGACCTCACTTTATGAGTTACTTTCCCCATTTCACTTGTTTTAGTTTTATTCATTTTCACTCTCTAGTCCAACTATTCAATTTTTTTTTAATAGCTGCAGGAGGAAGGCTCATGGTACTTTATGTGACTGATGTGATCACTTTGTGAGGAAAACTCTGAAAAATTTCTAATAGACATAAAGAACCTGTCAGTTTCCCCTTATATTGTCTGAGTTTTGAAATTTGATTCTGCAGTGGGTGTCTAGACTTGTGATGGATGAATGAAATGGTGCTCTTTTCAGAATATAGACATACTGGCTACTTTTACCTATTTTTATTTTTCACTTTCTAAAGCAAATGGTTTCCTGATAGTTTGGCCATTGTCACTGTAAAAGGATTTAGGTTAAGAAAATGGAGGAAGGGAGCACAGACCCAAGAAGATACAAGGATCCTCATATCTACTTACTGTTCCAATGTACTCCTAACCTGAAACAATTAATGCCTCTCAGAGTTCATCAGATTAAGTAATTTTTCTCTCTGACAGAAGCTTGCTCAATAGCTATGAATATAGGGAAGAAATC
The DNA here is from genome assembly GCF_048593235.1 of Sminthopsis crassicaudata. Lineage (NCBI taxonomy): Eukaryota > Metazoa > Chordata > Mammalia > Dasyuromorphia > Dasyuridae > Sminthopsis > Sminthopsis crassicaudata. The sequence goes on from NC_133617.1 coordinate 230,330,815, forward strand.
TCTTGTGACTCTGTCACAAAATTTCAGTTGGTATAGAGCCCATAGGCTAATGTAATTCTTAAATAGGAGTTACTTTTATACCATATTCAAGAACTGATGAGGAATCCACTATTTCCCGAAGAATCCCTTTCATCTTATGGAAGCTTTTCTTCTCAAAAGTTAAATTTGTTTCTGCAATCTTTGCTCATAGCTTTCAGTCCTATTCTTATGCATGGAATAGAATAGATCCAATGCCTTTTTCATAAAACTGCTATCTTTTATTTTCTTTCTAAACTAAATATCTTCAGGTTCTTTAATGGATCTTCATATGGCATGACCTTGAGATTCTTCAGCATCTTGGTTTCTCTTTCTCAATATACTTTAGTTGGTCACCTTTTTTCCTAAATGGGATTTAAATTTTTTTTTTTTTGGTCAGTTTTTCGGTTGTATATGATTCTTCATGACCCAGGTTTTGTTTTTAGAAACAAAACTTTGCTTTTATTTTTGTTTTTGTTTTGTTTTGTTTTTGACAAAGATACTGGAGTGAATTGCCATTTTCTTCTCTAGCCTGTTTCACAGATGAGGAAACTGAAGCAAATATAATTAAGTAACTTGCCCAGAGTAACACAGCTAGTCAGTGTCTGGGGCTAGATTTGAACTCAAAAAATGAGTCTTCCTGAGCCCAGGCCTGGTACTCTATCCACTGAGCCGACTAGTTAGGATTTAGTACCAAATAAATTATATTCTAGGTGAGGTCTAACTGTGATAGACTTCAATGGGACTATCATTTTTTATTTCTGTACATTTTGACTATCACCTTGAAGAAAGGAAAATAAATGAGTCATTTTTTTTTTAAAGGCTTAAAACCATATTGGTTTACAATGTTCTAAATTAGGCCACAAGAAAGACACTCACTGGAATGTCCATGAATAAACCAGATTTGGATCATTAGTTTATTAAATGATTCACCAAAGTTAAACAATAATAATACCAAAAACCTACATGTTGGCTCTTTGCCTGAGAGCATAACCCCTGCTTGATTGTTGGCAAATTGAAGTCAGAATGACGTCAAAAACCAGGCTTCTGTCTGTGAAAGGTGAATGTGAATTGAGAACAAGGATCACAGTGGCACAGATTCAGCAAAACCTATACAAGCTGATTCTTGATATAATAGATTTGAAAAACAATATTTTCTAGTTTGCTTTTTTTCCCCTTCAGCAATATGCCTCCCACTCACTAGGACCTCTGCTAACTTACAAAAACATATACTCCGGGGTTAGAAGTGTGGATTGACTCTTTTAAGCTAAGCCTCTTGTTTCTGAGCAATTTTATATAAAAATTATGCTAACTCTTGCACTTATAGTATGTTCCAATGAATAAGGAAATTTAACTTTTTCTTTTTTTCCTTTCTAACTGAGTACTACTTGATAACTTTTCTGGTTGTTATATGATTTTATTTCTCATTGTTTTAGTAAAGATGACCTGAGATGTTATTATGTTTAATTTCTTCTACATTGACTTTGTAGATGCATTAAACCTTAAAATGGGAAGCAAGGAACATAATTTCAGAGATCTGGGAAACACTGGTTGATAAGGCAACATTATAGGATTTATAATCGGAAAGAATCACAGAATCATTGGTTCTACAGTTGGAAAGGAACAATAAAGAACATGTAGTCCAATATTCTTATATTATAGATAACAAACTGAGATCCAGAGAAGGTGAAATTACTTGCCAAAAGTCACACAGGTTGTGAGGAGCTGGGATTTGGACTTGTGTCCCTCATTAAATCATTGACTCTTTTAAAGCACTGAGATACTTAAGTGATGCCTTCTCAGTAGAGTTTTATTATTTATAAAATGAGGGGGTTAGATTCAATGTACTATTGAAGTATGGTTAAACAGACCAGGGCATTTGATCCCTTAGAAAAACTTCTTTTCCTTGGCTTTGGAGTTGTGGTACATGGAATTGTGGGCCATTTATTTGCACTGCCTGATGGGATTTGGACTTCTGGATTGTTCTTGTTGCCTTTGAGATGTTCTTTATGTGAGACTTTATATGAAGGCTTTTTTGTTGGCTTTTTTTGTGCTGGGTTATTTCTCAGTTGGCCTTAGCAACTAATTTCAAATATAACAAACTTAGAATGTTTTGTTTCAACTCACTACCTAGGTGTCCTTGTGAAAAGTGCCTCATCTTTCTGGATTTCAGTTTCTTCAGCACCAAAATTATAGGAGTGGACCAGATGATTTTTTTCAGTGGGAAGAACACTGAATCTGAAATCAGATGGGTTTAAAAATGGTAGTCACTTCTTTGAACTTGGACCTAAGTTGTTCCTCCCAGCTCTAAATCTATTATTTTGTTTCATGGAGATATAGATCAAGAATGATAGGACCTTTGGTCAATTTAAAGAATTTTCTGAAGAACTTGATGAGATTATGCAAGTTGAGGAGAGAGATTAGACTTTGGGGACATCTGTTTTCTCAGCATGATGATGATGGAAATGTCCACTTTGAATGATATGGAGTAAGGGAGGGAGTATATATTGAATTTCCTAGAAAGTGTCATTCTAGAATCTAGAATTTTAGCTAAAGAAGAAAGATTTTTTTGGGTTGTTCCACCCTGAAAGTTATCTTAGGGAAAACTCAATTTTGAAAGCTGCCAAGCTTAGAAAGTTTAGGGATCAGACATACTAGAGAAGAAGTTCTTATAGTCCATGAACTTGTACTTTTATTTATTTTTTTTAATGACATAGCTTTGATGCTACTATCCATGTTGAAAATCTAGATATGAGTCAAGACTTTAGAGAATCTCATTCAGTAATTCTAGGTGCATGCCACAAGCCAAAGAGAGAAAATTATCCTTTTGAGGTCAGACTTCAACATCTGATGCAGTTTGTATGATCATGGACATATTTATCTTTATATACACATATACATATGTGTTTATCTATATACAAATATACGTACAGATCAATTTATATTTTTGTTTCTATGATTATATAGATGTGAATATAGACATATTCATAAATGAAAACACATATATGTTTGTCTATCTTTCCTCTATATAATTAAGCATTATAATCTTAAAATACAAGCATCATTTATCATGACATTTAAGATAACCTTTCATTTGCAACTTTTTTTTTTAGCACAAGGTATAGCATTATATAAGTTTGAAATGGAAATTTTTTGTTTTATATTTTTAACCTTCTCTGTGCATGTGACAATGTTTTATTTTTCTTTTCCCATATTGTATTTAAGTTTAAAATAAATAATTTAATTTTTATTTTTAAAGCATATTTTCAAAATATATGCATATGTACTCAAGATTCACCCTTGCAAAACCTTGTATTACAATTCTTTCCCCTTTCTTCCATCCCATTCCCCCAGATGGCAAGTAATTCAATATATGTTAAACATGTGCAATTTTTCTATACATTTTCCCACAATTATCATGCTACATAAGAAAAATCAAATCAAAAATGAGAAAGAAAATAAACAAAATCAAGCAAATAATAACAACAAAAAGTGAAAATACTATGTTGTGATCCATATGTAGTCCCCACAGTCCTATCTCTGGGTGCAGATGGTTCTCTCCATCACAAGACCATTGGAACTGGCCTGAATCATCTTGCTGTTGAAAAGAGCCATGTCCATCAGATAATCTTATTCCTGTGTACAATGTTCTCTTAATTCTACTCACTTCACTTAGCATCAATTCATGTAAGTCTCTCCAGGCCTCTCTGAAATCATTCTGCTGATAGTTTCTTATAGAACAATATTATTCCATCACATTCATATACCACAGTTTATTCAGTCATTCTCCAACTTATGGGCATCCATCCAGTTTCTAGTTCTTTACTATTGAAAAAAAGAGTTGATACAAACATTTTTGCAACATTTTCCCCTTTTTAATGATTTCTTTGAGATACAGGTCCAATAGAGACACTACTGGATCAAACAGTGGTAGCCCTTTGGGCATAGTTCCAAATTGCTCTCCAGAATGATTGGACCAGTTCATAACTCCATCAACAATGTACTAGAGTCCCTGTTTTTCCACATCCCTTCCAACACTCATTATTATCTTTTCCTGTTATCTTATCCAATCTGAGAGATGTGTAATACCTCAGAGTTGTCTTAATTTACATTTCTCTGATCATTAGTGATTTAGATAATTTTTTCATATGACTAGAAATGGTTTTAATTTCTTCATCTGTTAATTGTCTGTTCATATCCTTTAACCATTTATCTCAACTTTTATGAACTTTGCAACTTTTATGGATAATGTAATTATTTCTTTAATTTTCCAGTAGTTAGTCAATCCTCATCTTTTTTCATTTATTCCATTTTCACCATGTAGGTATAGGATGATTATATTCAAAATTAAATTGCATACAATTCATTTGTGGGAAAAATTTTTGGGTAATTCTTCAGGACGATAGGAAAAATATAGGATGATTTAATAACCTAGATTTGAAATCAGTTAATTTAGAATCTTTCCAAACGTGTTATTCATTTTAGAGATGAAGGATCTAAGGTAACGTGTGTGTGTGTGTGACTCAGTAGTCAAATCCTTGACTTTGAGCTACATAGTCCTCAAGTCTAATCTGAATCATAATGTCATACAATTAGAACTGCAAAAAGCATTCCAGGTTACATACTCCATTCATCATTGTATAGATATGGAAACAAAATTCCAGAGAAGTTATGTGATAAACCTTGTTTACCTTAAAAGGATTATATTCAGTTCTACAGCCTTGTTTGCTTGAAAACATGAGTTTTTAAGTGCTACTTTCTATTATTTTAGATCATGCATTTTCTAAGTGCTTATGTTATTCTTTATGACTTTTTGAATCTTAAAATGTCTAACTTGAAAGGAAGTATTTAATATGAACAAAATTTATGAATGTTATTTGAGCTGAACATTTTCTATGAAAGAAAATCAGTTTTAAGAAGATGATTAAATGTATTTGGGAAGAGAAAAGAACAGAAAGACCAGAAAGAGGAAGGGAGTCATTTCAATTAAGGGAAAAGACTAACATTGATAAGTGGCTATAACTTTAGCCAATCCAAAATATTCCAGTATCTGGTAAAATCAGAGATCTCTTAGCTACTTTAAGGAGACATTTTTTTTTAAAACTTTATCAGAACCACCATTTCATTTTCTAGAGTGTATGTTTGTGTGTGTGTGTGTGTGTGTGTGTGTATTTATGTTTTTAGATTTCTACTTTCTAAGTAATTATATTTGACTGGATACATATAACATATCTGTTCGTTCACTGACCAGAAAATTGGGGCAGAGTTCTGCAAACATGGTCTGAACCTTAATTAGCACAGGGCAACTATAACTTTGCCATGTGCCTATGCTTCTTGCAGTCTTCCATAGCAGTAGAATTCTACTTCTGTGGCTCATTTTTTTCTCTATTCGTCAAAAACACATGTTTAAACATAGACTTTATTCTTAATTGTTGCTTAAATCATCTCCTTTCTTGAACCCTCAAACTTGTCTCCAGCAGAATTATTCCTTCTTCTGGCTCTGATCAGGAATATCACCAAACTGCATAACTCGAGAGGAAAAACAAAGATTTAAGGGGTCATTTTTGAACACTTTTGGTTTCTTGTAAAGTATAAGTTGTTCATGGCAGAATTGAAGAAGTTCATTCCTGTGCAAAGGCTGTTTAAAAACTACATTGGGACTTTCTTGTCATTTGTTTAACCCTCCATTAATACTGAATAGCAAAAGAATGATGTAGAAATTGGGAAATGCAGTTTTTGGAAAATGCAGAAGAAACTTGCCTTCTTGGAAAGTAGAGGTGTGATTCTGTGTGTGTGTATTCTAAATGACAGAAATTTATTCAGTGACTGTCAATGATCCTTTTTCTGGTCCATTCATTAGCAAAACAGCCTCAAATTTGAATGAAAGTTTCTTTTAAGGATGAGGGGCTGTCTTGGATAAACCACTGAGCAATGCTGAAAGTCCACTGTGGAGAGTACAGAATTTGGACTCCTCATGATCTGGCACAAAACTTAATGTCATTTATACTTCTAGACCTTGAGTCAAGAGTACCTGAGTTTAAATCTGGCCACAGACAATTATCAGCTATTTGACCCTAGGAAATTTATAATTTCTGTTAGCCTCTGTTCCCTCCTCTGTAAAATGGGGATAATAGTAGCTTCTTTCTCCCAAGGTAATTGTGGGGATGAATAGAAATAATATTAGTAAACTGCTTAACATAACCAAAAAGGTGGTATAGAAATACAATTCTTCTTATCATTGTTATGATTATAAGTATTATTCATTTGTGCTTTACCATGTACTACCTTCCTCTATTGTTACTTAAATGGTTCATGTGTTTATGAGAGGCAACTTGGTGTAGAAAGATTATTAATATTAGAACCAGGTGATTTAGGTTCTATAACCAACCATCTATTCTACTAACTTCCTGTGTGTGTGTTGGACACTAGATTGATCACTTTGTTCAATTAAAAAATATTTACTGAGTACTATGTGCTCTCTAAGTCTTAATTTATTCATTCATAAAAATGTTGAACTAAATTATCTCAAAGATTTCTTCTGGCTCCAACAACCTAAGGTCTAAATCTCATGGTACTATGGCCAACATCTTGTTTCCCCTGATAAGTGATAGGAATCATGTCTTATTTTTCTCCCATATCCTCGTTAGCATCTCGCACAATGACTTATATGTAGTAGATGCTCAAAAAGTACTTGAACAGTGAAGAAAAGTAGAAGAATACAAAAGGAAATGGAATTAAGAAGCAATGCATTACATTAGCTGGCTGTCTAATGGATTGAAGCTGTCTTGGGATATCCTTGCTTGAGACATTCCTATGAACAGAAAAAAATAAGATTCTTCTGGGAATTCTTAAAATTATAATTTAAAACATTAATATTTAACTACTTTTTTCTTTTGAATATGGATAACTTTTATTTACTTCCTGCTGTGAACCATAATGATTCTTAGTCTGAAGTTTTATAGTTTTAGCACTTTTAGGGTTCCAGAGATAGAGTGTTTAGAGTGCTTTTTCATTAGAATTTGAGTTTTTTTTTTTCTGTAATCTTCTTTTAAATGCTCAGACATGGCTGAGAAGGAAATACAGCTGAATCCAGTGGGAGAAAAAGCACGGAACTGGAAAGTTTTATTTCTCCCCACCATTCTTATTTTAAGAAATTACAAATAAATAGAAGAGGAATTTTTTCTAAAGCTTTATACTTATTTTCCAGTAACAACAACAAAAAATTCCTGAGATAGATATTTAACATGCACTGCTACACATTTTAAAAGTTAAGGGCAACATCAAATCAATAATAAGATTTTTATTGCAAGCTAACTAGCTAATTTCTTTACATTAATTTGGAAGTATTAATAGGGGAAATTAGGTAAAAGTTTTTCTCCATTAATTTTTTTTCACCTTTGGGCAAGTCATTTTCTATTGTTGATATTCACATTTTTTCTTCATCTGAAAAGCTAGCAAATAACATTTTTCTTTCTTCTTCTTCTTTTTTTTTTTTTAATAACAAAGTCACAGGAGCATTGTAAAGATAGATAAAGAAATGGCTCTAGAAGACTATTGTCACTTGTCATATATGTTCAAATTATGTGATCACTAGGGACCAATCTAGTTCTCAAAGCATATGACAAAATGATTCATTTAGGGGGTCTTAGAAAAAGCAAAAAACAAATGTAGTAATTATATAGAGATGACCTCCCTTTTTTCTGCTGATTATCTCTCAGATTCTACCTGGAGCCCAGATTCAAAAAATATATATTGCTTTAATTTCCATCTCAAGGAATCTTGTGCCTCCTAGATTTATCTATTGTAAACAGAAATCTAGGATTTTCATATAAACAAGAGCAAAATTGTTTAGTTTTAGGGAAAAATGATAATATAAAAAGAATTCAGCAATAGATAGCACATGCTGTCACTTTAATTTCAACCCTCAATGTATCTACCTGATACCCATTTTCTCTTTTCTACATGTTCTCTTCACTCCCTTTTTCTTTTCCTCCTAAGTTGGAATCTTGTCTTTCTCCACTCCCCATTCTACTTACATATCAAGGAGACTAGAAGGCAGTTCCACTGCCTCCTCATAAATTCTTTGCTCTCTCAATCCATTAAAAAAAAAAAGGCAGTAATGAGAGGCTTTCCTGGACTCACTGGGAAAATGGCTCTTCCCAAAAGCCCTCTGTGTCCCATCCCTGTTTTTACACAGAGGCCATAGAAAGAAGGGAGGGCAAGCTGCTCCCCCAATTTTGTCAGGCACCTTCATATAAATGCTGAGGGTTGAGGTTCTTTTGGAGCTTAGAACTTTTCAGCAGTATTGAGCAAAATACAGCAGCACTGTGAGAAGGGAAAAAAAAATCAGGCTGGAGAAGGCAGCCCTTAAACCAGAACATACCTTGGGTCAGGGATCAGTGGAAAGGTTCTTGGTGGCCCTTTCTGCTTTTGTTTCTGCATCCCTGACCCTTAATGCCATGCCTGGCACATAAAGAAATACCTTATGTCCTGACTGGCCCATCGGGCAATCCTTCTGCCTAGCTTTGGATAGGAAAAAATACATATCAGTAATTATAGTTATTATATATTTTCAATTCTTATATATGTACATATCTACATATATATTTTAAACTTTTTTTCCAATGAAATTGTCACCGTCAACAAAAATGAAAGTCACATAGCATATTCATTAATTGACAATAAGGAACTCTGTTCTTTCTCTTTTTTCAAGGCAATTGGGATTCAGTAATTTTACACATACATACATATATATTTATAAACTTTTTTTTTATTATTATATATATATTATAAACTTTTTTCAATAAAACTATCACTATCAACAAAAATGAAACTCACATAGTATATTTTCTAATTGACAGTAAAGAACAACAACAAAAAAGACAGTAGCTCAAACCTTTATGAAGTAGCTTTGGCAGCTAGAGAAAGGGTATTCTGATTTCTGGGACACCTCAGATTGTCACAAGAACTTTAGCTGCTACTCCTACTATCTCCTTTTGATGTACTGGTCTATAGTTCTGCAGGATGTTAACAATTTTTCTAGCTATTCTGGCACCTTCTAGATTTGGGAGGGAATTATTGACTAACTTCATCTAGTCTCTCTATATTTTTCTCCATCTTCTCTTCCATTCCCCCTTACTTTTATGTGTCACATCTTTTCTCTATGATCTTTTTTTGAAATTTCTACTCACCAATGACTACTCAATGAATTAGATCCTAAACTGGGGTGGTATCTCCAGTTTAATTGAATTCCATTTAACAAATCTTTATCCAACACCTACTAAGTGGAAAGCACTTTTCTAGGAGTTAGGCACCCAAACCCCAAACAAAACCCCTGTCCTCAAGAAGCTTATATTCTACTAGTTAAGTTTTTTTTTTTTAATCATATTATAGAATTAAATAAATATAGAGTGTAACAAAAGAATTTCATGAATGAGTATTAGTAGTGGGGGAGGAAGGAGATCAAGAAGTCTCATGTAGGAGGAGAGCATGTGAATTTTACTTTGAAGAAAACTTGGTTGGAATTTTATGCACTGGACTTGAGGGAAAATGCATTCTAGGCTTTAGGAGTCAATGTACAAAGACGCAATGGCAGACGATGGATGCTATGTATGGAGAATAACTATTTTGACTTGAATGAGTTATGTATGGAGAGGGAATAGTGTGACAGGAGACAGGAAAATACAGGGAATTAAATTGTAGAGAACTTTTAAGTGTTAGGCTATAAGATTCCTGTTTTGTTTTAAAAACAATTAATAGTTATTGAAAAGAAAAAATAGGAGTCACATGGTAAAAAAAAAAAAAAAAAAAGGTACATTTTGGGAACACCTGGCAACGGAATAGAGGAAGAATTGTAAAGGAGGTCAGGGAGACCAACTATGAGGCTATTATAATTGAACAGATAAAAAGTGATGATAGTCTGAACCAGAATAGATGTTATGTGAATGGAGAGAAGGGAACTGAAGTAAGAGATATTGTGAAGATTGGAAAGAGACTGGCAACCTTGGATATGGCCTCTGTATATCTCTTATACAGGCATGTGGCATTTTTTGTTATTGTTGTTCAGTTTTTGTTTGTTTGTTTGTTTGTTTTTTACTGCATTTGGAGTTTCGTTGGTAAAGATACTGCTGTGGTTTGCCATTTTCTTTTCCAGCTCTTTTTACAGAGGAGGAAACTGAGGCAAATAAATGAATTGCTTAGGGTTACACTGCTAGACAATGTCTGAAGCCAGATTTTATTTGGGAAGATTAATTAATTAGGAAGATGAGTCTTCCTGATTCCAGGCTCAGCACTCCTACAACTACACCACTTAGCTGTTCTTGCAACATTTACAACTTATTTTAAATCCTCCAGTTTCTAACACAGTGCTTAGGATATAGTATCTGATAAGTGTTTATTGATATAATGGATAGATCTAAGAACCAGGAAGACTTCATTTTGTGACTGTGAGAAAATCATTTATACCCTCAGTAGTTGAGATAGCTCTCCAAGATTAAAAGTCACAAAGAAGGCATCCACTTGCATTAATAGAGAAGTTGGGAATTTCCTATAATAAGGAAGTCATAGGTCTAATTCCAGTTTCTATGAACACATTTTTATAGTCCTTTATGGTCTGAAAACTTATTTCTATTAGAAATAAGCAAAATTAAAGAAGTGACATAGTTCTGTATCCATTTTAGAGACGGGGTTGTTGTTGTTGGTCCTTCATTCTGGAAGAGGACCATGATATAAGGAGGGCACACCATGACCTGCAAGTGATTGGATTTAAGTGAGGGAGGGCTGGGCAAGATCATCAGCTTCTGGAGCCATCTGGGTTCAGTAGCAAAATAAAGATCAGGACAATTGGAGACAACACTGGATGCAAAGAGAGAACTTGGTCTTACAGACTCAGAAAGGAACAATGACTTGTCATAAATGGGATATGCAAATGACATTGCCATTAGTGTAACTAATTAGTGCAATTATTAATTGGGATCGTACAGCTCTGCATTAATGGGGTGGGTTTGAAGTACCTTCTAATTTATATAAATATACTTTCAATTTTTCCTTTAATATTTATAAAAATGTTCAGAAGTTTAAAAATATTGAACTGCTACAAAAAGGTACAAATAGATGGCCTAGACAGTGAAGGAGAGAAAAATTGATGGAGAGGGAGTAGGAAAAAGAGAGAACAAACTGAAGTCATGAGAAGACCAAATAGAAAAAAAAGTTTGCTTTGACTATTACTACCAATACAATAAGCTATTATAGTTTAAATCAGTTAAAAGGAGGCTACCCTTTACTTTAAACTGATTTCCCAAAAGATCTGACAATTGATGGCACTAACAGGGTTTCAGACTTAGAAGGGAATTAAGAAGTCAGATTTTTTTTTCCCCTGTCATATTTTTTTTCAGTGATTCCAGCCACTTCCAATTCTTTGTGAGTCCATTTTGGAGTCTTCTTGGCAAGGATACTGGAATGGTTTGCCATTTCCTTCTGTAGCTTATTTACAGATGAGGAAACTGAGGCAAACAGGGTTAAGTGACGTGCTATACAAGGTCATACAGTTAGTGATGTGTTTGAGGCCAGATTTGAACTTATGAAGATTTGACTCCAAATCTAGCTCCATCTACCTGCTTTTATTTTACTAAAAGTCTTCTCTATAATATATATCCTTGACGATACCTTTCTTGAAGATTCTCCTTGAGCAGAAGTATTTTTTTTCCTAAGATACTCTTTTCTACTTTTGAATAGGTTACATTGTATTTCCTTCCATTGAATCTAAATTTCTCTTTCCACTTCTTCCCATATATCTTTATTCTGCCATTTGGGTCTAAGTGGAAAGTCTAGTCTCTCTTTCCTATGCGATCTCTTTAGATGTTTTCTCAGAAGATCTTTATCTATTATGTTTTTTATTCCACTCATCATCCCACCCTGCAGGACACACTGCATTTTGTCTACATCTTTCCTTATAGGAGGTGCCCACAATGGAAACATCCTGATTAATCAGAATACATTATCACCTTCCTCTTTCTAAAGACTATGCCTCTTTCAATGTACTCTTGGAATTCAGAGAAATGTTATTAGTGAATATATGTTTTGTAGGAAGCTGCAAGTAAAATCGATACTTTGTGTTTGAAAACATACTAGTAAAGGATCTGAACCTATATCTCATGATTTGAATAGAAAAGAAAATAGAATCTGCCAATTTGGCTTTACCACATTTCAAAATACTATGTTAAAGACATTTTAAAATTTGGATAATTGTAAATTGGAGATCCATGTATGAAAGTGCCACATGCATAAAAAATAGCATTATCATATTGAGATGTCATTTATACCCTTTATTGGAGTTCAGATTTAATAAAGGTGATTCTAGGTAATGAACTAATAAGTGTGACTGCTGTAAATGATAGGATCTGACTTGCTCTACTGACAGCAAATGTGTTTTGTAAGAAAGCTCAGTAATGAAGAACATGCTAATGGTATATCATTATATGCCCTGTTTTTATGTTAATTTTCTAAATGTTAATGCTTCATTTGTTTGCTTTCAATCTCTTTAACTTTTATCATTAAAAATCTTCCATATTAGAATCTCCATTTCAAGCTTTGATGATAGAACTCTGACCCTTTTTTAGATAGTGAGGGAAGAGTCTGAATTCTTGTTAAAAAGAAGCAATGCAAATAGAAACAGGTCTAAATTCCCTGCAGGATATTAGATGACACCTTCGAGAAATCTTTGACTGGTCTCCATAGGGTAATTAGTTGGCATATGTGGAAGTACATCAGTGATTTATTCTTAGCAGACCAGCTTAGAGTGAAGAATGGCAGTGGTAGGAAGTTGGGAGGGGGTGTGAGAGAGTGGGATGGGGTTGGGGGAAAGACAAACCAAATATTTGTCCTTCAGGTTTTAAGGTTTGTAGCATAATTATTCAGAAAGAAAAACTGGCAAACTCTTAATAACATTTAAATATGTGGTCAAGAATTTCAATCAGAGGCAGTTTTCTATTGGTTCTGAGGTGTTTTTACTGGTAACTTTTGAAGAAGAAGAATTAGTGGTATATTTGAATCATCAACAGTTTTTTGTGGTACTGATTGAAAAGAACACCAAACTTAAAGTCAACAGGACAATTCCAAAAATCAGCTCTAATACTTCTCAGTGGTAGGCAAGTCACATCAGTTCTCTATGTTTCAGTTTTCTTATTTCTAAAATGAGGATGATAATCTCTATAGTTTCTTTCTCAAAAGGTTGTAAAGAAAAATGTTTTATATACCATGAAGGTCTAAGGGCTATCATTGCTTCTTTTTAAATATTTTATTTTTCCCAAATATATATATAAAATCTTAAACACTGCTTTTTAAAAATTTTGAGTTCCAAATTCTTTCTTCCTGCTACCTCATTGATAAAGCAAATGATTTGATATAGTTTATACACATGTAAAACATATCATGCAATCATGTAAATTTTGCAAATCATATAAAACATATTAGATATGTTGTGAAAGAAAACACAAACTAAAAAAAAGGAAACCCAAGAAAAAAAGTATGCTTTGAGTTGCATTCAGACTTCATCAGTTCTTTCTCTGGAGATGGAGATTTTTCATCATAACTATTTAGGAATTGTCTTAGATTATTGTATTGCTGATAATCGCTAAGTCATATACAATTGATCATCATACAATATTGTTATAACTGTGTACATTTTCCTTATTTTGCTCATTTCAATCCATGTAAGGCTTTCCAAATTTTTCTGAAAGTATCATGATTGTCATTTCATATAGCACAATAGTGTACCATCACAATCATAAATTTCAATTTGTTTAGCCATTCCCCAATTGATGAGCACCCATTCAATGTCCAATTCTTTGCTACCATAAAAAGAGCTGTTGTAAATAGGATTGTATATATAGAATATTTTCCTTTAAAAAAATCTCTTTGGGATATAGACTTAGTAATAGTATTTCTGGGTCACAGATTTTATGCAGTTTTGTGCCTTTTGTTCATAGCCCTAAATTGTTTTCCAAAATGGTTTAATCAGTTTACAATATCACCAACAGTACAGTAGATGTCTCAATTTTCCCACAAACTCTCCAACATTTGTCCTTTTCCTTTTCTATTATATTAGTATGTAATTAATATGTAATGTGGGGAGTGGTACTTCTGAGTTATTTTAATTTGCATTTCTCTCATCAATAGTGATTTAGAGCATTTTTATCATATGATTATACATAGTTGTGATTATTTCATCTGAAAATTGCCTGTTTATATCCTTTGACCATTTATCAATTGGGAAATGGCTTTTAATTTTTTATAAATTCGACCCAGTTCAATATATATTTGAGAAATGATTCCCTTATCAGAAAAACTAATTGTAAATTTTTTTTTCATAGCTACAGTGACTAATTATGTATTTCCCTCTATCCTATTCCCTATTCCCACCCCAATTTTGTTTCCTACTCTTTTTCCTTTTACCTTGCCAATCTTCAAAAGTTTTGTTTTCTTATTACTGCCTCATTTAATCTGCCCTCCTTTTCTCCAACCCTAACTCATTTAAAAAAAATTTTCCTCTCTCCTACTTTTCTGTAGAGTAAGATAGATTTCTATACCTAATGAAATGTTCCCTTTTGAGCCACTTCTGATGAGAATAAAGTTCAAAGTCTCTTCTTGTCCCATCTTTCTCTCTACTGTAAATGCTTTTTGCACGCCTCTTTTATGTGAGTTAACTTACCCTATTCTGACTCTCTCTCCAAGAGCATTTCTTTTTCTTACCCCTTAATTTTATTTTTTAGATATCATCTCATCGTATTCACCTCACAGCCCTGCCTTCTATGTACATTCCTTATTGCCCTAATAATTAGAAAGTTCTTAGGAGTTACAAGTATCATCTTCCCAAGTAGAATTGTAAACAGTTTAACCTTATCGAATACCCTTGATTTCTTTTTCCTTTTTGTCCTTTTATGCTTCTTTTGGGTCTTGCATTTGAAGGTCAAATTTTCTATTCAACATCTGGTCTAGATATCGGTAGATCTATAATTAGAACTGTCCATGTGCAAACTAGTTATTATAACGTTATTCTCCCTTTTTGGCAATTTTACTGCATTTAACTTTTTTTTTTGTTTCCTGAGGCTGGGGTTAAGTGACTTGCCCAGGATCACACATCTAGGAAGTCTTAAGTGTCTGAGACCAGATTTGAACTCGGGTCCTCCTGAATTCAGGGCTAGTGCTCTATCCACTGGGCCACCTAGCTGCCTCTACTGCATTTAATTTAAGATAAAATCTTATTGCTTTACTAAACTTATGGAAAGTTTTCTTGCTAAAACTTTGGTATTTTATCTTCTTTCCTAGAAAAAAGGTGGAGCAGAATGCTTGCTCTGGCAAATCAATTTTAAACCTGTTTTTCTCCAGCTACCTTGGAGAGAAATGGAAGATAAGTTCTAGAGTATAATTGAGGGCAAAAAGTAGATACTTTGGAAACAGATCATGAATTCTCTTACTTTTTTGGGCACTTAGGGGACTTCAGAAGCAGGGCTAAGAAAATAGATGATTATAAATAAAGAAAACATCAGTAGTTGAAGTAGGGTGTCTGTCTGTCTATCCTCCAAGAAACTTAGCTTTGAAAACTGGCGTTTTTCTTTCCAAATAATGTAAAAAAGGGATATTTTATATAATATACTGTTGTACTAGTTTCTTTTAGTTGTCCTGCTTCAGTTTCCCTAAATTGTTCTTCCTCAATTCCTTAATTGTTCTGCCTCAATCCCCCTGGTTGCAACCCTGCATCCCTGGCATTCCAAAAGATAAAACTCCAGATGTCCTATCTCTGATACCTAATTGATATCCTCTATCTCTAAGTTCCAGACTTTCTGTCTCTAACTACCCCTTTCTTTTCCAATTTATATAGAATTTATAGGCCTACCCCCAACCTGTCAGAACTGGATTGATGGTCCATTTCTGGAAATTCCTGGGCTCACCAATGCTCTAACTCTACCCATTGCCCTTGTCTCCCCTGATCTTGGAGCCACATATATGAAAATCATTGGAATCTCATATTTGATGCTGAATGCTTTGAGAATGATTTTGATCCCAGAAAAATCTCTCCCTCTCAGAAATCCAAATAAAATATCAAAAACTCTTTAATATCTATCTTGCCTCAGTTTCTCCAGCATTACAATACATTTTTTTAAAGACTGGATCTAAGATTTCAACAGTGTTGGTAACTCCCAGTTAGGAAACCCTTCACCAATGCATATTGGCATTTGCTTTGTAACAGAAGAGTCTCAGAAAGTTGCCTGGAACAGTTAAACATTATATGATCTATTCAGATCTTCCTGCTCCAAGGCTGGCTTTCTTTCCACTCCACCAAGCAGCATCTTCGTAATTTTGACCTACTGCTGCTGATGGTTCAATGGAAAGAGCAAAGGGATGGAGTTAGGAAGATTGATGTTCCAATTCCACCTCAGGGACTTTCTATCTGTGTGACTCTAGGCAAGTCATTTAATCTCTTTTAACCTCAATTTCTTCAAATATAAAAAGATATAATAATAACATCTATTTCCCAATGTTGTGAGGATCAAGATTAAATGCTTATTGATGAATTGATTGACCAGATGGTTTACTTTACCCTCTTTTAATTTTAGTCTTGTGTAAAAATATGTCTATTTATTGAGAAGGAAGCAAGAAAATGGCAACATGGAATGATAGTTAGAACACTGACTGGACTTGGGAGTCAGAAAGTCCAGAGTTCAAATCTTGCCTAGATAACTTTATAGATGTGTGATCATGGACAAGTCATTTCACCTCCTTCTGTCTCAGTTTTCTCATATGTAAAATGAGAATAATAGTATCTACTTCATAAAGTTCTTATGAGGATCAGATATAAAATGCTTTGCAGGCCTTAAATCACTATATAAACATGATTATTATTACTACTAATAGTACTTAACGGATTGAAATAATCCAGAGTATTTTTAGGATTAGATTCAAGACTAAAATTCAAATATATATATATATATATATATATAGTGTTCTCTTTCTTCATCCCTCCCTTTCTTGTCTCTTTCTCTTCATCCCTGCTTTCCCTCCCCATCTCTGTCTTTCACTATCTCCTTCTCTTCCCCTCTCTGTGCTTATTGAAAGAAATTATAGCGTCCCCCATAATTCTGTCCATAGTGGATAAGCAATACAACCTTGTTACCTTTGGCCGAAATTGTAAACTGATAATGGGGAGGAGTGAGATACTCTTATTATCATTTGACAACCAACCTCAACTCCAACATACTAGCAGATAGTATTTAAGGAGAGTTTTTAAGAAAGGATTTAGGATTACTTCTTTAGAAAGATTTTTGAATCTTCTTTATCCTAACAGGTACAGAGCTATAGTAGACATGATTCTCCCACATTTGGATTGGATATAAACCTTGATCATATCCAGGTTTTTGAAAGTAAAGAAAAAATAAAAATTTTGTAGGAAACCCCAAAAAAGTACATATATTTTTATTTTTTATAGATTCCCTGCTTTTTCAAATTCCTAGATTAATTTCTTGATGTGGTCTAAGAATTCAGGAATTTGGCATATGTTCTCTTAAGTGTGCTGGACTAGTCTTTGACTTTTATAATAGACAAAACCTTAGTCCTCCAATTATATTACAAGCTCATATTACAAATTCAACATTTTTTTTAGACCATAAGATTTATTGGCCTATAATTGGGTGAAATGACTAATTTTTTCTTTTTTTTTAAATTTATTTTATAAAAAAAAAACAATAAGAAAAGAGAAAACAAAAAAGAAATATCAAAGCAAAAGTGAACATTGTCATGTGCCTGGTAGAAAATTAGGGAGGATTTAAAATATATAACAACAAATACCAGTTCAACAAAGTATATATATTAATCGAAGAAATTATATTCATGAATGTCCATCTTTTCTTTACTTTCCTGGAAATTGTTATTTTGCTCTGTGCTGCACAACTTTTTAACTTTATTCATTTTTCCTCCTTTCATTTCCCCTAGCACTCCCAAAGTTAAGAAAAGATATGTGTATATATACTTTTGTAGATATATACTTTTATACATACACTCATACACACACACACACACACACACACACACACACACACACACACACACACACACACTCTGTTCCTCCTTCTGACCCCCACATATCTTTCCTATCACTGCTGACTGTTTTAATTCTATTCCTTAATTTGCTTTGCTATTACTAAACTTTCCTCTAGGATCCCTCTCATCTTCTTCCTTTAATCTTTGTTTTTCCCCTCCCCTCTACTCATTTCTTAATTCTTATTTATTTATAGATTTTGAAGGGCATTATACCCTTCATGATATATATATATAGATGTGTGTGTGTGTGTGTGTGTGTGTGTATGTGTGTGTGTGTGTAGGGTTGCTTATTTAACCCATTGCCCGTGTGAGTAGGTTTTCAGAATGATAAACCTTCTTCCCTCCTCTAATGCCTCTATGTCTATCTTCTTCTGCACCTTATTTGTATAACATAATTACTGTTTACCTTAACTCTTTCTTTTGAGCTACCCAATTGATGATGTTAGTCTTAAATACATGGTACACATTTCCCATAATTAAAAAAAAACATAAGCAATCTGTCTATGTTGAGTTCTTTGAAATTGATCTTTGATATTAGCTCTTCTTATATGTTAAATTTTCTATTAAGTTTGGCTTTGGTTGATAGAAAGTCCTGAAAATTTGCAAGTTCAATGAATGTCTATTTTTTTCCTCATTCATTATTTATAGATAATTTTGTTGGAAAAGATATTTTTGGCCTCAGACCTAGTTCTTTTGATGGTAGATATGCTTCCAGGACCCGTGATCTTTTATTATGGCTGCTGATAAATTCTGTACAATTCTAATTTAGCTCCAACATATTTGAATTGTTTTTTTCGTTGTTTCTTGCAAAATTTTCTCTTACATCTGGGGTTTTTGAAATTTGGCAATAATATTCCTATGTGTTTTCTACAAAGCATGTTGTTGAAGTGATGATTGGAGGAGTTTTTCTATTTCTACTTTCCCCTCATGTTCTATCATCCCAGCGGATTTTCTTGGATTATTTCTTGCATTATTGTATCAAAGGTCTTTTTTTTTGTTACATTTCAATTATTCTTATATTTTTTTCTTCTTGATCTGTTCTCCAAATCTGTCGATTTTCTTATAAGATGTTTCACATTCTGTTCTATTTTTTCATTGTTTATAATCTGTTTTGTTATTTTTTTGGTCTCTCATAACTTCACTGGCTTTCTCTTACTCAATTCTAATTTTCAAAGAGTTATTTTCATCTTTAAAACTCTGTATCTCCTTTTCTAGTTGGTTAACTTTTTTCATATTCTTATTTTTCTTGAATGATTTTTAAAATAATTTTCTCCTCAAAGTTGCTCATTTAATTTTTAATTCTTTTTTGAGTTCTATAAATTCTCTCTGGCAGGGAGTCATTTCATATTACTCTTTGGGATAGAAGCTTTTTTTTTTTTTTTTTTTTTTTTTTTTTTTTTTACTTCAGTGTCCTCCTCTGAAGATGAATCCTGATTTTCCCTGTTCCTATAGTAAGTTTCTGTGGTGTAGTTCTTTCTTCTTTGCTGGTTCATTTTTATTTTTTTTTAATAAGAGGTATTAGTACAAGCACGTCTAATTGTGGGATGGGGTGATGTTGCCTCTAGTTTCACTTCAGCTTCCCCTTGGACTAGGATCCCCAAACCAAAAACTCCCACTTTCTGCGATTGCCCACAGCCAGCAGCATCCCTGCCCCACTGTCTCTGAACTCACAGATGTGCTGGCTCCTTCTTGGCCAGGGCCTTGTCCTTGCAGCACAGCTGGGCCTGGCATTCCCAATCATCTGAGGTTCACCCAGTTTTTCCTGGACTCAGACTCCTGATTCCTCAAGCTTTCTAGGAAGTAAAAATCTTTATGATTCCCTCCACAAGCATCAGCCAAACCTAGCCAGCCCCAGAGCTCTCCACTTGATGATCCTGTGGAGCTAGCCCTCAAGGTGTTTGCAAATTCCTCATCTGCCCCAAGTCTTCCTGATTTTTCACTAGTCTATGCTCTCCTTGAGGCACAACCTGTTCTATGTGTGTGGGGAAATCTGGAGAGCACCAATCCATTTACTCTTCTTCCCAAAATCCTCCCAAAAACTCAATTTTCATTACAAATCTTTCTTACAAAACTAGTAAGCAGGTTTGTGGAAAATAAAACAAAACAAATAGACATTGAATCAAACATCAGGCTGTCCTCAAATATTTTAAGAGGTCAATTAATTTTGTTCTGAAAAGAAGACTGATTGAACCATATAAAAATAAACAATTTATCAAAAGTAGATAATAACTTTCTTGAGGTCAGTCATCTGACCAATATTTGCTGAACATTTGGGTAGGAATTGACATCTGAATAAAAGAAAATCTCTTGGACATTATTTTATAAGATGAAAGTTTATGTGAAATCTGATATCTCCAGCAAATAGCAATCTATTTATCAACCAGATCCATAACTGGAGTCAAACAACCAAGGTTTTATCTCAGGGAAATGAAGTTATGGGGTGCCAATTTTAGAAAGTATTTGCATTCTTTCACTAGCCTAGAAACAATAGATTTTAGCATCTAATTATCAAGAATAATTAGTCAAGACAGGAAAATATCAGGTGGCACATTAGGTGAAAACCTTACTCATTTTCACTCTGCTTCCCCATGTGCTTCTTCCACAGTGTTCTCATGCTGATATCCTGGGATTTTTAGCTTATCAACATTGTCCAGTGTAACATCCCAGGTTGGAAATTAAAAAGAAAGTCTTAGATAAGACGGCTAGGCTACATAAATTCTTGGGATATTTCAGATAATACCTGAGCATAATTATTCTGTGTTTTGAAATGAAGCTGTCCTTTCTGAACTATTACTTCCAGAGAATTGTAATGATAATTGACTATAGACTTCACAAGCTCCTAAAATTTAGCGTTTAAAGAGACCTTAGAGATCATTTGTTATAGGAGATACTGTAGAACCAGTGATCTAGAGATGGAAAGGAGCTCAGAGGCCATCTAGAGGAGGGCTTCTTAAACTTTTTCCACTCATGACTTCTGTTTATCCAGGATATTTTAATGCAACCTTGTGTATGTAGATATATAAACTAGATATGATAACAAATCATAAAAATTATTTTAAAATAATTCTTTGGTATACATGCAATTTTATCATTTATTAAAGATAAAGGCAAATTTGAATACATAATGAGATGAATGAGCTTATGTAATTTATCAATTAAATTTTGGTAGAATATTTGATACCTTTTATTGCTTTCAAATTTTTTTCAACCCCCACATTCAGTTACATGACGGTAAATGGAGCATAAACCACCATGAACCAGTTTAATAAGTTTTGATCGACATCAAATCTTCATTTTTATAGATGAGAAACTAAGGACTAGGGAGGTAAATGACTTATTTAAGACAGCATAGGTAGTAAGCTTCAGGGATGGAATTTGAATTCTGGTCCTCTGACTTCAGACCCAAAGCTTTTTCCACATTATTTCCTGTCAATTGACTGATGAGGAATGAAGGAAACAAAGGTTAAGTTACTTGCCAAGGACATATAACAAGCAGTAATCAGAGGTGGAACTATTTGAACCTCAGCTGTGCTGTTACAAATCCAGGACACCTTACATTATGTCATAGTTCCTCTATTCCATATTTAGACTTATCCCTTAGCAATGTCACAGAAGAACGACACACTATTTCTTGAAACATTGCCACAGGACTTGGCTAATGGCAATAGGACCTTAAGGACAATAACCCCCAAGAAGGGCTACATGCCTGATTGACACTTCTACCCTCCCATACTGGCCCTGTTTAATAGTGGGTTCCGGGTCATTTATGAGCTATTCCTCTTTTCTCTACTTCCTCTTTCCCTCTAATTTTTTTGTTTTATCCTTTGTTTTATTCTTCCTCTTTGTCTGTCCATCTCCCTCCCTCCCTGTTCCTATTGTTCCTCCCTACCTCTCCTTATCCTCATTTCTTCCATCTTCTCTTCTCCTCCCCCCCCCTTTCATGACCTTTATCTGCTCTTTATAGCTCCCTTTTCTTAGTTCAGTATTTGCTTGGTTACCTTGCCTGATGTTCTGGCTTATGCTGCTTCTCTTTTTCCTAAACTGACTTTTGTACTAACTTGTAGGTTTTCTCTTGCATTTAGAGTCTGTTTCAGTAAACTCTTTGTATCCTGGTTTTGGAAGAATATTAAATCCAGCCCTGAGGTAGCATGTTCAAGGTTGAATTTGATACTTGTCTAGTTCTTCTGTTTCTCAGCTTTGACTTCCTGCCATAAACCTTGATACTGGCTTAGCATCATCCTGTCACATAGTAGATGCTCAATGAATGTTTATTAACTGATCAATTTCTGAGTGTTGCTTTTAGATTCCCATTTATTCTACTTATTCATTTCTAGTTTCTGACAACTTGTTCCCCCAAGGATCTACCCAGTGGCCAAATGAGCCCCTAAATGATAGAAATAATATACCTATATGACTTACATTTGAATATGACTGGTGTTCTGCCTCCCTTCCTTCCTTTATCTTTCCCTCATACTTTTTAAGATTTTGTATGTTCTTATATTATATTCGTAGGTCAAACATGATTCTAATAAAACCTGAAAGATAGAAAGCAATTCTCAGTCTAGAATCTTAGCCTGTTCTAATATTTTATATCTATACGGTAAGCAATGCAACAATTTTAAATTAAATTTCTTAAGGTCAGCAAAATGCCATTGTTTTGACAATCAGCAGTAATCACAAAACTCTGGGTCCAGATGGCTGCTGTTTACTGGCAATGCTGCGTTGATAAATTCACCAATTAGATAGACATTAATATCATATCCTTTAAGATTCCAAGCACAGCCTGACCTCCCTAGTATGGGGTGATAGCTTGTTTAAACCCTTGTACATGCTTACAGAATATTACACTTCTCATGGAGCAGATTCATCATAGAACCTGTCAAACATATTTATGTGCTGAGCCTTCAATTTGTAAAAAAAAAAATTAAAATTAAAAAAAAAAGGATCTCACAAGAATGATTGAGTAGACATTATCTATGTATGTAAGATCTGTTTGACAAATAAAAAGCATGGGCCTGAAGAGGTAAAAGTTATATAAGAGATGAAGCTGAATGCCAGGTTTTCTCTCTCCAAGATATCAGCACTCATTTTGTCTTTCATATTTATAACTGGATTATCTTTGACTTTTCTTTCCCCGATGTACTTTTGAAAGCCAATCAATGACCAAGTCCTGTTTACTCTGTCTCTGAAGAGATGCTAGCCTTCCCAGCCTTTTTCTATTTCCATGATCAGACGCTTAGGAAAGATCCTCATCTCCACTCCCCATCAGGACTATTCTAATAGCTTCCTAGCAAGTTTTTCTGTCTCTCCTCTCTCCACACACTCATCCATCCATCATCCCAACATTTGCTGCCACTAGACTAATATTCTTTTTGCATTGATCTAGTCATGTCATTTCTTTACTCAAAACTCTTTATTGATTATTTATTGCCTAGTGAGTGAAGTTTAGACTCCTCTGCTTAGTATTCAAAGCCTTTCACCATCTCACACCATGCTACCTTTTTGACCTTTTCTTAAGTTACTACCCTTCATAATGCTCTACCACACGCAGAGGGGGGTAATTCTATATTCCCCGAACAAACTGAACTGCTACATGGAGCCTTTTCTCAGGCTATTTTCTCTGTCTGCAATGTCCTTCTCTTGAAATCCTTCACATCCTTTGAGACTTCACAGAAGTGCAACCGCCTCCTCCATGAAGCTTTTTCCAATTTAGCTTTTTGGCCAAATGACCTTCCTTCTCTGTATTTATGCAAAACATACCAAAAAAACCTCTTTAATGCATTTTTTGGGGTGCAGACTTAGGATTTCATAGGTTTAAGGAAGTCTTTTTGAAGAAACTTCCCTCTATTAATCTACCATTCTGAGAGATGACTTGTCCAGGTTTGCACAGTCAGTTTCTTTCACTGTTAGTATTTAAGCAAATATCTTCCTGACTGTAAGGCCAATTCTTTATCTACTATTTTATTCTGAATTCTGTATCATGTAATATCAGCATCAATTAATTGGCTAATTAATGTTGTCTAATAGTTTTATTCATGTTTCAATCCTCTATTAGCCTACAAGTTCTACGAGGGCAGATTTCTTATCTTATATAAATTTACACTTCCCTCAACAAATATTTATCATTGTTATTATTATATTAGATACCACTATTTTGACCATTGAGTTTTATTTATATATATATGCCTCTTTGATACATATACAGAAATTTCTATAGAAAAAAATTCCTTTCAATGATAATGACAATATATTGTCTTTTGAATTGTGGAGAACAATGAATTTAAGGGCTAGGAGGAACACTAGGAATATTCGAATCCAACATCTTCACTTTAGAGATGAGGAAACTGAGGCAGGGCGATTAAGTAACTTGTTGACAGTGACACTTTTACTCTTCTTCTTGGATTCCAAATCAGGATTCTTTGCCCTAAATCTAAACAAGAACCAAAGAGTAACAGTTATAAGGAGACATATTTCAACTCAATATAAGGAAATTTTCATAACAAATATAATATATCAGAAGTAAAAATTCATGGGACATAGTATGTTTCCATCACTACCAGAAAATAATTGGCCAATTATTGGGGATATTTTAGAGATATTTTTGGCTCAAGGACTTAAGCTCTGGGATTCTTTGCAGTTCTGTGATCCTAAGTTACTTTTGATTCATTCTTAGTAGGGTCTATTTACCTGATTTCCATTTTAAATAACCATATATCTTTATATTAAAAAAAGACAGCTGTCTGGGATCAAGCAGTGCAGTCTGTGTCCCTCAGACCAAAGAGAAGCTAACTGGCCTATCTAGTTATTGAACAAATGTACAGAGCCAGCCTCATTAGTCTCTGTAATTTGAATTTGATTGAATTAATTGTGCATAAACAGTAATGATTTATATGAAACCAGTTTAGCATTATATCAAAGGAAGAACAACTTTTAAACATACTAAACAATGTCCCTAATTTAGTGTGAAAACACTCGTGTTGGTCTACATGCTTCTTCAAATATAACATTGCTAAATAAAATGAAGATTTCATATTTTATAACCCTCTAGTTTCCTCCCTAGATTTTGGTTCCACTATTTTCAGTCTGTGTAGACGAAAATTTCATTCCTATTGATTGTTCAGTGTAGGTGGATGCGGTGGGAGGACATTTTTATTGACTAAATGAAAGATATGCTTCTATGAAAGAGTTGTCATCTGTTATCCTGAAATAGCAATCCTATATTATCCAGGTAGCAGAAAGGCAAAATTTCGTTTTCTCTAGATAGCAGTGGAAGAATATTATCTCCATAGTGACTCAAACTGCTTTTGTTTGAACAATCTCTTTATAGAACTCAGATGTATAGACATATATAAACATGTGAATTATTGATGGCTAAGCCAGGCAGCTGTTTGCATAAAACTACAGTGATGGTAACTACTTATGATGGTAAAATTTTATAGAGATGGTGCCTTTGAAACCTACGGACAAAACATGATGGATGACTCTACCTGACAGACCTGGTAGCACCAAGGAAATTAAATCTTTTCCCCAAGAATGCACAATGCCACCTCAATTTCACTGAATCATAATAAAAGGTCGTGACAGAATGGTCTTGAATTTCAAAGGAATTGAGAGATGTCAACTAGGTTAGGAGGAGTGGAAATGTATGTCAACTTACTAGACCTTTTCAGGAAATACTCAGTAATCAAATTCCAAGATTTAGAAATGTTAATTACAAGAAAAGAGCCATTTTATTTCCTTTTGAAGAAAACTGAATTGTTTTATTTGTTCCCTTTTACTAATAGACTTAAGTATGGTTGAAATGACATAATAATTAGAGCAAGTGGTATGTCCATGGGGCCAAAACAGTTACTTGCACTGACATATTGTGTGTGTGTGTGTGTGTGTGTGTGTGTGTGTGTGTGTGTGTGTGTGTGTGTGTGTATGAATGTGAAGAGAGCAAATAATTAGGAAACCACTTTATGTCTTCATTTTTTACTTATAATTTTGGGGCTAAATAAAATGTTGTCCAAAGAAACCATGCATTTTGTTTTTTACAATCAATGTGAGTTTTTACAAATTTGTTAAAGTGTTTAAATTGATCTATCCAATTGATTCAAATTATACAAATATGTTAAATCTGTTAAAAATCTTTCCTAAGCACAATTATATTAGGGAGCCAGAAAAAATGAAGTGGGTACTTGGATATGGAGCTATTTAGTCACAAAACATCTGGTCTCTGAATTCTCTAATTCTGCTCTTTAGCAAGTAGTTTGCTGTTACAAAAATGACTAACCCTGTC
Source organism: Sminthopsis crassicaudata (assembly GCF_048593235.1). Taxonomy (NCBI): domain Eukaryota; kingdom Metazoa; phylum Chordata; class Mammalia; order Dasyuromorphia; family Dasyuridae; genus Sminthopsis; species Sminthopsis crassicaudata. The sequence goes on from NC_133617.1 coordinate 230,357,204, forward strand.
TGCATCAGTGATATGAAACAACACATTTAATAGAGGGCAGTTTAATATCCTTTTTCACAGAGCAATGTGGAAATTGTTCAATTAACACCAAAGTCAAGGAGACAGATATTAATAAGAGTGTGCATTTATATGGCACTTTAAGATTTGCAAAGTGCTTTAAATATATTCTCTAATTTTATCTTCACAGCTACCTCAAAAAGTAGGTGTTATTATGATTCCTTTTTTTTTTTTTTTTCAGTTGAAGAAACTGAGATAGTTCTAAGTGACATGCTTATCTTTTCATAGAGCTTGGAAATGTTTAAAGCTGGATTTGAATTCAGGTTTTCTTGACACAGGTACAGTGTTCTACAGATAACCTGATAATGCATCAGCCTAATTCAGGATAAAGTATTTTTCTATACTTTTCCCTTCCCTCCCAAGTTGACTGATGACTTTGAGTCTTAATTTATTCAACTGGGACTCTAAAAAACGGAGTCAGTTCTGGATTAATTTCAGAGGAATCTCAGGAAGTAAAGATTTTAATCCTTGGAATAATTTTTCAAAGAACTTGATTAGCTCATATCAGAATCAGAATGTTTATGGGGGAGGGGTTTCTTTAATCTAGACCAGAATCAGAATTTTTTGACGTGGAAGAGATTTCACTAAACACTTAAACTTAGACAAAAAATGCACTTAGCAAATGGTTAAGGTAACCTTAATTTTATCTTCCTTAATGAGGGAGAATCTAAGAACTCCAGAGCCATTTTATTCCATTTATGAAAGTTCCCACTCTCCCTCCTAATATCAATCCTAACATTTTCTCCTTTACAGCTTTCATTTATTGATTCTGGCTCTGCCCTCAGAGGCCACAGAAAACAAGTCTAATCTTTATTTTATTTGAAGACAGCAATCAGAAGAATCCTCTCTTTTTCAGGTTAAATATCCCCAGTTTTTTCAGCCAGTTCTCATATGGCATTACCTGAGTCCCTCCAATTTATTAGGCATCTTTCTCTGTATACTTTTAAGTTTATCAAATCCTTTCTTAATATGTCTCCCAGAATTTAACACTGCTTTGTAGATTTGGTCTGATCAGAGCAGAGTATGATCTATCACTTCCTTATTCCTTATTATAAGGTTTGTTTCTCAGTGCTTCTCAATATTTCTCAAAATCTTTTTGAGATTTTATTAGCTTTTTGTTTAGTTGATTATCACCCTATTGAATTTATGATCCACTTCTTTTTAAACAAATTGCCACTGAAACATGCCTTTTTCATCTCATTTTTGTGAAGTACATTTTTTCTTATTTAGTATTTTATTTTTTCCCAGTTACATGTAAAATTTTTCTTTTTTTAAAAAAGATTTTTTATTTTCAAAACATATACACAGATAAAAGCAGAGTGAAGGTTACATTTTTTCCCCCTAAGGCAATGGAGTTAAGTGATTTGCCCAGGGTCACACAGCTAGGAAGTGTTAAGTTTTTGAAGCCACATTTGAACTCAGGTCCTCCTAACATCAGGGTTGGTGCTCTATCCACTATACCAACCAGTTGCCCCACATGTAAAATTTTTCAACATTTGTTTTTAAAACTTTGAATTTTAGATTCTCTCTCTTCTTCCTTGTCCACCACCCCTTAATGAGAAAGCAAGCTATCCCATATAGATTATACATATGTAGTCATGCAAAACATTTCTATAACAGTTTTTTCTATTTGGTAGTTGAATCAATAGTTTTTATTTACCCAACAATGTAAGTTCATATGGATGATGTGATTTAAATTTCCTTACTTTGCTAGGAGAAAAAAAGGGGACAATAGCAAAAATGTATACAAGATGCATGTTCTATCATTTTTAGAGTTTGTTTTAGAATGGGCCTCATTAAATTACATATTTGTTCTTAGATTAGAATTGTATTAAAACATAATTATTACTTGTCCTATCTAAAATTTTACTATTTTAAGTTCTTTTTCTTCAGCTGCTGTTAAAATACTAAATATATGAGGGAGACAAAACATTTTTATATGTGTTTAGTTAGCTTTGAGAGTTGGATAAGAAAGAGTGATTTTTTTAGGTGGGATCCATATTTGTTTCAGTAGTCTTTCTAAAATGTATGAGTCTTAATTCTTCAACCATGGTAAGTATGGCAGCTTTTTACATATGCCAATATTCCCTTTGCATAGTGCTTTTTCATTTTTACATAGTGAATTTATCAAGAAGGTTGTATTTAGTTTCATTGTTAATTATTATTTTAAGGTTGGTTAACATGCTATCTCTGTCATGCCAATTTTTTTGGCTACTTGACACTCTGGTACTAATTGGCATTATAAGTTTTAAGGTGAGGAGTGTCTTTGGCTGGTTAGCACAGTTAAAGTGCTGAGGTAATGAGGCTAAGGGCATTTGTTTAGTGAGATTTCCATTGTTTTAGGGCTTCAAATTGTATTGTTATGGATTGAGCTGTCTCCAAAATAAATGATGATGATGATGAAATAGAGACAGATAGACAGACACAGAAAGATAGTGCGACAGATAGAGAAAGAGACAGACCCACAAAGAGACAGAAACAGACACAGATGAAACAGAAACAGAGATAGAGAGACAGAGGGGGAGAGACAGAGACAGAGAGAGATGCAGAGAGAGAGAGACAGACAGACAGAGACAGAGAGACAGAGACAGAGACAGAGAAAAAGAGGTGGACAGTCAGACACACATGCATAGACACACACACACACAGAGGGAGAGAGAGAGAGAGAGAGAGAGAGAGAGAGAGAGAGAGAGAGAGAGAGAGAGAGAGAGAGAGAGAGAGAGAGAGAGAGAGAGAGAGAGAGAGAGAGAGAGAGAGAGAGATACTGGGAGACACACAGAAAGAGACAGAGGCATACACAGAGAAACAAATAAAAAGAAGAAAAGGAGGAGGAGGAGGAAGAGTAAGAGGAAAAGGAGAAACAAGAAGCAGAAGAAGAGGAATGTTTCATTATTCATTGATCTACCACTACTGGAAAACAATTCAATGTCCATCTTGATGATGAGTGTGTCAGTAGTTACATCTTCCTATATAAAGAATGACTCATCATGAGATATAGCTTGGAGACCAGGCTATATAGTATTATGAGAAGAATAGAATGAAAGAAGACTGATTTGAAGGTTGTAATAGCGATTAAAATCTATAGAGACTTTGCTCCTCAAAATTCCATTCAAATAAAAACAAATTGAATTCTATTTTCAAACATTTATTAATTTAAGTAAGCAGAGTAGAGCACTGTGCTCAGCAGTAAATGGAATACAATGATGAGATCTAGCACAGTCCCCACTCTTGTGTAATTTACAACTTCATAATAAAACATGTTCACAAAGAATTATAATACAAAATAATATACAAACCATAACGGAATATAAAAGTGCAATAGGGAGATACAACAAGAACTCTCTCTGTCTCTGTCTCTCTGCCTCTGTCACTGTCTCTGTCTCTCTCTTTGTCCTGTGTCTATGTGTGTATGTGTGTGTATATATATGTAAAAGTAGTTAATGGTTGAAGGCTTTATGAGAAAGTAACACTAAAATTGGGTTTTTAAAAAGGGGTAAAATTTCAAAAGTCAAGAGGTATGCATTGAAAGCCTACAAGATGCAGTGAAAAAGAGCAATGGATATGAACTCAGAAAATCTGAACTTTTTATAGAAGCAGGTCATTCTGCTATTTGCTAATGTCATTTTTTTTTACTTTATATATCTTACTAAACATCTCTGGACTTCAGTTTCCTATCTATAAAATGAACCAGTTGGGATAGATGACATTTAAGATCCCTTCCAATTCTAAATCTGTGATTCTGTATAAATAAGGACATTACAAATAGGTACTTAATTTTTTAGAAAGGGATTTTAGGCTTAAATTGATTCCAATGAATAGTTAGTAATTCTAGAAATCTTTTAACCAAGTGGCTGCTCTACTTATTAAAGAAATGGGAGAGGAGTTATAGATTATGATGGAGAGATACTGGCTCCTAGCTAAATATTCCCTACATTCTTTCCTCTATTTACAACCTGGACTAGACATATAGCCTTCCATTTTCCCCATATTCTCTATAGCTTAATTTCTTAGATCCTCCTGAAGGTTGGAGGCAAAATAATACTTCCTCTAATCTCAAATATATGTCATATTTGGTACTCATATTTTTTTGGGGGGTTGCCTATTTTTTTTATTCCTTTAAGGACTTAAAGGAATTAAGGAGACTATTCTTTTAGCATTTAGAAAATTGATTTCTCATTCTAATAATATTATTCATTACTGCTATTTTCCCCTAGATCTACTGTTATGGTAAAGCAAATAGTGAGAATGGGAGACATTACTTTGTTCTTCCAAATAACTAAGAAGAGCTGCCTGTTAAGGGATAATAGGAAGTTCTTAACAAAAGTGTTGACAGCTACAGAGAAATCAAGGATGATTAAGACTGAAAAAGGCATTGAGTGTGAGAATTAAGACCTAATTGATGACACATAAGAAAGATTTTTCAGTAAAGTATTGCAGCTGAAACCTAGATTACAAGAGGCTGATGAAAAAATGGATGATAAAGAAGTGAAAGATTCCTGTATAGAAAACTATTTCAAGAAATTCAAGAGAAAAAGAAGAGAGATAGAAAGGTAATTAAAAGAAATAGCAAAATCAAGAAGAAGCTGGAAAGAAGGAAGGAATTAAGCATTTATTAAGCACCTTCTATGTGTCAGGCACTGTGTTTTACAAATATTCTTTTATTTGATCCTCACACTAATTTTTGGAGGTATGGAAAATAGTTGCTATTATTATTCCCATTTTATAATTAAAGAAATTGAGATAGACAGAGACCAAGTGATTTGACCATTTACTCATTGTGTAAATGTGGAATTTGAAAGGAAGTTTCCATGACTAGGTCTAGCACTCTATCTACTGTACCACCTAGCTTCTAAATTGGGAGGGATAAATATGTTTGTAAGCAAATAAAGAAGCTAGTGGAGAAGGAGAGACTGAATATTCCTTCAGTCATCAACGTGCTAATAAAGGCTATATTACATTGGAGACCATCCTATCATACCTACAATCAAAAAGATCTTAGGATTCTTTACTGGTGAAATAAAGTGGTTGAGCTAGAATACTTCTAAGTTCCCTTCTAGGTATAGATCCATGACCCTATGATTTTTTGAAATTTTATCTTAGCAACCATCAATGAACAAATATTTATCAAGTACTTATGTGTTCAAGGGACTAATCTTGATTAACATGATGTTATTGACTGTGCCCTAAGGGACATATAGTCTAGTGGGTATTGTCTGATTTGAGTTCAGTTGAGCTCTGGCTAGGAGTGAAAATATATTCTTTCTTTTTTTTCTGACTATCTTTTTATCATATACTTTTAAGGGTTCAGAATAACAGAGAGAAAATTAAGTAATCCATTGACTTCACATAGCTTTGGTTATCAGCAATGGAAAACAATTTTATTGTCATAAATAAGTAAAGAGTATGAAATTCTCTCTGATTTTAGCACCTTAGATTCATTAAATCTCATTACTCTTCTCCAACATTGTCAAGCAGCACTCCTGAATTATTCCCCTACATTTCTTATTCCTTTGGGTGCCAACCTTGACTCTGATATTTACTAGCTCTATGTGTATGTATGACATACCTTTGGGGTTACAGGATATGTTATTTTGCCTCCAACCTTTAGGAAGATCTGAGGAATAAGCTTTAGAGAATATAGGAAAGTGGGAAATCCTTGAAGGTTCATAATATGCACAGTTCAGATTATAAATAGAGGAAAAATGTAAGAAATATTCAGCTGGGAACAGGTCTCTCTGTCTTCGGTGGCTTCTCTCCCATTTCTCTAATAAGTAAAGCAGCCACTTGCTTAAAAGATTCCTAAAATTACTGTCTATTAATTGGAATCAATTTAATTCTAAAATCCCAATATGTCTTTCTAAATCAATACTCATCTACTTGTAATGTCTTCCCTATGCAGAATCAAAGATTTAAATACCTATTAGATATTAAATTAAAAATCTCTACTATACATTTTGCCCTTTTTGGCCCATAAAGTTTTACATAAGATATTTCAACTCTACTCTTTGTGCTTTTGCACTGACCGTTCCTTACACCTGAAATGCATTCTCTCCTTACCTCTGAGGCAAACTGTAGAACCTTTTAGCTTCAGATTATTATTCAATTTAAATGTGTTATCATTATTTATTAGGGTTTTATATCTGTAAGTTTTATATCCTTGTATCTGTATATCATGCAAATCCTCTATCTCTAAATCTGGACTATCCTTCACACAAAAAATGCTTAATTTGAGTAGTTCCATTTCATAGTAAATGTTTTTTAGTCCTATTAATTAAACTATCCTGTATTGCCATCATGACCTACTCTCCAAGACAGATGGACGAAGAAGAAAGAATGCTGCTAACAAGATGATAAATTGATCTCATAAAGTAATTGCATTAGTTTAACCCAAGCCAGAGAAGTGAAAGAAGGTGGAAAGGTAATTGTGAGAGGCTACCACATGCTATCAAAGATTTTATTTTAGTAGATACCAAATCTGATAGTGAAATAAGCAAAGAGAAGTCTGAAGGCTGATGGATATTTTCAAGAGTTTTTCAGTCCTTGTGATGGGGAAGTATGGGAGGGAAGAACTTGAGTTATGACTGAATAGCCTTTATTAGTTACCAAGGATGAACTAACTGAAGTAGGCCAAAATGAAGCTGAGGCAAGAAAAATTGTTTCTTTGGAAACTCAAGTGATAAAATAACTAGAATTTTTTAAACAAAAAAAATGCAACTGCTAATGCTAGATGAGGTCCAGACTTCATTCCATATATAAATATACGAACCTAAGCTTACTGTTTTCATTATATTAGTTTTGATATTGTCATTATCTAATTAATAAAATTAAATAAAATGTGAAAAAAATAACTAGGATTTTTGAAGAGCCCAGTAAAAAAAAAGCTGACTCCATATAATATTGAGGAAAATGAGTCTATACAAAATTAAAATAACAGCATGTAGAAACTCAAATCACCTTAGTACTAGCAACTGCAAAGTGAGCCACTATTATAGAAAAATAACCAGGAGATCTTTTTTTTTTAAATGTGACTTGAAGGAAATGCACAGTTCATTAAGGATACTATGACAAATCAGAAATCTTCAAAGATAGCATCTCTTAGTCAAAAGTTTGTTGTCTGCATTGCATATTGTTGTTCCATCTGGCTTTTAGGAAAAAAAAAACAGTTGAGTTCAGCAGTAAAACTTATACAAAATTTTCACTAGAGCTTAGATGAAAAAGAGGCAAGAGAAGAAAACATTATGTTATTGAGGAGTGGTCAGTATTTGAACTGATTGAGGAAGTTGGAGTTCACCCTAAACTAAATATATCCAGATAGCTTTCCTACAGTGGGAGCTGCAGCACTGCTCTCCATATGGTGTGGGTGAGGAGAAAGCTCCCTCAGGAAATTTAAACAGTCCTCTGTGGACACATAACTCACGTTTCATGATGTTAGTTTTAGAACTGTTCCAAAAAATTGGCACATAAAAGCAAAACTGTAGCATTTAGTCTAAGTTGAACAAAAAAAATCACTTCCTTCAAATGGAATGAAGCAGCCCTGTATTCTGGGTAAAATTGCATGTTCTGTATGAATTTGGGGAGTTGAATACTAAAAAGTTTCTTTTTTCTTTTTTGGTAATTGATGTGCTAAGTTGAACTCTTTCCTGTGAGGTATCCTAGCCCACAGGATGATAGATGTAGAGCTGGGAGAGATCCTTACTTTATAAATGAGAAAACTGAGGCACAGAAAGTTTAAAGTACTTGTCCAAGATCACATAGTTAATAAATATCTGAGGTGACATTTGGACTCAGCTGCCATAGCAAAGCTTATATTACATTGCTATTAAATGATGCCAAATGCTTCAATTGGTCTGTATTCATGAAAAACATCCTTTAAGAAACAATGCCAATGACTTTGGCAAAGATTTTGGAACTGATTTTGCATTTGGCTATCTTGTTCCAAAGTAGTCATTCACACAGATGACCAATTAATTTTCCTAAAGTACAAGTCTGGCTGTGTCACTTCCCTACTCCATAAATTCCATTGGTTCTCTATTATCTCTTGTATATATAAACATAAACTCTTTTGTTGTTTATATAAAGTCTTTTATAAGTTGGTTGACATAACTTTCCAATCTTATTATGTTATTTACATTTCCACCTTCTATGATCCAGCCAAACTGGCTTTCATCCCTCAGACAGGATATTTCATTTCTAGCCTCCATGTTTTTGCATTGACTGTCCCCTGAAATTCACTGCCTTCTCATCTTCATATTTTAGAAGCTCTTATTTCCTTCAATTCTTAAGCATTACCTTGTAGAGGAACCTTCTACAGGAAGTCTTTTTGGATCTCCTCAGCTGCCCCTCCCCAAATTCCTTTGCATTTTTTTGGTACAGATTTTATACAGATTTTTTTTTGCCTCATATTTGTTTCTCCCAATAGATCGTAAACTTCTCAAGGTTATGAGCTTTTCTATTCTTATCTGTATAAGCCAAGAATCTTCCAGATTACCTTAACATAGTAATTATTTAATAAATGCTTGTTGAATGTTTCTGCCCATTATTTACATATTATTGAAGAAAACTGGCAGCTAGCTACCAAAATCAAAAATACCCTCATGTTATAGTTTTTTTCTCCTTGACTCTGTCCTTGCCCTTTTCATTTATCAAAATAGTTTTCCAGAGAAAAAGAACAATGATACTTTAAAATGGAGGAAAGAGATTTCTGATTTAATTGCTATTTATTTACATAGTATGCTAGAAACTTTCAAAATCTAAGAAACATTGTGGTATTTCCTATTTTACTTATTTCAATACTTCAAGGATTTCTGAATTTCTTCAGAGTGTTTTCTCCATCAATTCAGTTCACAATCCTTTTACACCTTAATAGATGGCTTCATGCATTTTTATAGCCCAACACATCATTGCCTTTCCTGAATCATCATCTAGGTCACCTCTAAAATTCTATCGTGGGATTTCTTCTCTTTTTTTCTGCAGTCTTTCACTTGGTGAAAGCTCTCATGGGTTCAGTTAGAATTTCCTAAGAAGATTTCTAAATCTATATATGCAGTCCTAGATTCTCTCCTTCACATCAGTGCAATATTACCAACTATAGGTTGGACAGCTACAACTGGATATCTTTCTCCAAGAATTTCAGACTTGCAATGTCCAGGATAGATCCCATTATCTTTCTCCTCAAACCCAATCCCTCTTTCAAACTTCATCACTATCCCTCCAGTCTGCTCACTTTACATTATTGCTTCCATCCTTCCTCTTCTTAGCCCCTTCTACATATTTATTCATTTGCTAAATCTCATAGATCCTATTTCTATAACATCTCTCACATGTCTCCTCTTTACTTATATAATTCTCACTTTAGTTCATGTCTAGTCACTTTGTTCCTGGACTATTGAAATAGCCTCTTTTTGGTTTCCTTGTTTCAAATCCATCTCACTCCAACCCATCCTCTGCATGTGTACCAAAGTGATTTCTTAAAAATTTATGTCTTATCATGGCATCAGCCTATTCAGTATTCACTGGCATTTTGTTCCATCTAGAATACAATATAAATTCCTGTATTAGCATTTAAACCCTTCATAGACTAGCTCAAACTTGCTTTTCCAATCTTCTTACAAATGACTCCCTTCCATGCTTTCTATAATCTAGTCATACTAGCCTATAATATATAGGCCACACATCATATTCCATCTCCAAACTGTTATCTCCTTGCTTTTGACTTGGCTATCCCTCTGTCCTGAATACCTGGAATATACTTCTTTTCCATCTTAGTCTCTTAGAATACTTGTTTCCTTCTTCCATTCAAGATGGCTTCATTGTGACCTTTTGCAGGAAACATTTTCCCTTGGCTATTAGTGAACTCCATTCCTAAAACTAATACATTCATTTTTGTGCATATTCTGTGTATATATGTGTGTATCCCTCCATCCCCACTATAATCTAGTCATAGTAGCCCCTTTTCAGTATCATGAACACAACACTGCATCTCAGGACATCAACCATTTTCTTTCTTTCTTTTTTAAGTTTTTGTGTTATATTTATTTCAGTAAATATGTCCCAGTCACATATAAAATATTTTAGCACTTAAAAAAATTGAGTTTTACTAATGCAGACAAGATTAAAAGGGAAGCAATAAACTGGGAAAACTTTTTTTTTTAATATTCAAGGGTTCTGATAAAGGCCTCATTTCTAAAATATAGAGCAAATTGACTCAAATTTATAAGAATTCAAGTCATACTCTAATTGATAGTCAAAGGATATGAAAAGACAATTTTCAGATGAAGAAATTGAAATCCTTTCTAATCACATTAAAAGGTGCTCTAAATCATCATTGATCAAAGAAATGCAAATTAAGACATTTATCACTACATACCTCTCAGATTGGCTAAGATGACAGAAAAGAACAATGACAAATGTTGGGGGGGATGTGGGAAAACTGGGACACTGATGCATTGTTGGTGGAGTTGGGAACTGATCCAACCATTCTGGAGAGCAACTTGGAACTATGCCCAAAGAGTTATCAAATTGTGTATATCCTTTGATTCAGTAATGCTTTTACTGGGCTTATATCCCAAAGAGATCTTAAAGGAGGAAAAGGGATCCACATGTACAAAAATGTTTGTAGCAGTCCTCTTTGTAGTGGCTAGAAAATGGAAACTGAGTGGATGCCCATCAGTTGGAGAATGGCTGAATTAGTTATGGCATATGAATGTTATGGAATATTATTGGTCTGTCTCCCCAACTTTTCCCTTTCATCTCACTTCCTCTGCCACTCACTGAGAAGGCAAGCAATATGACAATCAATTTTACATGTGAAATCATGTAAACCATATTTCCACATTAGCCATATTTTAAAAATTAAATTAAAAGGGAGAAAAATCATATTAAATTTGAACTTCAACTTAATGCAGAATCAAAATTTTCCCACTGTAGCACTAGAGAAGATTTTTGAGACTCCTTTGGTCATGAAGGAGGCCAAATCAATCCTTACTTAAAGAAATTAATTTAGGCTATCCATTGGAAGATCAGATACTGAAGCTAAAGCTTCAATACTTTGACCATACAATGAGAAGATTGCTTTCAGTAGAAAAGATCTTGATGTTGGGAAAAAAATTGAAGACAAAAAGAGAAGGAAACAATAGAGGATGAAATGGATAACTAGTATGGGAACAATGAACATGAACTTGCTTGGTCTTTAAGAGAGAGAGAGTATAGAACCTGGTGTGATGTGGTCCATGGAGTTGAACATGACTAAACAATACAGTCTATGGGTTGGGAAGTTTTTAGGATGATAAGGTGATGTGATTTGGGGAGAGAAGTAGTCAGTGCTCCCCTGTTTTGTACTTTGGTTCTTACATTGAAAGTGTCTTTGATACATTGGGATTGCAATTGATATTGCTCCTCAGAAGCCTTAAGAATCCCTGATCCCTTGTGACAAAAAGCAATATTGTTCCTCAGGGCTTCCACTTCCTCTTGATTGAAAGAGCTTTTCTCTGCCTTTAGTAGTAGTATGAAGTAGGTAAAGGTAATGGATTTTCCAGTGTCTGGTCCTGCATCTAGTGCTAGCACAGAGATCCCCTGAAATCTCTTTCTGACTAATTGCAAGTTCCCTTACAGTCTTTGGCTTGAGAGCTCCCAAAGCCACTGCTGCTTCTCTTGCCACCACCTAGTCCTACTGCTGATGTTTTATTTACATGTGCTTTGGCCAGCCTCCATCTCAGGATTATACTTATCTCTTATCTTCTGAGTTCTCTTGAGCTTGGAAGAATATATCACATGGACATTTTGTTGACTCTTCCATTCCAGAAATGAATTTGAGGCATTATTTTAAAGTTTTTTTTGGGAGGGGGGATTATTGAAAGACCTTGCCTAAGTCCTTTCTTAACTCTCCCATTTTGGTTCTGCTTCTAGTAGTCCAACATCATTTTCAATGGTTTTCTTCTGTGCCTAGAATATTTTCTCCTCTTCTCCACTCCTAGTTTCCCTTATGCCTTTTGAATCTTAGTTATACTTTCTTAATCTTCCTTAATTTTGGTACCTTCTCTCTGAGATTAACCCTAGTTTTCTTTTTTATATCTTATTTGTACACAGTTGTTTGAATGTCATTTCCTTCATTAGATTTTGAGCTGGTATAGTTTGTTTATTCTTCCTTTCTTTGTATTTTCTGAGTTTATAACAATGCCTGGCACATAAGAGGTTTTCTTAATAAATGCTAGTTATCTGACTATTCGGTTTTTCCTCCACTAGAATATAAGTTTCTTCTGGGAAGTTCTGGAAGGCAGGAAATATTTAACTTTTGCCTTTGTATCCCTAGTTATTAGTCCAGTGACTAGTACATGCTAAGTACATAATAAATATTTGTTTGCTTGACTAATTAGTGAATTGACCACCTGTTAATAAAACCCTGTTTGTGGTGAGAATATTCAGACATCTAATGGAATATCCAGTTTATCACCTTACTGGTACATGAAGGCCTGCTATAGCTTGGTCTCTTCTGACCTACATAACCTTTGAAAATCCAAGTTTATACTATGGTGAGGCACAGTGGAATAATTTTTTATTTTACCAAAGGAAAACTAAATTTTCATAGCAAGTACTAGTTTCTGAATGAAAACTTTCTCTAGCATTCTTATTTAATTAAAAATACATCAGTTATCAGTATGAGAAAATGAAAAAAAAATCTAGTTGGAAAAACTAGAATTTAAAGGATCCTTTGTGTCTCCAATACATACCCACACTTGGCATTTACCAGAAGGGTTGATATTCTGTCTTCTATCCTTAAGTGTCATAATGAAAGTTATATCAAATAACAAAATAAAGTCACTGAACATAACTATCAATTCCAAGTTCTGGTTTGTTTTGCTCTTGAAGCATTCATAGATGATTAACAATTGACTATCTGAAAAAATATTCATGAGACTGCATTATTAGCATTTTCTCAAGTCTAAAAATCAATAAAACATTAAATCAAGCTCTGAATTATAGTGTTTGATGATCTCTGAGTATTAGGTATACACACTGAGAATTAACAATCAGTTCTTCCTGTATCCCAACAGATTTTTGTCAAATGGGTATTTGTCAACTCATAGTTGTGCACTTTACCTCATAATCTTTTGAAGACATTTTCCAATATCAATGTAAAAGTAGTCTGAGGCAATGTACTGAACAATGAAGTTCTGTGCTCTCATAAAATGTGAAATATTTAGGTTAACTCTACTTTTGAAAGAGGAGTGTAGTCTTATTTGCACTGAATTAAAATTTTAGGATGGATTTGAAAGGTGACTCGTGAGAAATGACTAGCTTCATGTTGATATGAAGTCAAACTCTGTGGGAAAGAACTGCTTAAACATAGCAGTGTGTCAGAGAGGAAGTGATTCAAACTGCTATTTTTGCCTTTGTGGTTGCAGAATTGTAACGTGCTGTCGTCTCCAGAAGCTGCCGGATCGCTCTCTGGGAAGAGATCTGCTGTGTCTACTCAAATCTTTCAGACAGATTCTTCTTCCTGTAGTGAACCGTTGTCTCCAGGCAGTTGCTGTTAACTCTTGTCCAGAGAAGTGACTTCCCTTCCTGCAGAGAGCCCCGTCAGGCCTGATGTAATGCAGAGAGTCCTCCCCTCTTCCTGGAGTGCTGTCCTCTTCATCCTCCCAGAGAATGGGCGCGGGACAACGCAAGGGCTCCCGGGAAGAACCACCCCAGCCAACGGGCCCGCTCCCCCCATCAAGCCAACCTGAGTTCTCACCTTGCAACCGTCCAACCTGAATTCTCACCTCGTCACCATCCAGACAACCCGAGTTCTCACCCAGCAATCCCAACATCTCCCCCTTTCTTTTGATTTAGAACATAGGACAGTCATGACCTTGAAACATAAATCCATCAATATGGGAAGTATTACAGATAATTACATAAATTACATAAGCACATAGTAACATAGTAACGTAACACATGCTAGAAGTATATAACATAATCATAAATTGAAAATTTATAAATGTCCATAAGTCCATTGTCCATTAGTCTCATCTTGTGTGAGGAAGTCCAATGATTCCTGCTGGTTTTTAAAGTTCTTTAACAGTCTTCTTATTATCCATGCTCTTTCAGTGTCAGATGTTTCTTAGATCTTCTCCTTTATTTTGAGGTCTTTCTCTTTTTCTGTCTCTCTCTGATGGACAAGGCGAATATGACTCGTTGACACCCATCTGATTCCTTCTCCTGCTGAAGAAATACAAGCAAACCCTCTCTCCCAGGCAGTTAACCTATCTAATTACCTTCTATTTACCACTTTCTAAAGCTCTTCTCTTCATCTGGCAATTACATTGGAATTGTTTGCACTGGACACAGCCCTGTTGGTTTAAAAGGCCTGTATTCTCCCCAAGTGTAATCCATTTTTGCAATCTGATTGCCTTTTGACTCACTTATCAGGTAATCCCTTTCTGCCATGTGATTGCTTTTCTGCTGATTGATTAAATCAGAGTCCTGGCCTTCTAAAGGTTCTTTGGGTGTAACATCAGCTGCCATCATGCCCCAAGTCTTTTTTGCCTGGGGCGCTGGACCTGGGCCCCTCATCCTGTTTCCCTGAATTATTCTACACTCTGATGCCCAATGGAGTCCTCTGTTGCATTTTGGACATGGGGTTTTAGGTCTTCTCTCACCCTGTCTTCTCACTGTATCTCCATACCTACACTGAGCTCTTAGATGTCCAATTTTTCCACATTGAAAACATCGCCGAGTTTCTCTAGAAGTCCCTTGCCAGGAGGGACCCTGTCTTTCCACATTCATCATTGTCCGGGTGTAAAAAGCATTTGTTCCCACTGTAGCACAGCGTCTTATGATCTCCTCTAAAGGAGCATCTTTGTCTAATCCCCATATAATTCTTTTGCAAATCTCATTGGCATTTTCCTTAGCCAGATGTCTGGTCATTATTTCTGTAGCTGAATTTTCTCCAATAGTTCTTTTGACAGCAGTTTGCAAACGTCCCACAAAATCTGCAAAAGGTTCATTGGGACCTTGCTGTATTTTAGTGAAAGCCTCTCCACGATCTTTCTGTCCAGGAAGGACACCCCAAGCTTTTATTGCAGCCTTTGCAATTTGTTCATATATTGTCATGGTATAATCAGTCTGTTCTGAATTCTCTCCATACTGACCTTCACCAGCTAAGTGCTCAAAAGTGAATTGTGTGTTAACTCCTATTTCCAAATTGCATCTGACTTGAATTTTACACAGAATGATTTCAGGAAATTCTTCTGATGGTAAATTTCAGTCAGATCTATCAGTCAGGGTCCAGCTATACAGTTTTTCTTCTGTATGTGGTTTTATAATCCTCTGATTGGGGCCCAGAAAGAACTTCAGAGGTCATCCAGGCTAATACTTTCATTTATAGTGATGAACAAACTGAGTCCTAGAGTTTAAATGCCTTGCCAGCTTCATACAAATAGTAAGGGGTAGAGTCACAATTTGAACTCTGGTCCCTTGACTCCAAATCCATTGCTTTTTCATTCTCCCATGATGTCTTCCTAGTTTGTAGTGACCCTGGGAGGAGTGACTTTTTTTTTTTGAGTCAATTAAGTGATTTGTCCAGGGTCACATAGCCCGGCAGTGTTAAGTGTCTGAGTCTAGATTTGAACTCAGGTCAAGGAGTGACTTTTTCAAGTCTTATTAGCACTATGTTTATTGATCAGTGATCAATCTATTATTAATCTATCATAACTATTCTTCACTGTGTAAATAACACCTTAATGTAAGACCTACAATTGATTCTCTTAAATAATAACTTTTGCATGTGGCGAAATTATGCATTTTTAGGGTCAAACCTTGTATTTCTACATAAATTACTCCTTTTTGGGGGGAGGATTTGCTAAATTTCCTACTTTGTCAATAAAAGAATATATTTCCTGAAATTTGCAGTTCTATATCCCTTTATCTGATTACCAGGGCCATCAAAGTAGACTGTTTTCATCACTTTCTGATTTGGCAACTCTTTTTAATGACCTTTTGTTAATGTCCTGTAGCTACCCACAATATCCAGTTCCAACTGATTAATATCAGGAAAGTCATGTCTTTCCAAGACTAAAGATAATATTGATTGTAAAAGGATCTCCAATAGCATCAGTTCACCTAGAGGTTCACACAAGAGACAAGAGGTCAAGGATTCTGGCTAAAGTGGAAGAAGTACAGAGGGCTATATTCTAGATCTAACCATCAGACAGATGATTTCCTTCATTTCTACTTTTCTACTCTTTGTTTTCTAGTCCTATCCTGCTTCCTAGAAAAATTTAGCATAGGTTTAAGTAATAAAGCTTTATTTCTATGCTATATAGCTGAGCTTGCCTAGTGAACAGAATGCATTGTGTTAGTTTTTTCTAAACTAGCAAAAGCCAGGTCTTAAGCCAGCATGAGAATTCTAGAGCTGGAATCATAGAATGTTAGCTGTGGAAGAGATTGTGGTTATCTAAGCTTTCCCATCCCAAATTACAGATGGGAAGACTAAGACCTATTTACTTAATTTATTCAACATCACATATCTAATTCAGAATATTATGCTTAGTTTTTTCCCCCTCAATACCAATATTCAATATACAATAATTATATTGTGTTACAAGAGTCATTTTCTAGTAGGAAACTTGAGGGACTTTTTCTGAAAATAATCTCAATCGATTTGTGACTTTATTAGTAGATAAATCAGAAGGAGTTATCTGAAGCACATATAAATTAAGTATTTTTTCTTAGAATTTCAAAAATAGGTAAAGTCAGAAGTAAATTTGAATTAGATCTTGACTTTGAGAGAGAGTGCAAAATGGTAATTAGAGAACTGGAAAGGACTTGTATTCAAGTTCCAACTCTTAAACATATTGACTGTGTAACCCTAGACAAGTCACTTAATTTTTCTCTGTTTAAGAGAATTGTTTAAACAGAGATTAGAAATAACTACTAGATTTCACCTTTGTTTCAATCTCTTAGAGCAGGAATTCTCAATCTTTTTTTAGGTCATATGGAGTCCTTTTCAGAATGCTTTAAAATGCATAAATAAAATACACAATTAAAGGAAACCAATCATATTAAATAATTATAAAACATTTTTTTAAAATCACATGGATCTGAAATTAAAAAACACTCCAGAACCAGGAACCACAGAGAAGAATCTATTGTCTGTGTCAGAATTCAGGCTTTCTTGACTATAGGCTCAGCATTCTATCCACTGTTCTATCTAATTGTATCTCTCTCATTATCTCAGTATCTTATTATTTATTTCTTGCATTATTTACCATATCAGAAATTAAAACATCTTAGTATCATTATGAAAGCAGTTTTGACCTGATGGACCCTCTCATAGATTCTTGTGATTCTTAGGGGTTTTCCGACCACATCTTAAGATCCAGTAAACCACATGGTCTCTAAGATCTTCTGTCCTCTAAATCTATGATCTTACCACATAGGTATCTTGCTAGAGAAATAATTTAAGATGGGAATTGGTGTGGGGGGGATGTAGGAGTGGGGGAGGAAACTTGCTTACAAGTGTTTTAAAAGACAAACTTTAATCCATACTATGTGAAACATAGTTTAGAATAAAAAGGGACCTGATCTATCTAATCTTGAAGTGCTAGTTTTATAAGCTCAAACCTATAAAAGAGACATTAGTGAGCCATGATGTGCTTGAGAAAATGACATATGTGCCAATTGTTGCTTCCACTCCTCCCCCTAAGCCTTTACTCCCACTACTTGTGGGAACTATTGATAGATCTGTGCTGTGGAAGTTGATATAATGACATCCTCTCCTTGTGGGAGTTGATCTGCAGGGCACAGTGATTGCTTTCTATTTGTGTGCTTTCTTCTCTACCTTGCTCATGAGGAATATTGAATAATATCATCTTCCTCTCTCTTTTTTTATTCTCTGTCTCTCTCTTTTTCTTTCTCCATTTGAGTTATTATACAGTGACTTTTTCCTTTGCCATAAAAAATGCATGGTGATAAAACTTTCGAAATTAAGTGAAAATTTCCAATTAAGTGGTGCTAAATGCCAAACTACTATCTGTACGTTTTACCAGGCTAATAAAGGGATATATGGCACAAAAAGTTTAGAATCCCTTATTATATTTAAAATAAAGGTGAAATCTAGGAATGACATCATTAACATGTCTTTTCTTAAGGCACTATGATTGGCACTTAGATGAACTGGATCAAGCTGTAGACACAATTAAATATCCCCAAATTCGAGCCTATTTCACTACAGATTCCTGCAAGAGTTTAGTCAAGTTTTGTCATCTTTCTTAGTCTCATTTTAAAGGCAAATCTTCCTTCCCAAGGAGTAATGAAAAGTAAAACATTATGTAAATATATCACCTCATTGGTAAAATTTTTTTTAGCAAGTTCATTACCTTATATGTATTTAATGAAGAAAACCTTTTATTCAATATGATATTTAGTGGAAATCTAAAAATTAATTATTGCAGCCAAATTTAGTACATCTAATGAAAGGAAAAACTTCATTTATAAAATATCTATTTTGGATTCTGCTATGTCATTATGAGGTAATATAGAATCATGAAGTTGGCTGTTATGACAGTCTATATTTCTCAGAGAAGTTGATGGGACCAAACTGACTTCAAAAGTATTTTATTTAAGAACTTTTATTTTGTTCCCACTAACACATTTCAATCTTTGAAGCTGATAGAAAACTTTTAATCAAACTGTCTTTCACTATTTCTAAGACATCTTCAGAGAATCATGATTTATAAAAACAGAAGTGAAAGTGAAGTTAAATAAAATGTTAAAAACCTTTTTAAAATCTTTTTGATATATCTGACAATATATGAAATTCCTAGATAATGAGAATAAATGAAATCAATTCTATGGATGTCATATCTAAATTATTGCTTTGAGACTTTTGGTCCAATTGTAGTATTGAATTTGTACTATATGTATATCAATGTGGTTTCATATATGTGCGGCTTCTCCTCCACCCTACCTGACACACCACTCACCTTATGACTAAAGATATGGATTACAGAAGTTATCTGAAGAAAACTCCTAAAAAATAGATTTGATGAAATAGAAAAAGCATATGTTTCCTTACAAAATAGATCTGATGAAATGAAAAAAGCATATAACTTCTTACAAAATAGATATGTAAAAGAAATCAATTTATTGAAAAATAGAATTTGTGAAATGGAAAAAATGCAATGAACAAAACACTTCACATAAACATTCAATTGGCCAAATGCAAAAGGAGATAAAAAAGCTAACTGAAGAAATTAATTCACAAAAACTTAGAATTGACCAAATAGAAGTGAATAATTCAATGAAACTTCAAGAATCAGTCAAGCAAAACCAAAAAAAAAAAAATTGAAAAAGTAGAAGAATACAAAAAAAAAATACCCCATTGGAAAAATAATTGATGTATAAAATAATCTAAGAATTACTGGACTTCCTGAGAACCATGATGAAAAAAAAAGAGCCTAGGCATCATTTTTTAGGAAATCATCAAGGAAAACTGCCTGGATATCCTAGAACCACAAGGTAAAATAGTCATTGAAAGAATTCACCAAACACCTCCTGAAAGAGACCCTAAAATGAAAACTCCAAAGAAGGTACACAATTTTATATTAAATATACATGTGAGGTCATACAAGAACATATTTCCATATCAGTCTTGTTGCAAAAGAAAATAAACCAAAAAAATCTCCTAAGAAAATATAGTATAAAAGGTATGCTTCTATCTGTATTCGGTCTCAATCCATTCTCTCTCTGGAGATGGATATTGTTTTTTGTAGGAAATCCTTTGGAATTGTTTTGATAGTTGTATTGCTGAAAATAGCTAAGTTATTCATAGTTCATCATTGTAAAATGTGTATAATGTTTTCCTGGTTCTGTCCACTTCATTTTGTAGCAGTTCATATAATTTTCCTAAAGACCTAATTGTGACCAAGAGAGTTAGTTTTCACAAAGCCCAAGTTTTCTATGTAGAAACTTGGCTCATTGTCATTTTGCTTTCCTAGAATCTTACTTGAGAGAAACTGCAATATTTTTAAAATGCCCAGAAAAGGCATTGCATCCCTGTTGTATGAGGATTTCTTGAAGGGACTGGACTGGACATGTTTAATCTTGAAAAGAAAATATTTAGTGGAAAATAAGGATTTTTTTGAAAGGTTGTTATTTGGAAAAGATATTGGTCTCAGGGGAATACAAATGGAGGAAAATGGAATTCAGATGCCAGGAAAAATCTTTTTAACAGGACTATCCTTAAATGGAACAAGTTGTATTGTATCATGGAAGATTCTGCCTTTTTGTACATATTCAAGTAGACATAGTTGGGTAAGGCACAGAAGAGGTTCCTTTCTTTGGTAGGTTTAACCTGGAAGGCTGCTAAAGTCATTCACAGCTTTCACATTCTGTGATTTTTAAAAATTCTGAATCAAGGTAATTTGAGTTCAAGCCCTAATTCTAAGTTATACTGGTCATGTGACTTAGCGTTCAGTCCCTCAGGAAGCTCTTCAAGATTATATGTTAATAATTAATATATAATTAATGAGACAGCTGAGTGGTCCAGTAGATGGAGTGACAGGCCTGTAGTTAGGAAAACTCATCTTTCTTAGTTCAAATCTTGTCTCAGATACTTACTAGTTGTGTGACTCTGAGAAAGTCAGTTAACCTGTTTGCCTCAGTTTCCTCATCTGTAAAAGGAGGTTAAGAAGGATATAATAAACCACTCTAGTATCTTTTACCAGGGAAACTCTGTGGGGTCATGAAGAGTTGAACATAATTGAAAAATGACTGAACAACAAATAATTAATAATAAAATAAACTTTTAACAACTATAGATGATCACATATTACATAAAACATATAACAAGTTATATATATATGTGTATATCTATATATATGTATACATACATATACATATGTATATGTGGAGAAAGAGAGGAAAAAGAGAGAGACAGACAAAGAGAGAAGGATGGAGATAGGGAGGAAGAGAGGGGGGAAGGAGACAAAGATAAAGGAGAGACACAAGGGAGAGTCTCTTAAGCTGTTTTATATATATATATGCATATATATATATATATATTTTAAGATTCTCATAAAAATATCTCACTTTAAAACTGAAAGGAGAAGCCTAAAAGTTTGTCTCATTGAGAATTTTTGAACCAAACCCTGCTGCTCTATTTCCTAATGAGTGAGCCCAAGGAAATATTTAGAGGGTAACACTGTAAAGCAGATTCCATTGTTGAGGTATTTATGCACTTGCATATATCTAATTAAATATTTCAGGTGTTTTCAGCTAAGTGGAATATCATTAACCTCTAACTGGTCTTCTATATCAGATGATTTCATTGGTATAGGGAACTCCTAGGTAAGGAAACTCCCTCTCTCCATACAGATCAGCACCACTCACTATTGTCTTCAGCATCATTCTACTAGTGTCTCTACATCATGGCTGTAGAGGAATATTCTGTTCCAGTGTGAGAGATTGCTATTTTCAAAGCTAGATCCACAGTCCCAATAGAATAAAATATAACCACTTAATAAAATGGCATATACATATACATCTCTGTTTCCCTTGTTCACATTCATCCCTTAAATGAGAAAATGAGTATAAAGGTTTAAGAAATATACTTTTCAGAAATGGTTAGGAAATAATGTCATGGATATTTTAGAGCACATTTAAGTAAGCTTCCTGGTAAATGTTTTACCATAGCAACATTTCTTTTCTCTTTATATGCTTTTTTTTTTTTTTTTAATCAAGTCATAAAGTAAATTGCACGGAAGGAAAAAAAAATTGCAGTTTTGAAGGGTAACTTCCTCTCCTCTTCTAGAAAAGCCATTGTTCTTTTGTTGTTGTTTAGCCTCATTTAATTGCTTTATGCCCAGTTACCTTCTGGTAATTTTGGAGCCCTAGATAAAAGCCCTAGTTTGGAAGCCTTAGGGATGAATGAAGTATTTAGAACCCAAATTTCATTAATCCAGAGCATAACATATAACTTTTCAGCCTAAATTCACTAATATCTATAAGCCTTGGTTACACTTCACTATTCTCCTAAGCCATCTTTGGAGTATCATAGAACCATAGAGTTTTGATCTAGAAATGGAATCCAATCTTCATAGATAAACTAAAAAAACTAAGAGAAATTTAGTGATTTGTCCAGCGTCTCACAGATAACAACCTGAGGTAAGATTTGAATCCAGGTCATCTTGCTTCCAAGTCTAATATATTATCCACTACCCTATGTTACTTTTCTTGTTGAACCAGACTTTATCGACAGAGTCAATCTCAGTTTCTTATCCTCTAGATCCAATTTAGGAGATTCTCTCTCAAAAGAATCTCTCTGCTTCTGATGTGCTGAGGACACTACTCTTAGATTTATCTCTGGAGTACTAGAGTGGGGACAAAACAAATATCAGCCTCACCCAGTAGGGGATAGAGGTTTGCTACCATTTCATATACAATTGGCAGATCTTCAAGCAGAAGACCCTTGTTAGTCAGGCCACAGAAGAGAAAGTATCTGTTAATAAAAACAGATTTTGTTTCTGATCCATGTTTCTGGGTTGGATAAGCCTGGGTTCATATGGAATCCATCTTATAATATAAATGTTTAGGGAATTAGGAAATTCAAAAGATCAGAGTTATAGTTACAGACCAGAGTTATAGTTACATTCATTTCCCCATAATACATGTTTAAAGTAAGGGAGAAGGAAGAAACATGAATTTATTAAACATCTATTATTTGATAGGGCATCATGATGCAATGGAGAGAGTGCTGGGCCTAAAGTCTTCCTGAGTTCAAATCTAGCCTATGATCTTGAGCTGGTCACTTGACCCAGTTTGCCTCAGTATATGAAATATACTATATTTTCATCTATAAAATAATCTGGAGAAGGAAATCACAAACCACTCCAGTATTTTTGCCAAGAAAATACCAGATGGGGTCATGAAGAGTTGGACATGACTGAAATGATTGAACAGGAACACTATTTGCCAGCTGTTTTTTTTTTTTTTTTTTTTTTTTTTGTTTTGTTTTTGAGTCTCATAACTCTATGAGGTTAATTTTATAGTAATCCCAATTTTACAGTTGAAGAAACTGAGGCAGATAGAGGTTAAGTGACTTATCAAATTTCACAAAGCTAATTAATATCTGAGTCACTTTTGAATTTAAATCTTCCTGACTTCAAACCTTGCTGGGGCCTCCATTCATTCACCTTATCACATACCTCTTATATTCCTTTCAAGAATGACAGCCAGAATTAATAAATCATCAGATTATAGAACTGGAGCTAGAAGTCACCTCAAAGGCCATCTAGTTTAAACCCCTTTATTTTAGAGATGGGAAAACTGAGGCCTAGATAAGTTAAGTGATTAGCCTGAGGTCATTAAGCTGGCATTTAATTTTAGGCTCTCTAACTCCTAGGCTTAATCCCATTTGGGCAAGATCTATTCTGATTCTGAATGAGAATGCTTCATTTGATCTGTTATCAGAATGTGGTCTCCCTCAGAGTCTTCTAAACCATAAGGATAAGTAATAAAGAGATGCCCAATCATTTTTAAATGAATTTTCTTTCTCAACTAATATGTTTGAATATCCATGTGGTCAATTTGCTTCATTTCATGTGAAACTCTTGAAGAAAACTAGCATTATCTTTGCCCATTTAGCCTATTTTTTTAACTTGCTTCAGTAAAGATGAGCACTAAAAATAGCAATTAATATATTAACATTAAATAGCCCAAAGAAGCAACATTTTTAATGACACAGAATATGATTTGTTCCGATGCTGTTAGACTGCTTTGAATAGAGAGGGCATTGATCAGTTCACCCATTTTTGCCTGGGTCCCTTCAATTATAAACTGGAGATAATAGCATCTTCCTTTAGGAGTTGTTAGAAGGAAATAAGATACTGATTGTAAGGCATTTAGCCTGGCATATTAAGTGTAATATACATGTTAGTCATTATGATGATGATGATAAGTATAAGTCAGATCCTCTGTTTTTGCCTGCTCTTTTTTCTCTTTTCTTTTAGTTTAGAGAATGACGTGTTCCTTATCTTGGCTGAGAATATCTCCTCAGCTTGTTTCCCATTCTATCCTTTCTGCTTTAAGAACCTTGCTCTAGAAATCATTCTTTTTTTCTCCTCTTTTGTACTCTTTTCTTCCTCCCTTTGAAGTAGAAATATGCTCTGATCTCCCCTTTTTTTGATCTTGACTGAACTTTTAAGTTATCATCCCACATCTTTCCTTCCCTTTGTTGTTAAATTTATGGGAGGAGTAGATTGTTAGGCAAAATATCTACTCTAATCCTTCACTAAATGTTTATTTCTCAAGCTTTGTAACTTTTCCTTTCCCACATTCTACAGAAATTTCTTTCTTCAAAATTATCAGTGACTTATTTGCCAAATCCAGTGGCTCCTTTTCAGTCATCATCTTCCTTGACCTTTTGGCAGCATTTAACATTTGCTGAATGTCCCCTTCCTTCTGGACCCACTTTCTTTCTCTGACTTCCTGGAAATAGCTCTTTCTGGTTCTCTTTCTGCTTCTTTAATCCCTGTTTTTAAGACCGTTTTGTTGGTTCAGCTTCTTTTGTTTTACCCCCCAAAGGTAGTTCATGCCCAAGGTACTATAGCACACTTTTCTTCTTTGTCTACATTATTTTCCTAATTGACGCATGATCTCATAACTTTAATTCCATTTCTATGCAGATG
The DNA here is from genome assembly GCF_048593235.1 of Sminthopsis crassicaudata. Taxonomy (NCBI): domain Eukaryota; kingdom Metazoa; phylum Chordata; class Mammalia; order Dasyuromorphia; family Dasyuridae; genus Sminthopsis; species Sminthopsis crassicaudata. The sequence goes on from NC_133617.1 coordinate 230,381,929, forward strand.
ATTTTCTCCCCTTCCCTCTCTCTATATATATTCCCTCCTCCCTCTCTCTCCCTTTTTTCTCCCCCTTCCCCTTTTTTTCTCTCTCCCTCTTTCTCTCTTCCTCTCTTTCCCTCTTCCTTTCCTCTATCCATTCACATTAAGTGCTAGTCTCTGCTTTAAGATGTAGACTAGAATTACAAAGCTTTTTCCCGATGCAGGATACCTGGGTGATATTTTAAACTCAATATATTTGTAATGCTGGAGAAACTGAGGCAAAATAGAGATTAGTTTTTAATATTTTATTTGAAAGGGAGAAATTGTGCCAGAATCTGTGTGTCAGAATGAGGGTAGGTACTGGACATTCTGACAAATAGGGAAGGACTGGAGTCATGGTATCTAAGATAGAAGGTTCTTCTCCTTTTCTGGATCATGATGATTAAGAGGGAGTGGTGTTGTTGCATGATTGAGCAGAACAATTAGGAACTGAGGCTAAACAATTCAGGGAAACTGAGGCAGGATAATAAAAGGGAACTGTAGCACAACATATTCATAACAGAAAAAAAAAAAAATCACTCCCTCAAAGCTTTCTCATTACACTTAACCTCACTATTTTCATCTCTTTGCCCAGGCTAAAAAGTTCAAATTCATCTTTTATTCATCTTTTTTTTTTTTTTTTAATCCTTGTTCTTTCCTTTCAATCAATCAATGATCAAATTCTATCCATTATAATTTTGATATTTTTTCCTGCATTCATATTTTATTCTCTGCTCAGAATCTAACTGCTATACTTATTTTTATTTATCCTCCTAATTTGCTTTCTTGCCTTAATATCTCACTTATCTATTGGTCTTCTAGATAACTGCAAATTAAACTTTATACACAGGTATAATCATGTTGCTACCATGGTCAAAACCTTTCAATGGCTCCTTATTACATCATAATCATACAGATTTCTTAGTTTGGTACTTAGGGCCTTCTATAACCTGGCTTCAACCTGTAAGGGCCCTTTAAATGGGCGGACACAGTGCATCGGGAGATTGAGGCCCAGAAGTAATTTCTGTGGATATTAGGACTGCCCTTGGGCGGGATCCTGGCCATATTGAGATAGTTTCGTAATGGGTGACTCTCTCGCTGATTGGCTGTGTGTGTGACCTCACAGGCCCTATGTAAGCCCACTGCAGGCAGCAACCGCCCTCTTTAACCTCGTGCTGTTCACCCTGGCTCCTAGCCTGGGTGGCCAAGCCAAGATGGGTAGCCGAAAGAGGTAAGGATTTTGGTAGTGAACACGTGGGTCTTCTGACCAGGTGTTCACTCGGGAACCAACAAGTCAGGGCATCAGCTAGGGCATTATGTGAGTAGGTATAATAAAGGCTTTTAAGATTACATGTGGTTGTTCTTGAGTGCGCTACCGGTTATTAAGCTATAGATTCAAGAGATTGTGGCCAGAGACCTTAGAAGGCCTCAGAGGAGGCGAGCCGGGTAGAGCTCACACTGCAAAGGACAGTGGTCAAAGGTACTCTGGTGGGTCTAGGACAGACTAGTAATTGTAACTGCCAGGAGAGCACGTTACAAATGGCGCCCAACGTGGACGCATCAGGAATTATCAGCGCGAATTTACTTATTTTGTGCTCATCCAATCTTTGTACTCTATGTTCCAAAGCAGCTTAATTCCCAATCTCACCTGATCCTCTCCTACCTCTATGGATTTACACAGGCCATGTCCCATAACTTGAACTCCCTTCTTCCACATGCCTGCTGACTGAAATTTTCCTTACGTGTCTAAGTCAGGCTTTATCTCCTCTAAAAATTCTTTCCTACTTCTTCTGACTTAAAAGGACTTCCTCAAACATTTTAGAGCAAGTTGTTTGGTCCTCTTCTTAGTCCATATCACATTCTTCTTGTATCATAGTAATTCACAGTTTTATAGCACTTTATAGAGCATTTTCTTTACAACAAAATCATCAACAATATAAATATTAATATCCCCATTTTATAGACATGAATAAACTAAGGTTCAAAATATTAAGGGACTTGTCCATGGTTAGCTTGTAAATGTCAGAGTTGAGACTCCAAGTCACATATTCTGATTTCAAATTCAAGCTCTTTTCTATTACTATATGTATATACATCTTATTTTCTTTTATCAGATTTTAAGCTCATTGAAGCTCCAGTTACATATTTTTACCTTTATCTTCCTAGTATCTTGCAGAGAGCCTTACATAGATCAGGTGTGTGATAAATATTTATTGAATCAAATCAAATTTAAAACACTCTTATTAGCAGACAAATGAAAGCAAGGTCTTGGAAATAATGGCTTTTTGCTATTAACAGTATTACTTAGACCATACCATTAGTGCTTGTTTCTTTTGTTCTTTTCAAGGTTTTTAGTGTCTTGCACTATAGTTGCCTCCCAGAATGGTTTTGTCTAAATCTATTTATTCCAATTAGGTTTTTGGCACAAAGCATGGATAAAACTCTTAGTCTGGGAGTTTGTGGGCCTGTACTTCTGCTATAATTGCCTATTGATATTTGTACATCTGATGACTACTGTTAATTAGTTAATGTTTGTAAAGTGATTTTGAGATGCAAACCTAATTATCATTGTACTGTGGGAGGGTGTTATTGACTGCTACTAGAGCTATCTAAAAGTGTGGCTGAGTTTGACTCAGGTTTCATTCTGTAGCTCCAATGATAAAAGAGAGATCCTCTGAATGTGGTTTTGCCCTCAAGCTATCCCCATTTCCAGACAAGACCAGTTACTTCCTCATGAACAACTCTGTTAAGGCCATTTTCAGATTTTCCATCTACTTGTCACTCACTAGAGCTTGCTCTAATGCTAGCTGATGAAACCCTGTTCCATTCCCTCCGTTCTCTCCCAGTAAATGGAAACAGAATTCGTAGTAAAGATAAGTTAAAAAATTAAGCAAATATACTTGGTGGTGTATCATTGTTTCTTAGATGCAGAAGTAATTTTAGTAAGATTAGCATAAAGTTCACTTTAGTTATTTATCTGTCTAAAAGAGAAGCTGAATTGAGAAGGAAAGCACTGGGAAGGCCTGGGTTTTGAGTCATGCTTTTGACTTTTACTAGCTGGGGGCTAGCTGGTGACTGGCCCCCACCTATTCTCTGTGAGCCTCAGTTTCCTCAATTGTAAGGTGGCTTTGGAGATACCTTTCATTTTGAAGTGTAAAATCTTTTGACCCTATGACCATAAATAAGACAATTAATTTCTCAGTGCTACCAGGTCATTCTCATAGACTGTAAATTACAGAAAAGTTGGCCATCTGGATCAATAGAGTTTCATCATGAAAAAAATAACAGTTCCACATTTCACCACCCCCAATTTGTCTTACAAATACAAGATGTGTATTTCTGAAAGGATAGACAGGGACCATTTTGGATGAATAATCCCTCCCCCTATGGCTAGACTAGTCTGATACATTCTAATCTCAAGTCATACATCTACATTTAGTCTTCTCTAATCCTTCGCAACTATATTTCCACAAAATTGTAATATGTTTATTTTGTATATATCTTCTACATATTTATAGATATGTTGTTTAATATATATATATATACATATTTACATACATACATATGTATATACCTACAAATTTAGCAATTTGTATAAATATTGTTTCCACAATGGAATGTAAGTCCTTAAGACCATGGACAGTTTTTATTTTTCTTTATATGTCTACCATATTGTATGTGCTTAATAAATGCTAGAAACTCACTAATTGTTTTCTTAGAACTCATATGTATTTATTATATTGTAATATGTATCTAGGTTATCTTAATAGGTTATAAGCTCCTTGAGGACAGGAGCAAACTTTAGATTTTCTTGAGCATCTAGCATAGTTCTTTGTGCTTATAAAACATGTCCAAGAAATAGCTGTCAAAATAAATTTGGATTATAAAGAGTATTTATAATATTCAAAGTTATTCCTTTTAAGTTAAAGCTAGTGAAGTCCTATGGGGCATTTGTAATGTCAATATGTAAGAAGCAATTCATCTTTCATGCTAGAAACAATACTAAAATGATTTATCATTGCTGTCAATAAGCATTTGTTAAGTACCTACTAAGTGCCAGGCACTATTCAAAAAGTAGAGAGAACTGGCATTTGAATATAGGCTCTTTTTTCTCCAAAATCCAAGGTTCTTTCCAGCTGCACTAAACTACTAGCTCCCTTGTAAACCTCTTCTTGTTCATCTATTCACCACAGTTCATCCTTTTGTGATAAATAATTCCTTTGGTGGCTATAGTATTAGTAGCCTACCTCTGTAGAGGGCAGTGCTATTCAATAAGACTTGTATCCCTACTTCAGTATCTTGCCTAGATTCTCTCCTCAAGACTGGGAACATACATAAGCTCTGACTATGTAAACTCCCAGAAATCTCAGGATGTGGAACGGTTATGACATATAGAATTGTCTCTGTTGCAGGGAGCCACTTCTTGCTTTGACCAAAAACAAACTTCAATCCAAGGCAGTCCCAAAAACTTTGGATAGAAAATGCCATCTGCGTCAGAAAGAGAACTATGGAGAGTGAATATGAATCAGCACATGCTATTTTTTTTCTGTTTTTTTTTCCTATCTCATTATTTTTCCCTTTTGTTTTGATTTTTCTCTCCCAACATGATTCATAAAGATATGTATGTTTAAAAAGTTAATATACATGTATAACCAGAAAAAAATATCAAAACAAAGCTCAAATTTATACCTCAATTTATTAAGTTTTGAATTAATTGGGTTAAAATTCTTAAGTACCAAGAATAATTTGAATACCATTAAAAGCATTAAAGTATTATTATTATTATTATTAATAATTATGTTTGTTCCTGCCACCTCCTGCTCCTGAGGGATAGATGTTGTCCTATTGTTATGGAAGTTCTGAAGCTTATAATGGTAAATTAGAAAAGATTCCAAGGACCACACAGCAAGGCCAGATAATAGTGCAGAATACAATTGGGAATTTGCTAATTGCTCTTTGGGTTTCTGGAAAATTTTGCCTTGTAGCCTGGCAACATGTGAATTTGCTCAAAGAGGGTACATGCTTGAGAGGATAGGGCAATGGACTTGGGAGTCAAGAAAACTGACACTTTTTTAGTGGACAGGCAAGGCACTTAAACTCTGAATCTCCCTTTCCTTATCTGCAGCATATCTGTGGCATGTATCTTGTAGGATTGTTAGGAAACCAAATGAGTTAATGAATGTCATGAATTTTACAAACTTTAAAGCCTGATAATACTGTCAGTTTTTATTATTCCAAGTTTAGTGAGGCCATTTGGTTCAAGTAATGCACCTTGGAGTGGATGACCGAAGAAATGATAGGATCAAAAATTTAGAACTAGAGGCTACTTTAGAGGTTATCTATTATAGCCTCCTCATTTTACCAATGAAGAAATTAAAGTCCCGAGAAATCAAATGACTTGGATGGAGTTAAGATTCAAATCAAGGTCTTTTGGCATTCTCCCCACAGTATTTCTCCTTTCTATTTCTTTTTCTCCACTCCTCCACAACTCCCTAAGTTAAGATTATATTGCTTTTTACCTGGGCTATAATGAGAGTTTCTGAATTGGTCTTCTTTCATCCAATCTCTCCTTCAATCCATCCTCCAAAATTTGAGTGACTTTGTATTCTATCTAATATCAAATCCAAACTCTTCTTTTTAGAAGCTACTGCCCTGTCACAGTATGACTCTAATTTATCTTTCCAGGCTAATTACATATCAATTCTCCTCATATTCACCAAAATCCAGCCAAAGATCTACTGATTTCTCCCCATACATGACATTCCATGTTCTCACCTCCATTAATTTATTTTCCTGCCTGGAATACTATCATTCCTTATTTCCCTCTCTTGGAACTCATAGCTCAAGTTGAACACTATCTCCTATAAAAGAATTTTCCTGATCTCTACAGTTGTTTGTGTTCTCCTCCTCTTCTGTGAGATCATATTACATATATTTTCCATTTACTTCTCATGTAAATAATGTATTCCCATTTGCTGCTATTTTTCAGTTTTAATCATGTCTGAGTCTTTGTGACCCCATTTGTGGTTTTATTGGCAAAGATATTAGAGCAGTTTGACTTTCCTTCTCTAACTCATTTTACAGATGTGAAAACTGAGGCAAACAGGGTTGAATAACTTGTTTCAGGTCACACAACTAATTTTTGAGGCTGAATTTGAACTTGGGTCTTCCTTACTCTAGGCTCTATGCACTGAACCACCAGTTTCTCTGTAATTTATATTTCCATAGTGGAAGGTAAGTTCTTAAGGGCAGAGATTTTCTCATTTTGTTTCTCCTGCTCCTAGTATGTTGTAGGTGTTTTATATATATATATATATATATATATATATATATATATATATATATATATATATATATAGGTTCATTGATAAAAGATGATTATTTTGGCATGTAGTAGGTAAATAACAAATGCTTGTTAAATTGTATTGAATATACCACACTGAATCATAAAAATATTACTTTGTAAATGCTCTTAATAGATTGCCTGACATTTTATATTAGAATTATACCAGCAAATACTTCTGAATGGAATTAAAAAGCATGAAGAGAATTCTTTTAACATAACTCCTGCAGCTGACAGAATTTCTTAAGCTGGAGAGAACACAATTCTTTATTATTTCAGCAGATGATCTTTCCATTTGCTTTGCTTCTCTTTGAAAACTGACCTAGATAGGGAAATAAGATTTGAGAGCTCACTTGTTAGTTTTTATAATATAAGGTTTGGATGAATCTGAATTGACGCATTGGAAGGTTTCTGATTGTTGTTTTTTGTACCATGAGGGATTTTTGCTACTAGATGTGGATGTAAGTATTAGTATTAGTGTGATATTTAGAAACCTACTAAATAGGTCTAATGAATTTTTTTTTTCTTTTTTACTATGACAACTTTCACATCACATGCTATTTATGTTACTTGTGATTTTCTGAGACACCAATAGACTTTTAAATGAATGTGTTTAGCATTTTACTCAAAATAACTGTTTCCTCTGCTTTTCTTTATTTATAATTATTGCGAAGTTTTAAAAGGAAACAGGAATGAGGAAGCTGAAATGTGTAGGTGAAGTATATTATAGTACTTTTTGGTCTAGGATGATGCTAAGAGGAAGAGTAGCAAAAGCATATTCATAAAAACCTTAGAATTTTCACTTATTTTTATGTGGCCAAATGATATGAAAATTATAAAGAGAACTAGCATAGTTCTGATTTTGGTTTTAATTAAATATTCAAATAAAATGTCTCTTATTTTACTTGCCTTTTAAAAAATTCAGAATTTTAAAGACCTTAATAGTAAGGAAAAACTTGAGATTTCTAATTATTACTGATCACTTTATATTTAGGAAAGGGAAAAATGGAATAAGCATTTATCTAGCATCTATTATGTTCCAGGAATTATGCTAAGTACTTTATAAATTTTATTTCATTTGATTTTCACAACAATCCTGGGAAATAAGTGCTATTATCCCCACTTGATAGTTGAGGAAACTGAGGCAATCAAAGATTGAAATTACTTGCCCAGGATAACACAGCTAATGTCTGAAGCCAGATTTGAATTTAAGTGAACCTGACTACAGGCCTAGCCTTCTAGTTGTCACCTAGTTGTCTCATTGGTTCATTTTTTCTGTCCCTTATTAATCTGAAATTTCTTCACTGATTGTTAGAGAATAGAGGTGACTTTTAGGATTCTGCATAAGGATAGGGACTAGACCTATGAATTAACTGATGTAAGGAACTTGAGGCTGAAGAATCTATATCTAATGTAGGACAGCATCTACTCTGCAATTTATAGTCCTTAGAGAGCTGCCTAAACTGCAAAGATATCTCAGAATTTGAGTGCTTCTGGAATCAGATTAAAGGATAAATAATATATGTTTAGCAAAATAAATATAAACATAACATAGATTATATCAATTTATGATTTTTAAAGTCATTATGCAGCCTGCAGAGATCTATTTCTAGTTGAGTTTTACCCATTTGGCTTAACACACTAAAAAACTGGGTAACTTGTTCAGTCACATTTTATATGCCAGTTAAGAGATTTGAAAAGTCTTCCTGCTTTTGAGTCCTATTCTTAATGGAGTATGCCATAGATTAATTAATAAAGAATATTAATCATATTTATTCTGGAATTGGGTATGTGTTTTTTAAATTTTATTTATAAATTTTTTTGACATTATATATGCATGAGTAATTTTTTTTTTATAACATTATCCCTTGTATTCATTTTTCCAAATTATCCCCTCCCTCCCTCTATTCCCTCCCCTTGATGACAGGCAATGGGTATGTGTGTTATCTCCAGGAAGGCAGTTGCAACTCAGTTAAGTCTTGAAGGATTCAAAAAAACTCAGAACAGAAGGAGTGCTTTTTGGCCAAGAGGAAAAAGGCTGTGTAAATTCAATGGGGACCAAAAGGGACTGTTGAGTTAGAGAATAAATAGTCCAGCTTTGTTGAAATATGGAATTTCTGAAGGGAAGTTTCTGAAATAAGGGTGGAGAGATAGATGGGAGATAGAAGGGAGTGCCTTAATTCCAGACTAAGGCATTAAAGAATTTATTTTATATTCAGTGAAGAACTTTGATTAGGGAAATGACATGGTTAGGCCTGTCCCTTAAAGAAATATTTTGGAAGCCATGTAAAAGATGAATTGGAAAGGGAATGCCTGAAAAAAGGAAGACCAATTAGAATAGAGGTCATTAAATTTCTCATGAGTTTTCTAGGGGTTGGTTTATCCTTTGTCACAAGAGTTTTCATTCTTCCAGAGAATTGATTTTCCCTTTGTATGATAGAATGATTCTTAATATTCTTTCTCCTATTTGATATTTATGAATCAACAAGAATTTATTGTGTTTGTTGTATTGTGTTTATTACGTACTAAGCATTGAGAATAAAAACAAAAGTGAAAAAAAAAAAAAGTCCCTGCTCCCAAAAATTTACCTTCTGATTAGGGAGCAACATGGATATAAGAAGATACATACTGAATATTTATTGTTCAGAAATATTTGATTCTTCATGACCCCATTTGGGGTTTTCTTGGTAAAGACAATGGAGTGGTTTTCCATTTCCTTCTCCAGCTCATTTAACAGATGAGGCAACTGAGGCAAACAGAGTTAATTTACTTGCCTAGAGTCACACAGCTAGTAAGTATCTGAGGCCAGATTTGAGCTCAGGAAGAGGAGTTTTCCTGACTTCAGGCCCTACACACTTTCTAAATTGGATATAGGTAGAATAGTTTAAAAATAACTTTACAAATGATGGCATTAGCAAGTAAGGGACCTGGGAAAGTCCTCTTGTCTAAAATGTTTGAAATGAGTTTTGAAGAAGATTATTGGAGATATAGGTAGGAAGAGAAAGCACTCCAGGAATAGAGGAATACCCATTTCAAAGAAGATGGTACACCATGTGGGAGGAACAAACACCAAGTTAGGTTTGCATAACTTGCTTATGAAGAGAAAGTTTGATGTAATGAATGGAAAGTAGGATTCAGAATCAGGAGAATTAGATTTGAATCACACCTCAGATTCCTTTTAGTTATGTGAATATGAACAATTCATATAACATCTCAGGGCCTCGGTCTCTTCATTTGTAACAAAAAATGGGGGGTATATGTAATAAAACTTATACTATTTACTTCATAGACTTTTATGAGGAAAGTGCTTTCCTAGACCTCGCTTACTGTATAAGTTTATTACTAATATTTTTAATAGTAATGATTGCATTATTGAAAAGGTGAAGCTAAAAGATATTTAATTTGAACTATTTCTAATGTACTGCTGTTAGAAAGTAGGCATAGCAAAAATTACTATGAAATAGTTCCACAATTAAGCCTGTTAAGGTAGGACACGTCATTTGTCTCTCTGTTTTAATTTTCTTATTGTTGGAATAAGGATGTGAGACTCATTGATTCCCAAGGTCCTTCCGAGTTCTAACATCTAATAATCTGAATTGTTGTCATGTAACCTACTTGAATATGAGTCACTGGTTTTTGTTCCTGTGTATCTGGATTTGAATGTCTAGCACTATTTATGATAGACAACCTCTGATCTGAATTTAACATTGGTAAATATTGTCAATAACCTGACATTGTGTGCTGTATTTGCAAAGTGAATAAAAAAAGACTTGGTTCACATCTATTTACATTTATACACTGAGTTCAGCTTTGACTCTAGGACAGGAAGTCAATATATTGATCTATTATTGAAGTTCATTCATAGCCTGTGTTATTTTTCAATAGCTATGTAAGATTTTAAGGTAATGATGAATACTTTGAAGAGAAATGCCATGACTTCAAAGTGTTGCTTAATTGGGAGATTTGAGCTCATTTAATATAATTAGAAGGAAGAAGATGGAATTCTCTATTTTGTAAAACCTGCTAATGCTTTAAAAATGTAAAACTGTTAGGATCTAAATAATTAGAATGTAATAGTTTAATTAAAATGAAGGATCTGAGCTGTGAAATGTGGTTGTGATAGGTTTCTCAGAAATGTGTCAGGCTCATTTGATTAGATGAAACATTTCATTTGAATTTTTATAAACAACTAAGTTGCAGAATAAGAAGGGAATAAAAAAAAGGGGAGAAGGAGACCATGACTTAGATAAGAGCAAGACAAATTAATTTTGAGCTAAAAAGAGATTTATTTATCAGGGGATATTAAAAGTAGCAAATATATTTGGCAGGTGTCAGAGTGGTTCCCATATAGAAAAGAAATGACATTTAGCTATCGATCACAAAAACAGGCTGGTAATAAGAAATCTAGGTGATGTGGAAATTTCCTTCCACATTAGAAGTTAATACATAGAACTGAATGGAGGTGCTATTGCCCTCATTTAATGAAACGAATATATTCCATTAAGCTGAATCCTATTTTTCCATTGCAGCATGCATGACATGGTGGAAATAGTATTAACCTGGGAATTCTAGTCTCATTTCTGCCAATAATGTACTGTTTGATTTCTGGTGCACTTGAACATTTCTAGTTTCAGAATGATTTTTTTTTTCTGAAATCCTATTATCATCATACACAGCTAGATAGTATAATGAAGAAAAAATTAGATTTGCAGTCAGAAGACCTGAGTTCAAATGCTGTTTCAAACAACTTATTTAAAAGTATGACTCTGGCTAAGTTACTTATCCTCTCAGCTTTGGTTTTCTTATCTAATCAAGATCTTAAAGGTTTTTGTGACTGTCTTTTAAAAATGCTAACTAGGGCATCTGGGTGGCCCAGTGGATAGAGCACCAGACCTAAATTTAGTTAGGAGGACCTGAGTTTAAACCTAGTCTCAGACACTTAACACTCCCTAGCTGTGTGACCCTGGGCAAGTCACTTAACCCCAATTGCCTCAGGGAAAAAAAAATAACTAAGTCTCAAAGGCCACAAAGTTTCAGTCTGATGTGATTGATGTAATAGAATGAGAAGAGATTGAGCCTCTCATTGTTCTAAATAGGATAGTCTGGGAGAACTGGCCTGATGATGATTCTCCTTCTAACAATTCCTGAGAACAAGCTAGTTGAGCCTTCACATTTTTGGCATTCAGTCCCTGTTCCAGAAAGGAGCTAACACTAAAGTACCCACTCTTGAATGAATGGTGATGGAAAGTAAAAGTACTTGTCAAGCTTCTCTCCCCTTTCTTTTTTCCTCCAAGGTGTCTGCCTCTGCTGACTGCCTTCTTGTTAATGACTGACTACTTTAAAAATTGTATTTAAAATGATTCCACAAGGATACATATTCATGAGTAATAAAAAAAACCTTTTATGTTAAAATATCAATTTCTGCATTTTCAAAATGTTCTTCCTGTTGGTTTTAATGACATAAAGATTTTGTAGGAGCACATCTTCTACCTGTTATTAGGGGATGGGCAAAGGAGGTACCAAACCCATGGTCTTTTCCTTTTGAGACCCCCACGAGGCTAAGTCTATGTAATTTTTTTGAGAAGATACACATTTTGAAAAGCCAAGCAGATGTAAGAAATTGATTGAGAAGTAAACCAAGTGCTTCTGCATTGCCTTTATCTCTTTGTGCATGTAAAATTTGGCTAATCAAATTTTGTTTCATGGATGCAGGCTCCCTCTAATTTTATAATATTAGAAATTACAGCTGAAAAGTTCTTAAATGTTCCTTACTCCAATGACCCAGATTTGAACAATGAATAACTTTAGACCCTGAGGTCTAAATTAGACCTCTAACTTAACCTCTTAGAGAGGCTAATGGTTGAGTCTAGCTTTGTAGCAGTCTTCTACTACAAAATCTTCTAAATCTGCTTCTTCATGCCTCCAGGTACCTACAATGCTTTAATTAAACAAAACAACTTATTAAAAAAAATTTAAATACATATGATCAGGTAATTTAATTTAATGAACAAACAAATATTGGTAGGATTGCTCTTAATTGTGAGAAATAAATATTTCTCTCTTGTATTTAAAAACTAATGATTATATTAGGACCAAGACTTCCTCTTTTCTACTTCCTCATGCAGAAATGAACAAATGTGGGAAGACTCTCTTAAATTTTTACCAGGCCAAAATCTAATCAGACAGTAAGAGAAATTCTAAGATTGGACTAATAGGTGTTTTCCTGCTTATTATATTTGCTCAGACAGGTCTGGGAAAATGTTGATTCTCCCTTTAGGGAAGAAAGATGATATGGAAATTGATCACTTTTTGACCAAAATTTAGGTGACCCAAGTCATATATCCCAAGACCCTGGTTTTAACATAGTCCACTTCCCATTGCATTTGCCAATCAGAGTTGATTTGTAGCCTTCTGGAAGACCACACTTCTTCAAAGTGCATATAGACTTTGAGTCCATTACCAAGAGGGGTCTTTGATCTAACAGAGATGGCTAAGTGACCATCCTTTTATTAATAAACATAATAGCCTTATTAATAAAGTGATTACATTTCTCAGAAACTCAGAACTTTTAAAATTATCGGCTCATATATCTTCATTTGTCCTCCCAGTTTCCAATATTTTTGACTAACACTTCCCAGTCTTGCAGCACTAATGTAGATATGGAGAATGTTTGATTTGAATAGTTAGTTCACTCTGCCTAAAGTAACTAGAAAGAAGGAGCCTATTTTGGAGACAGAGGAATTGAGACAAAGAGCAAACAGTGTTCTTGATTGCCTAGTGTTGATGAGCCAGACACATAAAGAATTGTCAGAAATTATTGTAATGAGTAAATCATGCTTTTAAAAAATATCACATTGGAAGTAATGGAAAGGAGTCTCTGATGAACTTGAGGAAGAGGAAACACTTTTCAGAAGAAGATGAGCTCTTACAAGGTTCTAAGTGGCTAGTTGCCCAATTTACTGTCATGAGGTTTAGCTAAAGTGTGTTTGCAAATTGAAATCTCATTTTCCCTATGGAAATCATCATCTTTTAAATGGCTCAAGAAGAGCCATGAAATACTCTGCCATCTGGCACCCTGGGAAAGAGAACACTGGCATGATCTGCACTGACAGTTGGCTTCCAAGCAGGTGTTTTCATTGTTTGCACTCACTCTTTGTGTGACACCATCTTTCCCAAGGCCTATTTTACACAGGTAATTTGACTCTGAATAAAATGTGACTTTGAGTGAGAGTGTGCCTGTGGGGTGGCCCCTATAGTGAGGGGTCCCGCATTTTTAACCCAGAATTTCCTTTTTCCAGAAGACAGATGAGGGAAGATGATGGGTCAGAACCCAGGATCTAACTGCATATCTAGCTAAGGAAGGTAGAACAATAAAGCATCTGTTGCTCCTTATTTGCCTCCTATAAAAGCTCCATCCTTACTTTTCTATCTTTTTGTGAAAGCTACATCATGACTTCTTACCTGTTTCCTTCCCCAAATCACAATACTTTGCTAAAAGACATCCTGGCTCCTCGCTTATCTGTACCTTGGCTTCCACACTGCTGATTGAAGCCTCAAATTTCAGTCTATAAAAGATCTCCCAAACTTTTCTAATTGTCAGACTCTCTCAGAGTTTGATCATTCTGCTTTGGTATTTATTCATCAAGTCTTTGTGACTATAATAGTCTCTTTGAATTCATTCAAACTAACTATGAGACATGAATCTTAGACACTTCCATATGAGTTGTTGCCCTTGCTCCTGCCCACAGAATCACACCGTCATAGCATTTTAGAGCTGAAAGAGATCCTAATAAAATCACCTGTTGTAATAGGGAAACAGAAATTATGACACCTGGAGTCAGAATTCCTGACTCTGAATATGATTTCTGTGACCAAAGTGATCCATTTTAAAGCTAAGTTTGCAAAGCTTTCAAAATATGTAATCTCATTTGATCTTTGTAAGAAACAAAATATCTTACCAAGAACTCCACTGACTGCTGATTAATTCAGGAAAGATTTATTTTACATTCTTGTAAGAATGGGTACATAGATAAGTAGACACACCTTTGAAACTCCAAAGGCAGCATTTTATTTCCTATCCTGAAGCACAAATCCTCCCCTGATTCTCCATTAATTGGAAGTTACAGAAGTTATTGACATGAATCTCCACTCCTCCTTACATAGCCAGTCTATAACACAAAGGAGTCCCCCCACAAAGGGGGAAGATAAGAGAGGAGGGCAAAGGGCAAAGAACTAAAGTTTCTTTTCAAATCTCAGGTCACCTCCCCTGATTGCAAAAGTCACTTCCTGCCCCAAAAGGGCTTATATTCTTTTGATGTTTTCTAATTTAAATTTCATTTCTCCAATATAATTTTCATAATTGTGGAAACCAAATGCCCATTCATTTCTCACAATTTCCCCCTTTATTTTTCTTTTTTAAATAATTTGGTTTTCATATCCTTTTCTAACCTCTCCATTTTGGCTATTATTTTTTGCATTCAACTTCATAAAAATCTATTAACCCCTGCATAGATCTTACAGGAGGAATAATTAATCCCTGCTAATTCTTCTGACTACTTCCAATTGTAACATGTTTCTTCCTTTTTGCCAATAATCTTTTTTAGTCATTCTATTTTTCCATGAAATTTTGCTAGTGGCATCTAACTATTTTGCTATTCCATATGGAATATGAACTGCTTCTCTGGTGTAACTTATTCAAGAATATTAACTCACCAGAATAGGAATTCAGAACAACTAGATTTCTAACTTTGAATCCATCAGTTACTATCCTTGACTTCATTCTTTCTGACTCAGTTTTACTTTCTTCATCAAATGCCAGGGTAAAAGGAATAGTCATTTGCACAGGTACCCACTCAGTTTTTAGGCAAAGTAGGTTTGAGAGTGCTGCCTCCACAATATTATCCAAGGTTTGCTTGGGATTTTCTCATCCTACAAAAGTTGACAAAGCTATCCTCAGTTACATACCAAAATCAGGTACATGCCATGACAGTCCCTAGATTTTGGAATCTTTCACTGTGCCATGAGACGCAAATTAATCTTCAGAGCTAAGGAGCTAGTATAGCATGGTTTATTCCTTCACAGAAGGGAAAGGGAGAACAAAGCATTGCTATTCTCCCCAGGAATGTCATTTTGGCAACAGGGAGGAATTCACTCTGTTTTTCCATATCTAAAGGGAATGATATTATTTGAGGCATGGGGCAACCCATAGCACAAATATATAAATTGAATTTTGTTCAGACTCTTTACAGAATACTTTACCAGTTCGGCCCAGGTATTGGTAACCACCACTTGCCTTAAGCCCTTAACTTGATTGTAAATTTTCTACATTTTCTAAAATGTCCAAGCCTTGTAGCAAACCAAACATTATTCCAAACTGGACAGTCAATTCCATAAAATCTTTTTCTCTAATAGGACATAGATATTTATTATCTAATAATCAAATATGTACTTGTTTACAGCTAGTCAAGCCTCTCTAATTGTATAATGTGACAAGCATCAAACTGAATTGTTTGTGGGTTAGTGTTCCCAGTAATTTTATTCCAAGTCAACCCAATTTTCCCCATCCTGATTTCCAAATACTATTGTAACAGGGGAGTAGCATTAATACTATAAAACCTTCCATTTTCATAAAATTGATAAATTCCTTACAGAACAACCTATTCAGACACTGGGTAATTTAGGGGTCCATTCACCAAACAATTCCAGTTCCTTCATAAACAAATGGGGCCCACAGTCCTTTGTGGTATGGGATGATGATCTCATTTTCTGAAACTACTTTCTGCTGAGAATGGGCATTGAGCTGACTCATCCTACATTTGGACAAATTTGAGTCAGATCTCTGATACTGGTCAGTACAGCTGTCTAATGCTGGCCATCAGAAGGTGAATTGCTCAGAGCCTACAGGAAGACTACTAGTGAGAGTGTGACAGAATACTAAAAGCAGAACTCTCATTCCTGGGAGGTGTGTTTCTGTCTTCCCTGAAGATCCTGTAAATAGCCATTTAAGTATTATCTCTATTAATAGACTACATTATAGCCCAAAAGCAATTTTAAAAAATAGGAAATCCCATCAGAATAAGAGATATTGACAAAATCCTTCTTTCACAGATATCATTTGCCTGTCCAAAGCAGGATATTGAGATAGAAATTAACCCAGATTTCTACAGGAAGCATGTGTAAAGCCTCTCTGCCAGTTATTTTTCCAACACAAGTATTCCTCTACTGGAACAGGCCAGCAGTTTTTCATATCAAATAAGTTACTCCAAAGAAAATATGTTTGTGCCACAGGACACACCATAAAAACAAATGTTATTGCCACATTAGTAAAAAACTTAAATAAAATTGACTTTCCCATTGATGTAACAAAATATTCCATTAGTTATATCCCTCCAAGAAAACTTCAATACACTAAAATCCTCCTCTCCAAACGATACTAAAGCTGTTTTAGCTTTACTTTCAGTAATATAAAAAATAACAGTTAGGTTCCACAGACAATTGTATCAATTATTTTTATATTATTGGGAAACCTTTGAAGACCTTATTTCATATAGACATATACATCTAGCAATAGATAGATGACTAGGCCAAATGCTCATTTATCTAATTATAAGATATAATGACTATATATTTTCAGATGGAAAAAAGCAAGATATTACATACTTGAATTGTGCTTATTGTTTCTGTTGACCACTTATTCTGATTATTGAAATTTGCTATGAGGAAAAAGCAAGGGCCTGATTATAATGGCATTAAAACTGATCCTTCAAGGCGTTAGCCTGAGGGCACACAAGCTGAGGACTAATCATGCAGTAACAATCCCACCTTATAGCCAACTCAGCTCTCAAATGGGTTACTAACTTTGTTAGATAATCATTCCCAAATTCAAAACTCAAAACAGTATCAGTTAAAATCCCAAGATATTTCATCCCAATAGCAAGTTTCACTAACAAGAGGTTTTTATTTATTTATTTATCCTATGTGCCAGCAAAATATAACCAGAACCTAAATGCAGGACTCTTAGGTTGAAATCCTGCTCTAGGTACTTCAAAATAAGTTATCCTTGCATTGCTAAGCTGAAGAACTTTTGATACAGCAGTACTACAAATTTTTTTGCCTTAAAACAATCACAGATTGAAAATTAAAAATTAAATATTCAGTCATTAACATCATGTAAACTAAGCTAGTCCTTTAAACAATAGGAGGATTAATATTTAAAAAATTTCATTTAATATTGGGGGGGGCAGAATCAAAGAAGGGTAATGAATGAACTCTATTAAGTGGATTTGTTTTCTCACTGTTAAGGGCCAACTACAGCCAGTGGAGAAAGGGCGGAGTAAGCCTTCATTTTCCCAAGCCAACAGATCATGCAAATAATTAGTATAGTTTTCAATCCTAAATTTCAGATTAACTACCACAAATACTTTACTACTTTAATATTAATGCACACATATTTCTAAAATCTTATTCTCAAATGCATCAGTTAAAAGTAATTCTGTCATAATACCATTTAAATTTAAACACATAGTGATTTAATCACAATTTTGAGAGAAAACTCTCCCCCCCCAAAACAAAACAAAAGAAAACAAAAAAATCCACTCTTTTAGATTCCCTGAAATCTATGAAATAGTAATAAACTATTTGAGATCTGAGATAGAGCAGGCTGCTGGGAACAAAATGGCAAATGTCAATGGCTCCTATCCTCCCCCAAATTTTGTACTCTTCCATATGTTGAGTGCTGTATTGGGAAGGGGGAAAGACTTTAACATGTAAAGTGGATTTCCCTAGATTTCTCCAAACCACATAGAGATAGGTCACACCATTCTACAGAATTCAGAATTCCCTGAGAAGAGTTTTGGGATTTTGAGTAGATAAGGAATGTAGGGGCCCATCTAGAGAAAAATTGAGACTGACTCTAGAGCATGGGTTCTTTTGCCATTCTTTGGAGAGGCTGTTCTGGATATAAGTATACATGGAGCAGCCCTGCCTACTCTCTTCTAGGGAGATAACCTTGAAAGCTTAAGAAAAATTCAGGTTATTTTGCATCAAGATGCCTAACAGGCAAACTGACTTTCTTTTACTTTGTAATTTAGCTGACTTAGAAAAACATAGAAGACAAAACACACATTCACACAAACATAAACTGCTTTTAAATTCCTTTTCTTTCTGTTTAGCACAGTATTGTTCCTTCCCTTCTACTTGGAGAAGAATCTTTTCTTTTCTGGGACCCTACTTCTTCACTTCTCTCCTATAATTTCGTGTAAATATCTCTTGTGCAGTGTGGAGATCTCCACACTCCAGTATTTCCAGATCACTAATATTTACTCAACTCTAGATTTTTTGACAACCCCTTTCTTCCAGGGCTATATGAGAGGTATGTACCAGGAGTTTCTACTCCTTGGTGTCCTTAAATTCCTTATCTTACCAAACTGACATCTCAGACAGCTAGCCCTAGCCACCAAAGGCAATAGTAGATGATTCATCTTCTTACCTTTAGTTTGTGCACATAGTTGCCTGACTGCTGTAGAATCTACTGTAGTTCACTTCCTGATTTCCTGCATTCATCAATGATTTTATTTACTAACATGATCCTGGGATCTTGAACAGTCTGTGAGTAGAGGATACTGGAGCTAAGCCATAAAGCCATTGAAATCAACAGGACATGTCTCCTCGTGCTTCAACAGAGATCCCACCAACACATAATGTCTGGATCCCGGACGAGCCCCCATTTGAAGAAACAAAAATATCTTACCAAGAATTCCACTGGCTTACTGATAAATGCATGAAAGATTTTATTTTACATTCTTGAAAGAATGGGTGCCTAGATGAATAGATACACCTTTGAAACTCCAAAGGTAGCATTTCCTATCCTAAAGCAAAAGTTCCTACCTTGATTCCACATTAATTGAATGTTACAGAAGTTACTTGACATGACTCTCTATACCTCATTACATAGCCAGTCCCTGTCCCAAAGGAGCTTACGTTCCTTTGATTTCCTTGTGGGTTTCAGTTTTCTAATTTAAGTGTCATTTCTTAGAGGGTAGTTGGGGAGGAGATCTGATCAAGGTTGAAGCCAAGACCTCTCCTTTCTCAAACACATTTTCTTTTCAGGGAGGTCAGCTATTATTTCTAGAATTTTTTCCCTTCTCATGATAATTTAAAGATGATCCCTAGAGCATGATTAGCTTTCTTCATCCTCTCAAAATGATTCACATGCAATAATAACTGAGGCCTTTTGACATTTATTCTAAGGTTTAGTCATGATTGATTGATCAAAGCAAACATAGTTTTGGTATGGTTTCAACTTCAGCTTTACTAGTGCCTTCTAGTTTGGATTGTGTTTTTCTTGCTCTTTCCAATAATACTATTGTCACGTGTAAATTGTTTTCCTGGTTCTGCTTACTTCTCTTAGAAACAAATACATGAAAAGTCTTCTCATGCCTGTTTGCATTTATTATATTCATCATTTTGTACAGCACAGTCATATTCCATTACATTCTTGTGCCTCATTTTGTTGAGGTATTCTCCAATCTATGATTAGCTATTTGGCTTTCAGTGCTTTGTAGCTATGAAACAGCTTTAATAAATATTTTGGCACAGATATGGCTTTTCTTTTTGCCATTGAACTTTTTTGGGGATATGTGCCTTGCACCGGAATTTTTGGGTCAAAAGACATGGGCATTTTACTCATGCTTTGTATATTCCAAACTGTTTTCCAAAATGCCTGGCCCATTTCACAATTTCAGTAGCAATGCAGTGGCATTTCTGATTATTTTCACAGTTCTTCTGAAATTGACTTCATAATTCTTGTCATCTTTGAATATGTTTTATTAGTGATTTTAAATGTTATTAATTGCCAATTATTCCCTCTGCCTCCATTCCAAACACTCTTTGTTATAACAAGCAATAACAGTGAAGAAAAACATATTGCTATTTTGCCCATATCTGTCAATGTATGCCCTATTTGGCATCTATAGCCCAATTGCAGTAGATGAAAGATATACTTCAACCTCAGTCTCCTGATTATACAAATGTTCACTACACTAAAAAGATTCCTCATTTTTATGAATTTTATAATTTATTCTTCTGGTTGTAATTTGCTTTGAAATAGCACATATGGGTCTTTCCAACATTCTCTTAATCTTTTATATTTATTGTCTTTTATGAAAAAAAAATTGATATTCTAGGACCAAAATTGTTTCCAATCATTGACCACACATTGTGTTTCCTGTTCTATACTATCACAAAATTGGTGGTGTAAATATGTATATTTTAATACATGGGGCCTTTAATCTTTAACCTCTTTAGGTTATATGCTTGTGGGAATATCACTGGTCAAAAGTTAAATTTATTTTACTGATTTTTAAATAGCAATTCCAATCTTATTTTTCCAGAGGCAAGACCACTTTATAATTCCATCAAAGATGCATCTGTATATGTCTTTCCAAAATCTTTTAACATTTATCATTTTTGTTATTTTTTCAAAACTGTCTCACCAATTCTTTCAGGCAAAGGCAGCTTCATTTTTATCTCTTTATTCCTAAAGTTTAATTAGTATTTCTTTTTGTACTAGTTTCTATGTTTATTCCATCATTTAAAAATTCTTATTGTGAGCATTTTCAGAATTATATTAAATAGTGGATGCCATAATAGTTCTTGCTTTAATCTGAAACTTATTGAAAAGACTTGTAGTGTATATATTATATTGTATTTTTTCATTGTAAATAAGGCTCTTAGCTGTAATTACTTATTACTAATTATCATATGTTGGCAAAAGCTATGTCTTTTTATGCTTTTTAGTGCTTTTAGCATATATCACAGTTACTACAAGAGTACACTGTAGTGGTTACAAAGGACTTTCCATATTTATCTCATCTTATTTTGATTTTATTACAAAAGTGTAGTTTCCTCAAGCATTGAATCATCCTTGAATTGTTGATGTAAAAGCAACTTGGTCTTAGTAAATATTTTAAAAATATATTGCAGTAATTGCTTTGTAATTTTTTCTTAATCTTTTCAAATTTTTGATATTAATGGCATTCATCAGTGATGGTATACTATAGTCTTTCTTATCTTTCACTAGTATAGGTGTAATGCTGGAAAAACTGAGGCAAGATAGAAATTAGACAGTTTTTAATATTTTATTTGGATTTCTGAGAGGGAGAGATTTTCTAGGAGCAAAATGTCTCAAAACATTCAGCAGTGAATGTGAGTTTCTAATGAAATATATATATATATATATATATACATATATATATATATATATATATGGCTCTAAGTGACTAGGGTAGACAAAGGCAAGAGGGTAGAGTCTGAGCACTGAGAACAGGAACAGACTATAAATCTGGTTCTGACAGGATGGGGAGTGAGGATCATAAATTCTTGATAACTTAGGAGGACTTAGGAGGTGTCCAACCAGAGCCAGGAAGTCTGGAACTTAAGAGATAGAACATCTGGAGTTTTATCTTTTGTAATGTCAGAGTGACCAACTACAGCCCTAATTATCTCAGTCCTAATGGTCAGGAAGGGAGGTTGCAACCAGGGATAGTGAGGCAGAACAATTCAAGGTACTAAGGCAGGACAATTAGGAAAACTGAGGCAGGACAATTAGGGAAACTGAGGCAGGACAATTAGGGAAACTGAGGCAGGACAATAAAAGGGCACAACATTGATATCAAATCTGATATAAATAGATCTTTCGGGGGGAAGGGTTGGAGAGGTCCTGATGTGATGTGTCCCCTTTAATCTGTGGGGGATAGGTGATTGAGGTCTCAAACTCTCCCCTAGGAGGGGCACACCCTCATGTCCATAAAGGATACTACCAAGATAAGTAATCTCATTCAATTTTTAAATTGAATTGAATTGAAAATAAGTCTCCCAGATTTATCCAGTGATAGGTCCCCTGCTTGGTGCCAAGATCAAAACAGCCCCAATATATTTACTGCTGTATGCCCAGACATTTTTCAAAACTACCCTGCCAGGATTCTTTGCCCACTAAGAAAGCTGTCTTCTTAGTGAAAATAAATCCCTTTTTGTTACAGACTTTGGGTTTGCGGACCTGCAACATCAACCAGAGGGGATCTCTTACCCTCAATTTTCGCACCTCATCAAATTTATATTTATTTCATAAAAAGGAGGTTGGTAAAGTTTTTTATATTTCTATTTTGCAAATAACTCATATATCATAGGGGAAATTAATCTTTAATATTTGTTTGAATATATACGTCCATCTATGTTCAGAGATTTTGTACATAATTAATTTTTGGCTTGTTCATTTTATGTTTATGAATTTAGATTGTTGCTATTCCCTATTCCTTCCTTGATCTACTAGTCTGTGAATTTAATATTTTCATAAATGTTCATCTATTTTATTTAAATTTTTATTTTTGATACTTTTTATAATTTCCAATATTTTCCTTCCTTCTTTTGTTTGATAATTTGGTTTTTCTTTGGTCAGTCAAATCAGAGAATAGTTTATTTTAATGGTTACTACCCTAAAGAAAGAACTATTTCAGTTTTACATCTCTTTTTAAATTTGTTTAGATTTCCTATTTTTGCATTTATTGAGAAATACAAATTTATTGTGCTTCTGTTTTTTTAATTGAGCATTTAATTAATTTATTTTCTTGATGTATTTAGAAATGTTCATTTTGCTTCCATAATATAATTAATGTTTCCTAAATTTTCTTATATTTTCTATTATGATATAATGTTTTTCATGTAATTACTTGTTTCTATAATTGGTTATTTGATCACTCATTCTTTAGAATTCTATCTCCTTTCATTTCTTCAAAAGTCTTATATTGCTATAATTTTCATTGCATTGTGATAGTAAATGATATATTTAATGTTTCTCCCTTCCTCCATTATGTTTTTATGCATTATTAAATGATACTAAAATGACATGCAAAGCTAAAGGAATATGCATATTTATTATTATTCCCAATCAGCATATTGATAAAGGTTTGTCACATATATTTTTCTAATTTTGTGTTCAAATTCTTAATTTTTTATCAATCTTTCCATTAGATTTATCTAAAAAAGAATATATCAAAAATATTTCTCCTAGCAATTTTCCTTTAAATACTCAGGTACTCTACCATTGGTGTCTGTCTGTCTGTCTTTCTCTCTCTCAAAAAAAGTAATATTGATATTGATTTGTTGTCTATTTTTTAAAAATATATTTTCTCTGTCTCTTAATTGTCATTTTTTTACTATGACTTTGCCTCCCACACTTTCTTGGATTTAGCTGAGAAACAATAGTTTCCATTCTAACCACCCATTTTAGTTCTGTAGAATATTTACATTTTGAAATTATTTCCTATAAAGAAAAAAATTATTGAATTTTGTTTTCTGATCCATTCTTCCACCTTCTTAAACCTATGCATCCATCTCATTCACATTTGTAATTGTGTTCATTAGATTTGTTCTTTTCTATCACAGTCTACTGACATGTTTATTCTCTTTTCCTTATTCTGTTCCCCCACTGAAAAATGGAAAAGGAAGACAAGGCATTAAATCAATACTACTTAATTGTAGATGGAATGGTTCATTTCCAATCTTTTTTTTTTTTTTTTTTTTTTTTTGGATTAACTTTATCCAGACCAGACTCAGATCACATCCTTATTTTCTCCTCTCTGCCTTTCTAAATCAGCCCTAATAGAAATTTGCTTGTTTCTTTTCTCAACTCTATTTATTCTCTTAAGCCCTACTTCCCTATTTACTTCATTGAATTTAAATAGTATGTTGTTGTTGTTTTAGTCTACCTTTCCTAACCAGGATCAAATAAGAGTACTATTTATAAAGTTACTAGCTCATTAAATTTTTTTTTGACAAATTCTTCTCTAATAGATATCCTATTATGAAATTTGATATTTTTTCCCTTCCTTGCTCCATATATTTTTCCTTTCTTTTCAATTTATTTCATTTTTCTTTTTCTTTCCTTTTTTCTCTCTCCTACTCCTTGTCATTGTCCTTTTCTTCTATCCTCCTTCTCTTCTTCATTTTCCTCCCCCTCCTCCTTCTTTTCTGTTTTTTCCTTTAACCTTTTCAACTTTAATAGTCCTTTCAAATATCATCATCATAAACCTTTCTCTTTCATTGTCATGTAATTATAGATTGTAAAGCTAGAAGGAGCTTTAGAGCTAATTTTATTTAACATCTTCATTTTATAAATAAAGAAAGCAAGGTTGAGAGGTGCTTGTCCAAGATCACATAGGTGCATAATTAGGAGGACTGGAATTTGAAATCAAGATCTTTGACTACATATCCAGTGCTGTTTCTACTAGTTTTCTTTTCTTCTGGAGTCCTCTTTTTGCATTGTGTTAGGGACTTGTTCGTTTTCTTTTCATTTCTTTCTACTAGGAATCATTCATGAACATTTCCTCTTATCCATTTTGCCCTTTGCCCTAGTCCTCTTTGCTATTTCTTCTGGACTTCTTTAGATTTATAATTGGTAAGATTTCTCTTACAAAAAGTGCTATTAGCAGCCCAAACAACCTCTCAATCCTTAACCTGAGGTAGAACTAAAAGTAAGCCCCACTTCTTGCCTTCTATGCTCTCAGAATTCTGGATGGAATGGATACTGATCCACGCACAATCTCTCAAGCCCTTCTATGCCTTCCAGTTCTGAATTGGATAGCCCAGAAGAGTTATGTGATTTTGATCTCCTTGTGGACTTTGCTCAAAGTTGGGTAGCCATTTTTTGATAGAACATAGAGTGAAAGAGGAACTTCAGGGGCCAACTATTCTAATTCCTATGTTTCATAGGTGAATAAAGTGAGGTCCAAGGAGATAAAATGATTTAATTAAAGCCATGTGTTTAACAAATGTTTTAAATTGTTCTGCTTAATGTTATTCCTTATTAGTAATCAATCTTCACACAATTATTGAATGCCTTTTATAGGCCTAGACTGAGTTAGGAGTTTGGAAATACAAATACGAAGAATGGAATCATTTCTACCTTCAAGAACCTTTCATTCTTTTGGGAAAGATAACTTGAGCAAAAGCACATGTAAAATAAATATATTCAGAATTATACAAAACAAATATAAGATAGTATTGGGGAAGAGTATTAGGAAAAGCTTATTGTAGATAATAGCTCTTCAGTTGAATATTGAAGATAGAGAGGGAGCTTATGATGTGTAGATGAGGAGGGAGTACATTTTAGGAAAGGGAGTGACCATCACAAAGGCAGAATCATTAGAAATGGAGTGCCATGTGTGAGTAATAGAAGACAAGTGTAGTGGTATTATAGCATGTAGTATAGGAAGTTGGAAAGATAAGTTGCCTTCAGGTTGTGAAAAATCAGTTTCTATTTGATCCTGGGATGATAAGGAGACAAATTTTATGAAGTGGGGAATTATTTGGATAGATTAATACTCAAGGAAATAACTTTGACATGTGTACAGAGAGGATGACAGTGTAGGGAGATCAACTTGGAGGTCATTGTAATAGTATAGAGTAGTGGATGTAAACTTTTTATTTAAACATGGATGCAAAAATGTATATTTAAATTATAAATTATATATATAATACTATATTAATATGTATATACATTACAAAATTGAAAAAATAGAAATTAAAAAAGGATGATTATAGATATATCACATGGTATTTGATCCAAGAACTTTTAAGTAATGACTTGAGTTTATTGAGTAATATGGTCAGATCTGAGAATTAGAGATTAAGATTAACATCTGTTTGAATGATAGATTAGAGTGTAGAAAGCCCAAGTTAAGAAAGAAAATTTAGTCACTTATTGTAATAGTCCAGGCCAAGGGTAATGAAGCCTAAAATATGGAGGGGGCTATATGAGTAGAGAAGATTAAAAAGATGATGGAAAGTTAGAAATGATAAACTTTATTAACTGATACATGCGGGATTAGTTAGAATTAAGAACAATATTGGAAACCTGGATGGCTAGAAAAATAATAGTAATGCTATTTAATAATAGTTAATGTTAATAATAGTTAATAATAGTAATGTTAATAGTAACGTCTCATAATAGTAATAGGAGAGTTTGGGATAAAGTAGGGTTGTGAGCAAAAATGATGTAATGAGATCTTCAATGAAGATGGCAAAATATGGAAAGTAGAATGCAAATGGATCAAAAATGAGTTAAAGGACATAAATAAATGAGTGTGAACAGCTTTTTTTGAGAGTCTGGTGAGAAAGGGTGGGAAAATATGTGATAGAACAATAGCTTGAGAGAATAAGGTCTAGTAAATTTTTTTTAAAGAATAGGGGTCACTTTCAAATATAGGAAATATGTCAAAAGATCAAGAGAGAAAAAATATAAGTTTGAAGCATTTCATACTGAGCTGACCTTGTATATCAATCAGAATTAAAGTTTATACTAGAACAAAGTGGGGAGGAAATAAGCAAGAATTCTGAACAAGAATACAGGTTTTGGAAAATCCTTCTGAGTTTGTTACATATATATATATATATATATATATATATATATATATATATATATATATATATATATATATATATATATATGTATATCTTGGCAAAGATATTGAAGTGGTTTGAATTTCCTTTTCCAACTATTTTTATAGATAAGGAACTGATGCAAATGGTATTGTGACTTGCCCAGGGTCACACAGTAAATATCTGAGGCTAGATTTGAATTCAGAAAGATGAGTTTTCCTCAGTCTAGGCTCAGCACTCTATCCACTGTACCACTTAGCTTATATGATTCAATCAAATTCAAACAGATAGTAAAAGAGAGAATGAGGATTCAAATTCTGATCCTGTGCTTCCAAGTTCAGTGCCCTCTACCATGAATCACCCTGTCTTCTAGGGTTGTCTTTTGTATTTTTGTGTGGATTACTTTACAGAAATTTCTTTTCTTTCATATTTTTTAGTTTATTGGACAAAGTTTCTAATAGTTTCTGAAGTCATTTTAGAAGCAACTGTATTTGACTAGAATGAATATCTAACCTTCCTTGCTAGATAGTTGTGATCTTTTAAGGACTAGGACTGATGTTGTATCATAACACTGTTCCACAACCCAAGTTGTTTTTTTACTGGGGTGATCTATCTCCTATCAAGATAGGGCTCAATCCAATTGGCACAATCCAATGCCAATTGGGTATGTTTTTGGTAATTGTGTATTGAATGTTTTCATGAAATAAGAATATGACTTTTAAAAATTCTACCAGTTAGTGAGGAGATTGAGCTCCTGCTGCTATTTCAAAGGTACCTAATTGTGGTTTATGCTTCTCAAAGATTAGCACAAAACAAATTGCTAATGAGAACTTTACTTTTTTCTTGTATGGACACACATCAGGTAACTTGGGGCACTTGGGCTCTATATAGAAAAGTCAAAAAGCTTTTGAGAAGAAAGTTGTAACGAAGATATAATTCATCTTTGATACGCCTCTTTCTGTGCCTTCCTCTTTTCTGACAACCACATTTTCTCTTTCTCTTGGAATAATAGTTCCTTCAACCCATGTCAAAGTACCCATCCTGTGCCCTAATCTTATTTTTAACTGTTTTTCAACTAGTCCCCACACAGGGAGATGTTATTTTAAGATATTTAAGCTCTTCCCTTCCTGTTCCCATGGATATTTACTTTCACAAAGATATTATTAAGGATTCATTTCAGTAATGGAGCAAGCATATTAAGTGTTTACTGTAATCTAGATAATGAGAATACACATATTAAAATATCAGTGACAGTGAAGAATTAAAAATATAATAAAATGGCAGGGTTGATATTTCGGTGTTGAGAAATTACTTCTTGGTGAAGCTACTCTTGGCATAGCAATTGAGGACATGAAAAAAGATTATTTACTGTAAATGAGTTGGGAATGTCAAGAGAGCTTTATGTGGAATGAACCTATCTGGCTCTTAAACTATAGTATATTCTATTTAGTCAATCAACAAATATTTATTAAGTGCCTGTTATGTGTGAGGTGCTTTACTATGTATGGAGGATGTAAAAAGAGGCAAAAGATAATCCCTGCCTTCTTAGACTTTACAACTAATGGGGGAAACAACATGCAAACAAGTTATATACATACATACATATGTATACACACACTATATACACACATAAATACATATATATGCATACACACATATGCACATATATCACATATACATTTTTACATATACACATATATATGTATGTATACATATATATGTGTATATGTATATGTATATCTACAAATATCAGAAACCCCTGTTTGAGCTTCTGCCAAAAGTACCCCTGGGCCTATTTATACTAGTGTGGCTAGAAGGGAAGAGAAAACCTCATGGAAGAGTGAATTGCTGAAGACCAGACATGGTTTCTCCTAATGGTGGTTCATCTTATAAAGATATCTTCTTTATTGCCTTCTTGGTTGAATCCTTTTCTTATTTGAGTTTAGGCATCTCCTAGATTATATTCCATCTTTCAGCACAGATTCCTTTAGTAGTGTCATGGCTAGAACACTGGACTTGGAATCAGAAAACCCTTAATTGAAGGGCTATGTTAGGGACTCAGTAGCTGTGTGACTGTGGGCAAATAATTTAAATACTGATTCAATTTCCTTCTCTGTAAAATGAGTGTCTTGGCTCTAAATCTATAATTCCTATGAACATCTTGGTAGAACTTCTTTGGTTCCTCTTTAGCTTTTATATGTCTTTCCTATAATGTGGCACCGTAGCTGAACAAAATACAGATGAAGTCTAACCATTGTAGAATGTCGGGGGGACTGTCATT
Source organism: Sminthopsis crassicaudata (assembly GCF_048593235.1). Lineage (NCBI taxonomy): Eukaryota > Metazoa > Chordata > Mammalia > Dasyuromorphia > Dasyuridae > Sminthopsis > Sminthopsis crassicaudata. The sequence continues at coordinate 230,410,998 of NC_133617.1, forward strand.
TGGCACTACTTGTACCTTACCTTTCTCTTAAAATAGATTAAGATTGTTTTCTTTTTTGACTGTAATACTGAAATGTTTTCTTATGTAGAGCTTGAAATATATTAAAACATCCAAAGCCTTTTACATAAAAATAATTATCCAATCATATCTTCTTCATCTTATTCTCATGAGATAAATATAATCACAATACACATATAATATATACACATATGTATTATGTATAAATATATGATATATACTCGTGAATATATGTAAATTTATAATTCTGTGTTTCAATCTTGAAGCCACTTTCAAATCTACCTACTATCATCATCTTATCTGAAAGAAATAGTATGAGAATTTTTGTAAATACTTTGCTGAAATCCACTTAAGTTGTCCAAAGCATTTATCTGATCTAGCAAGTAATATTGGTATTGAAAGAAAGAAAAATGGAAGGAAGGAAGGAAGGAAGAAATGACATTAGTCTAATAAGAATCTTTTGCTAATGAAGCCCTTCTGGTTCTTGATTATTATTTCTCTTTTGAAAGACTCCCAAACCATCCTTTTAATAAAATGATTTAAAATTTTGTCAGAAATTATAGTCAAACCCATTAACCTATGTTTCGGAGACTTTCTTTAAAAAAAGTATCTGATTGGAATGTGTTCTTTTTGAGGCCTGTGACATTTCTTTAGTTGCCTAAAATCGTTTAAATATCAGTAATTTGAACAATCAATAAATAATTATTAAGTTCTGATCATGTGACATGCCCTGTGCTAAGCACTAGGATAAAAAAAAAGAGACAAAAAAGCACTGAAAAGTACAGGAATAAACACAGTTACGAGTTATTTTGGCATATTGGCATGCAGTTCGTTCATAGGGATATGGTAAACCAGCTAAGTCTTCTGTTACTTTCTCTACATGCTAACCAATTTTTTTTTAAATTTTTGGTTTCAACACCCTTCTGAAAATTCCTTTTTGTTTATTTTTATTCTATTTTAAACAGTCAAAATATGTCATAGTTTTAAACAGGTGGCAATGTGCATACACTTCCATTCTAGACGAGCTTGGGAAGTGCTAGTTTAATTATTGTTCCACCAGAATGATTTTTATTTATTTTATTTTCTAAAACAGGAGGAAGTGGGAGCAATAATTAAACTACTGAAATTTGATTAGTACAAATCATAAAATTATGTAATTTTAGAACTGAAACAATAAATGAATAAATACCAGTCATAATTTAACATTGTATGTTTTAATAGTGTGATCATTACATATAATATTTGTCTTAATTGAAAAGTTTATTTCCCACAAAAGAAATTGAATAATTCTCTAGATAAGCAGTCAGATATATATAGTTCTTTAAGGTTTAAAAAACACTTCCTTCACAACAATGTTGTGAAGATGGTAATTTCAAATAATTGTACATGATATAAAAATAGAGGCTCAGAGAGGTTTTTCTAGCATTGAAGCCAGATTGATTTGATTGCAAAGTCTTTGACCCAGGGACATTTTTTCAAATTGATAGTACTTTGCATATTGCCTGAAAAATAACAAGTACTTAATAAATTTTAATTGGTTGATTGACTCTAGATCCCAGTTCTTTTGATTTTTACCAGGATTCATCATTCTCTGAATGCAAGGAAGAAAAATTTAAGTTCATTTTTGTTAAAAATTGCCAAGAAAAGACTCAAAAACTCCAAACCAAAACAACAACAAAAAACATTGACAAAATTCTAATACTGACTTTCTTTTTCATTTTATTTCATAAAATTATGTTCAGGGCAAAAAATATTTAGAAGCTTATTTTTCTTCATTTTTAAAAAAAGTGATTGATGAACTAAAATAGAAAGTTGCTCTAGGCTTAATTTTTTTCTCTCTCTTTCAGAGCTTTAGCCTGCTCTTTCCCACTTTTTGTATTTTAAATTTCTGGGTTACATGTTTAAGATCTAGACAACCCTATAAGAATACATTTGAAATATTTTAATGGATATTATGCTCCTAGTTCAGAACTTAAGACAAATTGATATATCACTTTGTCTCATCTAGCCTGGATGGCTCATTCTGAAATATGAGCTACATTACATTTTAATAAGCCTCAGTTATCAATTCTTCCATCTTAACTTTTATCGTTATTACTACCATCTTCATTCTCCTTAACTATTACTATTTTTTAAGAGTGAGAAAAAGTAATGAGATTGAAGACTTTCTCATTCCATTTCAAAAAGCTCTGCAGTAATTAACAATAAACAAAATTTTCTTGAATTATGATTTCTCCCTATTTTTACTATCAGATAGTATGTTATCATAGTTTCTTTTCTTTTCTTTTTAGAAATGTTAACTTCTTTTTTCCCCTTAAGACAGATTTTCTAAATTTAATGATACTGATTATTTTCTCAATTGTTATTACCTAAGAACATTTTGAATTTTGTAAAAAATTTCAACCTTTTTGTAATCAAGGATGTTTTTGGCAATGTGGTGAAGACTTTCTTAGAATAACTTTTCAAAATGCATAAATAAAACATATGGGATCACAAAGGAAACCAATTAAATTGAAATAAAACAAATCAAATGTTATAATAGATTCAGAGAGTTTAGTATCAATAGGCATTCTTAACATGGAATCCATGACCTTTGAAAAAATTATTTCATTTATTTTATTTCAATCTAATTGGTTTCATAGCTGAGTAACTCTGGACAAGTCACACAACTGCTGTCTGACTCGATTGTAAAATGGAATAATAATAATAGCACTTCATTGTTGTAAGGATCAAATGAGAGGTGCCTTAACACATAGTAGGTTAATAAATTTTTGTTCCATTCCTCTTCCCTAATGAACTAGCTGGGACTTGGATCCAGAATTCCTAATTGCCAATACAGTTGTATCATCACTAGATCAAATTGTTATGTCCTTAGGGAGAGAGATGAGAACAGGCTGGAAATCATAACTTTTTAACTACAGAGAAAGAGGAAGAGAGAGAGAGAGAGAGAAACATACATACAGACAGAGAGCATGCAAAAGTCAGGAACTTATTTTTAATGATTATGTACAAGCTAAATTTGATTAAATTTATCCTTCAAGTTGACTGCAACACTGATATTTCTTGGATAGTTTTCCAAGTCACACCAAATGACCAGTTAGACTAAAATCATTTTTAACTCGGTTATGATCTGTCAGAGGCTGAATTTAAACTCTAGTTTTCCTCACTCCAAGTCCACAGGTCTATTCACTGCATCACCTAACTGCCTATAGGAGATGTAGAGGAAAAATTGAAAACCACTGTTATTAATGTTGGAATACAAGTTTGAATAATGTTAGTTTTAAACTGTAAAAATTACAATAATCTTTCAAGTTCCAACCTAACACTGAACAATGGAGGAACCAGCATACATTTCAAAAATCAATTAACCAAACAATTTCTTACTAAGTAGAGGTGCCTCAAAATAGAACTAGCTATCTTAAAATATAATTTTTTTTTTCTCATTGGAGATCCCTTAAGCAGAGCATATATGTCCTTTTGTTAGGTCTGTTATAGTGATGATTTCTTTCACATATAAGTTAGAGTAAATAGCTTCTGAAGTTCCTTAAAACTTTAAAATTCTGTAATCTTAATTAACAGCTTAGTGAAAAAGCCCATTTGAGCATGCAGAGAAAGACAAGTTCTTTTTAATAAGGCTTTGTTTTTTTCTTAATAGGAAAGAGCAGACTATTTATAGTTGAGCAGCAAAACAAGTGGGTTTTGAAGGGATTCAGTGGGAGATGAGCTTAAGATTGACAAATCATAAAGAGAAGATATTTTAAATAATTATATTTAGAAAAATATATGTTAGAGAAAATCTTTAAAATTCTATTACAATCTCCCTTGATTCATTTCATTTCAAATAATCCATTTTAAAAACTCACTCTTAGGAAGTAAAATTCATTTTCTTTCCTTAGTCTCTTATTCCCTGAATATTGTCTTGACTCTTTTTTCTTTTCTTTTCAATCTTTAGAAAAATTGCTTGGGATAAAAATTGACACTAAGGCATTTGTATTTAGTAATATGCAAAATGCATTCTTTCTTTTTCTATTAAATCTCTTCCCAAAAGACATTTGCCATTTGAGTGTTTCTAGAATAAAGAACCATATTTGCAACTGAAATGGAAGCTTGTATACAAAATATTAATTAAAGGAATGAAAGATAGTTTAGGAAGAGAACACAAGTATATGAAACTGCCATCAAATTTTCTATTATATTTTTACTATGCATTTTTCTTTTTTTTAAGATTGAAGGGAATTAGAAAAATTTGGGATTTAATATCTGAATATTTATATTTTCAAGACTGAGGAAAAAATACTTGGTATTTAATCATGAAGAAGTTGTACACTTATGTTTCACTTTCTACATTTTTTGGATGAAGAGTTTAATGGAATGAATTATGGCTTATTTCACCAAAACATCTCATGTTCCAAAGTTTACAAACCATGGTAAATGTATTCGCAATAACATTAATTAAACATTTATTGATGGCTCCAAATATAAAAAGAACTAAATAATATAAGGAAATATAACTAACATCAGACATTTATATTCTCAGCAGAAGTTAAACATATGAATTTATTTTAAAACAATATATTTTATTATTTAAAATGTTTATTATTTATATTATCATGAATTAATATTAGTCCATATAATATATGTATGAATAAACATGCATAAGTATAAATATTTTTATAAATAAACATGTATGTTTAGTTGATATTGCCTACAAAGGATTTTCTTATGTAGGCAAGGCAAGGCAATACATATTTCTTAAGTGTTTGCTTATTATGTACCAAGCAATTTGCTAAATATTGGAGATACATATAAAGACAAAAAGCCTACCTTTATAATGGACTAAAAGAAAACACAAAAGACAGCAGAAATAGGGATGAGAGAATTTTGAAGTCTAGAAAATCAGAAGAGATAGGAGGCTATAGATCTCCCAGGGATAGGACTCACCCCAAAATGAATTAGTGAGGAACTTACTAATGAGAGAAAGAAAACAAAGACAACTATCTAATCCAAGACATAAATATCATATAATCCAGTTTACAATTACATGATTGTGTAAAGAAATTACTTTGAATATTAAGGATTGGATGGTTCTAAAGCAAAGATTGGTTTAGATGTTTCATCTCAGTTACCCCTCTTTAAATCATGAAAGAAGTTGAGGAAGTGTTCACTTTATTTTAATTTGTTCAGGCAGGCTGTCTTTTGTTTGGCATCCTAGTTCCAGTGGGACATAGAGAAAAGACACAGTGGGAAGGAAAAGAATAGGGTGACTTTATTCCTCAATATACTTAAGTGATATTCTTTTGTCTTGATTCTAGCCCCAGTGGAGATATTTTTGGAAAAACAAAACAAAAATCTACCTAGGAAAGAAAGAAAAAAAGCTTTTTATCATTTGCTAGGGATTCTTAGAAGATTCTGCAAAGATATCTCAAATTCTTTTCCAACCATAACATTTGCTGTCAAGATAGCACTAATTCTCTCTAGTCATTTTTACATCCCGCCACATTTTAGACTGCATATTGTCTGGTTATTATGGTTGACTTATTTCAGTCATGTTCCACTCTCCATAATCCCATTTGGGGTTTTCTTAGCAAAAATATTGGAGTGGTTTTCCATTTATTTCTTCAGCTCATTTTAAAGAGGAGGAAACTGAGGCAATTTACTGGTATTGATTCTCTGAGGATGATTTCTGTAGTTCTATTCACTCTACTCTCTTTTTATTTTATCTTCAAGTCAGCTTTCACATTGGCATTTTTCCTCCCCTTCCACATGGGTTTTGTTGATCTCTCCAAACTTCAATACCTTTATGAAACTATCTGCTTTTAGCCTCTGCTTGAATTATTGCTCATGTAAGTGGCAGAGCTCATTTTTACAGGATATGTAGACTGTCATCTATCTTCTGTTTGTCCAGTCTCCTTTTTCAGCTACCAGTCTTGTATTTGGGGATACACAGCAGGTAGAGACAGTTCTGTCTGCAATTGTCTTTTTGTCTTCTATCATTGCCTAGAACAAATATTCATTCAAAAGACAGAACATAGAAAGTAGGGTCTATCTCAGATTATCTTCTTCCTTCAGTTCTCCCTTCTATTTTTCTGTCCTTATATTCCTCTATTTTTGGCCATAAACAGAATGGGCTGACCCTATTGTTTGCCTAGACCCCCCCATGTGGAGCAAAAGCATTTAGACAACAGGGTAACATTAAGTAGGATCCATCCTAGATTCCCTTCTGTCTCTTGTTCCATCCAACTTTTTTTTTTTCTGGCCATTATCCCTTCATGTTTCAGCTATTTCTTGTTAAGTTTACAAACTTTGCTCATTTTCTTAGCTCCTACACAGCTCTTCTTCTCCCTTGCCCCCATAGAGTCCTTTTAGCCTTGAGGTTTTTCCCCCCTCAGGAGATTCTATACTTCATAGGAGGAGGTCAGTTCAGATATCCCTTAAGTTTAACTTCTTGCTTCTGGGATGCTTTGATCAATTCCTTCAAAATGGTTGGGGAAGGGAGGGATGGAATTACTCAGAGGCATTTTGCTTCCCAAAGATAGAGGGAAGGTGAAATTTTTCTTCATAATTAGAGTTAATTTAAAATCATCTGGAATAAAGCATATATCTTAGTTGATTGACAATCAATCCCTTTAAAAAGTATTCTATTATTATTTATTTTTGAATAGGACCAGTGAATCGACATAATAAATTTTATTCTAATTTCATGTTTTTATTATTTTAAAATTTGTTTTTTGTGTAAAACAAATTGTTCCTTTGTTTTCTTATCTACTCTTCCATTCTCTTTAATTAGTTTAGTTTAATTAGTTAATGTTCACATTTAAAGTTATGATGGCTATATATTTTTTAACCATTTTTTATTCCTTTCAATTTTAAAGTGAATATTTTATCCTTATGATTAGTTTTACTTATACTACTTTAATTCTGGACAGTTCCTATTCCCTCCTTCTTCCTCTCCTGCTACTGTATTTCTAGCTTATCACTGTGAATTTTAAATTTCATTTGTAGCCATGTATGTATATGTATACATATACCTTCTTTATTTCTATCTTTTGTCCCTTTTCTTTCCCTTCCAAGTGAATTGTATAGTTCAAAACCATATGTTTTCTCCAAGGGTGTGCTTAATAACCTCCTCTCAGAACACAACTGAAACACATTTAAGGTTAATATTGCCTTTTAACATTTTCTCCAATATTTTCTTTAGACTAGATAATAAAGATCAATAATGAAATTTTTATTTGTAGTACTTTCTGATTTTAGAGATATAAACGCTCCCACTGAAAATTTAAAAAATTCTCTTTCATGAGCTAATTTAAGTTGGACCCACCATAATTCTAGTTTTATCCATTCCCTTTCACCCTCTAAGCTACCTTTTAGTTTAAGCAAGATTCTTTTGTGGTGTCCTTACTGTATTCTCAAAATTTCTGTGCAAGAAAAGGAGAAAATGGAAAAAGGGCTATCTCTCTGTCTGCTTCCTTTTGTGAAACAACATAAAGGAGTGGCTCCTCCCACCAGAGCAGAAAAAAATGAACTCATATTTTAAGCATCCTCCATTATTAAAATCCATCTAACAGGAAGCATCAAAGGGATATACCCAGACCTTCAGAGCAAGATATAATTAAAAGTCAACCATGGCTCATTTCTTTTTTTTTTAATTTAATTTAATTTAGTTTTGTAAAATTTTTACAAAAAATTTATGCATAGGTAATTTTCCAACATTGACAACTGCAAAATGTTTTTTTTCAACTTTTCCCCTCCTTCCTCCCACTCCTTCATCCAGATGACAGGTTGACCAATACATATTAAATATGTTAAAATATAAGTTAAATAAAATATATGTATAAATGTCCAAAGTTATTTTGCTGTACAAAAAGAATCGGACTTTGAAACAGTGTACAATTAGCATGGCTCATTTTTAATGAGTTCACAAATTAATAAGGAACTTATTCAGTATCTAATATATGCCAGTCACTGCACTATGTCCTGGGCATACAAATTTAAAAGTGATATAGTTCTTGCTTTCAAGAAATTTACATTTTATTAGTATGACTAAAAATGTTCATAGATAGGCACAAAAAGATTTATTGCAAATATATGATTTGAATGGGCTCTAGCCCATTCAGAAATCAGGAAGAGCTTCTTGAAGGAGGTGGTCCTTGAGGTAAAGTTTGAGGGAGGTAGAGCTTTCAAGAAGTTGAGGTGAAGGTGAGGAAGGCATTCTAGTCATGAGGAACAGCCTTGGCAAAAATACAGATATAAGACATGGATCATCACCTAAGGTGAACATAAGTATGCCAGTTTGGTTGAAGTATAGAATACATGAAGGAGAATAATAGCTGGAAAGAGACTGAAGCTAAAACATGATGACCTTCAAATGCCAAGTAGAAGTTTTTCTTTTATCTTAGAGGCAATGAGAAGTCAGTGAAACTTCTTCAGTAGGATAAGAAATGGTCAATCCTGCTTTAAAGAATATCTGTTTGAGATTTAGGAAAATGGTTTGGAGAGTAGAAAACATTGAATGCAGAGAAGCCATAGAATTATAAATTTAGGGCCAGGTAGGTGGCACAGTGGATAGAGCACCAGCCCTGAATTCAGAAGGACCCAAGTTCAAATCTGATCTCAGAACTTAACACTTCCTAACTGTGTGACCCTGGGCAAGTCACTTAACCCCAGCCTTAGGGAAAAAAAAGAATTATAAATTTAGAGTTAGAAGGGGTCCTAAAGGTCATCTAATTCAACTCTCTAAATTTATAGGTGAGAAAACTGGTCCAAAGTCAGAGGGACAGATAGAAAATCTAAAGAATGAATTTTAAACCAGTATGAATTTTAATCAAGGACCTTTGGTTCCAAATGCATTTTCCTTTCTATTATGCTACTTCCCTGGGAAGATATTCTAATAGTCCAAAAAGAGGTGATGAGAGCTTATATTAGGACTAGTGTTGTATAAATAGAGAAAAGGAACTAGGCACGAGAGATATTGAAGACAGAGAAAGAAGCAACAAAGCTTGGCATTAAATTGGGTCTGGGGACCCAAGTGGTCATGAAGTGGTGATGATAATTCCTAGATTGTGAACCAGGGAAAATGGGAAGATAGTGCTGTCTTCAATAGAGAGAAATAGGTTGAAGGGAGAAGATAAGTTCAGTTTTAGTCACAGACTGTTCAACCTTTTACACATTATTATTTTTATTTGTGTACATTTCTTACAATCTTATAGAAGAGGAAGGAGTAAATTTCTTAGGCTAGGGACCATGTCTCATTTTATATTTTCATTCTCAGTACCTATGAAATACAAACACACACACACACAAACACACACACACATATATACACATTTTTATATTCAAACATTTATCAAATACATAAACATATATTTTAAAATTCAACTAAATTGTTGCAAGCAAATGTTAGTTGGTCCAGATAAGAAAGAATTCACAATGCAAAAGGGATCTCTAATGTTCTGAATTATCACAACACTCTTGCAAGGCAGTCAGATGAAAGGGACTATTTCTTTGTCTGCTTCTTTTGTATTCTCCAGGATATTCCAGAGTAGAACTGAGAGCCATACATTTCAATTGAACTGTTCTGTATGATAGAAGGTAACTCAAAGAAATACTGAATTTGCTCTAGTTTCTCTGATTTTTATGTCCTCCGAGTCCTGAATCTTTTGCCATTAGAATTTCTGACACCTTATGTGACTCTTGTTGCTTATCTTTTTTTAAAGGGTTATTATATCTTTTTTATTTTTGGTCACCTTATGACCAGACCTTTCTTATTTTTGTGATATTTCTCCCCCTTTACTACAAAAACGTCTATTTTAAACAAGAAAAATTTTCTCAGCTTCTTCAGCCTTTCCTCCTCTTCTCACACATATCTTATTCAATCTTCTTCCTTCTCTGGCTTCATTGCTGACCCTGATTATCTTTGAAGGAATATTCTTTCTGGACTAAGTTCCCCATTGGTTCCTACCCAATGGTTCATCACCCACCAATTGTTCATTGAGGTTTTTGAAGGATCACTATATATAAGCTTTTCCAAGTGGTTCCAATAGGTTCATCAATGAGAAACATAATTTTCATCTGAAATACTTATTTAAGGATTCTTTTTTTGTTCGAGGAAACATTTTAATTTTACTTTGTCAGGAAAACGGCGCTCTGTTTTCCATCAGCCTGACTGACTGCATCAGATCTGCTACTTGTTACAGCTCTGTGATTAAGTTGTCAGTTCTCAGACTGGGATATCCAATTGATAGAATGAGCTAACATACACATTTTGATTGGGCTTTCTGCACATGAACAGAAGGGTGGCTGTGTAGCAGAAATGTATGTGTAGGAGGAAAGAGCACTTGTTTTGGAATCAGTGACATGATATCATATTGAAGTTCAAAGACCAGTTCATAAGTGCCAACCATGTGTAAGGCAGTAACGTCAAAGACAGACAATAATGTTGTTAAATCATTTTTCAGTTTTGTCCAACTCTCTGTGACCTCATTTGGGGTTTTCTTGGCACAGAAACAAGTGATTTGCCACTTCTTTCTCTAGCTCATTTTGCAGATGAGAAATTGAAATCAACAAGGCTAAATGGCATGTCCAGAGTTACATAGACAGTGTCTGAAGTTGTATTTGAACTTATGAAACTGAATCTTTATGATTCCAAGCCCAAGGCTCTCTTCATGGCATCACTTAGCTGCTCCAGGTAGACAAATACAGAGAGAGAAAATACTACAGTTGCTGTCTTCAATTGTGGTACAATGGGTGGGCATGGCATAGAGACAATATGTGATCTCAATGTCAAAAAATCCATGCAAAATCTGAGGACTTTTTGTTTTTAATTGGGCATGGATTTAGTGAAGAGTTGGCATGTGGTCTTTGAAGCTTTCTATGAGAGACCTTATTCCAGGGTATTATAGTGAACATTATTTCTCCTGATTTTAATCTCTGAATGCTTTACTGTACATAGTTACCACCCATATAAGGGCTAATCACATAATAACCATGAGATTCCATAGTTACTTATTTCCCCCCAAACAAAATTCAACACACACACACAGCTATGTACATATATGTGAATATAAAATATACACACATGTATGTACTTATGTATATGCCTGTGTGTATTGATTTTGTTTGAGATGGTATTGGCAAGCAGCCAATCTTATATTCTCATCTCTGGTCCTTGAAAATAAGAGATTATACTTATACTTTGTACTTATACAGGACTTTTAAATATTTTTTCTTCCTAGATCTTCACAACAATGTTTCTTTGGTGGGATAAAAATCCAAAGCCTAATGAAGCTTTAAGTTTACCTTTCGCACATCAAAGAAGGAGAAGAGTAATATGAAAAAAAGGCTGGAAAGATATATTTGAATTATATTACAGAAGGCTTGGTTTGAGTTTAAGTTCTCCCATTAACTAACTGTAAACAAGAGCCATGGTCAATTTCCTCATTGAGAAAATGAAGGTTATATTAGAACTATGATTTATCCTCACAAGGAGATATTATTGTGACAATCTGAAGAGGAAAACATTTAAAAGTACTTTGTGACTACAAAGTTCTACATACATGTAATCTCTTATCTTTGATACTAGAGCTAGAGTTATAACGTTGGCTTCTTACCAAGGCTTGCTTCTTACTCGGCACAAAGTCAGTGTAATAATATCCAGAGAGGGAAAATTTTGCAGTTTTGATTGAGCATCAGATGTGAACGTCTAGTTTTACTTTATATCAATCATATTGATTATAAGGCTTATAAAAGATTGTTTTTTAAGTCAGTACTGAAAAGATTATTGAAACAGGCAAATAAAAAGATTGTTGGTGGAGCTGTTGATTGGTGTAGACATTCTGGAAAACAGTGTTGATTTTTACATGGAAATCATTTTTGATACATTTTGAACCAAGAGGTCACACTATTAGGTATATAACCCAAAGACTTCAAAGACAGAAAGAGAAGGCATGTAACAAGTTTCATAGCAGCACTTTAAAAAACAATTGCCAAAGGAGGGGGGCATGGAGAAGTAAAGGTTTCCCATTGAATAAAAGAACTAAATCTGACTCATTCATTATCAAATAGTTAACAGTCAATCATCTATTTGCAATCAAGAAGCTTTTGGAAAGATGACTACATATGAGTATTCCTTCATATTTATTCCATGAATTATTTTATCAGATGACAATGGCACTTCTCTCATTTATGGGCTTTAAATTTAAATCTCACAGTCTTGCAGAATTATTACCCAATGATTCCTATAAATAATCCCACAAATGTCTGCGCAAGGACATTGGGAATATGAAAGATTAGATTGATTGATCTAATCCTGTTTGTTCTTTGAAATTATTTGAATTGCTCCAACTTTGCACAGCATAGTAATTAATTTGGGATTAACTTTAGATGAGTGGGGAGAAATGAATATTTTAAGTTGGCTGTAAAAGGACTAATGAATGAGGGAGATTTTTGCTGTGATCAGAAACTCAGCATGTAACCTAGCAGCTTTGTTCCGATAGCTGATTACTGACATCAATAATGATAATCTGATTTACTAAATGGTTTTTATAAAAAAAAAGAAATTAAAGAAAAATAAAAAAAACAAAACATCACTTAGGAATTAGGAACATAAGAGAACAAATAAGCTATTAACCTTATTCAGCAGAAAATCAATATAAAACCTGCTTTTCAGGTCAGTGGTTTGTCAGTTATGAGGGTACCAATCAGAAGGAATCATCAATCAATCAGGTACAGAAACAGTAAATTGTATCATATTTTTCTATTGCTCTTTTCAAAAACTTAATTTTTCTGTCAGAGATAAGTTATCCAATTCAAAAGGCAACCCCATATATGTATAAAGTGGTATTTTTCAGCTTTCTTAAAATAATTCTCTTAAATGCAATTCCTTTAGTAGAGATGCAATTAAAGGCAAATTAAGTAAAATAAAGGTCAGGATCCATAAGACCCCAAGAAAACCAGTAGATGTGAAAATAGAAGAGAACTTTGAAAGATAGGATAAGGATTTTATAGCCATAAATTCAAGAGTCCTCATTGTTGGAGAAAACACATGGGCTGATAAATTCCAAAGTACCTTTGGAATTGATGATGGCAACATTTAACATATTTACTACTAATAAAGATTAGGACATTCTTTATGTTTTATAGTAGTTATTAAAGATGTCATTTTGTAGTTAACTTGAGAAGTCAGTATTTTCCAGATATTGGTAGGAATGTCTTACTATTTTATAAATAAATAGTAATATTTATTAATAATTAATTTTATATTAGTATTAATATAATAATTATATATTATATAAATAAATAGTAATCCTATTATTTTTCTAATATAATTCTACTATAATCCTAATATGACAATAATCCTGTCATATATCCTTAAATGAAACTTAATTTATTATTTAATATTTTTTCTTTTAAAAATTCACCAGCCATTTGCCAAGTACTTATTATAAGCAGGAATGAAAATTAAGTGGTTTCTGCCCTCATGGGAGCATGCATACTGCTAGGGAAGGAATATGAATACAAACACCAAAGCCAAAATATAGGATACAATACAAAGTAATTTTAATAGCAAGATGGAGCACTAGTCATTTTCTCTAGTGTTCATAAATCCTAAAGTTTTGCAAGTAGGAATTATATGCAAAACGTAAAGCAATTGTGCTTCCATGGATCAAGATACAAAGAAGTCTAAAAAAATGAAGTAACATCAGAAAAAGGTAATTGATAATCCCTAAAAGTGCTCAGTTAGCATTGTCTCCCCCATCACATCTCCACCTTGAGAGCAGGAAAATTTATTTCACTGGCTTATGCTTTGGGAATCATTAAGCAATTTCTTTACTGTTGTTGTCTCTGCCAAAACTCCCTTTCTTTAGTCTCTTCCCCTCATTCAGTGGCAACAAATCATTAGTTTTAGAATTTGTGATTTGTACAGCTGAAATAATTAGGAGATAGAAAAACTTGAATCCTCAATGGCAAATATCTCTAAATTATTCGTTTTCTTTCTGTCTCAGTGTGTGTGTGTGTGTCTGTCTGTCTGTCTCTGTCTCCCTCTCCTTTTCCATTTCTCAACTGTTATTTTCCTTTTCCCTCTTCTTTACAAGGTATATAATCTTTAAGTCTTGCTCAGAGAGACCATTATTTCTGAGAGATATTGTGCCTTCTTGGATATATGAAAACATCCTTCCTTTTTCAGGAAAAAAGTGACTGAGTTTTTGAGGAAAACAGGCAAATAACATGGGAGGGCATGAACACAGAGAGGAAATTTCATGGCAAATGTGAATGAAAATAATCAGGAAGGAAAGGAGATTAAAATGGAATGAATGATCAGAAACAAAGGAAAATTTCTACCACAGAATAATCCTTTTATCTCTGAATCTCCTGATATTTTTATAAGTGAAGCATAACAAATAAAGGAAAGAACAATATCTATAATTCAATTACATAAACATTGTTTAGAAAAGATCCTTTTATAAGATTTAATTCCATAAGAGAAAAATATATAAGAGAAGTAATAAATAATTATAATTTTAAATTGAGGAATGAAAATTAAGAATAAATAGAAAGGGAAGAAAATTAATGAAGTGAAAGAGGAAAAGAGGTCATTTTAAGGAAAAGACTCAAAATAAAATTAGCAATCAGAGGAAACTGAAAGGAAGGAGAGGAAGGGAGATTTTAATTAACTCCTTAGCCAACAGAAAAATAGAGGAAAATAATTAAATGACCTACTATAAAGAAGAAAGAAAATGAAATTAATGACATAAGACTTCATAATTAGAGAAAGGATTGACAAACGGGAAGCCGAGTGAGGGGCTTCAAGGTGAGAGGAAAAGGAGTTTATGAGAATAAAGTTTCCTTAAGGTAGATTAATCAAAAATAAATTGAGATAATATAACATCCTTAAAGAAGAAGAGAAAGAAAAATCCTATTAAAATATGAATGGACTTAACATTTCAATAAAATAAGAGTGACATATTGGATAGAAATATAAAATTTCACAACTTGTCTACAAGAAGCACATCAAAAAAGCTTAGATTTACAAAAGCAAACTTGTTCCATTATATGCACATACCACAATTTGTTCAGTCATTCTTCAACAGATGGAAATCCCTTTACTCACAAAAAGAGATAGGTTTGTTTTTTATGCCTATTGTATCTTTTCCCATTCTTTGATATCTTTAGGGGCATAGTCTTAGGAGTGATATAGCTGGCTCAAAGAAAATGCATTGTTTAGTAATTTTTGTGCATGATTCCAAATTGCCTGCCAAAATGTTAAACTCATCATGGCTCTATAAGTATATAGGTATGTTTATTTTTTTAAATAGACTCTTCAACATTTGTTATTTTCTTTTTGTGGGGATCATTTTTGTCAATCTAATGTGTGTGAAGTAGAATTTCAGAATTGTTTTAACTTGAATTCTTGTAGTTAATAGTTCTTTGGAGAATTGTTTATATGACAATATATAGCCTAGATTTCTTTCCTTGGAGATCTTGGTCATATTGTTAGGTCACTTAATTAATGTATTTTAGCTAAGAGACACTTAAAATTGTATTAGTTTGTATTACATTCGAACTTATTTATTATTTATCTTGGAAATAATACCATTATCAAAAAAATTTGCAAAGATTTTCTTTCAGTTAATTGCTTTTCTTTTAATCTTACCTTTATTGGATTTATTTTTGCAAAAACATTTCAATTTTTATGCAATCAAATTATTCATTTTATCTTATGTAATCCTCTCTCTTCCTTGTTTGGTCATAGAGTCTTCCTCTAGCTATAGACCTAATAGGTATATTTCTATGTGTCTCAAATCTATTTGTGATATATATATATTTTTTTGTATCTAGCTAACAATATGTTTGAGCATATGTTTTAATTTTTTGTTCACATTTCTTTTATATTACACCATACTCTAAAAAAAAAAAAAAATCACTTAATAGTTATTCTTTTCTTTGTCATCTTTAAGATCTAAAAAGGAAGTCTTGATTAGCTAACCCAGAAAACCTGGGTTTGAGCCTCATTTCTGGTTAATTAGACTATATGACATTGAGCAGGTCATGTATTCTCTAAGTTTTGTAGGAAGTGCTAGAAGACTGTACTAGTAGTGTACATTTTCTCCCTTGAGAATTTCCTATATCAAATATCAAGTGTGGTGTCAAACACTTGGCATATAGGCCAGTTTTCTACAATATTCTATAGTGGGGTAAACCAGATTAAAATGTTATTGAGAAATGTTTAACAAAATATATAAAAATATAATACAATGCACATAGCATTATTTTGTGTTTTTCAAATCAAAATGATAATTTTATAATATAGAAATTTTAAATTCTTGTAAAATTTGTTATTGGAATTTTAAATTTTTAAAATTTAAATTTTTGTGGCAGCTAAGTGGTTCAGTGGATAGAACACCAACCTTGAAGTCAGGAGGACCTGAGTTCAGATCTCAAGGTCTCAAGACACTTAACACTTCCTAGCTATGTGACCCTGTGCAAGGCATTTAACCGCAAATGCCTCAACCAAAAAAAAAATCCTTAATTTTACAAATATTAAAACACGATCTTATTAACCAGGAAAGCCAGAGGAACAATTGCATAGAAGAGTAAGAATAGACCTTGGAATCAGACATTAGAAGTTCCTATTTTGAACTAGAAGAAAGAAAGAAGCAAGTAAAGAATGAGTTTAAAGTATAATGATGGAAGTATGAGTGGAAAGATGGAGATGTGAATAATATTGAGGAAATGAAATAAAGAAAATAATTAAAGATTTTAATTTCTAAAATTTCAAATCCTACAGTTGAAAATTTTTGAAAAGTTTGTAATTTTACATTTGAAATTTCAAATGTGAAATTTTTAAAACTTACATTAGAAAACTTTTAAATTAAATTAATTATAATTACATTAAAATATTTAAGTTTCTAAACTTAAAAATGTAAGATTGACATTTCTAAATTTGAATTCTTAAATTTTGCATTAAAAAAACTTTAAAAATGTCTAAATTTAAAAATTTGGAACTCTTCTAAAATTTGCATTTGACAATGTTAATTTTAATGATTTAGATTAAAATTGAAATTTAAAAAAATGTTGAAAATTTTAAACTTTTAATTTTATTCTGATTAAAAATTTTAGTTTATTATAAATATATTTTTAGTTTCATTATAAATTTTTAAAATTTTATTTTAATAGTTTTTATTTACCAGATATATGCATGGGTAATTTTACAACATTGACAATTGCGCAACCTTTTGTTCTAATTTTTCCCCCCAGATGGCAGGTTGGTCAATACATGTTAAATATGTTAGAGTATAAATTAAATACAATATATGTATACATGACCAAACAGTTGTTTTGCTGTCTAAAAAGAATCAGACTTTGAAATAGTGTACAATTAACCTGTGAAGGAAATCCAAAATGCAGGCCGACAAAATTAGAGGGATTGGGAATTCTATGTAGTGGTTCATAGTCATCTCCCAGAGTTTTTTTGCTGGGTGTAGCTGGTTCAGTTCATTACTGTTCTATTGGAACTGATTTGGTTCATCTCATTGTTGAAAATGGCCTCATCCATCAGAACTGATCATCATATAGTATTGTTGTTGAAGTATACAATGATCTTTTGTTTCTGCTCATTTCACTCAGCATTAGTTCATGTAAGTCTCTCCAGACCTTTCTGAAATCATCCTGCTGGTCATTTCTTACAGAACAATAATATTCCATAATATCCATATACCACAATTTATTCAGCCATTCTCCAATTGATGGGCGTGCATGTAGTTTCCAGTTTCTGGCCACCACAAAGAGGGCTGCCACAAACATTCTTACACATTCAGGTCCCTTTCCCTTCTTTAAGATCTCTTTGGGATACAAAGTCAGTAGCAACACTGCTGGGTCAAAGGGTATGCAAAGTTTGATATTGATTATAAATTTTAAAAGTTGAAAATTTTAAGGTTTAAAATTTTGAAATTCTAACTTCTAAAAATTTAATTTTATTCTTAAATTTAAAAAATATTTCTTTTTATGAATTATAAATTATAAAAATTTAGGTATTTCAATTTGTTTTGAAATGTGAAAATGTGAAATTTAATTTTAAAAATTAAAATTAATCATTAAATAATTTCTTAATATTTAAAATATTAAACCAAATTATTTTCTAAGTGTGAAATATAGTGGTAATATGAGTAGAGAGGAGAGAAATGAGTAATGTTGAGGAAATTTTAGGAAATACTGCTCAAATACAGGAGAAACAAAGTTAATTTTTAAATTTCTAAATGTCATAATTTTATATAATTTTTAAAAATTTAATTTAAAAGTTGTCAATTTACATTTTTGATTTTAAATGTAAAATTTAGGAATTCTACATTCGAAATTTTAAACTGAAATTTGAAAATTTTTATATTTTAACAATACAATAATACATTTCTAAATTTGGAATTCTTAAATTTAAAAATTTAAAAAAATTAAATTTCAAAAATGTAAAGTTGAAATTCTTAACTTAAAATTTACATTTAAAGTTCTTAATTTTAATTTTATTTTAAAATTAATTAAATTTTTTTTTTTCTGAGGCTGGGGTTAAGTGACTTGCCCAGAGTCACAAAGCTAGGAAGTGTTAAGTGTCTGAGACCAGATTTGAACTTGGGTCCTCCTGGATTGAAAGCTGGTGCTATATCCTCTGTACCACCTAGCTGACCCCCCTTTTTTTCTGAATTTTAAATTTTAAAGTATACAACTAACATTTTAAATTTTAAACATTTAAAATTTTTAATTAAAATTTTAAATTCTCACATTTTAAAATTTGAATTTAAAGTTAAGTTTTGATCATCCACTGTATGATGTAATTATAAATTTTGGGGTTTTTAAATTGTATTTTTGAAATTAAATTTTTAAAAATTTAAACTTAATTTTTAAAGTATTAGACCATATAGCTTTTAACAAAGAATGTCAGAGAGAATAAATAGAGTATCAGAGTTAGGAAAGACTGAGTTCAAATCAGAAGGAAAGAAATGAGTGAAGAATGAATCTGAAATATGGTAGTGGATCTGAGCGATGTTAAGGAAATAGAATTTTCAAGACTAATGAAGAAATGTGAAGCAACCATGAAAAGTTATTTTTGAAATTTTTCTATTTTAA
Source organism: Sminthopsis crassicaudata (assembly GCF_048593235.1). NCBI lineage: Eukaryota > Metazoa > Chordata > Mammalia > Dasyuromorphia > Dasyuridae > Sminthopsis > Sminthopsis crassicaudata. Next base: position 230,430,129 of record NC_133617.1, read on the forward strand.
TTTTATTTTTAAATACTAATTTTTAATTATCATTTAAAATTCTAATTCTAAATTTCTTTCTTTTTTTCTTTTTTTAATTGCTGAGGCAATTGGGATTAAGTGACTTGCCCAGGGTCACACAGCTAAGAAATGTTAAGAAAACCTGAGTTGTCTTATCTTATTTATTTTATTCTCAGAGCTTAGCACAATGCTTGGTAATTAAACAAAATAAGTTATATTCATAATAGATTAGAAAAAATTTACAAAAATAAGGAACTCACAGAGAGCTCAGAGTAATATCTTGTTTGTGGTACAGCCAGTATCACTGGATTGAAGAATAAATGTCAAGGAGTAAGTTGTTACAACACTGAAAAGGTAGGGATGGGCTAGGTTATAAAGGTTAAACAGTTTGCATTGGATCCTGAAAATGTTGGTGAGTGTATATAACCATGAAAGACAGCTGGATATTGGAAATCAGCAAATGGTTTGGGACAGGATAGGTAGATCTGAGAATCATCAACATAGACATGGTAACTATAGAAAGACTGATGAGATCAAGTAAAATAGAAAAAGTTAAGATGTGCCCATTTGACTCCCATTATGGAGAGAAAAAAATTGAATTTTCCATCCCTGTTAACTATTTTCTTATATCTCTTCTCTCCCTGGTACTAAACTTCACAAAAAGACCAACCACATTCTCTTTTTAATTCCTTACAATCCAGATTTCCACATTACTATTTCATCAAAACTGCTAATTCTAAAGTTACTAATATCTCCTAGTTTCCAAATTTAGTGGTCCTTTAAGAATATAAGAGAAAGAGTGAGAATAACAAAGGGGATAATCTATTGGAAGAAATGAGAGAATGAGATTGTTTGAACAGGTAAAGGACTTTTCATTGGTCAGGGGTAAGATTACTCTATCATGGGAGAAAGGTGAATGAGGAGATAGTGACAAAAGGGTGTATCTGATAGAAGAGGAGAAAAAGGAAAGAGGAGGGAATTCATGGTAAATGACCTTAATTTTCCTGTAAAATAGGAGGCAAAGTTTTCAACTGAGAAAGTAACAGTGGAGGAAGCCATGGGAAGTTTGAGGAGGAATGAAAATATTAGGATGTAGTCACTATGGACAATGAGATAGTGAGTTGAAGAGGAAGGTAGAGTAGGATTGCCTAGCAGCAGTGAAAAGGTTGTTTACAGTGGGACAAATCAGAATAGTTGAGTGCTTTTATATATCTTTGTTTAATTCTAAAGACAACATGTTTTAATTCACAAATGTATCCTTTCTTCCAGTTATTCATGCATTTGAGATATTATTCCAACCTCACTAAGCTTCAATTTTATTATCCTTAAAATCAAAAAGATTACACCTGCAGCCGTTCCCTCATTAATTCATCATAAGGAAAGTACCTTGCAAACTGCAGTGCTATATAAATATGAGTTATCTTTAAAATTAGGCCTTTAAGAAGTTTAAATGGAAAGGGAAAAAGAAAAATGTAACAACTAAGAAATAGAAGTGATAAGGATTATATTCTCTTTTTCTTCCTTCTATCCTTCCATTCTTCCTTCCTTCCTTTTCTTTTTTCTTTTTTTAAGACCATACATGTACATTAATTTTTTACATATGAGTCATGTTGACAGAGAAAAATAAAAAAGGAAAAACCCTAAGAAAGAAAAATGGAAAAAAGGGTGAAAATAGTATAATTTTATCTACATTCAGTTTCCATAATATTCTCTCTAGATTGAATGGCATTTTCCATCTAAAATTTATTGGAATTTCTTTGGATCATTAAATTGCTGAGAAGAGCTAAGTCTATCATAGTTAATCATCATACAATCTTGCTGTTGCTGTATACAATGTTTTTCTGATTCTTATGAGGATTATTTTTAAAACCAAGAATAGAGGAGACATGATATAAACTGAAAAGATGATAAGTATAATTAATGAAGGTCCAGCTCTGAGATTTTGTAATGGTCAGTGTCAACTTTGCTTCCTACCAGACCTCATGTGGTACATTTACATTCCTCTCACATACAAATGACTTATTATTTATTACTTAATTAGAATGTAAAGTACATGAGGAAAATCTTTTCCCTTTTTTATTATAGCTTTTTATTTCAAGATATATGCATAGGTAATTTTTCAGCATTGACAATTGCAAAACCTTTTGTTCCAACTTATCCCCTCCTTCCTCCCATCTCTTTCCCCCAGATGGCAGGTTGACCAATTTATGTTAAATATGTTAATTATAAGTTAAATACCATATGTATACATGTCCAAACAGTTATTCTGCTGTGCAAAAAGAATCAGACTTTGAAATAGTGTACAATTAGCCTGTGAAGGAAATCCAAAATGCAGGCAGACAAAAATAGAGGGATTGGGAATTCTCTGTAGTGGTTCATAGTCATCTCCCAGGGTTCTTTCGCTGGGTGTAGATGATTCAGTCCATTACTGCTCTATTGGAACTAATTTGGTTCATCTCATTGTTGGAGAGGGTCACATCCATCAGAATTGATTATCATATAGTATCGTTGTTGAAGTATATAATGATCTCCAGGTTCTGCTCATTTCACTCAGCATCAGTTCATGTAAGTCTCTCCAAGCCTTTCTGAAATCATCCTTCTGGTCTTTTTTTTACAGAACAATAGTATTCCATAACATTCATATACCACAATTTATTCAGCCATTCTCTAATTGATTGGCATCCACTCAGTTTCCAGTTTCTGGCCACCACAAAGAAAGCTGCCACAAACATTCTTGCACATACAGGTCCCTTTCCCTTCTTTAAGATCTCTTTGGGATATAAGCCCAGTAGAATATAAGACTTTTGACTGCTGGATCAAAGGGAAAAAATTATTTCTTATCTAAACTTCTGTGGTGCCTTGCACAGTGCTTTGTGAATAGTTGAACACAATACATAATTATTGAATTTGATGCACAAAACTAGTTATATGAACTTTGACAAATCACATAAAAATCTGGATGTTAATTTCTTATTGTGAAGAACAGAAATGTTGGACAAGATGTTTTCTAAGATCCTTTCACATTTAAGATTCTATGAGATTTCTTTAAGGTTTGTGATAAAAGAAGTAATATTAGAGATGTTAAAGGTAGAATTCTTCTGAGTAATTTAAGTGCACTACATATGGATGTATTCCTGGGCAGGTGAAATGAGATGGAGACTAAAGTGTCAGGATTTTAGGAGGTTGATAGATTATATGACCAGGATGTGAATATTTAATTTATCCTGGATGATAACAAATATGGAAGACATAGGAAGGTGATAGAAAACTTATATGAGAAGAAACTCCCTCTTCATTCATTTTATCTTTTTTTACCCCTCTCAACTTGGAACTTCAAGGGAGAGACCGTAAATATTCTCTAGGATCTTAAATGGAACATGGAATGTATATTAATGGAGAGGTCCTATAATTAAGGGTAGCTTATGAAATATGAAGTTTTGACAATATAGCCTTTCTGCCAATACTGAAGCAATATTTGTTAGAATTTCACTAGGTATGTGCCCAAAATGACAAGAGGCCTGAACAACTGTTACATGATGAGTAGTAATGGAATGATGTCAAGAAGAAAAAGGGATACTCAAACACAAACACGTATACACACACCCCACAAAGTGGATTGCAATATTAGAAAATGATCATATAGGATATTAATGACAATTTTTGAGAAAGTACTCATCTTTTCTTCAGGTAGAGTCAGTCATAACAGTAATCCAGATCATTCTTTAACATGTCATCAACTTAAGTTCACCCTTGAAGATAAGGTATCAATTTGACATCTTAGTGATTGTGTCTCCAATGTCCCTTCCTTGAATTCTATAAATTTGCTGGTTCTAGTGAGTCTACTGGTTTTGCAAGGTGGGTGTGAGTCTGGGAAGTAACGCAGGAACAAATTTAGTCAGCTGTTAATAAATTTATCTTCTCTTTTCTTTGACAGGGAGACATATTAATAGTAGATGGCTCTAATCTCTGCCTTCCACCACCCCAGTTTGACTGCACAGGACATCATTGATCCCAATCACCTATACTCCTGTGGCATACTAGACTGAGTAATGCTGAGTGCCTCCGCAGTCCCTCTAAAAATGTTCTAGGTGATTGATAGGGAGGTCACAGATCAAAATTATGTTCTCTCTAGTAACTTAACACTTGAGAAGTTAACAAAACAATACCATATATCTTACAAATAATTATTAGATGATAGAGCTATGGTTGGAAGAAGCCATCTACAGGCCTCTACATTCTACAAAGAAAGAAAATGAGACCTAGAGAGTTTAAGGGACTTGCCAAGGTCAAATAGGTAATTATCATCAGATCTAGGATGTGAACCCAGATCCTATGTTTTTAGATTTAGTGCTCTTTCAACTATGTCATCCTTATCTTTTTTGATCCTTATATAAACCTTGTGAGGGCTGTTGCATTATCTTTTTGTAGATGAGGAAACTGAGGGAGGAAGAGAAAGTAATTTGTCTAATATAAAACAGAGAGTGAGCAAAAGAACTGAATATTAAACCCAGATCCTTTGACTCCAAATCCAGGACTTTTCCTACTCTGACAATATCTCATTATAATCTGTACGAGTAAAAGCAACAAAATACTAAATATTGCCGTACTCAAGTGCCCTATAAAGAACCAATGATTTTCCAAAGATTTTACAGGCAGCATGTGTTTGGGAGAATTGAGCTCCATGATTCATCATGGAAGAAATGAAGCTAGAATATGAGAAAAGATCAATCAAAACTACACACAATTTGTATGTATATGAATGCAGATAGAAAAGTGATGGGTTTAGCTTAAATAAATTGAAAGAGTGGGATAGAGAACATATATGTTGTTTGGTTGATTTATATCTGCTGAGTAAATTTTACTTCAGAGTGTACAAATGTTGCTTGCCTAATGGAAAGCCACTTCTCCTATGAGGTAGAACCAGTGGAATTTTATATTTTTTTCTTTCTTTTTCTTTATTAAATATTTGTTCCCAGATACATCTGAAACAATTTTTTTTCATTTGTTTTTGAGATTTTTGAGTTCTGGTTTCTCTCCTTTATCCTCACCCACAATTAAGAAACCACATGTGAAGTTATATAAAACATTTCCCAAAAAGTCAAATTGTAAAAGAAATCATAGAAATGAAAATAAAAACTCTCAAGAAAAATTAAGTTAAAAACAAAGAGAAAGATGGAGAGAGAGATAAAGAATGCTTTGATCTGTATTCAGATTTGATCAGTTCCTTCTCTGGGTATGAATAGGATTTTTCATCATAATTCTTTCAGAGTAATTGTGGATAATTGTACTACAGAGAATAACAAAGTAATTTACCACTAGTCATCCCAAAACTTTGCTATTATTTTGTATATAGTATATTTTACTTTGTTCAAGGAAGACATCCCAGGTTTTTTTCCCCTGATAGCCTCCTGATCATCATTTCCCAGAGAGAGAGAGAGGGAGGGGGAGAGAGACAGAGAGACAGAGAGAAACAAAGGGACAGAAATAGAGACATAGAAAGCCAGAGCCAGGTAAAGAGAGAGACAGAAATAGAGACAGAGAAAGAGAAAAGAGACAATACAGAGACAGAAGAGACAGAAACAGAGACAGAGAAAGACAGAAAAGGAGGGAGGAGGGAAGAGGAAAGAGGGAGAAAGAAAAAAGAGAGAGAGAGAGAAAGACAAACAGAAAGAAACAAACACACACACACATACACACACACACACAGAGTGTGTGAGTTTTGTTGTTGTAGAAATCTGTGGCTTTGGGACTTGGATTTTTCCACACTCTGAGGTTATCTAACTTTTCACAAGATATGTAAGCAAAGCTTCTGCAAAGCTATTGATCCCTATTTGAGCAGAGGCAGGAAGATCCTGACACTGAGTTAAGAGCCAAAATCCCTGAGAAGCATCAATATTAAAGGATTGGCTGCTGGAGTTACCTAGTAATATTAAGATACAGAAGTTTCCTTACTGCAGAGTATAGTTTTATAAGGCAGTTTTATATTGGGGCCTGTGCCTCTGAAGTAAGAGAATATGGTGGCAATAAATTAGTTTTCAATGTCATCCTGCTATGTCCAGATCTTTTCTGTCACCACATGGAAACTAAATAACCCAGAAGCATTTTAAAAAATCCTTCTTGTAGCATCTCAAAGGTTAGAAAGAGCAGATAATTCTTAGAATTCGGTTAAACCAACTAGGTTCAACATTGAGGATTTGGGGCTAATCAGGAAGCATCAGTAAGGAGATTCTGAGTATATGAGTTGTTTTCAGGTTACAGATTCTTATATTAGATAAAAGAGCACAAATATAGATATTTACCTAGAAAGGCCTGTTTCGGTGTAAGGGCCCCACAATCCTGGCAAGACATAGCAGTCCCAGATCTATGTTCCTAAGTAAAGAAGCAGAATCCCAGGATAATACAGTCATTTTTATAATTGTATCAGACATCTAGTAATTTGAGACCGTAGGATCAGATGTCTGAATTCAAATTCAGCAAACACTTGTATTTTCTTTGTGTACAGCACTGTGGAAGAGACAATATGCATACACATATAAAATGAACAAGTGGGTGAATAAAAAATTGTTGCTATTTATTTTTCATCCAGTTTATTTTTCCAAGGTGAATGACTAGACTGACCTACTTTGATTTCCTATAAATCTCATTAGAATATGAACACCTGGAGAACAGGGACTATATTTTGCAATTCTTTGCATCCTTTGCACTTATAGTATCTGGAATCTCATTGACACTATACTGCAGAATCTTGTATTCTCTACAAATCTCAGTAAATTACATTATTATAATGATGTGTTCTATTATAGAAAAGAGTACACAAAGCCATCTAATTACATTCCTTCATGTCATAAATTTTTTCCACTTCATAATCAAGAGATAGTTGCCTTCTCATAGTGTCATTAAGGATACTCTCAATATGTGCATTGAGTTTGTGCAGAGCTTTTCTCAAGAAAGTGGCCATATGGATTGGCAGTTGATGTTTTCTCAGTGCCTTTTTTCTTTCCTTGATTGTTTATTTATTTTGCTAACAGTGCTTTCAGTGATCTTTTTGGTTCCTTTGGTATCTCTCTTCTTTTTGAAGCATCTTGAAAATCAATTCCTCTTCTAGTTTTTAAATATTTTTTCTTCCTCTGGGTGGTTTTTTCTGTATGGCTAATTCTCATTGCTCTTCCTAACTTCTCCTTTTTAAGAGACATTGCTACTTCCACATCTAGTCCTTTAAGTATTGAGCTCTTAGTGGAGTTCAAATGCTATGTCATTGTTGATGAAAAATAGATTTTGACTTGTTTGTGTAAGACGACCAGTTCATTCAGTGAATAAAAAAGATGTCATAAAAAGACAGGGCAAAAATGAGAAGAAAGATATTGGAAAGCAAAGTAAAATCTACCAGAGGCCCTTCAATAGTGAAACTGCATTTAGGAACTTTAATTCTAACTCCTAGAAAACTAATCTTTGCTTTGTGTGTGTGTGTGTGTGTGTGTGTGTGTGTGTGTGTGTGTGTGTGTGAAAAATCCCTCCCTTAGTATTAAAAAATGACATTCCTATCACCATTTTATCTATGGCTCATCCTAAAAAGAGTTTTTCGATTGTACTTCCTCAAACTCTAAACTATATGAGCACTATTATTGTGTAATATTGGTCAAACACAATCCCTAAATAATATTTTCTTTTCACACAGCATTATGGCAGTGCAAAGATTCTTGGAGACATCTGTTCCTCATGCATATTCTCAAGCTAAAAACCACAATACTCTATTTTGACATTAGAATGGTTGCTGTGGAGAGTATGATGTCAAAAACAGAGATTTCTGACTTGGGTAAGGGAATAAACAGCAGGTGATTATGAACTCTAAATAATAAAGATTCTCTTTTAATAGAATGAGAATGTCACTACCACATTGTTACCATGAGTCAAATTTCTCTCTGCCAAGGGAAATCTTCCTTTCCCTTGTTTACTCTCCTTAGGTTAATTAGTTTCATAAAGAGAATCTTCTCCCAGGGCTCCAGGGGCCAGACCCAGCTGTGTGAAGAATCTATTACCTGAAAACCATTAGGTCTTTTGGATGCTCTGAGATCTCTTTCAAGAGACCAAGGAATATCTATTGTTTTATCCTTTTGTGGTCATAAAATAATTATGTGCTTAACTTATGCATAGTATATATGAGATATTAATTATTCTGATTATACTTTTAATATTGTAGAAGAGTGACCATGATTCTATAATAATATTTCATGCTCCAATAGGAAACCTTGGCTGTGATAGATTTCAATGATAAAATTTCAGAGGTAGTGTCCTTATATAGATGGAAAATGGACAGACAAAATGGAAGTACTTTACAGAAAACTGTAGAGTAAATTCCTATGAATATGTGTTGAGAGTTAAAAGAGGCCTTATGGGTGCAATCATAGAGGGACTGATTTAGTTGCCCATAGTTATATAAGAAATAAATTGCTGACATCTGACTTATACTTAGATTTTTCTGATTCTAAGACCATTACTATTTTCAAGGCCTTTTACAATTTTTTTTCTTTTCAGCCTTTCTGCCCTTATAATTGTTGATTTATCGATTGGTCCATTCTTTTATATAATATTCTTATTCATGATGCCATCCCAACCTTACTGTGTTCCAGTGAGAGTGACCTACACTTTCTTGAATATTACATTTAATCTGCCATCTCTGTGCCTTTGTACCTACTGATCCCTATGTCTCTACCCAGTTTGGTATTAGTTTCCTTCAAGTCTCAGATAAAATTCCACTTTCTTCAAAAAAAGTATTTTCTGTTCCTCTAGCTGCTAGTGTTTTCCACTTTTAGATTTCCTTCATATCCTCTGAATATATCAGATATTTACATATTTTATTTTCTCTCTTCCCTGCCATTAGATGGGGAGAACTGTTTTTTTTTTTTCTTCTTTCTATGTTTCTCCAGCTCTCAGCGTGGTACTTGGTATGCAGTAACTACTTAATAAGTGCGAGTTGAGTGATTGACTTTTAAGACAAGCTCTCCTGAAGACAAGAAATCTAGTAGCCAAAAATATTCAACATTCAACAACTAAACTCATCAGCATTTAGACTTTCAGGGATGAGGAATGCCCGGTCAGGCTATATATGGCCTGTGAAATCTTTGCTAAGGCAGAAAGCTAGGTATTTCTTCTCACTGCTTGAGTTCTAGAAGTTCATAATTTTATATAATGTTATAATATCCAAATGGCCCTTGGCAGAAAAAAGATCCTCTATTCCTGAAGGAACCCCAATTCTTTTTGAAATAAGCTTTTTTTTTCTTTTGAGAGGAGGGATTTTATACAAAAATCACACAAACTTGCTCTATTTTATGGGAAGAATTTTTTAAATTAATATATACATATCCCTTAGCTCTAAGACAGAACTTCATTTACTTTAATCCACAGCCAACCATGGACTTTTAAATTTTGTATTACTGACTTGTGGTTTCTTCCAATCATATATAACCTGACTTCCAGGAAACCTTGGGGTATTTTGTATACTAAGGTATGTACAGAGAATCTTGATTCTTGATTGGTTGAGCAAATACTGAATGTGACAACATATACCTGGTTGAGGTTCTTACTAGGTTGGTTCCAGATAGTTGTCAGCAAGACAAGTGGACAGAAGACTTTATAGAGAAGAGAAATAAAAAATACTTTGAATGACTAACATACATGGGAAACTTGGTCTAAAATGTCTTGAGATTTACTCAAAATTCTTGAGAATTTTAGAACGGATCTCTTCTTGTGGGAACCACATAATTACATCCCTATGCTGTATGTGTGGGACAGCTACTCACAAAAATGTGGATTTTGCCAAAACCTTGAGCAAATCACTTAACCATTCTGGGTCTCATTTTCCTCATCTATAAAATGGGAATTTTAGTAACATTAGCAATCAAGGGACTTAAAGTTATGGGTAAAATTTTGGGATACGTCTAGTTTACTCTTTTATGGACATCATTTCCAGTTCTTGGTTCACTTTCTGGTTAAGTTCAAACTACTACTGAGGGAAATTTATCACTTTCTTGTATACTTATGGAGTAACAGCTTGGAGGCCCAAGGCTGTGGCCTCTCTCTGTGGCCTGCCTATGGGTTCTATGCGAGTCCATCATAAAGGAGAAACAGGTGGTATGGCTGAAAGAATGCTCTGTTTAGAGTCCAAGAATTTGAGTGTGCATATGAATGATCATAGGCAAGTTAGTTAATCTTGCTAGTTTTTATGTATGTTATAATTTGTTAATTTAACTAAAAGTCTAAAGAGTTTTGCACATAAGTTCCATTTTTTCCTAGCTTGGGAAAAAATTGCCTATTGATATAACCTACAGATAGAAATTTGACTTGGCTTTTCATGAATGATATATCTTATACTGTGGGTGAATTATGATTATAAATACATATTGACTTTAAGATTGCATCAGTGATTCAAGCATCTTATGATGTACTGAAAATTAGATTAAAGTAATTATCATCGATATGCCATTTTAAGCTATAAGAAAAATGGCTGCAGTGTCATTTTGATAAATACTGCTCTAGCTAGAGACTATGCATATTTTAATTTTATACTTAAGAGTTGCAAAACCACATTCATTTGGAAGCTGTCTTGGACAATACAGCTGGCATCTTATTTGCCAAGAAAAATCATTATCATATCTTTTAATAACATGCTGATAGCTACTGCTTAGGAATTCCTCCTCCCACATATCTGCATCCTCAGTACAAGGCTATAATTGATGCTTAGCACCTAATGTTCTTATTGGAGGGAGAACTATTTAAAAAATGGTAAGACATAAATTTAAGGTTTGTTGGAAACAACCTACTACCCACAAAAAAAATAGCAATCCTACCAGTAAGGCATTTGGAAGAAGTTTCTTAAGGACTTTTTCCCCACTCAATTCAAACTTTTAAAACTGATGGATTTACTGAATCATAGTGCACAATGAGCTTATAGTGCCATAAAATATTACCTAGAGAGGTCAGTGAGATGCATTCTTTCTTTGGCATCTCTTCTGGCCTCAAGTAGCCAAACTAAGTGCTCCAACATATGCAAGTTATTTTACTTTTAAAATCTTCTGGAACAGGAGATGCTACAGCTTAACTCATTGACCTATTCTAGTAGTGAAAAACAGTGCCTTTTTTTTGATGAGAAAGCAAATGATGGGTTCTAATAAAACTCACTTAAATACGCTCCTTTCCTCTATTTATAACAATTTTAAAAAGACATATATTTGATAAGATATAAATAAAGATTTCAAACCAATTTAGAAAATAATTATACATCTTTGTATAGTAAACCTGATTTATCCTATTTTTTAACTGTACTTGCTTTCTGGATTGAAGAAAACCTGGGTGGATTGGATTCATTGATATAAGGGGCCCTTCCTATTCCATGATGGATATGTTCTAGACATTGTAATGAGGGGATTAGGGTGAGGTTAGTTATGATAATATTTCAATCAACATAAAATATTAATTGAACATCTACAATGATTAAGTACGTACTGAATACAACTAGTAAAATGTAAGGTTCTCAAATACAGAGTCAATTTTTCATTTTTCATATAATAGGTATTGAATATAATTATGTTAAATTCAATTTCTAGGATCTGGGGGAAAGATAAAGTTAGATAATCTTTGGCCTTTTCCCTGCTTTCATGGAGCATAGTCTATATCTCTATACACACATGTATACATATACATATATATGTGTACATATATGTATATATGTACACACATCCATGCAAACAAATCAGATTGGTACTAAGATGAGAGGTACAATAGTATATGAGACTGGAAAAGAAAAGGCTGAAGACAATCAAAAGTAGATTTTTGAGAAAAATAGTATTTGGATTGAAATTTAAAGGGTATGTAGAATTTTAGCAGGCTACTATTTCCACATCAGTGAAAGCTAATTCATGTTTTTCTCTGTATTAAATAGGAGACTCCTATAGATATCAATCTCCACTATGACACTTCATTATTTGCCCATTTCTTTAAAATGTACATTTCTCAAGGATTTTCATCTTACCTCTTCAACATCTTTTGTTATTTCCCATTCCACCATCCTAGTGCAGGCCTTTATAAGGAAATAGCAAGGAGATGTGGAGGATATAGACAATATTTCAGATAATGAATTAATAGGACTTTGACAATAATTGAATATGAAGGATTGGGAAGAAAGAAAAATTGAAGACAACAAGATTATGAACATATAAAGATAGTGATGATGAGGCCTCTAAGAAATAAGATTAGAAAGAGATATATGAAAAGTTACTATGCTTGGTTTGGGGTATATGGACTGTAGGGTTTTGGTGAGACCTTCTATTAGTGCTATGGTAAGTTTTGAGTTTTCTGAATCTCAGGAAAGAAAGTTTAGAGATGGAGAGATTTTCAAATAGAAATTATGGACTAGGGCAAGATGGGAGAATGAGTACTTGAAAAATGACCTTTTATCATTAAGTGAAAAAAGTGTTTGATTGAAAAGGAAAGGTGGGCTGAGTATAGACTTTTTAAGAAATACCACTTTAGGAAAATGTGAAAGAGGAAAAAAAGTGCAATGATGCCTACAGAATAGGAAAGGCTGAATAGATTAGAGGAGAACCAGTACCTTAAAGTCAATAGAAGTCAAGAGTGGACCCAGTACCATAAGGAGTTTCTAGGGAAGATAAAGGCTGAAAAAAGGACAGGCTAGATTTTGTGATTAGAAGGGACATGGCTGACTAATCAGAAAGCAATTTCAGTAGAGTAGTGGGAGAAAAAGTCAAATTATAAGAGGATGAAAAGTAAGGGAAAAGAGAGGAAATTGAGGAACTTTAAGAAAGCTTCAAGATAAAGGAAAGATATATATATATATATATATACATATATATGCTAATAGTTTATTATTATAGAATCATAGAATTTCTTGTGTGTGTAATAGGAATTTTAAAAAACTTTCCCTGTATAGCATGTATATAAATATATAAAGATAGCTTTACCTCACTTACACATGTAGGAAGAGACTAAATCTTCATTTTTTTTTGGTGGGTAGTTTGATAATGCATAAACAAAAGGGAGAAAGCTGAATTTGGATGATTGGCCTCTAACTCTCTTATATTCAAGTGGGTTATTGGATTTATAATTATAATTACCTATTAAATATCAGCTATTAGAATTTTAGAATACATGGTTCTTTTATGGTTCAGAATAAAAGTATCTTGCCCTGATTGCTCTAAATTAATTTATATCATGCCTCCTTCTGCCAGAGAAGAATATACATCCTATATCAGATGGTAACAATTTAATTTTGGCAGCCTCATCTTCTCCTCCCACTAATACATCATACATAACAGAAAATCATGGGTAGTGAACAAGCCTCTTGCTTGTTCAAGCAAACAAACAAAATAAAATCGATGAAGCCATATGAATTAGTTTATATGATAGAATACATGAGAATTAGGGACCTTTGTAATTCAGGAGGAAGATGGAATCTCTCCTCAACTAAGAAGAAAATTGTTTCACCCAATGAATTCATTTAATCCTTGAGAGTGCAGACATTGGGAATTGAAAGGCTGAACTTTTTCAGTTACTATGAAATCACAGATCCCTACATACAGTCCCTTCAGGACTGTCCTTCCAGAGAGTGCCAAAATCATGGGGAGTGCAGGATAGAAGAGATATAGTAGCAATATTTTCTCAGGCATGTTAGTCACTGATATAACTCAATTGTCCAGCAAAACTCCCTTTTTTTTTTGTAATATTTATCTATGAGTATTACATGACTCATTACATTGTATACCTAAGGGCTGTTTGAATAAAATAATATTCCTTGGGCTTCTCATAAGCTAACATAATTGAAATGATATCAAAAAGTTTCCATACAGGTGATCATATCATAGGGACTTTCCAACAGTTTCCCCCAATGGAAAGGTAATCTCCTATATGTAATTTTTTTTTTACCTTCAATGGAAATTCTTTTTGCTACAAAACAGGCCATTCGTGGATGACATTGAATTACTGAACTGTTAGATCAGGGGGATTCAGAAACTATAACAATCCAAATTTTAGCAATTCACTTGAGAAAGTTTGCCATGGTATTTTTATGGAAAAGATGGAGGGATATAGTCTAGATTATAGTACAATTAGCTGGATTTGGAACTCTGAATGACCATATGTAAAGAATAGTCATTAAAAGTTCAATATCATTTTGGCAGGAAATTTTCATTGGAGGGCCTCCTGAGATCTGTGCTTGGCTATGAACTGTTCAACATTTTTATCAATGAGTTGGATAAAGGCCTAGATTATGTGTTAATTAAATTAACATATGACATAGAGCTGGGAGGAATAGTAAACAAAAAACAAATGAAAAAAGATGTTAAAGGGTCCTTCCACTGGTGGAATAATCAAGTAGGGGAAATTTTTTTCTTGCATTTGATTTCTTGCATCTGATAGTAATCCTGGAAGTTTTTCTGGGTTGAGAATGATAAAAAACCTTGAAATGAAGGGTCAGTCTTTGATCAGTCCTTCTTAGTATTAATGATATTGCAAGGGAGGAAATCTGATTAGCATAATGTAGCATTCACCCTAGATTTTGAGAGTAAAGATTTCAAAGGGTTGATGGAAAGGTAAGTCAGATCCCTGAACTAAAATTCTATTGAAGAAGTCAGTCCCATTAAGGATGGAAAATTCTCAAAAATGAAATTCTGAAGACTCAAAGGGAAACAATTCTGATTAAGAGAAAAATATAGGGTTTGTTTCAAGAGACTTATGGATATACAAAAAGTTATATTAGCCAATTTAGATTTTTTTAAAAAAGGTATGAGATGTGTATGAGAGAGGCAGCATGAAGTAGTAGAGAATGAGCCTTGATGGTACACAAACTGAATTTGTACCTTACCTCTGACAAATCCTGACTGTGTGACTCTGAATAAGCCACATAATCACTTAATGCTCCAGAATAGTTTCTAACTTGCACAGCAGAAGATGCTTTGCTTTGGTAGGTAGCTTCCCCACCTGGAAGTTACCTTTGCCAACAATAGTCTTATTCCATGTACAAAAGTGAGAGCAAAAGCAGACTATAGAAAATACAAAAGTATGTGTTTTGATCATGTAAAACTAATTTTCAGGCATGCTAATTCTCAGAAGGCATTGGGGCTAGTAATGAAAACAAAAAAAGAGAAACATTTTGTTTTGTTTCAAAATTATAGAGGGGAAAATGTGGGATCAATGGCTATCTCTGCTAAGTAAGATGTGGAAGGGACACAATTGCTAACAGAAAGACAGAATTGCTCAATTTTTATATATCTTCTTCTTTCTCTACCAATGAGAATGACCTTTGGACTTGGAACAATAGAGCAAAAGTGGCTAATGGAAGGCTTACATATAAAATAATTAAGGAAATCGTAAGAAAGCTCCTACCTATTCTTTGATTAATCCAGTTCACCTGACCTAAATGACACAAATACACTTGGCTGCTGAAGGAACTGGTGAATATGTTTGCTGAGCCACTGTTGATGATATTTCAAAGATTATGGATAATAAGCCTTATGTTAAAAGATTGAAAAAAGTAAAATATTTCAATTTTTTTTGAATAGAGAGAGAATTGAGTCTGCTAATTATAAGGCAGTAAGCTTAAATTTGATTCCTGGCAAAATTCTAGCACGGGTCAATAAAAAAAGCCAAAATCTACCAAACTTCATGATGATCACATAGAGCCAGTATAACTTCATTAAGAAGATACATCAATCTAACCTCTTCCCTAACCCCCTCTTTAAGTCTGAAGAAGAAAAGGCTCAGATGAGAAGTTATAATTCCCTTCAGACATTTAAAATATATCATTATATAGAAAGAGGAATAGATTGGCTCTTTTTGGCCTCAGAGCACAGAAATGGGAACAATAGGTTTGGAGTTGCAAAAAAAGGGCAAATTTAGATTTGATGTTAGAAAAAGCTTCCTAACAATTAAAACTGACAAAAAGTAGAATAGACTATATTATGAGGTCATGGGTTATCTTTCAATGGATGTCTTCAAGTAAAGGCTATATGGCTAATTATTGGGTATACTGTAGTGTTTCTGATCCCCTCAACCCTCACTTTAGGTATGAATTGCAGTAATTAACTACTAAAATTAATTCCAAAAGTAAAAAAAAAAGCAAAACTTTGAAATCTTTGGTTCTGTGATTTTGGCAGGCTAAAATGCCAGTAGAAATTAAATAAGATGTAACTGAATGGAACAGAATATAAAGTCTTATACATGGGAAGGATAGTGTGTGATAACATATGTCTGGTTCATACTATTGGGGCAACTGCACAGGTTGTGATTTCTCTGGACCTTGAACACCTTTCCAAGTTTGAAGACTGTAGAAGAGTTGCTGATTATATTGGTAGCAGGTGCTTTCTCACCTGGGTTCCCCTGCATAGATTAAATTAAAAGTCCAGACAAAACAATAAGTAGTAGTTGTTTTCCAAAATCAATTTCCTAGTTACAAAGGAAAAAGCTCATGACTGGATAAAAGTATCAGGTGTTTTTTTTTTTTTTTTTTTTTTTTTTTTGGAGGGGTCAAAAAAGATATTTGTTTTCCTTAAATGTACAACCTGAAGTTGGACTCCTGTTGGGGGATATATGTGTTGGGACTGTAGAAGGAAGGAAAGGAGCCAGGGCCAAGGGACTGAAGAATCTCTTAGCTGACTCTTTTCTCTTTCTCTCCTTCCATTCAGGGCCCAACATAGGGAGGGCACAAAGAGAGATAGGGGCAGGAATTCTATATTTTCTCTTTCAGTTCTTGCAGTGAGTGAATCTGGAGGATGGAGCAAGGTGAGTGATCTTTGTACCCTTTTAATCAGTGTGCATCTCCTACAAGGCCTGCCCCAGCCTTGTTGGCAGGAACAGGGGACCCAGAATCTTTTATCTTTTGTAAGGGAGGTTATGAATAGTCAAGTGAAAAACCATATTAGTCTGAGCCATAGTGTTCTCAAAGACTGCAAAGATGGTATATACTCCTGGCTCAATAATATACTGAAAGTAGATAGCTAAGGCCATAAAGAAAGAGGTAAATTTGACAATAAAACGTCATTGGCAGCAGTGGGATTTATATTCTTCCAAATTTACTGTGGTATTCTTCCTCAGAGCCACAGACAAAGGTTATCAGTGTGTGGCCCCAAGCTGCTGTGACAAAACAATGAAAGCATTCTCATGGATGGTTAAATGCCTTTGAAGAAACATAGGTGAGCAGAGAAAGGACTCTCTAGGATGCTGAGGCTCAAGTTAAGGAAGCAGAACTGGTGATATTCAGGGCAGGGGAAGGACACTTCCCAAAGGGTTCTGGTAGATAAAGGCCATCATGGAGAGCCGGTCAATGTAGATACTCCAGAGAAATTTCCCCACCAACAGTGAACAAAGCTCACTGATAGCAGGTAATTGGGCACCCAACCCTGTATGTGATGTACATAAAAAAAAAAAAAAAAAAAAACAGGGACCAGATGGGGCAGCTAGGTGGCTCAGTGGATAGAGCACGGGCCCTGAAGTCAGAGGGACCTGAGTTCAAATTTGACCTCAAACACTTAACACTTCCTAGCTGTGTGACCCTGGGCAAGTCACTGGACCCATTTGGAAGACTTTGTAAAATCAAGCTTATTCATAAAATCTGAGGCCATTCAGTAACTATTTTTAAAGACGACCTTGGAGTTCACTAGTGTGCAATGCTGAATGTATGTGATGCAGGAGTCCAAAACAAAACAAAAAGAAACAATGTAGTCTTATACTTCACTAATTGAGGAATACTTTTGAAGAATAAAGTCAAAGGTCTTCTGGATTTTGTCCTAGTTAAACCACAAGAACTATTGTGTTCTGTGTATGACATTTTAGGAAGGACTTTTTTTTTCTCTCAATAGTGATTTGTTTTCCCAATTATATGTAAAGATAGTGCTCAACATTCATTTTTATAAGATTTTGAGTTCCTGAGTGTGGTTCACAACATAATATTTTTACTCTTTTTGTTGTTGTTTGCATTTTATTTTGCTTCTCTTTTTTTTTCTTGTGCAGCACAATAATTGCATAAATATATGTATATATATATTGGATTTAACATATATTTCTACCATGTTTAACATATATTAGACTACTTGCCATCTAGGGGAGGGCTTGGGGGAAAGGAGGGAAATTAGAACACAGGTTTTGCAAGGGCTAATATTGAAACTTATCCATGCATATTATTTGAAAAATAAAAAGCTTTAATTAAAAAAAAAAAGATTGAGTTCCAATTTTCTCTCCCTCCCTTCTTTACATTCCTTCTTTCCAAGACATAAAGCAATCTGATATTGGTTATACATGTATAAATCATTTTAAACATATTTTTATATTACTTAAGTTAAGAAAGAAAACAAAAGATAAAAACCACAAGAAAGAAAAAGAGGTGAAAATAGTATTCCTCAGTTGTATTCAGTCTCCTTAGTTTTCTCTCTGGATGCAGGTGGCATTTTCCTTTCCAAGTCTATTGGAATTGTCTTGGATCTTTGTATTGCTGAGAAGAACTACGTCTATTATAGTTGATCATTATATATTTTTTTTACTATGTATAGTGTTCTCCTGGTTCTGCTCACTTTATTCAGTATCAGTTCGTGTAAGTCTTTCCAGGCTTTTCTGAAATCAGCCTGTTCACTCTTCTTATAATAAATGTAGTATTCTATTACATTTATATGCCACAATTTATTCAACCATTCTACAATTCATGGGTATTCACTCAGTTTCCAGTTCCTTTCCACTACAAAAAGAGCTGCTACACACATTTTTTTTTTGTACATGTGGATCCCTCTTTTATGATATCTTTGGGATACACACTCAATAGTGACATTGCTGGAACAGAGCATATAGTTTGATAGTCCTTTGGGTATAGCAGAGGAACATTAGTTACTCAAAGGTTATACAGAGGGTGAGTGAGCTAGTGAAGGGCCTCCAGGTCATCCTCAGCATGAGAATCAGTTGAAGGACCTGAGAATGTTTATCTTTAAGAAGAGAAGACTTAATCAAAGATTATATAGGAATCTTCAATTATTTTAAAGACTGTCACCTCGAATAGAGATTAAATTTGTTCCATAAGGCTTCAGAGCACTGAGTAGCAATAAATAAGAGGTTTAATGTAAGGAATAATTGCAATTTTTCAAAAATAGAATAAACTTCCTAAAAATAATCACGAATAATTGTAATTCTTCAAGTAAAGGGCTGAAGGACCAAATAACTTGTGAGAATTCTTCTTATTCAGTTATCAGTTCAATTATATGGTCTTTGAGATACTTTTTAATTTTAAAAATTCTGTGCTTCAATGACTACAGGGGCAGACTAAAAGGATGCTGAGGTTGAAAGCATGGTTATATGAAGTAGTTAAATGTAAAAAAGAAGTTTTAGACCTGAGGATTTTGGAGATCATATAGTAATATGAAAATCCATTTCTTAACAGCCACGTCCAATACTTTCTCTTTGGTTCAGCCTTATCTTTCTTCAATGCTTGGTTCACATAAGATTTCCATGACATTTTTTTTTTTTTTAGGCTGGGGTTAAGTGCCTTGCCCAGGGTCACACAGCTAGGAAGTGTTAAGTGTCTGAGACCAGATTTTAACTCAGTTCCTCCTGAATTCAGGGCTGGTGCTCTATCCACTGAGCCACCTAGCTGCCCCTACCATGAGATCTTCTCTCCCCAAGAAGTTAGTACTCTTTCTTTCTTATCAGGTTTGACTTACATCAATTATTTCCCTAAAAGAATATAAAATTCCTGAGGACAGAAAATGTTTTATCTTCCATTGTCTCCTCAGTACCTGTCATGATGCTTAGAACATGTTTCAATACTTTAAAGATCTGTGATTTTTGTCATTCTGAGAAACCTAGGGGTATGTTGGTGTCTTTCTTATGCAATTTAAAGTATAATCTGGATTATTAACATTTTATAGACCATTTTCTTTTCTTTTTTTAAAAAAATATTTTTATTTACCAGATATTTGCATGGGTAATTTCACAACATTGAAAAACCATTCAGTATATACAGAATATCTACCCAAAAATCTTAGTGAAATTTTCAGCTTTGTTGATTTAAAACTTTACAAAGACTTTTGGGGTGGTATAAGCTTCTGTGCTGTCTGTGCTGTTTGTGTGTCTGTAAGACTTTGGTTTCTTTCATCTCTTAGTTCTGTGGCTCAGTGGATAGAGCACCAGGCCCAGAATCAGGAAGACAATTTAAGATCTAGCCTCTGACACTTATTACCTCTGCTATTCTGCTACTCTGCTACTCTGGGCAAGTGTTTTAACCCATTGCCTGTTTATCTCAGTTCTTTATCTGTAAAATGAGCTGAAGAAGGAAATGGCAAACTGCTCCAGAATTTTTTCCAGGAAAACCCCCAATGGGATGAGGAAGAGTCAAACATGATCGAAAAATAACTGAACAGCAGCAGCAACATTATTCTAACATAAGATTATAAGATCATAATTTTAGAGCTTGAAAGTATGTTAGACCTTATTTCATTCAATTCTCTGATTTTACAAATGAAGAAACCTAGTCCTGGGAAGGTGAAGTGTCTTCCCCAAGGTTACCCAGAGAGTAAATGGTAGAATTTGGAATCAAACCAGGCTCTGAGGTTCCAAATCGAGAACTTTTTCCAGTAGGCCACAACACATCTCTCTTCCTTTAGGTCAAACTTTACATTGAAATAACAAAATAAGATACATATTGATTTTTTTGGAGAGAAGAAGAGCATCAAATTCTTCATAGACTATTTCTTCATCCTCAACTCTTATGCATATCTTCATATCGTTATCTATTATCTTCATAGAAGACTTCCCAAATGATGATTGTCATTTGAGATGACCAAATTATTGGCAAATTATAATATTTTTGTAGCCTTTGGGTACATGATAAAATTGTGTCAATTCTTTATTTCCTTTTCAAAGAAAAAATTAAAAGCCATTCTTCTGTTATCCTGCAAGTCTTTTTTAACTTAATACTTAGAACATTCATGGTTATGGGATTCAGCTTCTCTCAAAATATGTCAACTCATTTTTTATTGGACAAGAATTTTACTTTTGAAGAAACTTACACTTACACTTAGCAAATGTTTAGAGATGGCTAGAATGTTGTGATTATTAACTCTCTCTGTCCTTTCTTCTGTTATTTGTTATGGTCAAAAGTAAGATGTCAGAGAACTGAGGGTATTTTGTATGCATGTGCATTCTATAATTTAGCATGATTAAAGAATTTGCAAGGCAGTACACATCTTATAATAAGTTATGGAACTTAGGCTAATCCTCAAAAATATGGATAATATAAGTTGGTGAACTCCTTTTAGAAGTCTTTAAAGTTTACAAAATAAATTATTTTAAAATTATTATTATTTAATTATTATTAAATAAATAAACTATTATTAAAATACTTTAAAGAAAGTATTGTAGAACCTGACATAACCTTGCAAGAACTCATGGTCATGTTCTTGTAATCGTTATTCACCAAAGTAGAACTTTTGTTGAATTTTTGTATGAATAGAGCTTTGCTAAAGAAATTGCTATATTCTCCTGATAATCTAGAAGATTCCTTTTTAATGAAAAAAATAAAGGTAGAAATCACAGGATTTAGAGCTTACAGGGTGCTTCAAAGTCACCAAATTCAATTTTCTCATTTGACTTGCTCAGGGTTACATAAGAAGTTAAATATAGAGGCAAAATTTGAACCTAGGTTTTATTGTCTCTGAATCTAGCACTCTCTTTTACTGCAAGAAGCCTACATCAGATAAGTTCATGGGAAAAGAACAAGAATATTTGCAAAACAGTTGCAAAAATAACTATATATCAAATAGCTATTAAACTCATATTTATTGAAGCAGGAGTCATTTTACATTAATTTGAAGAAAGTGTTCACTAAGCAAAAATAAATTCCAGCCTACCTACTGCCTGAATCTTAGAAATCCCCAATCAGCAGAGCTTGGAATTAATGAGCTTTTGTTATAATTGTAAAAATGATTTGAGAACAACATTAACAGAAAGAACAAGATAATCCAGAAGAAAAAAAATATCTCTCAGTGCTTATAATTATCCCAATTGTTTTATGTAGGAATGATGCTGAAGATCTAGGAGTCTGTTCAAGAAACCCCTGGTGCAAATGTGTGTATACAACAGTTGTAGTGAAAGCTTTTAACCATAGACGCTAAAGCAGACAAATAATTACATAGATTAAAACCAAAACCAAAATAAAAGTTGGTCAAGTATTTTTAAAATGATCAAGTCTTTCAGTGATTTGCAGTGTAGGTAATCGGGAAAATAAGAGATTTTTGTCTTTACTGTACATGACTTAAAGTAGACACAGTGAAAACTAGAAGTAAGAAATCATATTCTGCATTTCCATGGCTTTTTAAATTGGAAACAATACTGAGATAATGTTTGTCCAATTCTCAAATTTCCATAGTATTGAGACAAAGGGTTGTATGGACCTACTTGAGGCTATTACTCTGCCTTCCCTGTCCAGCCTCCTGGGTACATAAACTTAGTCATGGCCCCTTGCTAGGACCAAATCAGTTTTACATAAAACTTCTCTGAGTCAGTCAATGCTTGCAGCAATAGGCCCTTTCTTTTGACAATGAACTGATCCAATTACTCTGGAGAGCAGTTTAAAAGTGTTCCCAAAGGGCTACAAAACTCTGCAAAATCTTTGACTCAGCAAGTACATTAGTAGATCTATATATCCCAAATAGATTGAAAAAAAAAAAGAAAAGAAAAGGGCCCTATATGTACAAAAACATTTATAGCAGTTCTTTTTTGGAGGCAAAGAATTTGAAATTGAGATGATATTCATCAATTGTAGAATGGTTGAGCAAATTCTGACATATGATTTTGATTGAATACTAATATGTCATAAGAAATGACAAGTGGGATGGTTTCAGAAAAACCTGGAAAAACACCTGCATGGATTGATGTAGTGTGAAGGGAACAGAATAAGAACATTGTGCAGTAAAAGCAATGCTGAATGATGACAATTGTGAACAACTTAGCTCTTCTCAGTAATACAGTGATCAAAGATAATTCCAGAAAACTCAGGATAAAAAATAATATCTACCTTCAGAGAAAGAACTGATAGAATTTGAGTGAAGATCAATGCATATGATTTTCACTTTATTTTTTCATGAGCTTTTTTTGAGTCTGCTTTCTTTTATAATATGACTAATATGAGAATATTTTTATATGATTACACATGTATAATCTCTACCAAATTGCTTATGATATCAAGAAGAGGTAAGGAAAAGAGGGAGAAAATTTGAAACTCAAAGTTTAAAAAAAATGTAACATTTTTTATCCATGCCATTCAGGAAAAATAAAATATTATGTGAGAAAAAATGTTTTGTAAGATTTAAAGAAATATACATGCTAGTTATTTAGCTGCTCATTTAATTATTTAGACACTGTTGAAATTAAACTGATATTTATTGAAACAAGCTTAGATAGTTTAGATAGTTTGTTTTCTTCAATAACTCTAGAAATAATATAAACTATTTTTGAATGGTCCACAACTCATATTTATATGTTGCTAGATTCACAGATTTTCTCTCTCTCTCCCTTACCTCCTATTGAGATGGCAGATGAATTGATACATGTACAATAATATAAAATATATTCCCATATTAGTCATGTAGTAAAAGAAAGCAGACCAATTTTTTTTTCACAAGAAAAACACAAAATAGATGTTAAAAGTATTTTTTGTTTCCATCTTGCAATAAGGATTGAAGAGTCTAAGTGATTTGGTCAAGTTCACCCAGTTAGAAAGTGGAAAACAATGTGATTCAGCAATCATGTATTAATACTTCAATGAACCAACAAGCATTTATTAAGAACTACTTTGTGCCAGTCACTGTCAGGCCCTAAAGGTATTTTTACAGAAATCAAAAACTCTTTGCCCTTAAGGACCTTACATTCACTTGAGGAGGAAACACTTAAGCATATTTAAAATATTTTCAAAATAAATACAAGGTTATAATAAGTAGATATGAAATAGATAAATATATTGATTTCATATTCAATTCTCTGATTTCTTAAAGCTTGCTTCCAATTACCCTTAGGTTTATGGTAGTCCAATATTAACATAATATTATATTTGTGGGGAACTATTGAATCAATTCCCCACAAATGGGAAAGGAATGTGATCTATATGTGATTTTGGAAAATAGATTTTGTTTGGTTTCTCACTATAGAAGCCTAAGTCTCAGAGTACAAACTCTCCTGCTTCCTTTTCTTTTATCCCTAAGGAAAAGCAAGCACAAAGAAAAACTTGCTGTACTGAATGGTAAACTTCTATCTGCAACACAGTTATGATTGCTGGCAAGCTAACCCCCAAACTATTTAGATGGGGTTAGAGTATTTGGTTTGTAAAAAACAGCTTTTTCCCAATTGAATTTCAGGGAAATTATGCAAACATCAAGTCTGCTGAATAGCTTGAAAGTGCATTCTCATGAGTCTTAAAGCATTTCAGCTTCTTGTCAAACATATCACCCAGATCTCTTCTCTAGCTACATCCATTGTGTAAATAGATGTGGATGTATTCGGAAGTATTACAGATTCCCTCACCCGTAGTGGTCAGCAAAGCATTTCCGTGAATGCAAATCACCAGGAATAATACAGTCAGGTTCTCAGAGTCAATCACTTTTTATTTCCTTTCATTTCCTTTGTTTATATTTCTAGACCAGGCAGATCTTGTGCGAGGCTGGAAATGGAATGACTGAAATCTTCCATTTTCTCTAGTTATGTTTGATTTTATTTAAGATAGGAAAATAGGGTTGAAGATTTGTACTGGTGTTTGGAGATGTTACAGTATGTCACTGAGTCCATAAGACATCAAAATAACTTGTTAATTCAACCAATTAAGTAGGGGTGAGGCACAAAATCTAGTGAAGTCATTTTTAAAAGTTAATTTAGACATAATAATTGATTAGTGGAATGAAGTTTTCAGATGTTTCTTTTAGGCTCATTTAGATGACTTACAGGAAGCTTGCAGAGTAAACTCAATTATCTTTTCACTTCAAAGGCCATGTCTTATTCAGGCTTCTGAGTGCCTTTTAAACAGTTTTTTATTAAAGCTTTTTATTTTCAAAACATTTATATTCAAAACATATTTCAAAACAAATTTTCAACATTCCCCTTTGTAAACATGCACCTTGTGCTCTAAATTTTTCCCTCCCTTTCCTCACCCCCTCCTCTAGACAAGTAATCCAATATATATTATGCATGTGAAATTCTTCTATATATATTTCCACAATTACCATGTTGCACAACAAAAATCAGATCAAAAAGGGAAAAAATGAGAAAGAAAACATAATGCAAGCAAACAGCAACAAAAGAAGTGAAAATGTTATGTTGTAATCCACACTGAGTCCCCACAGTCCTCTCTCTCTAGGTGTAGTCGGCTTTCTCCATCACAAGTCCATTGAAATTGACCTGAATCACCTTGCTGTTGAAGAGAGGCACATCTATCAGAACTGATCATCAGATAATCTTGCTATTGCTATGTACAATGATCTCCTGGTCCTCTCATTTTCCTCAGCATCAGTTCATGTAATTCTCTCCAGGCCTTTTTGAAATCACCCTGCTCATTGTTTCTTATAGAACAATAATATTCCATAACATTCATATACCATAACTGATTTAGCCATTCTCCAACTGATGGGCAGTCTTAGTTTTTTTTTAAATCACCTCTGCTTCCTAGATTGGTATTTCCTCACACTTTTCTTATCAATGATTACTGGATGTTTTGAACTGGATGTCCAGTATCTAAACTCAAACTGATTTAGTTACTTTTCTTTACCACTTGTCCTGAATTACCTTGTCTTTGTTGAGGGCAATACCAGGAGACCTAGGTTTGCATCCTCAAGACCATTCTTAATTCTTTCATCTCCTTTACTGACACATAGAATCAAAATTTGTCTTGCTAATTCCATCTGTATAGCATATCTGAGGTATGTACTCCTCTCTTTCTTCAAATAATCGTGTGTCCCAAATATGCTTTTCTCTTTCCTGACCCTTATTCAGGATCTCAACAACTCTTTCTATTCTTATAGTCCCTTAATTGGTTCATATTTCTCTCTTCTCCAGTTTCTCTTCCATTGCACTCCCAATATGATATTCCAAAGCACAAATAAGCACAGCTTTCCCCTGCTCAGTCACTTTTAATAGCTCTCTGTTACCAGTAGGATCAAATGAAAAAAACGAACTCCCCTGTTTGGCATGTAGTATCCTTTTCAGTCTGATTCCAAATTACCTTCACAACATTATTATACATTATTTTCTTGACATACTTTTTTTATAAAGCCAAACTGACCCTTTAAAAAAACCTCTCTTCCTCCTTTCTTCCTTCCTTCCTTTTTCCCTCTCTTTTCCTTCCTTCTTCCTTCCTCCTTCTATCCCTCCCTCCCTTCCTTAAAATCTCTTAAAACCACCAGTCTCTCCTTTTTCTTTCTATGAACTATCTCAATTTTGCTCTCTCTCTCTTCCTCTCTCCCTTCTTTTCTTCCTTCCTCCCTCCTTCCATTACTTCCTCCCTTTCTCCTTTCTTCCCTCTCTTTTTATTCTTTCTTCTTTTCTTCTCTTCTTCTCTTCTTTCCTCTCTTCCTCCTTCCCTTTCTCTCTTCCTACCTCCCTCACTTCTTCTCTTCCTTGCTCCTT
This sequence comes from Sminthopsis crassicaudata, assembly GCF_048593235.1. NCBI lineage: Eukaryota > Metazoa > Chordata > Mammalia > Dasyuromorphia > Dasyuridae > Sminthopsis > Sminthopsis crassicaudata. The sequence continues at coordinate 230,456,781 of NC_133617.1, forward strand.
CCCTCCCTTGCTTTCTCTCTCTATCCTTCCTTCTCTCCTTCCCTCCCTCCTTCCCTTCCTCCCACTTCTCAGTTTGGCTGAGGCAACGATCAATCAGTTATTAAATCTAGATAAGAATTAAGGCAATAATAAATTCTTGGAAAACAGAACCACAGGCACTAAGTGAACTTAGATCCAATGCTAGGTCTATATCTTCCCAAGAGGATGCAAAAAATCATTATTATTATTATTATTATTATTATTTTTTACCTTTTGTCCAATTTGACACGTTTGATATCAGATCATTAAAGCTTGGGTTATGCTGATTTATTGTACCTCCACAGTATTATATTATTTCCGCATAATGAGTTTCCCTTATAAGACCTTTCTATAATAGTTTCCTAGGGCTAAATAATATTTTCTCCTGAAGCATGCAAACGAACAAATTTATAGGTCAACCAAAAAATTTAAGGGCTATCTATGCTTATTTCAGTTAAACTTCCTCTCCCAGTTCACAAAAAAATATTTATTTTGATCAAACTCACATACAGATCCACATGTATATGACGAAAGATCCTATAGCATTTCTAGGAAGATAGGTCATTCTTCTGCCTTCGCCCACCTTGATTGTCACCTGGAGTATTTACTGATTATATTTTCACTAGCATGTGACCCCAAAACTAAACCAACAAGCACACGACCTAGTGCTGAAGTTATAAAAATTAAAAATATCATATATAATATAATACATAATACTATATATGTGTATATATATATATATATATATATATATATATATATATATATATATATATATATATATATATATATATATATATACATATAAAACAGCATACCCTCAAGGAGTTTATATTCTATGGGTAGGTAAGGAAAAGTATATACTCCACAAGAATCAAGAATATTTTACAAACAACTGAAAGTATATACTGAACAAGAATCAAGAATATTTTACAAACAACTGAAAAATCTGGAGAAATTTATTTTTCAGTTTAAATGGTGAGTTCAGAAGACAGATTTGCAGGGTTAAGGGAATGGGAGATGATCATGTGAAGACAAAGAAAATGAGTAAAAGATAGCTTTTTTCTTCTCTGGTTGGAAGTGAAAGGACAGAGAAAGGCTTTTAGGGAAGCCAACAACAAGTAAAGATTTTTAAGAGTAGGGAACATCTTGACATGTTTGTAGGCAGTAAGGAAGGAACCAGTTGATAAAAAGACATTAAAGATTATAATGAGTAGATTGAAAATAATTTAAGATGCCAGTTTGTGGAGAGGATGGGAGCCGTAGTAAGGGATTGACTTATAAAGCATCATCTTTTACTCTAAGATTAAAGCAAAGGAGGAGAGAGGGAAGATTGATACTGAGGATATTTGAAGAGTAGAAGTGGGGAGAAGAGGGAGCTCAGGGTAATTGGCTTCATAAGTGGTTCAATATAAGAGCCAGTAACCTTAGAAGTAGGGGTAAAGAACAAAAACAGTTATCTTGCTTGGATGCTCTCTTTATTCCCATTTCCACCATCTTAGTATAAATCTCCAATACATGTATCTAGCATATTTTAATGGCTCCTTCACAAGTCTTTCCCAACTCATTCCTCTCCCTATTCCAAAACATTTAATGCATTTTTCCAGATTTGATTTCTTTATGTATAAATTTAATCAGAATGCAATGATGGATATGAAGTTTGAAGGGCTGGGGTCAGATTCAACCTCAGACATTTCTTAGTTATGTGACAATCTTTCAGAATCTCAGTTTTTTCACTTGAATATGGAAATATATACAATTATCTTTCTCATAGGGTTGTTGTCAAGAATAATTCTTGCAAAATTTAAAGTGCTATATAAACTTCTTGCAAAATTTAAAGTGCTATATAAACTTAAGTTGTTGTGGTTTCACTCCTTGGAAATAACCACCACAATTCACTGAAGAGACAGTCAGTTAACCAACAATTATTAAATGTCTATTGGTGGCAGGCACTGGCCAAAAGCAAACAATTGATAAACACTTGCTGTGTGCAGTGCTGTGGGAAGCACTGAGGAAAATTTAGAACTTAGGTAAGACATCTTTGCCTTCTCAGAGCTTCACTAAAACCCTTCAGCAGTTTCCTTATTCCTCATCACATATAATTCATACTGTTTTATTTTATCTTTTTAATGTGGAGCAATATTGCCAGACTTATCTCATACTAATCTTTTCCATATAATATATTGATTAATAACATTGGTTCATTTTCTGCCTTTTGTATATGTCCTGTTTTTTTCCAATTTAATTTCTTTGTTTAAGCTGTTCCCTTTGTATAATAAACATCCCCAGTCTCCAATCTCCCTATTCTCTTGTTGAATTCTTTCTAATTCCTTATCAAGTCTTTGAATAGAGGTCTGTGTTAAGGAAATTGAAGAGGAAGTTCCTGTACAGGTATACAATGAAATAGAGAATCCCCAGTTTCTCTTCAACTTTGAAACTATGATTCTATGGTACCAATCTTATAAAATTATTCTTTTGACACTAATTGTACATACCTCTAGGAAGCAAATAATAATTTTAAATGGAAGTTACTTGTTCTTCAATTTGAAAAATAATTTCCCTTAGTAACAACTTGACAATAGAAATTTATAACAGTCTCTGATACAAACTGCTTCCCCAAAGATAATATTCAAAAAATAGAATATTACCTTTGTTCAAATCCCAAGAGAATAATATTTTTTAATCAAAGTAATAATAATTCATTCATAGTAATTTCTGGATAGTCACCCCTGGCCTGGAATTAAACCTCTGTAACAACAGTTAAGCTTCTGTAACAACAGTTAAGCAGCAGCTGATACTATAATTACTTTTGACAATATCTGGTAGTTCTCCCCATCTCCCTTCCCAGAGGAAGTAGATATTTCATCATATGTACTTCAGAATCAAAATTGTTCACTGTCACTACTCAGTTCAACTTCCTTTTTTATGTTGTTTTCTCTTTAATTATTGTAATTATTCTGTATGTTGTTTTTTGCCTCTGCTTCCTTCACTTTGAATACACATTCCCCAAGTTTCTCTGAATTACTCATATTTATAATTTATTACTGATTAACAATAGCATTCAATCTTGTTGTTATATCATTTCATCAATCATTTCCCAATAGATGATCATTTTTAACTAAGAGTCTTATATTTTGAACATTATTTTAAAAACAAAAATAAATTTATTATATTAAAATCAGATATGCAAAATGGTTTCATAATTATATAGACATTTGAGAATTGGCACCTATGACAAGTAATGACTCAAATTTCTAGAGATGTAATAATTTTCTATATTTCACCAGATTTGGTTCTGTTCTTTTTTGTCTTCTTCCTTCCCCACCACCATAAATTTAAAGCTGGAATGGAACTTGGAGGAGATCTAGAAATGGTTCTTATTTTATAGACAATGAAACTGTAGCCTAGAAAGGCGAATTGCTAATGGAAGTATATTACATTTAAATTGAGAACTGAACTCAAATCTTTTGACTCTAAAACCAGTGCCACTTTTGATAAACCTTTATTTTAAGAACTCTATCCTATATTTGGATAGAAAGGAAGGTGATAAGATTAAAACTAGTGGGAAAGCAGAGAGCTTCTAATTTTCTACTTATAGAAAGTTATATGATGCCTTTCTTGATTAAAAAAGGATAACATGACTAATCCTGAAATAAATAGGACATTTTGCTGACTGGATAAAATGAATTCACTAGTCCACAGTTTGCTAATAAGATTGCTCAAATAATTACATCAATATTTTAAGGCTCTTTGGTTTCATGGTGTGGATACTCCCACTGTTATTACTTATAACAACCCCCTACATGGTTTAGTTGTTGATGCCCATGGGTTTTTGTGGTCAAAAACTTTCCTAATCTAGTGAGATAAGCAAGTGGATCAAGAATTCATTTAAGAAATCATATTGATTATCCAAAGTCTCAAAAGTAGTTGCTTACCTTTCTATTGGCCACTAAAATAGTATAACTTTAATAATGAGTAATCTCATACTTGCTCACAAAAATTACAGAGAGAAATTATTGAAAAAGAGTAGATCAAAAAGCAAGCAATTTAAGGAAAATGCTACATTAAAATAAGATCCATTTAAATTTGGTCAGTGCTTATGATTCATAGGATGACTTTATACATTGAAAAAGAGTTTTCGATATAAACATAACTCCAATGGAGTAAGATTTTTGTGTATACGAGAACTTGTTATTTTTGAGCAATTTTAGTTCTATCTTTGTGATTTTTTCTTTATCACTTTTTATCTTGTCTTCAAAAATCATTTCCAAGATCTAATTTTTTGAGGAGAAATTTTAATTATAGAATATTTTCATAGGCTTTAACATTATTATAGAAATCAGCTTTGTCAGAAGTCTGAGGTGATTTAAGTTCAATCAAATCCAAAGAGGAAAGCATAAAAGGGAAAGGAAAAAAACAAGCATTTACTAAGCACTTACTATGTGTGAGACATTGTGCTAAGCATTAGGGATATAAAGATAAACAGAAATAAATCTAGTCTGTGCCCTAAAGAAATTTATATTCTAAAATAGGAAGATAACACAGGAAAGGGAGATGAAAAGGTATCTTTAGGGAACTTGGAAGAAGAGAAGTGGGAAGAAAGGATGGAGGTACCTGGCATAGGGACATGATTATGAATTTCAGAAACAAAGGAACAGGTTAAAGAGGTAAATGAGCACAGACTAACCTAAGATCCTTTGCAAAATGGAAATTCCAGGAGAAATTGACTTTTGGGAGAAGGGAAGCCACGTATTCCATGATGAGTGGGCTTTAGGGATGGATCTTTTTAAGACCTTCAAGGGGCTAGGGTGGATCATTGTCAGAGGGGTGATCTGAAGTGATTGTGTAAGCAGAGATAATAGAAAGGACATTGACCTTTGATAAAGTTTAATTGCTGCCTTGGCACCATATATATTTTTTAAATATCCAATTAGTGACTATTTTAAAACACTTCTTACCCCTTCAGATTTCCTGATCAACATAGGGAACAAAAGACAAGTGTCTCTCCTTTTTGGCTTCTAGCCAAAAGCAACTAGGACTTACACTGTTTACTTCCTCAGGGGACCTCTCCTTTGAATTCTTATGTCTATTCATCTGATAGAGCAAAAAAGCTGGTGGTCACCTAAATCCTGGTTACATGTTACTTCTGGTGGATAGAGATTTAAGGAGAAGTATATCCCTTTTTCACTAAGCTAAGTAAGGCTCAGGAGGAGATATAGGAAAGTATTTTCATACAAGTAAGGACATGCTTAATGAATACTAGCCTACATAAGAGAGAAGGGGTGATAGGGGAATTGGAGGGCATTACAGCTATAAGGTTGGGAACTGCCATTTTACCCTGAGACTGATTTTGATTTCAGGCCCCTTAGCTGGCCACAAACTGACAATTCCTCCAGCTATACATCTTATTGATAAAGGCTCTTTTTAACCATGCAATTTCACTTAATATTTATTACATTAACCTTTATTTTATTATATCCTATGACTCAAGGCCTATTGATATGGGACTTATTACTCACTGGTGGAGATCAGTGCCCTGTGCCTATGACTGGCAGGGTGGAATTACTAGAAGAAGAAGAGAGATCAGTTCTTTTTATTCTTTTTAGTGTTATCAAACTCTTCTGGCTTTTGATTTGGAGAGAAAAAATAGACAAAGCCAAACTCTCTTCAGGATACTAAGGGAAACAAAGAATCTGGGAAGAAGAAGCTGACTTAACACAACCATGATCATGTCCTTATTCTCAGATTGCTACACTAGAGACTAAGATATTTTCCCTTTAATGAAATTTGTGGCTCTTTTGATTGAGCTGAGGTACTTCAACTTATATTGTTTGGAATATATTTTCATATATATACTATTTGATTTCTATTTCTAGTTTCTGTTTAACCATCTTCATAGATAAATGAGATATTTTACTAATTTCTATGTTTATTCATTGTGGAACTGATATTTGCTTGGAAGGGAACCACGTCTTGAACCAAGTAATGTTTGGGATCTTCCTTTGCTCATTGAGAAATAGTTATCAGGAATCTAGACTGAACTTGAAAATTATAACTCCTAAACTAACCATATTTAATGGATTATATAAATTCGGTTCTGGCTCAGTAACCCTTCTATCCAAGGAAAATAGGGACGGTGGCTTCTTGCCCCAATTTCCTACTTCTATTTCTGTTAGGAATTAATGTCATCCCTGGAAGAGGATGAGAGGAGACACTAGAGATGTATCCTTTTGGTCTTTCTATGATCCAAATTGAGATAGCTTTGGTACCCTGCTGGAACTTGGTGTGTATTACACATAGGAATTCTTGGTAGTGCTAGTCTTCTCTTCCTTCTAACTACTATCCAAAAATCCCACTATACATATTCAATATCCATAGTCTGAGAAGACAAACATTAAGATTTACAAAAGGGATATGGTCAAAGGAGAGAGATAGCCCCTGTTTTTTTGGAGATTAAAAGAGATCTTGATATTTCACCAGAACAGCCTCAAATGTGGAATTGATTAAAAAATAATGAGAATGAGACCATGATTAAAATTATTTAGTTTTTATTTTGGAATGGCACTAAGCAATGAGTTAACTATAACTCTTTTGTGGCTAAATGTGGAGAAGGCATCTATGTTTATTTTAAGAGTGATTCTAAAATTGGTTTTAGAGAAGTTTTCATGTAGCTTTAGAATTCTATGAATTTTCCTGGAGTTTTGAATTATGAATATTAAAAATAATTCTCTTTGGTTTAATTTTTTATTTTCTTATTAGGAATTCCCTTTTTTACAGAAGTGCTATATTTTATATTTTACCTTTATTTATAATCTAGTCCATACCTTAAATTACTTAAACAGTTCTTATTTTCTTATTAATGTCATAGCTGAATGCATATTAATTTCTAATTTACCTTGCTATTTTTATTGTGGGCATAATTCAAGGTAAAATAAGTGACATGGATATGAAATTTTTATATTGTAAAGCATTTGAATTGAACTCAACTCCTATGAAAGGCTTTTGATAATTGAAATAACTCCTTGCAAAGAAGAAAAAGATAGTAAAGATTCTGCATATGGTATCATGAATGATTTTAGGTTATGCATTTATGAAACATTATAGGCAAGTAGACAAATTTCTGTCTGTACTCTCCAAATTACATGGACCTATGACATTCTTTATAATCATTACAGAGATAAAAACTTGGGAAGATACAAGAAACTAGCTTCAATATCTATATGTGAAGAGATAAATAAAAAAGTTGTTATATTGCCTATATACTTTGACCAATACCACCGTCACATCTGATTCAAAGATGATTTGGACCTATATGTTCCAAATATTTATAGAAGCTCTCTTTGTGATGGCAGGGATACCCATCAAGTGGAAAATGGTTGAACAAATTGTGATATATGATTGTGATGGAATACTATTGTGCTATAAGAAATGTTAAACTCGATGATTTTAGAAGAACATAGAAAGATTTGTATGAAATGAAGGAGTGAAACGAACAGAACCAAAAGAACATTATATATTTTAACAGTGAAATATTTTGAAGAATGAGTTTGAGTGAATAAGTCATTTTGACTATTATGATTACCCAAATTAATGCTAAAAGACATATGGAGAAAGACTATCTATATCCAGAAAAAGAATTGATGAATATATATATCTGTATATATATATATATATATACACACACACACACACACACACACACATACACACACACATATATATATATATGCGTGTGTGTGCATGCATACATAATTTGTGTGCAATGGTAGTCATATTTTGGCAGATATAGGGAAGGAAGAAAAAAAGGGAAGAAAAAAATGTATAATAATTTTGTTGTATATTTAAAAGGAATAACAAGTTGTATATACTGGATTTGGAGATTCATGTGTAATCATCTTTTTTGTTATACTATCTTATGGAAATGCTTGTTTTATGCCATAAATTAAAAAAAACAAACAAACAAAGGGAGAGATTATCTGAAGATGCTATGTGATATATGGATGAAAACAAATTGACGTCTGAAAATTGAGAGCAAACTGGATACATGCAGTTGAAAATGCTTTGGTTAAGTCATCATCCTTCTCCAAGGGGAGGTAGGGAAGTTTCAGGCTCATATAATGAGAAACCATTCAAGTCCTAAAATAGAACAGACCATGGAGATATTAAAGAAGTGGCATATAAATCAAGTGGAGAAATGAAAATCTGTAATGAACAATATGAAGGGACCAACAATTGATCTGGTATGAAATTTAATATTGGAGGACCCTGATGACATAGTCTTAGCATGCTTTTAAAGACTACAGAAGTAATTTGGTCATTGGAAAAATAATTGGTAGCATATTTATGCTCAGCTCCTGACCACATGATTATGAAGGGAAAATCCTTCATATCTGTGCTTCATATGAAATGATTACTTTAGAGGATAGTCTAAAAATCAGGATTATTAAAAGGAGCAGACACATAGGTAGTTATCCCTGAATAAACTCTGAGCTTATAGATAGGGCAAAGATACAGCTTTTAGAGAAATCTAATTGGATATGAAAATGTGAAATGGAAGGTTAGCATTAATGAGATGGACCCAGTGATATAATCTGAGGAAAACATAAACTGATTTTAAAGGAAGATGGATATATGATAAAAAAAAGTATTTTCTGAAATATTTTCCTATATATTAATTATGGAAGATAGATGAAGTGTTAACCTTTGGTCACTCAGATCTGAGGGAGATAGGAACTCAGGGAAAGTCTGCTGAGAAATGGAATGATAAATCTAAACATTTCTCTTGGAAAGGCAAATTATTAGAAGTTGCAGTAGTTTCATAACAACAATCGTTAATATTTATAAGGTGTTTCCTATGCACTAGACATTTTACTGTGCTTTACAATCTTTTCATTTGGTCCTTACAACTATCCTGGGAGATAGGTGTTATTATTATTATTGCCATTTTACAAATGAGAAACTGAGGATAACAGAAGTTAAGTAATTTACCAGGGGCAATACAGCTAGGGGGTTTCTGTGGCTGGATTTACATTCAGGTTTTTCTGACTCTTAATACAGTACTCTATCCTCTTTGCTATCTAGCTGCCTAGGTTTGTTGCAAAAAAAATATTTATAGAAGAACTTAATCAAAAGGTCAGAATTATCATTTAGAAATTATTTTATTATTTTATTCATTATAATTTTAAATACTCTGTTAATTATTAGATTTTCTTTCCCCTAACTAGTTTCCAGGTCATTTGAATACATACATACATACATACATACATACATACATACATACGCACTCTTCTAACTTTAATTCTGCTCCTTAAATTGCCTTGCTATTTACTTAACCTCCTCCCACTGATAGGATCTCTCTCCCATCTTCTTTCCCCAATCTTTCTTCCCCCTTCGCCCATCCCTCTCCCTTATTTTTTATAGCTTTTGGGGGTTTCTATGCCCTTTATAGTATATATGTAATGTGGTCAATATAACCCATTCTGGATGTTGAGTAGGTTTTCAGAACTACGAACCCTCTTCCTCCCTTTAATGCCTATGTGTCTATTCTTCCTCTACACCTCATTTTTTTTTCTTGTTTCTTGCAAAATTTTATCTTTGATTTGAGGGTTTCAAAATATAATTTATCTTTTCCTAGGCAGTTTTACTTTTTAGAGGCAGATCGTACTCAACTCTGCCTCAATCTTTCTTTTGAGTTACCTAATTCCTGATGTCAATTTTAAACATACAGTATACATTTCCATGTAAAAAACATAATTTGTCTATGTTAAGTACCTTGAAATTAAACTTGAATATTGCCGCTCATAAGTAAAATTTTCTTTTAAGTTAGGCTTTAGTTGAAAGAAAGTCCTAAAAATCTGTAAATTCATTGAATGTCCATTTTTTCCATTCAATATTATGGATACTTTTATTAGATATGATATTTTTGGCCACAAACCTAGTTTTCTTTTGATTGCTGGTATATGTGATTCCAGGACTAGTGGTCTTTTATTATGGCTGCTGATAAATCTTGTACAATTCTATTTGTAGCTCTAGCATATTTGAATTGTTTTTTTTCCTTGCTTCTTGCAAAATTTTATCTTTGATTTGAGGGTTTCAAAATTTGGCAATAATGTTCTTATGTATTTTTCACAAAGCATCTCTTTGAGGTGGTGATAGGTGGATTTTTTCTATTTATACTTTCCCCTTCCATGTTCCCCCCACCATGTGATAGAACATGAAAATAGAAAAAAATCCACCATGACAATTTTCTTTGATTATTTCTTGAATTATTGTGTCAAAGGTTTTTTTTTTTATCATAGCTTTCAGCTAGTCCAATTATTCTTAATCTTCTTGATCTGTTCTCCAGATTTTTTCTTATAAAATTTTTCATACTCAGTTCTGTTTTTTCATTCTTTATATTACATTTTGTTATTTATTGATTTCTTATAGCTTCATTGGCTTCCCCTTGCCCAATTCAAATTTTTAAAGAATTATATTCTTTTTTCAGATTCTGAATCTCCTCATAAAAATGGGAAAATGACCTAAACATGTGCAAAATGTTTATAGAAGCACTTTTTATAATTGTCGGGAACTAGAAACTGACTGGATGTCTATCAATTGAAGAATGGCTGAATAAATCATGGCATATGAATATTATGGATTATTATTGTTCTATAAAAATGATTAGCAGGATGATTTTAGAAAGGCATGGAGAGACTTACAGGAACTGATATTAAGTAAAGTGAGTAGAACTAAGAGATCATTGTACACGGCAACAAAAAGATTATACAGTGATCAATTCTGACGGATGTGTCTCTTTTCAACAGGAAGGTGATTCAGTCCAGTTTCAATGAACTTGTGAGGGAGAGAGACAATCTGCATTTGGAGAGAGGCCTGTGAAGACTGATGGATCACAACATAGTATTTTCACTTTTTTGTTGTTGTTTGTTTGTTTTTTGTTTTCTTTCTCATTTTTTTTCTTTTTGATCTTATTTTTCTTGTGCAGCATGATATTTGTGGAAATATGTACAGAAGAATTGCACATGTTTAACACATATTGCATTATTTGCCGTTTGAGGGAGGGGAAAGGGGGAAGAGAAGGACAAAAAAGTTTGGAATACAAGATTTTTCAAGAGTGAATGTTGAAATCTATTTAGGCATATATTTTGAAAATAAAAAGCATTAAAAAACTCTGGATCTCCTTTCCTAGTTGGATAATCCCCCCCCCCCTCCCATAATCTTGTTTTTCTTGAACGGATTTTATTATTTTATTTATTTGTTTACTTGTTCATTCATTCATTCATTTATTTCACTTCTGCCTCAATAGCTCTCATTTGATTTTTTTTTAAATTCTTCTATAAATTCTTTCTAGGCAGGGAGACATTTAACATTACTCTTTGAGGGTAGAAAAGGATTTTTTTACATCAGTGCCCCTCTGAAGAAAAACCCAGGTCTTCTCCATTCCCTTAGTAAGTTTTTGTGGTTCCCTGCCAGCTCTCTCTCTCTTTTTTTTTTTTTAAATGAGAAATATTAAACACCTCTAATTTATGGTTTGGGGCAGGGATGGTGCCTCAGCTCTCCCCTCTGACCTGGAACTCCAAATCAAAACTCCCTCCTTTTGCAAGTTCTGGTAGTTTGCAGCATCCCTCCCCTACTATTTCTGCCCTTATTGGGTGTTTCTGGGTTCCATTTCTGCAGCACAATTAGGCCTGGTGTTCCTAATCCATTGAGGTTCACTCAGTCTTCCCAGACTCAGACCCAGCCTTCACATAAAGTCTAGGAGGTGAAAGTTCTTGCTGTGGTTCCAGTCAAATCTACTAGACCTCGGCCTCCCCACTTGGTGTTTCCATAGAGCTAATTTGCAGTTGTTTGCACTTCACCCCTATTTAAACCCTGGCCTGGAGCTTTCTGTGAATCTTCTAGGGAGCCAAGAGGATCCCTGTTCTGCCCCAGGACTTCTTGATTTTTTACTAGTTTACATTTCATCCTGAGGTTCAAATTTGTTCTAATTGTGGGGGAAATATGGAGAGCTTGAAATTTACTAACCTACTTCCCCCTCCCACTCTTTCCCTCTCCCACTCCACTAATTTTTTTTTTTCTGAGACAATTGGGGTTAAGTGACTTGACCTGGATCACACAGCTAGGAAGCCTTACGAGTCTGTGGCCAGATTTGAACTGAGGTCCTCCTGACTGTAGGGCCAGTGCTCTATCCATTGTGTCATTTAGTTGCTCTTGCATCTATTCCCTCATTTTTTTCTGTACCATAGTCATCCATCAATTAGGGTCATATAGATGTGGATAGAGACTCTGGCCTGGAGTTAAGAAGATTAATCTTCCTGTTATCAAATTTGTCCTTAGACATTTACTGGCTATGTGACTTTGGCAAGTCACTTAACTCTGTTTGCCTCAATTTCTTCAGTAAAATGAGTTGGAAAAAAAAATTGTAAACACTCCAGTACCTTTTTTTCCCCTGAGGCTGGGGTTAAGTGACATGCCCAGGGTCACACAGCTAGGAAGTGTTAAGTGTCTGAGAACAGATTTGAACTCGGGTCCTCCTGAATTCAGGGCTGGTGCTCTATCCACTGCGCCACCCAGCTGCCCCTCACTCCAGTATTTTTGCCAAGATAATCTCTAATGGGATCACAAAGAATCAGCCAGAATTGAAACAACTGAGTAATAATGAAGTCTATCACAGTAATGTATCACAACTTATTTATCCATTCCTCAATTGGTGGGCAATTCCTTAGTTTCTCGTTTTTTTTTTTTACCACCACAAAAAAAGAGTTGTTATAATTTTTTTTTTTACATAAAAGACCTTGTCTTTTTTCTCTTATCACTTTTGGGGTTAGGAAGCCTGATCTATGCTATAGCTGAATCCTGGATTCGAAGGAATTAATTTTTCTTGCTATTCTTTCCTCCTTGACTATTCTATTTTTTTAATCTTTAGATTACAATACATAGGTACAATAGATACAATGGATATGAGATGCAATCCCATGTACTTTTGTGGCCTGGATATTTCCTCCTGAAGCTTTGCTTTTTTTTTTTTTTTTTTTAAGTAGACTTAGTCTCTTCTCATTTTTTCCCCTTGAGCATTCCTGTCTGGGATCTTATTTCAGAGGATGTTTAATATTTTTAAGTTTTATCATATCTTTTGCTTTACCACCTGTCTGGGATCAAAGTACATTTTTGGATAAGCTAAAGTAAGAGTAGCTAAGGTTGGAATTACTTCTATGAAGGACTTTTTTGATTTTTCTCCTACACTGAGGCAGGTCCCAGAACATACTGCATTATGCAAGGGATGGATTGAGCATGGTATCTGTAATCACTGCTCTGGTTTTGTCTCATGGGGATATGGGCTTTCCTGTGTTGGCAAATGCTTGGAAACAGTTGCCTTCTTTTATAAATATGGTCTAGAAAGAGAAATATGCTAGACATAATTAGGAGGCCAATGGTTTTGTAGTTTTGTAGTGTCTGATATCTCCTGAACAGGTCGATAGTGTCAGGATGAGCAATGCGAGTTGCTCTATATGTAGAATCTCTAAGCAAGATACCCATCTACACATCAGTAGCCATTATTAGATTCATAAGACTTCATAACAAGGGATGATCAGTGCAGAAGATACTGAATGTCCTACTGTGCTGGAAGTTGAATTTTAAATATCCATTGGATTTTAGTTAATCTATGTAAAATTAGCAGAAACTGTTTCTATCAGGGATCAACCCATGGAGGATAGGTAAAAACAATTACAATTAGGATATAAATATTAGTTTAATATTCCCTAAGGAAGTTGTGAGTATTATGTATAGATGCCATTGTCATGATATAGGAATGATTCTTATGTATCAACATTGATTGGAATCATTTTTTCCCAGGTTTGACATTTCTAAGACAATTTTCTATTTCTATTTCTAAGACAAAATTCACATTTTAAATCCCTTTTGATTTTGGTTTCAGCCTCTCTTTCCAGAATTATTACACATCGCTCTCTTTCAAATACTCTACTTTTCACTTAAAATGTCCTTGCTGTTCTCAATAGCTGACATTCTATTCGGGCTGGAATTCATTCCCTCCTCATCTCTACTGTCTAAAATCCCTCGCTCTCTTGTTTAGCTCAAATTCCAGGTTTACATGGATCTTATTCTAAGTCATTTCCACTAATTGTGTTTCCCCAAGGATCAGTCTTGGTCCTTCTTCTCTTCTCCCTCTTTTCTATGTCATTTCACTTGGCTGACTTGTCAGCTTCCATTACCAGAGACTAGTAACCTTATTTTAATCCTCAAATTCTCATTCCCACTCACTTCACTGCTTTAATCTGTTGCTAGATGTTAATTTCTATCTTCACACCATCTCTCTTATATACCTCCTTATCTCTATTCACACAGTCACCACTCATTTGCAGGCCCTTATCGCCTCAGGCTTGACCTGTTGCAATTGACTTCTAATTGGACTTCCTGCCTCAAGACTCTCCTCTCTTTAGTCCATCCTCCATTTAACTAGAAAAGTGATTTTCCTAAAAGTACAGATCTGAGTATGTCATTTCCCTACTCAATAAACTCCAATGACTCTATTACATCCAGAATAAAACATAAAATCCTCCATCTGGGTTTGAAAGCTCTTCACAAAAAATAAAAGGTCATATCATAAACAGATGAGAAAAACACAGAAAAATACAAATGAGATCTATAAATAGAAGAGTTCATGACCAAACAAGGGATAAAGATGATAAGATAGATAATTTTGGTTACATAAAATTGAAAAGTTTTTACATAAACAGATCCAATAAAGATAAGACTTAAAAACAAACCAGGACCTTGGGGAAAAAATCTTTGCAGCAAGTTTCTCTGATGAAAGCCTAATTTGCAATTTAGATAAGAATGGATTCAAACTTATTACAATAAGAGCCATTCCTCAGTTGAGAAATGGATTAAGAATATGAAGAGGAAATTCTCAAGAGAAGAAATCCAGGTTATATATAACCATATTGAAAATGATTCAAATCACTACTAATTAGAGAAACATAAAATAAAGTCATTTTAAGATTCAATTTTATATTCATCAAATTGGCAAAGATTACAGAAAAGGGAAATAGTAAGTGTTACAGTGGCTTTAGAAAAACAGACCTCTAAATAGATACAACCATTTTGAAAATAAATTTGAAATTATACACAAAATTTGTAATATATATAGTATCTAAATAAGACATATCTGTTAATTCAAAGAAACCACTTTATGCCTGTACAGAAAAGCAATAAAAGAAATAAGAAAAAGTCTTATAAGCGTGCAAATATTTCTAACCACTCTTTTTGTGTTAGCAACAAAACCCAACCAAACAAACAAATCAATCTGGAAACAAAAGCATTGCTCACCAATTGAGGAACAGTTGTGATAGAATACTATTGCAATTTTGGAAATGAGGAAATAAATGATTTCAAAGACATTTGGAAAGATTTATATGCAGTAATGCAGAAAAAAAGTGAATGGAATCAGTTCAACTTAAAATGCACAAGAAACTTCTCTGAGTTTCTCTAATCAATATTATAAAATGAACAATTTTGAGGGATGTAATAAATTGATAAATAGCGAAATGAATAAAATTAGGAAAACAATTTATGACACTAAAAAAGAATTAATTTGAAAGCTAAGAGCTACGTTCAATACATGATCATCTGGTCATTAAACATACTAGCAACTTCTTTACAAAAAGGAGATAGATTTAGGATACAGAATTATACTTGCACACACACACACACATATAAACAGACATACTGTTTTAGTGGGATGGAAAATGGAAAGGAGAGAAAATATTCTATTAACTGAAAAAATATTACAACTAGAGAATTAGAGGAGTAATAGATTTGGAATGTTGAATGGACTTTCAGATAAGGTCATTATATTGGTATTTTCATTTAATTTTTAACATTATGAGATCTTTGTAATTTGTAAGTGTTTTTAACATACAACCAAAATATCAACGAAATCTTTTCTTAAAAAAAAAAAAACCCAAAAACTTCACAACCCATACTTTTCTTATTTTCTTCTACTTCAACAATTTTTCAACATAAGCTTCCTTACTATTTCCAGCACACAACACTTGATTTCCCAATTCCATGATTTTTTATTCACTGTCCCCTATGCTTTGAATTCTCTCTTCTCGCATCTCTTTTAGAATTTGTGGATTCTATCAAGATGAAATCTTATCTTCTGCAAGAGAGACAATTTCTGAAAGTGTCTTTCCTCTGAGATTACTTTCCATTTATGCTATATACCATGGCTATTGTACATAGTTTTCACGTTGTTTCTTATTAGAATGTGAAATTTTTAAGAGCAGGTACCATGTTTTTGCTCTTCTTTGTACCCCCAACTTTTAGTATGTACCTGATACTTAAAAGATGTAACTGAATATAGCTTAGGAAATATAAATATTAGTGAATGACGAAAAAAGCATGAGGCTATTATACAAAAACATCAGTAATTATTAAATAAAATTTAGATCAAGCTGATATAATGGAATGGAAAATGGAAAGGAGAGAAAATAGATTTCTATTAATTGAAAGAATCTTACAACTGGAGAATTAGGGAAGTATTTCAGTTTTGGAATGTTGAATGAACTTTCAGATGAAGTCATTATATTGATACTTTAATTCTTTTACATTGTTATGAGACATTTATAATTTATAAATGTCCAAAATATTAGAGAAATTGTAAAATGTCCTTACATTACCCAATTTGTTATGTCTCTGTAGTTTTTGTACAAAAGTGATCATGAGTACAGGGAAATCCCTTCAATCAATGTAAATCTGCAACATGTAATTTTTTTAACTTACTAAATTATATGAGGTTTTGAGAATGAAATCAAGGGAGGATATGTATAGAGAAAAGCCCATTGGGTTTAGCAACTAAGAGATCGTTAATAGATTTGGAGAGAACAATTTGGTAGAATGATAAGGTTAGGAGATGAATTTGAACATGTCAAGAAGAGAGAGGGAAAATAGAAAAGGCCATTGAAGATGACCTTTCTGAGGCGTTTACCTACAAAAGACAGGAGAAATACAGGATGATAGTTTGCCAGAAAGCACAGTAGGAGTGTCTAACACCATTGAAGGCTCATATGTAACTTAAATTTGTAGTAGGTCCAGTTAGAAAGGCTGCATGATTTTTTCCATCATTAAGCAACATGCTTTTAGAAGCTAAGGCAATGAATGATGGGAGAGGTCCAAGTCTGAGACTTTGAATGGGTGCAATTTGCAGCATAATGAGAGAAGTAGACATTTAAGAGAGGAAGATAGTGGAGAGTTGAATTGGTTCTCTAAGGGATCAAGATGGGGAGAAGACAAGAGAGTGACTGGTTTTAGGGAGATGTCCTAGGAAAGAATTAAAGGATCAAAGGATTGGAAATCATTGTGCAGACAGAGTAGGTTTTTTTAAGGGAAGAGAGAAGGAGAGATCAACAGTCAATAGATAGCAGTCAGATAAAAGATTTCAGAATTCTTTTTTTCCCTTTATTAAAGCTTTTTATTTTTCAAAACATATGCATGGATAATTCTTCAACATTAACCCTTGCAGAACTTTTGTGTTCCAATTCCTCTCCCTTCCTTCTTCTCTCCCAGATGGCAAGTAGAGTCCAATACATGTTAAACATGGTACAAATATATATTAAATCCAATATTTGTATACATGTTTATACAATTATCTTGATGCACAAGAAAAATCAAATCAAACCAGAAAAAGAAAGAAAATAAATAAAAAGTGAAAATGCTATGTTGTGAACTACATTGTCCCCACAGTCCTCTCACTGAGTGTAGATGGCTCTCTTTATCACAAGATCATTGAAACTCATCTGAATCATCTCATTGTTGGAAAGAGTCATGTCCATTAGAATTGATCATTGTAAAACTCTTGTTGCTATGTACAATGATCTCCTGGTTCTGCTCATTTCACTTACCATCAGTTCATGTAAGTCTCTCCAGGCATCTCTGAAATCATCCTGCTGGTCGTTTCTTACAGAACAATGATATTCTATAATGTTCATATACCCTAACTTTTTAGTTAGCCATTCTCCAATTGATGGGTATCCATTCAGTTTCCAGTTTCTAGCCGCTACAAAAAGGGCCGCCACAAACATTTTTGCACCTGTGGGTCCCTTTCCCTCCTTTAAGATCTCTTTGGGATATGTCCAATAGAAACACTGCTGGATGAAAGGGTATGCACAGTTTGATAACTCTTTGAGCTTAGTTCCAAACTGCTCTCCAGAATGGTTGGATTATTTCACAACTCCATCAACAATGCATCAGTGTCCCAGTTTTCCCACATCCTCTCCAACATTCATCATTATCTTTTTCTGTCAACTTAGCCAATGTGACAGGAGTGTAGTGGTATCTCAGAGTCATCTTAATTTACATTTCTCTGCTCAATGGTGATTTAGAGCACCTTTTCATATGATTAGAAATGGTTTCAATTACTTCCTCTGAAAATTCCTGTTCATATCCTTTGACCATTTATCAGTTGGAGAATGGCTTAAATTTTTATAAATTCGAGTCATTCTCTATACTTTTAGAAATGAAGCCTTTATCAGAACCTTTGAATGTAAAAATGTTTTCCCAGTTTATTGCTTCCTTTCTAAAGATTTCAGAATTCTTGAACATAGAGGTGGTACATTCGTGGATGACAGCAAGATCAAGGACATAGCTAGCTTTGTGTGGCTGAGGTGGGGTCAAGAAGCAGCTCAGGGGTGATGAGTAAGCTGAGGAAGTTAGTGGTTAGGGTACTGAGGGAAAATCAATATGTATTTTGAAGTCAGAAGAAAAGGAGTTAGGGAGGAGACAAAATTGTGAGCCAGTTGTTAAATTGGTTGAAGATGAGTGACCTGTTTTGTTTTATTTGGGAGGGTGTTGATTTTGATTGCATTGTAAATATGAATAGTGTGAACCACAAAGAAAGTTCCTAAGTTATGGAGATAGGGGGAGAACCTAGAAGTGTCAATGGGGAATAAAGAGTAGTTCAAATTTCCTTTATAGGTAAACTAAAGAGAACACTTGAATGTATTGTCAGAATTGGAAAGGGTAGCCAAGGAGGCTCTTTCTTCAGAGAGGATCTAAGTTTCAATAAGAGCTAGGAAAAGGAAAGAGTGGCAGGGGAAAAGATTTAAGATAAAAATAAATTTGTTGTCATGGCTATTCTGCATTGTTGCAGAAATAGGAAAGACCAGAGTTCAAAATCTTGCCCTTGCAGATTTTCAGAATCACGTTGACCATGCTTTCTGTAAGAGTCAGCTGGGTGGCACAATGGGTAGAGCACCAGGATTAGAGTCAGGAAGACTCATCTTCTTTAGTTCAAATGGGGCCTCAGACACTAGGCAAGTCACTTAATACTGTTTGCCACAATTTCCTCATTTATAATATAAGCTGGAGGAAGAAATGGCTAATCACTCTAGTGATTTTCCAGGAAAATCCCAAATGAGGTCACAAAGAGTTGGAAATGGCTGAAAAAATAACCAAATAACAAGTTTGCTGCCTAAAGACTATACTGAAAGGCTAGTTAGAACTTAGCTTAAACTTTCAGGTGGTAGTATTGAGGGGGTTGGGAATGAATAAATTGGTGGTAGAGTATATGAAATGGGGTTTGTGATGATTGATAGGCATTCAGAATCACTAGGCTGGGAAAAATATGAATAGTTCTCTTCAAGCTCTAAACCTGTAACCCCATAATTCTACTTTTTTTACACCTACATAAATATTAGTTATTAATATTATGATTCTTTCTCAACTGTCTTTTCCATCTCTCCCACCTCTCCCTTTGCTCTATGAATGAAGTTTACATTTTGAGGAAGAATTTTTATTAGAATGCAAAATCCTTGACATCAAATATTATGGTTTTTTAACTTATATCATCAGCACTTACTATAGTACCTGACTCATAGTATGGGCCTGATAAATGCTTTTGATTTAATTTGACTCTGTATAATAATAATATTCACATTAATTCACTAAATTATGGCTGAAGGTTTTAATATATAATTTCAATATTAATCTATACTTGCCTATTGTTGGTGTGTGATGTGTTGCCTTATGCTATATAATCAAAAATTGTGTTAATTTTTTAAGAATTTTTGACAAAATGGAAGAAAGGAAGGATATTTCAGATAAAAACATTCCCAGGTCTCAAAGAGGAGACCAAAAATTTCTTGTAATTGAACGGCATGAACATGATTAGAGTAACTCTAAAACAGTATGAGATGTCAAAATGCCTGGATCAACAGTATAGAGTATTATAAAACATAATAATAAATAAGAAAATTTACACCTGAATTTTGTCATCTGCAAAGCAATACAAAGAATAGAAGTATGAAAATGATAGAAATGCAGATAATTTTGCCATTTCAATTGGAGTGCAATCAAAAACAAATTTCTCTTAGTCATTTAGACAAATCTTTCTGGTTTACATATTATAGTGAAATGAAATGGATAATTAAAGAAACTTTTACTAAAAGTGCCTTTAAAAAATCCACTTTAATTATATAGTGTTGAAGTTACTAGAGAGGCAACCAGTATAAAGGAAAGAAAAGCTAAATTTAAAAAAATATTATTTGTAGAAAATTATTGAAGTAGATGTGCTTATCAACAACATTTTAATATAGAAGAAAGACTTATTCCATAAAAAGGATGCCTTCTAGAACTTTTATTTCTAAAGAAAGAAAAATTCATCCTGGTTTTAAAGTATCTAAAGATTGCCTAATGCTTTTATTATTAATTAGTAATAATTATTACTAACTACTAGTAATAATTATTACTAATTACTACCTAACCTACCATTAGGAGGTAATGTAGAAAGGGATTTTAAATTTAAAAGCTAATTTATTGGTCTTGAAAATCTTTATACTCTGAGGGCTACTACTATTAATTAATTGTTTTTATTTCTTTTGTGGTTAAATAAGAAAACATAGTTGACTATGATATTTTTGAAGAGTGGTTTTTCAGGTTATTTTAGCCTCACTGTTGAAAAAAGATTGCAAAGACAACAATATAATACTAAAATTATCATTGATTTTAAATAATGCCCATGGTCATCTAATAATTCATTGTGTGAGAATGTAAAAATCATTTTTAAAAGACCAAGATATTCTTGTTGAAAGCTTAATGGCTTAAGGAACCATTGCAACATTTAAGGCCTATTCACTAAGACAAACTTTGGAACAGGAATTGCTAAAACTACAGGTGATGATGCAATTTCTGTAACTGATTTTTGAAAATATTATGATATAAAAGATATGATAAAAACTGTTATGTTTGGCAACAACTAACTGAAATCCACATACTTTTAGTATGGAAGGACATTTTGTCACATTGTGCAAATATTTATTTTGAAGGTTTTTTTTCCCAAAGCACACTGTTATAGACACATTGGAATAAAGTTTGGTTTTGATGACCTAAAAAAATGACACTATCTGGGAACTGCTTGATACACATTCTGAAGAATAGATGTTGGTCATCTTCTTTTAGATCAATGAGGTTTGAAAAAGGTGTTAGTAATGCTGAATAAGCAGTTAATGTGCAAATAAAGGAATTCACCCTCAAAAAATTAGTAGATAGCTTTCAAGTTGTGGAACTCATGAAGCAAAATTTGAAACATGAAGATTCATTGGCAGTTGGATAGCATACTCTTGTATTGCCAGTGTATACATGAAGATTTAAAGAGAAGACAGTTCATTTTATACTGTGAACATATTTTTAATAACAATACTGCACAGATGTTTTTTTCATATTGTAAATAGGATTTAGGTATAATATTTAATAGCTTTTTATTTTAAAAAAAATTTCTCTCTATAACTACTCAATTACTTTATAAAAGAAAGGAAAAAAAAAAAAAAAAAACAAGCCCAAACCTGAAACCAAGAAAACAAATAAAAACCCAAATCTAAATTCAATTGAATTGTAAAATTAAAAAAACAAAATGAAACTAAACCATCCATTTTTAAGATACTCTGGAAAATAAGTTTAAGAGAGAGGTTAAAATGAGATTTTCCATTTCTCCTCTTCTCTCCCTTAGTAATCCTATATCTCTGTCTTGAATCATTTAAATGTACAAATCATTTTTTTAAGCAATCTGAATTTACATTAGTTAACATCACAAAAGAAGGCTTTGGTAGAGATTTAAAATATAAACAAACAAGTGGATTACTCAATAGATTATAAAGACAAATTATTCCAGAGGTTTGTCCATCAGATATCATACCTTCCTCTAAGTCATATTAAGAAAAATTGGCATTTATTTCAGCTTAATCTTTTCCTCTAGATATTTTCTCCTTCATCACCAGTGAAGGCAGTGATTTCAATTTGTTTGTATATGGACATAGAGTTCAGTTTTAAAGTTCTACAGCTTTAGAAAACATTTTAGAAAAATCAGCAAGGTGTTTCATAACATCACTCAACAGGAGAGTACAAATATCAGGCCCAAGAAATAGCAATGCCAAGAGGTAGAGAGACTCAGATGTGAGGCTCTGAGTAATACAAATAAAACATGTAATTCAGCAACTAATCCACAGTGAACTTATAATAACATGAGTCACAACAAGAAAATCGTTCAATAAAATATTACGCTGAATGGGAAATGATTCACTGAAAATATTATTCAGAGCAAGCAATTACTGAGTGAAAGTATTACCCACAACAGGCAATTACTCAGTGAAAATATTACATAGGGCAGGCAAATATTCCATCAAATGTTTGACAAGGACAGCAATTATTCAATAAACAATTGTATAATTATACCCAATGGGACACATTTGCTATACAGTGTACAAATCATCTGTAGGCTCTAAGGATTATACTCTGACTGTTGAAAATTTAGATAATTTATGAAACTCCTTTGTCATTTGAGAGGTAACAATTTTATTACTTTTTTCAGGTAAACACTATTAAAGAAGCTCACAAGCAATTCTCAAAACACATTTTTCAAAGTATATTCCTTTATTTATTTTCTTTTTCATTCCCATATGCTCTTCTTTATATATACTACTCTTTCTTCATCCTGTTCCTGAAACACACAGGTATGTTGCCTCAAGATTACCTGGAAACAGATATGATGTTCAAATATAGACACAATCTACCCCTCTTCTAAACTTCTGGGTCAAGGATATCCACCATCCTTTTGGAGTTCACTGACTCCTTGGCTTTTTATTCCACATATACAAAGTTGCTAGCTCTCCTTTTTATTTCCAAACATCTTTTTATTCACATGGCTACTACCTGCTTAATTTAGCTATTGAAGTAGCCTCTTAATTGGTCTCCTTAATTTGCTAATGTATCCTCTACAAATGATTAAAGTACACTTTGGTTATATCATTTCTTTTTTTAATAAACTCAAAATGTTCTCTATTGTCTCTATTAGTTTCCCTGTTTAGTTCTGATAAGTCTTTATGACTTGATTCCCAACCAACTTTTTCAGTCTTATTATTTATTAGTCTCCTAATTATCTGATAATCCAGCTAAATTGGCCTTCTTGTTAAGCTTTGTCTCTGTACCTTTTCAGTGGCCATCCCCCATTCCTGGAATGAACTTCCATATCACCTATCTCTTAAGAATTCTTTTTTTTCACTTTAAAATTCTTCTTCTGGGATAACTTGGCAGATGAAATTGTTTCCTTATATACTAACAGCTTTTGTGAAGCAGTGTCTCATACACAAAAATCACATTTCATTCATTTTGTATCTTTTGTTTTTATGTTTATCTATTTACTTATTCTCTCCTGTGATGGATTCCATTACTGAGGGATTATTTTCTTTTTTGCCTTTGCATCACCACACTTCAGCATGATACCAGGGTGTAGAATAATACTGATGAATTGGAACTTATCTAGAGAAAGCCAACCTTGATGGTGAGAGAACTGGAATCCATATGATTTAAGGATCAATTAAACAATATTTAGCTCAAAGAAGAAAATGTTTCCAGGGGAATAGGACAACTACATTTGCTTAGTTCTAGAAGGCAGAACTGGGATCCTGGACATTGAAGAGAAGCAGATCCTGACTTGTTGTACAGAAAAACTATAAAATTCTTAGAGTCATATAAAAGGGCAATGGTCTATCTTAGGAAGCAGTGAATTTTTCATCACTTCATGGCAAGGGCTTAGATAATCATTTGTAGAAAAGGTCATAGAATTGATTTTTGACCAGATTGGGTTGGATGAAAAGACCTCTAAAGTACCTTTAATATGTGAGAATCTGGAATTTTTTAAAAAAATACATTTTGTTTTTAAATAATTTTCTCTTTCAGAATATGTACCTGCTTTTTGTTTTTAATCTAGAGAATCATCCTTTGAAAAAAAGAATTTAAAAGAAAACATTTCTGTAAAATAAGCACCTCTAGTATACTTCACTAATTTGTATGTAATTTACCCTCACCCACAGTATCTCAACTCTGCAGATGAGTGAGGGAGATGTGTATTTTCATCTCTTTCTGAGATTAGTAATTGTACTCTTTATTTATCTTTTGTCATTGTTATCCTTATCCTCCATTCCTGGAATACTCTCCTTCCTCATTTTTACCTACTTGCTTTTCTGGTTTCCTTCTTGTCACAACTAAAATCCTATCTTCTACAAGAAGTCTTCTCAATTCCTCTTAATTATAATGTCTCCTCTTTTAATTATTTTCCTACTTAATCTTATATACAGCTTCTTTGTACACATTTGTTTCTTGCTGTTACTCCTATTAGCTTGTGAACTCTTTGAGGGCAGGTACTGTCTTTTGCCTTGTTTTGTGTACCCAGCTCTTAGGACAGTGTCGGCACATAGTAGTTTTGTAAATGCTTTAAGATGGACAGGTTGTTCTATTTACATTATTCTAGATGTCACATATATATTTATTTGCCCACATAGCAATTAATTTGTGTTTTCATCCTTCTTTCCATTTTCATATTCATCATTTTTATACCATAGTAATATTGCATTGTATTTATTTAAGATAATTTGTTTGGATGTTCTCCAATTGATGGATACTGATTTTGCTTCCAGTTTTTTTTGCTATTATTAAAAATACTGTATAAATATATACAGTTATGCACATATATACATACATACACATATACACAAACACATATGTACAATACACATCAATGTGGACAACCCTTGAAAATATCTTACCAAGGTTAAGGGAACTTAACCACAACATTTAAAACTTCACCATTTGCTGTAACTGATGCTTCCACATATGGATGGTGTGGTTGGTGCTGGCTGACGGAGGACCTGTATTTTCTTGGTAGTAATTATTAGACCAAAGTTAGCACAAGCATCAGATATTGATTCATATTTTGTTGCATCTCAGCTTTGGAGGCTGCATTGAGTGCAATTTCCAACATAGTCTGCAAACAAAATAATCATGCACCAACATTCCCTCCATTTTAGTTTTGGCTTGCATCTTTTTCAAGTTTTATATATAAATATATAGTATATGTAAAACCTGTCATTGACTTTCTTAGGAGCACATTCCTAATATTAGAGTCTCTGGGTCAAAGAGAAAGACAATTTTAGTCATTTTCCAACTATAATTCCAAAATGTTTTATCCAATAATTATATCAATTTACATTTCCACCAAATATGCCTTTATACTTGTTTTTCATAGGTCTTCCAACAGCGATTATTTTCATCTATTGACATTTTGGACAATTTGCTGAGAAAGTAGATATTCGGAGTTATTTGATTTGCATTTCTCTTATTAATGAGTTGGAATGTTTATATGGATATTAGCAATTTGTAATTTGTCTTCTGAGCACTGTTTGTTCATATCCTTTGACAACTTACCAAATGGAGGATTGTCTTGGTCTTAAATGTTTGTAGATTATATTTGTTATCAGAGATTTAATGTAAATATTTTTATTTGAACTTATTTCTTCCATTCTTAACCCATTTATATTGACTTTATTTTTCAATTGCATTTAATCAAAATGATCTCTTTTATCCTTTGTGACTATTTATCTTTTTTTTTTTTGCTTAAGAACTTTCACCCTAACTCTAGCTTTGCAAGATATATGATCTTATTTTCTTCTCTGTTTTAGTGGTATTACTACCTATGTATGTGATTCTATGTATTACTACCTATGTCTGTGATTCTATAAATGCCAAAATTTATATGCATCTCAATTTTATTTTTAACTTCACAGTCTGAAAATTATTTAAGACTGAAATTTCTTTTAAGAACTTGGAAATGTATTATTTTTCTTTTTAATAATATATTTTGTGTTTATATCTTTGTGTCACACTGCACATTCCCCTATAGAATGATTGTTAAAAGCTTTCTAATAAATGTTAATAATCCAGAAAAACCAGTTCTCATATTGGCAATGTCCATGTATTTGTGTCTTACTCTGGAATTTAAGTCCATCACTCTTTTGGAGGAATTAGGCAATATAATTCATCATCAGTCTTCTGGAATTGTGGTTTATCAATACATTAACTAGGGTTGTGAAGTCTTTCAAAGTCATTTTACTCTACAATATAGCAGTCACTGTATAAAAGTTATTCTACTTTCTCTTCAGTCTACTCTGCATCAGACAATCAGATACTTTTTTCCTCTAAATTTGTCCATTTCACCATTTTTTATGACATAATAATATTTAGTTACATTCAAATACCATAAATAGTTTAATCCTTCCTTAATAAGCAAGCACCTACATAGTTTCTAATTTTAGGTATTATGGATAAAAACCTCTCATGAATTTTTGTATACATGAGTACATTTCCTCTTTTTTTTTATCATGATGAGAATATAAGCTTAGTGATAGAGTAATTAAGGTCAGAGACAGTTTAATAACTTTTTGACTATAGTTATAGTTGCTGTTTAGAATGATAAAACCAATTCATAGTCCCAATATTTTAGTGAACCTATATTGTCATAGCCTCTTCATCATAGATCATTTTAATCTTTTCTAATGTTAACCCATTTAATGAGTATGAATTGGAAACTAAGACTTGTTTCTTTTTTAAGATTTATTTACTTATGTTTTTTATTAAATCTTTTCATTTTCAAAACATATGCAGAGATAATTTTTAATATTCATCCTTGAAAAACCTTGTGTTCCAAGTTATTTTCTCCCTCTCTTCCCCCTGCCTTCTCCCCTAGATAGCAAGTATTCTAATATATGTTAAACACATGCAACTCTTCTATACATATTTCCACAATTATCATACTGCACAAGAAAAAAATCAGATCAAAAAGGGAAAAAATTGAGAAAGAAAACAAAATGCAAGAAAACTAGAACAAAAAAGTGAAAATACTATGTTTAGTCCACACTCAGTCCCCACAGTACTCACTCAGTCAGATGCCTTTCTTCATCATAATATCATTGAAACTGTCCTGAATCATGTTGCTGTTGAAAAGAGCCATGTCCATCAGAATTGATCATCACATAATCTTGTTATTTCCGTATACAGTGATCTCCTGATGCTTCTCATTTTATAACTTTCCTATACTATTTCTTATACAGCCATTCTCCAAATGATGGGCATCCACTACAAAAAAGGCTGCCACAACACCTTTACACATGTGGATTCCTTTCCCTCCTTTAAGATCTCTTTGGGATATAAGTCCAGTAGAAACACTGCAGGGTCAAAGGATGTTCACAGCTTTATAACCCTTTTGAGATAGTTCCAAATCGCTTCCAGAATGTTTGGATCAGTTCACAACTCCACCAACAATGCAGCAGTGTCTCAGTTTTCCCATATCCCTTACAACATTCACCATCATATTCTTCTGTCATTTTATATAGATTGATAAAGAAGGATAACTTTACTGTCCACTTTCCAGATTTCTAAGCTTTTCATAATAAATTTTAGAAACTGATAACAGCAAGGTGAAATGATATGACTATTCATAAGAATTTCAATATTTGATTTTAAATGTAAGTTAACATGCCCAAAGGACTATAGAAGTATAGATAGCTTTTGATCAGAAATATCACTGCTCAATAAATGTCCTAAAGACTCAAAAAGAAAAAGGACTTATTTGTACAAAATATTTATAGCAGCTCTTTTTTGGTGGCTAGGAATCATAAATCAAGAGAATGCCAATCAATTGAGAAATGACAAAAGAAACTGTGGTATGTGATAGTGATGATAGAATATTATTGTGCTGTGCAAAATGAAAGGCAGGATGATTTCAGAAAAAATCTTGAAAGATTTGCATACACTGATACAAAGTGAAGTGAGTAGGACCAGGTTATACAGTAACAGAAATATTAAACTATTGAACAGTGAAGAATTGTGAATAACTTGGCTGTTCAGAGCAATATAATTATCCAAGAGGATCCCAAAGGATTCATGATGAAATATGCTATCCATCTCCAGAGAAAGAGCTGAGACTGTTTGAATACAGACTGAAACCTGCTATTTTTTTATTTTCTTTCTTTCTTCCATTCTTTTTTTCTTATTTGAGTCTTCTTGTACAAAACGACTATTATGGAAATGTTTTACATGATTGCACATGTAAAAACTATACTGAATGGCTTATTTTTTCAGGAAGGGAGTAGGGAAGGAAGGGAGGAAAGGAGGTAGAGATAGAATTTGGAACTCAAAACTTCTAAGAAATGTTAAAAATAATTTTAACATGTAATTGGGGAAAATTAAAATATTAAATATTTTAAAATTTAAGTTAAAAGTGCCTCTTTAAACTTTAAAATCTATGGATAGAATGACAGGGAAAGATAATGCGCAGTGTTGGAGGGGATGTGGGAAAAATTGGGCCACTGATACATTGTTGGTGGAATTGTGAATACATCCAGCCAATCTGGAGAGCAATTTGGAACTATGTTCAAAAAGTTATCAAACTGTGCATGCTCTTTGATCCAGCAGTGCTACTACTGGGCTTGTATCCCAAAGAGATATTAAGGAAGGGAAAGGGACCTGTATGTGCAAGAATGTTTGTGACAGCCCTCTTTGTAGTGGCCAGAAACTGGAAACTGAGTGTATGCCCATCAATTGGAGAATGGCTGAATAAATTGTGGTATATGAATATTATGGAATATTATTGCTCTGTAAGAAATGACCAGCAGGAGGAATACAGAGAGGTTTGGAGAGACTTACATGAACTGATGCTGAGTGAAATGAGCAGGATCAGGAGATCATTGTATACTTCAACAACAATACTATATGATGATCAATTCTGATGGATGTGGCCATTTTCAACAATGAGATGAACCAAATCAGTTCCAATAGAGCAATAATGAACTGAACTAGTTATACCCAGTGAAAGAACTCTGGGAGATGACTATGAACAGCTACATAGAATTCCCAATCTCTCTATTTTTGTATGCCTACATTTTGGATTTCCTTCACAGGCTAATTGTACACTATTTCAGTCAGATTCTTTTTGTACAGCAAAACAACTGTTTGGACATGTATACATACATTGTATTTAACTTTTACATATTTAACATGTATTAGTCAACCTGCTACCTGGGGGAAAGGGTGGGGGGGAAGGAGGGGAAAAGTTGAAACAAAAGGTTTTGTAATTGTCAATGCTGGGAAATTACATATGCATAAAATTTTTGTAAAAATTAAATTAATTAAAAAATAAACTTTAAAATCTAATAGCATCATTCCCCAAATTGGAAATTCTTTAAGGTAATTGTACTTATGTATTGCAGACTGATTCTATCCATACATCCTTCTGTGATAGTTTGGGGATAAGAAATCTGTTTTCTATCTGGCTAATATCACAGTGAAAGGATGTTTTCATTATATCTCTTATTCTTAATCCTGGAATATTTGTGAATGCAAAACCTTTGTCCAGGAAAACTCCACTCTCATCCTATAAATATCTTTTAAAATCCAATTTCCTCTAAGATGACTCAGTAGTTAGACACTGCTAGGCGATTCTGTTTTGGGAGCTCTCAGGAATCATACCAGATACTGCAGATTTCATTATGGTTAAAATGAAGCTTGGAAAAATCCTGTGAGAGTTTTGCGCATTAAGAGAGTGAACTTTCACATTTGTATATATCTCTATCCATCTCTTTTCCTACTTTCAGGTTACTCACTCATCCTCTTAGTATAAGAAAGGTTTTTGGGACAACATCTGGATTATGTCAGAAAGTTAAAAGAAGCATTAAAAAACTAATGTTTATAGATACAGAAAAAAGGAAACCTTGTGCCTTGCCATTTCATTTGATTGCTTTCTTACTATATATACCTTCACTTTGTTGCCCCCCAGCAGGGATCCTTAGATATTCCTTCCCTAAATTCTGGGTTTCTATCTTTTAAAAAACCATGTTACATTCTACCTATAGTACAGTTATTTATGTGCATGCTTTTCCCCCCCTACAGAATTGTAAGTTCCTTGAGGACAATGATCTTGTCTTATTAATTTCTATGTCTGTAATAGCATCTTACAAATGTGTACTATTTATTGAATGAAAGAATACCCACAATGATGTTGACAAGCAAATGTTCTAAGGATGGCGATAAATATTTTCCCTTGACATGTAAATAATATATGATCTTCTGGGCAAATGAATCAACTTCTTTGAACCTCAATTTCTACATTTGTAAAATGAGCAAAACGGGGGTAAAATTTTTTTTTATTATCTCAAATTTTTTGCAAGAAAAACTACTATATAACCCTCAAAATGGCATACAGAAATATTGAGTACTGTTGTTAGCATTCCTCCCATTCTTTAGAAGAGGAATTGGGGTTAATATCCAATTATTTGCAGTTTAAAGAAAATGACAAAACTTGTTTATAAAATATCTCTAAGGACAATAGAATGACCTTCATTTAGTTACAGGATAAAGCCATGTTGATACTTTTTGAATGAAATTCTTTAACATAATGCATTTCCTTTGGAATAATGTATAATACTTGAAGGTTACTTTAAAAACATGATTGAATTGACACTGAGTTTGCAGCCAAACTGCAAACATATTATTCTCCTTTACAAAAGACTCTATAAAAGAGGACAGTGAATAAATTGACTGAAGGCCACCCAGGAACTGACCAGGGAGGGATTATGTGGTAGGTCAACTCCCTATTCTTATGAGACTGACTGTAAGTTAGATTTTAATGTCCTGCATCAGAGGTAAGCCCTATTGATGAATCAGAGCAAAAGAATGGAATTAAATTAGTATTATTGAGTTTTAGAGTGGGATTTGACTAATTTGCAAACCACTAAATCATTTTGTTTTCTTTGGGGGCTGAATAGTGGATAGCTATGAGTATGATGATGAATATTATTCAAATCTTTTTTTCTCCTTTTACTCTGATTGGGATAAACTGAGTAAAGACTTTTTGTAAGAATATGGCCTCTTTTTGTAACCTGAGGCTTTGCAAAATAAGTTGTACTATAGTCTAAAGCCTCAAGTGTTTGATTATCTTAGATAAACTTACATTTCCTCCTGTCCCCCCCCCCCTTTTCAATAGCATTTAAGTACCTAATATGGTAAATAGTGTGTTATTGACTTATATTCTTAGTCTCTGAACTGAACTCCCTTGGCCAAATGGGGGAAAAGGTCAGAAAAGGGCTGGGGGCTTCTGCTTTAGGGTGTAAAGAATCTTGTATTTTGCAAATTGTGCTTTGCACTCCTTTACTGAAGATACCTTGTCTATGGGAGTTACCCTTTCTTATGAGATAACATATGCCTTTTTGCTTTTCTACCTTGAGAGTCTCTGATTTTAATTTGGGTAGGGGTTATAGTTGTACTACAACCCCCCCCCCACACACATACACACATTCTCCTAAGGTAGAATATTTTTTAGCTGATTATTTGCATTCAATTATCTTGAAACATGGACAAAAATCTACTTTTCTAATCCATTTGTAATAATGTTAAATCTTATTTGAAGTGATTGGCAAACTCTGAAGTTTTTTTTTTTTTTTGTATTTGAATTCACAATTAAAGCTTATATTTGAATGCTTATTTATCCTCATTTTAAAGTTTTCTTCAAATTTCAATATTTTGATAAAAATTCCAAAGGCTCCTCCTTATAATACAATAATAAACAATAGAAACCAGAGGGTCAAAAGGGATGTTTTGATATGAAATAGAAAAAAAGAAAATATATTTGTTAAATTAAAATTAAATTAAAATTCTGTTTTTACTAGTTTAATTTCATTAGTAATTTGACTTTATTTAGACCACTCTCAGAAAAACTTTCTTTTCCTCACTCAAACCCTCATCTACAATAATTTCATTTCCTTCTAGAAAATAGCTATTGATGCTTTTGCTGAATATCCTAATCACAGTTTTCTTCCCCCTTTCCTTTTCATAAATACAGTTTTAGAGCTCTATAAGAGGGTTTTCTCCTTGAATGTTAGAGGAAAAAAGAGAAATTAAAAAGGGGGATGTAAGCAAAATGCAAAACTATTAATTATATAATTTACATAGAGAGAAAAACTTTTTTTTTTTTCTGAACATGTTGGATTTAAGGCTCTTGAAAATAAAGATTGTCTTGTTTCTCCTGGGTGTCAGGGCTAATTGGCTAAAGAACTGAGAGAACCATGGGAAAAGATGGGAAAATCTGAATTTTTTTCTCTAGGGTTGAAACAATCATTGGGGTAAATTGAGATTTTTGTCAGGAAGGTACTGGGTTGTTTTCTTTTTGTCTTGACTTGTGATTTCCCCTATATTATCCTGCATTGGTATAGGAATGTGAAAGGAATAAGGAAAATTCTTTTGTTGATTTGTCTGTAATTTAATGTCCTGTGAGTTACTTGGGAGCCTAAAGGGGACTTGGTCAGGATCACAGAATCAGACTTTGTTGACTTCAAGATGGACTGTCTAGTTTTTACTATTCTACATTTGTATGCTAGTTGATGATTAATGACTGAAACCATAGGCAATTAGATAAAAACTTCAATTAATAAAGTGGTTGCTGAGCTCTAGTGTCAAAAACCTATGGGCTTGACCAATAGGCTAAGAAGTAATTGGCAGAAAACCAGCAGTAGGGATAAGCTTGGAAGACTGCCAAATGATAAAGTATTTCAAAATCAACAAGTAAAAGTGATGAGGGAGCTAGTCTAATTGCCAACAGCAATTACATAACTTTTACCTTTTTGCCATGGGAGATAAGTAAATATGTGATTCCTTTGTGCCCATTGAATTTCATACTAGAGGAGAAGCTAAAGGACTAGAGTTTCTCCCAAAACTATTCTAATCCTTTAATTTATTAGGTGGTAGGATGTGATCCACAAGAAAACCAAAAACCAAAAACAAAACACAAAACCCCCCAGCCCAAGACAGAAAATAAAAAGAAAATATCTCTAAGGAATCAAAGGAAATCAAAACCAGAAATACAATGTAGGCTCAACTGTCTGAAACACTGTGAAGTGTTCTGGGAGGAAAAGTAAAAGAAATAACATGAAACTATACAGTAGATATGACATTCTTCCCAAAAGGAATGGAACTGGAGGTTCTGAATAAGTATCTTTTAAAGCTAGGCAAAAGTGTAAAGGGATTCAGACATTTAATTAAGATGGCAGAAGAGTTATGACCAGAATTGTCTTCCTTTCAATTCCATAAGTCAGTTACAAATGAACCAAATGAAGTCTAAGATGAATTTTATTAGTCCTAGTGGACTTTATCTTGAACTTGTAAAGTGAATTTTTTCAATCCTGAAATATCTTACATTTATCCATATTTGATTTTATCTTGAGATTCAACATTTTAACCCATGAAGCTCTTTTAGTATACTGAATCCATTTTATCTCTTCCTTCTTGCTTTTTGTCATCTGAAATTATTGATAGAGACAAGCACTGAACTTGTAACTTCATTCATATAGGGAAATTCCAGATGAGAAAACTCTCACTCAAAGCAGGTTGGATCTTTGGGGAAAATTAAGACTTATTGAAAGATTAATAAACTTGCCAAGGGTCACAGAGCTGGAATGTGGCAGACAGAACTTGAAGCTAAATCTTCCTAGCTCTTAGGTCAACTTGCTTTCATTATGCCATGTTCTCTCCCTATCTCATTCATAAAAATGTTAAAAGAACAGGGCAGCTTGTCCCTGAGGTAATCCATGATGGAACTTTTTCCAAGTTTACACTGAACTATTAATAACCACTATTTGAGTCTGGTATTTGGCCAATTTCAAATCTAACCCTTCTTTTTTTATTCTTTTGTTATTGAAGTTTTTTGTTTTCAAAATATATGCATGATTGATTTTTCAACATTGACCCTTGCAGAACCTTGTCGTCTAAATTTCCCCTTCTTTCCCCCAATCCCTCCCCTAGATGGCAAGTAATACAATATATGTTAAACATGGTAAAATATATGTTAAATCTATATATGTATACATATTTATATAATTATCTTGCTGCACAAGAAAATCACATCAATCACATCAAAAAGAAAAATGAGAAACAAAACAAAATGCAAGCAAACAACAACAGAGTGAAAATGTTGTATTGTGATCCACACTCAGTTCCCACAGTCCTCTCTCTGGGTGTAGATGGCTCTCTTCATCACAAGATCATTGGAAGTGGCATCAATCATCTCATTGTTGGAAAGAGTCACTTTTATCATAATTCATTGTCCTATGATAGTTCTGTGACTATGTACAATGATCTCCTGGTTCTGCTCATGTCACTTAGCATCAGATCATGTAAATCTCTCCAGGTCTCTCTGAAATCATCCTGCTGGTCATTTCTTATAGAACAATAATATTCCATAGCATTCATGTACAATAACTGATTCTGTCATTCTCCAATTGATGGGCATTCACTCAGTTTCCAATTTCTAGCCACTACAAGAAAGCTGCCACAAACATTTTTGCACATGTAGGTCCCTTTCCCTCATTTAAGATCTCTTTGGAATATAATCCCAGTAGAAACACTGCTGGATCAAAGGGTATGTACAGTTTGATAACTATTTTGAGCATAGTTCCAAATTGCTCTCCAGAATGGTGGGATTCATTCGCAACTTCACCAACAATGTATTAGTGTCCCAGTTTTCCCACATCTCATCCAACATTTGACATTTTTTCCTGTCATTTTAGCCAATCTGAGAGGTATGTAGTGGTATCTCAGAGTTGTCTTAATTTGCATTTCTCTGATCAATAGTGATTTGGAGCACCTTTTCATATTGACTAGAAATATTTTTAATTTCTTCATCTAAAAATTACCTGTTCATATCATTTAATTATTTATCACTTGGAGAATAGCTTGAATTCTTATAAATTTGAATCAATTCTCTATATAGTTTAGAAATCAGGACTGTATCAGAACTCAGGAATGTAAATTTTTTTTCTAAGTTTATTGCTTCCCTTTTAATTTTGTCTGCATTGTTTTTGTTTATATAAAAATGTGTTAATTTAGTTTAACCAAAATTATCTATTTTGTATTCAATGACGAACTCAAGTTCTTCTTTGACCACAAATTCCTTCCTTCTCCATAGATGAGAGAAATTATTTGTTCTTCTAATTTGCTTATGATATCATTCTTTATATGTAAATCATGAAGCCATTTTGATCTTATCTTGGTTAGGATGTTAGATGTAAGTCAGTGCCTAATTTCTGCCTTACTGATTTCCAGTTTTCCCAGCAATTTTTGTCAAAAAGTGAGATCTTATCCCCAAAGCTGGAGTCTTTGGATTTGTCAAACACTACATTACTAATCATTAGCTATTTTGTCCTGTCAACCTAATCTATTCCACTGATTGATTACTGTATTTCTTAGCCAATACCAAATAGTTTTGATGACTACTGCTTTATTATATAGTTTTAGCTCTAGTTCATTTAGTTCACCTTCATTTGCATTTTTTTCATTAATTCCCTTGAAATTCTTGATCTTTTGTTCTTTAAGATAAACTTTGTTCTTTTTTCTAGATCTATAAAATAATTTCTTGGGAGTTTGGTTGGTATGGCACTAAATAAGCAAATTAATTTAGGCAGTATTGTCATTTTTATTATATTCGCTCAGCCCAGGAGTACTTGATATTTTTCCAGTTGATTGGATCTGACTTTTTTTGTGTGAAAAGTGTTTTTGTAGTTGTGTTCATACAGTTCTTTATTTTGCCTTGGCAAGTAGATTTCCAAATATTTCATATTATCATAAATTATTTTAATTGGAATTTCACTTTGTATCTCTTGCTGTTGGATTTTGCTGGTAAAATATAAAAATTCTGATGGTTTTTGTTGATTTATTTTATATGCTGCAAGTTTGCTAAAGTTATGAATTGTTTCTAGTAGTTTTTTAGTTGGTTTTCTAGGATTCTATAAGTATATCATAGTATCATCTGCAAAGAGTGATAATTTGGTTTCCTCATTACCTACTCTAATTCCTTTAATCTCTTTTTCTTCTCTTATTGCCAAAGCTAATATTTCTAATAAAATATTAAATAGTAATGGAGATAGTGGGCAACCTTGTTTTACCTCTGATCTTATTGGGAATGGTTCTAGTTTGTCCTTATTACATATGATACTTGCAGATGGTTGTAGAATCTATTTAAAACCATTTTTAAAATTTTAAGGAAAACTCCATTCTCTAGTATTTTTAATAGGGATGGGTACTGGATTTTGTCAAATGTTTTTCTTCATCTTTTGAGATAATCACATGTTTTTTTGTTAGTTTGGTTATTAATAGAGTCAATTATGCTAATAGTTTTCCTAATATTGAACCAGGTCTGCATCCTGATATAAATCCTACTTGGTCATTGTGTAGTATACTGGATATAACTTGCTGTAATCTCTTTGCTAATATTTTATTTAAGATTTTTACATTAATATTCATTAGGGAAATTGGTTTATAAATTTTATTTCTCTGTTTTGACCTTATGTAGTTTCAGTATCAACACTGTATCTGCGTCATAAAAGCAATTTGGTAGGACTCCTTCTTTACCTATTGTTTCAAATAATTTGTATAGTATTAGGATTAATCATTCTTTAAATGTTTGGTAGAATTCAAACTGATTGTGTCTATGATTTGTTGTTTTACCCACTCATTCTTCAGGATTAGATTATATGATATCCAATTAATTTTTGGTCTATTTTCCCCTGGTCTTTTATTGTATGTAATTTTTTTATTGTGTCATACTCTGAAAAAATGCATTTACTACTTCTGCCTGTCTGGATTTGTTTTGAAGTTTTTATGCTCTAATATATGATGTCAATTTTTGTATAGGTTTCATCAACCACTGAAAAAAAAGTAAACTCCTCTTTGTCTACATTCAATTTTATCTAAAGGCCTATCATACCTAATTTTTCTAGAATGCTATTTACTTCTTTAACTTCTTTCTTATTTATTTTGTGGTTCAATTTATTTTGTTCTGAGAGAGCAATGTTGAGATCCCCTACTAGTATAGTTTTGCTGCCTTATTCTTCCAGTTCTCTTAATTTCTCCTCTAGGAATTTGGATGCTATACCACTTGGTGCATACATGTTTAGTTCTGAATTACTTCATTACATATTGTAGCTTTTACTAGGATGTAATTTCCTTTCTTATCTCTTAGATTTATTTTTGGTTTTGCTTGATCTGAGATCAGAATTGCTGCCTCTGTTTTTTTTTTTTTTTTTAACTTCAGCTGAATAATAGTAGGTTCTGTTTCAGTCTTTTACCTTTACTCCTAATGTATTACTTTGCTTTAATTGTATTTCTTGTAAACAAAAAATTGCAGGATTCTGACTTTTAATCCAGTCTGCTGTGTGCTTCCATTTTATGGGAAAGTTCATCCCATTCACATTCATAATTAAAATGACTGACTCTGTATTTCCTGCCATCTTGTTTACCTCCAGTTATATTTTCTCTTCCTTTTCCCCCTTTCTCTCCTCCCCAGTATTTTTCACTAATCATGCCCTCCCTCAAAAAGCCTTCCCCTTTGCTGTCCCTCCTTCTTTCTTATTATATCTTTCCCTTTTACTTCTGGTCTCACTTCTATTAGCCTCTCCCTTTCCTTTCCATTTCCCTATACAGTGAAACAAGCTTCTCTGTGAAGCTAAATGTGTCTGATAGTCTCTCTTTGAACCAAATCTGATGAGAGTAAAATTTCCACAATGCTTATCTCCCTCCTCTCTTTCCTTCAATTTCAATAGGTTTTATTTTGTGTGTCACACACAATGTGTGTGTGTGTGTGTGTGTGTGTGTCCTAATAAGTTGTAATTTACCTCATTTTAACTCCATTTTTCTCTTCTTTCAATAGAATCACCTTTTCTCCTCTGGTTTCTTTTTAAAATCATCACAATAAAATTAAATTATACCTTTTATACATATACAGATTTCAAGAGTTAAACATATTTTCCTCCCATATAAGGATATAAGCTTTTTTACTTTTAAAAGAAAGTTATTTCCTTTTTACCTTTCTCTGCTTCTCTTGGGTTCTATATTTAGAGATAAAATTTTCTGTTCAGCTATGGTATTTTAATCAGAAATAGATGAAACTCACGTGTTTTATTGAATGTCTATCTTTTTTTTTCCTGAAAGATGATGCTCAATTTTGCTGGATAATTGATTCTTGGTGGTAATCCAAGTTTCTTTGTCTTTTAGAATATCAGATTCCATGCCCTTTGATCTTTTAAAGTGGAAGCTGCTAGATCTTGGGTAAACCTGATTGTGGCTCCTCAATATTTGAATTGTTTCCTTCTGACTGCTTGCAATATTTTTTCCTTGATTTGATAATTCTGAAACTTATCTATGCTGTTTTCAGAGTTTCCATTTTTGGGTTTCTTTCTGGAGGTGTTTAGTGAATTTTTTCAGTTACTATTTTACCTTCTGGTTCGAGGACATCTGGGCATTTTTCTTTGATGATTTCCTGAAGAATGATGTCTAGGCTCTTTTTTTCAATCATGGTTTTCAGGAAGTTCAATAATTCTTAAATTATTTCTCCTAGATCTATGTTTAGGTTAGTTGTTTTTCTAATGAGGTATTTTATTTACATTTTCTTTTATTTCTTCTTTTGTTTTTTGATTTTGTTTGACTGATTCTTGAAGTTTCATTGAGTTATTCATTTCCATTTGTGCAATTCTAAGTTTTAGTGAATTGTTTTCTTCAGTTAGGTTCTTTTAAATTTCCTTTTGCATTTGGCCAATTGAACTTTTAAATGAGGTGTTTTGTTCATTGCATTTTTTCCATTTCACAAATTCTGTTTTTCAACAAATTGGTTTCTTTTTCATATCTATATTGCAAGGAGTTATATGCTTTTTAAATTTCATCAAATTTATCTTGTAAGGAGTTATTTGGCTCTTCTATTTCATCAAATCTATTTTAAGGAGTTTTCTTCAGATGATTTCTGTTTTTCCTTTTCCAAACTCTCTTGCCAAATTCTCATTTCTTTCCCCCATTTTTCTTCTAATTCTCTTTTGAGATCCTTTTTTGAATTCTTGCAAGAGAGCCTTGTGAAATGGGAGGCCAACTCTTATCACCCTTTGGGGCTTCATATGGAAATGATTTGCCTTTAGGATCCTTAGGGTTTAGGATCTATTCTTCTCTTTCCCCAGAAAAACTATCATGGTTAATATTCTTTTTGCTTTTTTGCTCAGTTTTTTAAAAGGTTACTCTTAAGGCAAAGGGGTGATTATCCACTTTAGTTGCCCTAAAACTGGTCCTGCTAAACTGACTTCTAGTGCTGTGTAGGCATGGCCATGTCCCACATTTTTCTGGGGTTCAGAGGCTCACTATTTTATTTTTGTATTTTCTTTGGGTGTCTCACAGCTACTCTGCTGATTGACTGAGTAACCTAAGAACCTTCCAGTGGATTTTCCCAGTGTGGGACACCACAAAGCCCTGGTTCTCTGCCCCGGGCTGCTTGTGTTATGTCTGCTCTCAACAGCCTCTCTCCTTACCCTATTGAGACAGACCTTTTCTGAAGTTTTTCCAAAGTATCTTCTTCTGGAAATTTGTTATACTCCAAATATTTGTGAATTCTTTCACTCCAAAACTAGTATAGTGGCTTAATCTGTTCTTGATCTGAAGGATACTAGGAGGAGCTCAGATAAAGATATATCTACTTTCCATCATCTTGGGTCTAGCCCCTCAAATCTATCTTTAAGAATAGTTGTCAGGCTAATCACTTTATCCTAAAAATATTTAGGAGGGACAACAGAGCTTCTTAAAAGATACCTATAAGCTAATAAAAAGAGCTTGACCCAAAAATTACCATATGAAAAAGCAAATGAATGAAGAATCAGCATTCAAGTCAGAGGGACCTGGGTTTAAGTACTTTCACTGAAACATACTAACCTGTGACCTTAGACAAGTAAATCAACCTTATCAGTGCCCTTAGACAACTTTATAAGCTAATTTCTTACTGATTATGTGCTAAACTTCATTGATGGAGGAAATTTCCTCATTAACAGTTTGCCACACCACTGAAATTGGAAGTTTGCATTTCTCTTCCTTCCCCTCAAAATTAAAAAAAAAATAATATATATATATATATATACATATATATATATATACATATATATATGTATATATATATATGTATATATATATATATGTATATATATATATATATATATATATTAACAACAATGGCTTATGGATGATGATATAAAAGTGAACATTAAGGTTATTTATTGGCAAAAAAGGAGGTGGACCAGACTGGTAATGAGTGAAGGAGACATAATCTTAATGCTGCATTTTGGATACGCTTTAACACACTTAGAATTAGAATAGCACGCAGTTCTTCTCAAAGTATAGAAAACTACTCCATACTGGGAAAATGAGAAGTTATTTCTAAAAATGAAGATTCACAAGTCAATAAATAATTCAAAATATCCTATGCCCTGCATCAGAGATCTAGAGGTAAAGGGAACCTCAGAGATCCTCTAGGCTAATTGCTTCATAGGTAGTAAGAATGAGAGCTGAGGTTAACCCATAGGTCTTCTGATGGGTGACATGTATATTTCATTATGCCATATGCCCACCATTATCTTTTTGAATTTAATATTAATCTGCAATAAAAATAACACCTGATTTTTTTTTTTTGCATCTAGGATTAAACCAGTGAAAAATTGGTCAAAATGATTGTTTAATTTTAGGTAAACAGCTTATTTATTTTTGTCAACTCAAAAGACTTTAAAGTATGAAAAGGCAGCAGATGGAAGATTGTGATGAACAAAATTAATAGAATAAAGAAAACATTGAAAGATATTCTATGTAGAATATACACTTATGACACTCACATGACATATGACAATAGTGTCATGTTACTTATGATAGGTAATTAGATATACTCTTGATTTTAGTTGTGTAGATCCCTCATATAGCCCAGTCCAATCCCTTCTAGACTTCTTACCTTGCCCAAGTTTTGTCATTATTTCTTGCAAATTATCTAATGAGTGTTTCTCTAATGGGCTCAAATCTTTATATAGTTCTTTTATTATCTTGAGGGTACAATTGTATGACTTGTGCTATCTACTGACTATCTGTCATTTCAGCTCACTTTATCTAGTTATAAAGGTCTATTATGACTAATTCACAGAATCACCAAAAAAATCAGTATTTCAAAGGACATTCAAAGTCTAATCTGTATTCCTTTTACTTCATTCTTGATCGGTCTTCATCTAGTCTCTATATCTGATGAACTCCAATAATGAAGAACTCATATTCTAGTGCCACCCATTCTACTTAGAATAATATTATGAGATAGTTCTTTGCTTTTTCCAGTGCCCTATATTGAGCCCAAATATACTTATCAAAAACTTCTTCTCACCACTTGTACTATTCTGCTTGTACTAGAATACCAGTCTTTTATATGATAGACCTTTTAGTACCTCAAGAAGGCTGTCATGTGCTTCTTGTCACCTCTTCTTTAGACTAAAAATTCTTCGGTGGTTACTGTGTGCCTATCTCCAATGCCATTACTATATATATTATCTTCCTCTGTACTTATTTCAGCTTGTCATGTTCATTCCTAAAATATGGTTTTTATTTCCATATTTTCCGATGTTACATAAGAAAACACAGGCAAAAAAGGGAAAATAAAGTTTAAATAAGCATGCTTCAATCTGTACTCAGACTTGATTTTTTTCCCCTGATGATGGATAGCTTTTTCATCATGAGTTCTTGAGAATTATCTTGGACTGTGAGCCAGATTGTATCTTATATCTGAGTATGGGCAAAGAATACAATCTATCTGTAATTTTCTGACCAGCTGTTTGCCCCACCCCCTTACTGTCTGTGGGTATGCCATAGCCTTTACTACTACCATTGCATCTGAGAAAAAAAATTCCTTTCTTACGTTCATTCAGTTTTCTCAAGATGTCTATCATATATAACTTTTCTAAAATTCCTTACATCTCAACTTTTTTTCTGGTTTATTTTGTGATCAGATTTACCTGATTCTGAGGAGAGGTTGAGGTCTCTCACTAGTAGAGTTTTGTTGTCTATTTCTTCCTGTACCTTACTTCTTCCCTAAAAATTTGGATGCTGTACAACTTGATAAATATATGTTTAGTATTGATATTATTTTATTTTCTCAGTGACTTCAAGCAACATTTAACTAGCAAGATGTAATTTTCACCCTTATCTTTTAAAATTAAAATGCCTGATATCAGGAATGCTACCCCTAATTTTTCTTTGTAAACAATATATTGTAAGATTTAGCTTTTAAAATTATTTATTTTAATCACATTACTTTATAAATCATTTTGGGAGAGAAAAATCAGCAAAAGGGAAAAACCATGAAAGAAGAAAAAAAAATAGAGAAAAAAGTAAGCATAGCTTGTGTTGATTTACATTCAATCTCCATAGTTCTTTTTCTGGATGCAGATGGCATTTTCTATCCAAAGTCTATTGGGATTGCTTTGGATCACTGAAACACTGAGAAGAACCAAGCATTTCATAGTTGATCATCACACATTCTTACTCTTATTGTATACAATTCATAGTTTTGCTTGTGTCACTCAGCAACAGTTCATGCAAATTTTTCCAGGCCTTTCTAAAATCAGCTTGTTCATTATTATTTTTTTTTTTACAGAACAATAATATTCCAATTTCTTCATATACCAAAGCTTATTCAGCCATTCCCAAATTGATGTGTATCTAATCATTTTCCAATTCTTTACCATAAAAATAGCTGCTACCAACTTTTTTTGCATATGTGAGTCCTTTCTCTTCCTTTTTGATTTCCTTGTGATACAGACACAATAGTGGTCCTGCTGTATCAAAGTATATGCACAATTTTATAGCTCTTTGGGGGCTTGCTCTCCAGATTGCTTTCCAGAATGGTTGGATCATTTCACAACTTCACTAACACGCTATTAGAGTCCCAGTTTTCCCATATCCTCTCCAACATTTATCATTATATTTTTCTATCATCTTAGGCAACTTGACAGGTATGAGATGATAACTGAGTTGTTTTAATTTGCATTTCTATAACAAATCATGATTTAGAGCATTTTTCATATGGCTATAAATGGCTTTACTTTTGTCATCTAAAGATTAATCATATTCTTTGACCATTTATCAATTGAGGAATGACTTGTATTCTTATATATTTGACACAGTTCTTTATATATTTTAGAAATGAGACCTTTATCAGAAACACTAGCTATAAAGATTTTCCCCAGGTTTATACTTTCCTTTTAATATATTTTAATTAAATTTTTTAATTGGTTTTTATTTTCAAAATATATGCTTAGACAATTTTCAACATTCATCCTTGCAAAAACGTGTTCCAAATGGTTTTCCCCTCATTTTCCCCCAACTCACTCTTATACCTTCTCCTCCTATCTTGGTGGTTGTCCTTTGTCCTTGAAGAGGAACAAATTGACATCTCAATGTTATAATCAAAGTTGTAGTATTATCCAGTTCTGTCTGATTAGACCAATACAAGTTACCACAGTTTGAACCCAACTAATCCATGTGAGCATTTGAGGTGAATTCTTTAAATCTGTTTATCTCCCATATCCCTTCTCTTGTCTCTTCTGGCCTAGAAATCTTAACCAAAAAGTTTACCCTCCTGAAAGTGCTCATAGACAGTTGTCTCCTTGTGTTCATTCAGCAGATATCCTGGTTTCTTCTCATCCAGGGCTATGTCTCTGCTGCACAGCTGGGTCTGGTATTCTTTATCAGGAGAGGTTTTCTTAGCCTTCCCAGACTCAGATCCCCCAATTCCCCAAGTTGTCTGGAAGATGAAAGTTCCTGAGATTAGGACTGAAGTTAACTGCCCTAATATTGATAAAGTTCTTGGAACTTACATGTATAATTTTCCCATATAGAAATGTAAGTCATTTAATCTTATTAAGTCCCTTATTATTTTCTTTCTTGTTTATCTTTTTATGCTTCTCTTGAGTATTGTATTGAAAGTAAAAAATTTCTATTTTAGTCTGGTCTTTTCATAAGGAACGATAGAAAAACTTTTATTTCATTAAATACCCTTTTCCCTGAAAAATTTATATTTCCTTTTGCTTGGCAGATTATTCTTGGTTGCAATCCCAAATCTTTTGAATTCCAGAATATCATTTTCCAAGTCCTCCAATATTTTAATGTCAATTCTGCCTTTTAAGGAGTGGTTTACATTAATGAAATTTTGTACCTAGTTTCCTATTTAGCTGATGCTGCTTCTGTAACCACCACCTTTGCTGATATTTCATCTACTGGGCTCTGGGCTAGCAATTCATACTCATGTCACAGATCTCTCTTTCTTACCCCTAAATTGTCTTGGGATGGAGAAATGTCTGACTCTGATGTATTGATTCTGCCCCTCCAGAATTTAATTTGAAGCATTGCTATAAAGTTTTTTTTTGTTTTGTTTTGTTTTTGAGAAGTTGGGAGTACTTACTTTCTCTACTCTACTATCTTGGTTTTTCTCTGATTGTCAGTTTTGAGACTAATGGCCTCCTAGTTATAATAACTGTCATTGATTAAGCTACTCTAGAAAATGGTGACATTCAGATTTCATGTCTTTCCTACTGTTCATATTTGAATTGTCAGATTTAATGTGCTTTAGTGGTATGTAGTGTTTTATTCCAATTCACATTATTTGATTTATCTTTAAT
This sequence comes from Sminthopsis crassicaudata, assembly GCF_048593235.1. Classification (NCBI taxonomy): domain Eukaryota; kingdom Metazoa; phylum Chordata; class Mammalia; order Dasyuromorphia; family Dasyuridae; genus Sminthopsis; species Sminthopsis crassicaudata. The sequence goes on from NC_133617.1 coordinate 230,501,696, forward strand.
CCATAGGTTTATCTTTATCAGCCTAGACCGATCTGTCAGAGAATTTAAAGAACCTTTAGTCATCATTGTGGAGGACTGACATCAAATCAACCATGGGTATTGACTTTTATCCCAGTTTTAATAACTTGATTCTTACCATGCCATAGAGTTCTTGTATTTCCTCTTATTCAGGAACAGAGTTCTTCCAGTAATGGTACCCTAATTTCTCTCCCTAATTATTTTGAACAATCTAGAACCCAAACCTCAGTTATTATGACTTTATAATCTACCGCTATACTTCCATGTTGCAGATTCCCTGCCTACTTAAACTTACTGTTGGTCACCTAGTCTTCAATCAGTAATTTTCTTCCCCCTTTCCCCATGGGTCTGGACCTAGCAAATAACATCCTGTTTCTGATTGAAGCCTAGATATTATATTATACTAAGTGAATCTTGCTGATTTAAGTCCTATCACATAGTGTTTTCAAACTGCCAATTTTTAAAAACATATTCACTCATTTTATGCACCTGGAGACTGGATAATAGGCTAATATAAAAACAATCCATTTGTACTGACAGATTTTTATAGTTTCACATTTCCTTTATCTGCCCAATATTTAAATACATTAGATACTTTATATTTACCTTGCATTTGGTTTCCATATATTCCTACCTATTCTCACAATAATCTTTGGCTTTGACTAGGATATTTATATATTTCATATTTATGGAACATTTATTACTTGGGCTATGCCTGTTAATTAAAATAAAACTGTAGTTAAAAAAATCAACTTATCTTCGTGGCTCACAAGCTTAAATATGCTATGACTCATGGATGAGCATTAGCCTTTCTTTCTTTGAATTAAAATTCCCATCTTAAGAACAATATTCTATTGGTAATTGTGAAGCCTTTTATCTAAAAAGTAGGTAGTATAAATAGCAACAATGCAATTGCTATGGACTTTCTATATAAATAAGCTTCAGGTCTATACCTGTGGGGAACACACTAGGTTATTATTTCACAAAGCCCATCAGTATTTTATTTCAATGTGGTTTATACATATTAAAATCTTGAGAGGTTTTGATGATCATAGACTCAAGGTTATCTCTTTTTTATAAACACAGGAAAATCACTTCATATTTGATAAAACCTAAGCCACTGCATTGAAAGATTCTACTTATGAGCATAGAGGTCAAGAGTTCTTTACTTCTCTCCAATACTATGGCAATTACAATGAACATCAGTATAAAATAATATTATCTCCATTACCCTTTTAACCCATCTCTTTTAGAGTTTCCCTGATAGGTTTAAATGGTTACATGCATAAATATGTGATCCTCATATTCTCAGGAATCAGAAAAGTGAAATTCATATTTTAAAACATGTATAATTTCTGTACCCCTTGGATTTCCTTTTCCCATGCTTCTTCCTTACTTTTTACCTACTCAAGAAATAGCATTTAATCCTTATGTTCCAGAAGACCACTTATTTTGTTCTTCCAACTATTTTCCTTAACTCTGGGGAGGTCTAAATTGGTCTTTAAATGGGTTCATTACCACTATGCTGTATTTATGTTCTGAAAGTGATTACTACCTAAATTGTTCCTAAACATCTTGCTGAAAATGACATAAATTTTACAGGGTGTCCTAACTTTCATGTTCAGACACTATATCAAAATTTATCATTACTTAGGAAATAGGTTAATGAATTAATTTCATTCAAATACACTTTGACTTTATGGATATAAACTTTTCTTGAAGTGTGTGTAGTTCATTCCAAATTTCCACCACAGTTCCTTCATACTATCTCAATTTGTGTATTTCTCATCTATGTCTTTCAGTAGATGATGCATAGCAGTTTCAACTTATTAATAATCTTCCTCTTGTTCTTTTAATTTCTTGGGAGTAGAAATGTTTATTTAGAGTAGCGTTCTTCTAAAGTTTATTGCTATTTCTGTGTTTTTTGAAAATACCAAAGGTGTCTTTTTTTTTTATTCTAGAGATGAAATCATATATATTTTGGTGTTTGTGCTATTCTTGTAAGCTATATTTAGCTTTACAGCATACATGTTTTGGAATGTTTAAAAACTAAATAACATATACTCATGTATTTTTTGTGGGAATGAGCCAAATATTTCTCCTTTTTTGAACATCTATCTTTTTCATTGATGGTTAGATTCATATTTGTAGGGTACACCATTTTTTGGTTGCTTTTTGATCTTTTTTTCTTTGAATATACCAAAGATAACTGAAGAAAAAAATCATACATTCAAACCCAGAATGGCGCATATGGAAGTTAATAACTCCAGGAGACACCAAGAATCAAACAAAAAAACTAAAAAAAATGTAAGAAAATGTAAACTATCTCAATGGAAAAACAGCCAATCAGGAAATGAGATCCAGGAGAGACAATTTAAAATCTATTGATATACCTGAAGTCCATGATCAAAAAAGAAACCTGGATAGTATTTTTCAAGAGATCATCAAGGAGAACTGCCTGATATACTAGAATCAGAGGGAGAAATAGTTATTGAAATAATCTATTGATCACTTCTGAAAAGAGATCCCATAAGGAAAACCACAAGGAACATTGTTGCAAAACTTTAGAAATATAATTTCAAGGAAAAAATACTGCAAGCTGCCAGACAAAAGCAATTTAAATATCAAGGAGTAACTGTCAGGTTTACTTGGGATTTAGCAGCATCTACAATAAAGAATCAGAGGGCATGGAATACCATATTCCAGAAAGCAAAGGACCTGAGGTAAGAATCAAGAATTAAGTATCCAGTGAGGCTGAGCATTATCTCTCAGGGAAGGAGAAAAATCTTCAATGAAGTAATAAACTTTCAATCATTTCTATTAAAAAAGAACCAAAACTAAATGGAAAATTTGATTTTTAAAAAAAAACAAGACTTAAGAGAAGCATCCCAAGTGGGAAATGATAGTTGTAATTCTTGACAATTGCATCTAATATTGGGGCAGTAGAGGGAACATCACATGAATGGAGGGTTTGGTTGTGAATGGACACTGATGTGATGATATCAAAGAAAAAGAAATTAAAGAGTGGAAAAAGATTTGAGACAAAATGGGACAAGTTAAATCACAAGAAGGGGCACAAAATGCCTATTACAATAGAGGGAAAGAAGGAAGAAGGATGAGCATTGTCTGAAGCTTGATCTCATCAGTTTTGACTCAAAGAGGGAATAATTTAATCATTCAGTTGGGTATAGACGTTTATCATACCTTATAAAGAAGTAGGAGGAGAAAGGGGAAAGAAAAAGGAGGAGCAGTGATAGAAGGCAGAGCAGGTAGAGGATGGAGTAGGTTAAAAACAAAACATTAGTAAAGAGGGACAGGGTGGAAAATCAGAACAAAAACATATATAGGGCAGAAAATATGGTGGAAAGAAATACAGACCTGGTAATCATAACTGTGAATGTATTGGGATAAACTCTCCAATAAAATGGAAGTGAATAGCAGAGTGATTGAAAAACAAAATCCTATAATATGTTGTTTACAAAAAACTTATTTGAAACAGAGAGATACATACAGAGTAAGGATAAAAGGCTGCATCAGAATTTATTATGCCTCAGCTGAAGAAAATAAAGTAGGAATAGCAATTCTGATCTCAGATAAAGCAAAAGTAATAATAGATCTAATTAAAAGAGAGTAGGAATGAAACTATATCTTGTTAAAGAGCACCATAAACAATGAAGTAGTAACAATACTAAATATATATGTCCCAAGTATTAAGGCATCCAAATTCTTAAAGATAGGCCAGTTACAGGAACAAATAGATAGCAAAACTATGTTAGTGAGAGACCACAATCTTCCCCCTCTCAGAATTAGACAAATCTAACCAAAACGTAAACAAGAATATAGGGAGGTTAATAGAACTCTAGAAAAAATAGATATGATAGCTTTCTGGAGAATATTTTAATAGGGACAGAAAGAAATATACTTTTTTTTCCTCAGCATTACATGGCACCTACACAAAAATTGACCATGTATTGAGACAATCAAATGCAGAATGGAAGAAATAGTAAATTCTTCCTTTTCAGAGTATAATGTAATAAAAGTTATATTCAATAAGGGCTGGGGAAAGATGGACTAAAAACCAATTGGAAATTAATTAATCTAAAGAGTGACTTAAACAATAAATCACAGAAACAATCAATAGCTTCATCCAAGATATGAAATTAAAGTGACAACATGCCAAAATCTGTGGAATGCAGCCAAAGCAGTTCTTAGAAGAAATTTTATATCTCTAAAGAGTTACATGAATAAAATGGAGAAAGAAGAGATCAATTCATTCAGCATGCAATTAAAAAATCTAAAAAAAGAACTAAAATTGCCAATTATATGCCAAATTAGAAATTCTGAAACTCAAAGGAGAGATCAATAGAAACTAAGAAAACTATTAAACTAATTAATAAAACTAAGTTGAGTTTTTATGAAGAAAAAAAAAAGCAACAAAACAGATAAAACTTTGACTTAGTTGAGAGAAACCAAATCACCAGCAATAAAATGTAAAAGGGTGAACTTACCACCAATGAAAAAGAAATTGAAGCAATAATTAGGAGCTGTTTTGCTCAACCATTTTCCAGTAAGTCTGGCAAGCTAATCAAAATGGATGAATATTTACAAAAACATAAATTGCCCAGATTAACAGAAAAGGAAGTAAATTATATAGTCCCATTTTAGAAAAAAAAGTTTGAACCAGCCATCAAGGAACTCCCTCATAAAAAAATTTCCAGTGTCAGATGGATTTACAAGTGATTTCTCCCAAACATAAAGAACAATTAATTCCAGTATTATACAAACTATTTAGAAAAATAGGTAAGGATGTTCTCCCAAATTCCTTCTATGACATAAATATGGTAGTGATACCTAAACCTAGGAAGAGTCAATAAAGAGAAAGAAAATCCTCCCTAATGAACATTGATGTAAAAATTTCAAATAGAACATTAGCAAAGAGATTATAGCAACTTATCAGCAAGATAATATACTATGACCAAGTGGGATTTATACCAGGAATGCATGGCTGGTTCAATATCAAGAAAACTATTATCATAATCAATCATATCAATACTAAAACCAACAGAAATCATTTGATAATCTCAATAAATGCAGAAACGTTAGACAAAATGTAGCACCTTTTAAAAATGCCAAAGCATGGGGATAAATGGAGTTTTTCCTAAAATAATAATCAGCATCTATCTTAAATCAACAGCAAGCATTATTTGTAATGAAAAGAAGCTGGAAGTATTTCCAATAGGATCAGCAGTGTAAAAAGGATGCCCATTATCACCACTATTATTCAATATTATAGTAGAAATGTTGGCTTTAGCAATAAGGAAAAAGAAATTAATAATCAATGACCTCTGTCATTGATGGCCTCCCAAATTCTGAGATAGGAAGTACTATTTCACAAAAACTGATGGGAAAACTGGAAAATAATATGTCAGAAACTCAGCCTATATCTACATCTCATACCCCATACCAAGATAAGGTAAAAATAAGTACATGATTTGGGCTAATTTAGCAATTTAGGAGAGCAAGGAGTAATTTACCTATCAGATCTTTGGAGAAGGGAGGAATTTATGACCAAAGAACATACATTATGAAATGCAAAATGGACAATTTTAATTACATTAAATTAAAAAGGTTTTGCACAAAATCAACACAGCCAAGATTAGAAGGGAAGCAGAATGCTAGGGGAAACATTTACAGCCAGTGTTTCTGATAAAGGCCTGATTTCTAAATTATAAATTGGGACACATCTAATACATTGTTGGTGGAATTGATCCAACCATTCTGGAGAGAAATTTGGAATTATTCCCAAAGAAACTGTGTAAACCCTTTGACCCAGCAGTGCCATTATGGGTTTTGTATCCCAAGGAAATCATTAGGGAGAAGAAAGGACCCATATGTCTAAAAATGATAGCAAAGAATTGGAGAATGAGTAGATGACCATCAACTGGGTTGAATAAGTTGTTCATGAAGGTAATGGATTATTAATTTTCTATAAAAATGGTAAGCTGATTTTAGAAAAACCTAGAAAGATTTACACACATTGATGCTAAGTGAAACAATCAGAACCAAGAAAACATTATTCACAACAACAGCAAGGTTGAGCAATGATTATGGAAGACATGGTTTTTCGCGTGATCTAAGCCATTCCCAATAAACTTTGAATAGAAAATGCAAAAAAAAAAAAATCAACCCCATAAGTGTCTTGCTTTTTATCTTTTAATTAATTCTAAAAATGAGCTAATACATGTCAATGCTTATGTTTTCCTTGATAATTATATTTAACTCTACAGCATACAAGTTTTGTAATGTTTGCAAACTAAATAACATGCTCATGTATTTTTTGTAGAAATGCACCAAATATTTCTCCTTTATTGAACATATATCTTTTTCATATATAATCGGATTCATATTTGCAGGATACATTTTTGGTTTTGGTTTTTGAGCTTTTTTGCTCTTTGAATATTATTTCATTTCCCTTTGTGACTTTCTGAGAATAGTCTCACATTATTTGAATTACTTTTTTATATTTAATGAATTTTCTCCTGGTCAATTATTGTTACTGCAATTATTAAATTTAATATGATTTTGGAGTTTTTAGTATATGATCCTTTTCTGTATGCAATCTGGACTAATTTTTGTTCAGCATTCTTGTTCACTTTCTACTCCTTAATGATAGATTAACCAGCTGATATTAAAGTTGATTTAGCCTTCTTGCATTTGGGGGAAATTACTAATAACTTACTTAAATTCTTATCCTAAGAGATTTCTGGTAGTGCAGTGCTGGCTGCAGTTGGTTTCCAGTCCCCTTTCCTTTAGGCCTGATATAGCCACAGCTTGCTACTTGATTTCCCTTTGTTCCTTATTTCTCTGGATGAGCAGTGCTAGTGTGTTTTCTTTTTAAACAAAGCATTATTTTCCATTCTATATCTCTGTTTTCTTTACAATTTAATGGGTAGTGTGAAAATTTACTGCTTATTGTCTCATAATAAAGTGAGTATTGGCATAAAATAATAAAATGAAGGTAGGGACAGGATACATACATTGACAAAGACTCCACTACAACAAACCTATCAAGGAAATGATCATTTGAGTGCAGCTAACTACAGCATGGTGTAAGAAAGGTAAGGGAGAGGGTACAGTGTGAACCTAGCAGAGATTACACATTAGCTTTCATTGCTATTAATTCATGAAGTTAGACTCCTTCCTCTCTTGGCCTATGGAGAAAATTGCAATTAATTTGCTTATTACCTATCTAGTTGTGGCTATCTAGGATGTATACATTGACGGACTAACTAGATAGTATACTCAGCTATCAGCATGTCAATCTGAGTATCATTAATTTTTCATTAAAGTTTTTCCAGTTGGGATAGTTATACTATTGTTATTGCTATTTTTATTTTTTAAGTTGGGGAGATAGTGTGGTGTTATGAGATTTGATACCATTATTAAAAATACATTCATAAATTATAATGCAAACTCCTTGCAGGCAGGGACTTTTTCAGTTTTGTATGTGTGTATCCCAAATGCCTAGCTCAATGCCTGATATGTAGTAGGCTCTTAATAAAGATGATTAACTGAAATTATAATATTTAGAAAATTTTACCATTAATAAGCTCTCTTTTGTTTACATTTTGCAAAGGACATCTTATCTTGTGCCTTACTAGTTAATATTTGGCAAGTTATTTAACAAAGCTTACTAATCACATCTGTCACAGAATTTTGAATAATATTATATAGATCAGAGATGTCTTGTTTGAGAAAAATCTTTTAAATTTTTATTTTTTTCTGTTGAAATTGTGTGTTTGTGTGTATTTTATATCAATAAATAATAGACACAGTAGGATTTCCTATTTTTTCTCAGTCACTTTTGTGCCTATTAAAAATATGCTATAGAACATTGTCTATGGAAACCTTTTTTTCTCTTGTCATGCTTTCATTAAAGATGTCCTCAGTGCTTTCATGTACATATCTCAATATTTAACAGATAAAAAAGAGGGATATGATTTGGTATTTTCTGATTTTTGTTTGGTCACTTTCTATTTTCATTTTGAGTCAAAACAAAACAAAACAAACAAAAAAAAAACCAAACCAAAAACAAACAAACAAAAAAAACTTCCTGTGTTCCTCACCTTCTTTCCATTTCCAAGCCAAACTTTCTGTAGGTTCCGTCCTCTCATTATTGGTAAGTGCTCATAGCAATAGGATTTTGGGAACATAGTAAGTCAGAAAATTCTAAACCATCCACATATTCACCATCACATATTCCACAAACAAAATAAAAAATGTGTATGGAGCAAATGTAGGCAGAAACGAGTTGGTCCTCCTGGGGCAGCTGGAGATCTGAAGAAAAACCCCAAGCCAGAGGTTTGGTCCATGTGAAATGTAAAAACCTCCAGCTGGTTCTACTGTAGTCACAAGTGGAGAGCCCCAGGGAGAGATGGGTTTGGAGTAGTCTCAGCCCCAAGCCCAGGAGCTCATCTCCCAGACAGTTTGTGGAGTCAGCTGTTTAAGCATGGAGAATCTGGGTTTTGAGTCTAGGAATACTGAGGGAAGCTCTTCTGATAAGGAACCCCAGGCTCAGCTGTGCTGCTAAGACAAGGCCTTGGATGAGAAGGAACCAGCACATAGCTGATGAATACAAAAGTGGAGGGACAAGGAAGCTACTGCCTGTGGGCACTTATAGGGTTCTAGGACAGAGGAGGGAACTGAAGAAAGACCAGAAGCTAGAGACACCATTTCCTACCACCTCAATTATACTAACAAGTTCTTAAAAAACAACAACAAAACAAAACAACAACAACAACAACAACAACAAAAAAAAAAAAAAAAAAAAAAAAAAAAAAGCAGGTAAAGGAGAAATAACCCAAATATAGAAAGTTACTATGGAAAGTTTATCTTTATAGAAGAATACTTAATTTTAAAAGATCCTTTCCCATTCCAAAAGGTAATATTAAATGGTTACCAGACCAAAAAAAAAATATATATATATATATTGAAGAACTCAAAAATACTTTAAAATTCAAATGAGGTTCAGGAAAAACAAAAACCAAAACCAAAAAAAGAACAATCCAAAACAAGTTGATACAAAAAGAAAGTCAACCAACTAGAAAAGGGGATCCAAAATCTTTTTTTTTTTTTTCCCACCAGACATGGATTTTTATTATTTACAAAATTCTATGCCTATGGCAGCTCATCTTGGTCCTCTCCAATCTTTCCCGTCCCTCCCACTCTCGCTATGCCCGCCCTCAGTTCCCTGGGACCAGGTGCCGGGGCTAGGCCCCGGCCTTTCTAAAGCTTAGGCGATGTTACTCTAGTTCCCGACGCCACACAATGACCATCCCAACTGCATCGCTCGAGGCCAGAAGGCTCTCGTCGCAGTTGAAACTGACATCCAGCACGGCGGCGCTGTGGCCCTGCAGTTTATTGACGATGGCCTTGGTGGTCCGTTCCACATCAAAGAAATAGACGCACATGTCCTCGCTGCCTGTGACGACACAGGCTCCCTGGCGGAAGGACATGAGAGGGCAGAAGATGCTTCGAATAGGATGCCGGCTCTGATCAATGGGGAAGCTCCTCTTCAGCTGCAGAGTGCCCTGGTTATCCACTACCCGGTAGAGGAGCAGTTTGTTGATGCAGGCATTGATGAGCAGAGAGGGGTCCCGGGCTTCCCGGCTGATCCAGGAACGCGCGCTGATACTGGTGATGGAGCTGCCCTCGTGTACCACCAGCCGCTTGGCCTTGGTCAGCTTCCCTGTAGCCAGGTCAAAAAGGAAGGAGAAGACTCTGCCGCGGTCATCCCCAGCCCATAAGATGTGTCCCGGTGAATCAAAGGACAGGGCCAGCACGCGGCCCGTCAGCTTGCTGGAGCCACCCTTCACTTTCTTGCCCGTGGAGATGTTCATGACGTGCACATTGTGCTTCCCGTTGCCCACCACAGTGAGATTATTGTTGATTGGCTGGAAAGTACAGCACAGCAGTTCAGCCCCGTCAGGGTCAGGGATCTCCCGGATGCAGCGGCCATCTTCAGTGGCCCAGATGCGCATGGTGGCATCCAGCGACGTGGAGACAAGGACGTCATTGGAAAGGGACCAGGCAAAGTCCGACACGCCACGTGAATGCCCCCGGAGCACACGCAGTACCACAGGGGGGGCGGGCACCAGCTGGCACACAGAGATGCTGCCGTCCAGGGAGCAGCAGGCTAGCAGGTGGCGATCGTCATTAGCAAACTGGACTTTGGGAACAGCCTCATCCACATGTTGGTCAAAGACGTGGTACATCCCAGCAAAAGCATAGTTTTCACTCAGCGAAGTGTCCCCGGCCATGGCCCGGCTGGCCTCTGCTACCGAGGTGGGCACCACACTGCCGAGCGTCCTCTCATCGTGGATGACCCGATTCATCTGGGCCTGCAACTGATAGGATCCACGACTAACGGAGCGCCGGTGGCCACGGGCACGGAGTGAACGCGGGTCCTCGTCGAAGTCCTCCATTCGGTCCAGTGTGGTTCGACTGCTTCGGATAACACTGCTGCTGAAGGCTCGAAAGCTCCCGGGCTCCGTCAGAGGCCCGTAGCGGTGTCCCAGCAGCTGGGCCCTCAGCTTTAGGTACTGCCTTCGGAGGGCAGGCTCGTGCCCTGCTTTGGCATTTTCCCTCAGCAGCTGACTCCGGCGCCGTATGTATTGTGTTCGGAACTGGGGGAAGGCGGGCGTGCGGTATGCGTTGTACCTTGCATCCACAGCCAGAACCTGCTGCCAGATCGCGGCCATGCCCCGCCCGGAAACTTTCCTCAGGCCGTCTGCTCCGGGCCTCCTTGGCAGAGACCCGCCACCCGGGGGGCTGAGGTTCTGGGGCCGGGCCCCGCTGGGCCATCTGCCAGAGCGTGGGCCCCGGGCTGCTCCGGCCGTGCCCACGCGCTCGGATTCCGACCCCGAGCGCCTCCACGCTCCCGGCCCAGTCAGTGTCTGCGCGGGACTGAGATTGAGTCTTAACCTTGAGTCTTAACCAAGAAAATGACTGGAAAATTGGAATTGGGCAAGGGGAAATCAGTGAAGCTATCAGAGACCAAGAAATAATAAAATATAAAGAATGGAAAAAAAAAATAGAAGAGAATGAGAAACTTCTTACAAGAAAAACAACAGATCTGGAGAACAAACCAAGAAGAGAAAAAACATAAGAATAATTGAACTATAAGAAAGCAATGACCAAACAATGAACCTTGATTGTCCTAAAGTGATAGAGTAAGAGGGAAATGTAGAAATAGAAAAAAATAAAATCATTAATTACTATCTGAAAGGGATTTTACAAAGAAAACCTTCAGGGACAGCATTGCTAAATTTTGAAATTCACAGATCAAAGAGCAAATTTTACAAGCAACAACAAAAAAAATTGAAATTTGCTGGAGTTACAATTAGAATCACAAAAAAACCTTTCAGCAGCTACAATAAAAGACTACACAGATCCTGGAATACTGTATATTAACTATCAAAAGAATTAGAGTTGTGGCCAAAAAATATTGTATCTATGAAATTAAGTATGACATTGAATGGAAACAAAAGAACATTCAGTGAACTGTCAGATTTTCAGGATTTTGTTGTAAACAAACCTGGGCTGAAGAGAATGTCTGACATAAGAATCAACATCAAAGACTAGTTTCAAGGTAGTCAATAAAGACAAACCATATGTCTAAGACTATCATTTGTAATTGGTAATCCAAAAGAAATATTGGGGTAAGATAATGATGTAATTCTAAAAAGGAAAATTGTGTAGCAAAAGGTAAAAACAATAATCATGTTATGAATGAGGTATGATAGTAAGAACCAACACAGATCAATAAGTTCAAGGAAGAGGGCTAGTAGTTCTGAAATCCCACTAACATTGGGAATGGGTTGAAGACAGAGATGTATATGTGTATGTATGTATGTATGTATCTATGTAGATATGTAAATAAGCAAATTTATAATATATATATATGTCTATACACATGTATGTATGCATGTGTATATATGTGTATATGGAGGGAAGGAGGGGAAAAAGAATAAAGCAAATAGTGCACAGCAAAGAACAAGAACAACAATGACAAAAACCTATAAGGAATCAAAACTGGACAGTTCTGCATACGTCTTCTATTATTATAAATGCTTTCTTGAAATGGAAATTTGTTGTTACATATTTTCAGTCCTCTCCTTGGTTCTACTGTGTACATGAGGATTTTTTTCTTTTTCTATTCAATTTTTAAATAAAATTTAAAAAAAAATTAAGAGGTTGGTTCATGACATTTAAACTAACTGGTCAGGCCACACAACTATTCAAAAGGATAAGAAAAGAACTTCAGGATTTTTTTTTCACTCAGACACACTTTACTCATGAATTTCTGCTTTCTTGTTATATCTCAAAAATAAAAACCCACAAAATTAAACTACACACCTAAAGAGATTAGGTTATTAAACTAATTCATAAAAGGAAGAAAGTTGCTATTGCATCCTTAAAGGCTGTTTTTCTTACTGTATTTTACCAATGTTTGTTTAATGAAAATTCAATTAATGAAAAGCCTCTAGAATTTTTAGATCTTGGTATAGAGTGACTTGGTATAGAGTGGGGCCTTCTTCTTCCAGGTGAGAAGATGCATGTATCTCTTAATAAATGTGATATCTGAACAGAGCACAATGCCAAACTTAGTTTTTAGGGTAACTGGCAATTGACCATATCTATCATCTATGTGTGTCACAAGTATTTTATTACCAGGACCAAAATATTAATGTATTTATATGATTTGTAGGAACATAAAGTTTATAGACTAGACTGTAAAATATAAGCTTCTTCCACAGCTAAAAAGAACAAATGTAATGAGCAAGACTTGAGATTACAGAAATGGGGGGCAAAAATCTTACAGTGAATGGAAAAAAATGTTTTCCTTTTTTTTTTTTTAACAAAGTTAATTTCTAAGTGGTTTGAAGAGAGATATATTTTCATTTCTCTATTTAAAAAATATCCAAACTAAAGTGATCATGAAATTAACTTTGAAAAAAATTAGGAGAAAAAAATTTCCAAACTGGTTGAGTTGGGAAATTACAGTATTAAAAAAAAAAAAAGAAAGAAAGAAAATAGGAAAAAGAAGAGAAGGAAAAATAAATGAGAAAAAAGAAAAGAAAGGAAAAGAAAATGAATGTTTTTTGAGTCTGGATTGGTTTTGTTCTAGTAGTTTATAATAGGGAAAGAAAAGAGGGATAAAAACGAAAAATACATAGATCTTTTATTTCTCATTATTGAGGTATGTGGAGAAAAATAATATATAAACATGGAGGGAAGAGTCAAGGCTTAACAAAGATGAACCTTATTTGAAATGGACAAAGTAGTATTCAACACACATATAGGTTGTCATAGAAATATCTCATATTCAACAGGCAATAAGTAAATAAATATGGAGGTGATGTCAAAAAGGAACATAATACCAGGGAAAGAATAGTTAACAGTAAATAAACTTCTAGGTTCTGAATAGAAATTAAAAAGAGGAAAAAGAGAAGCAAATAACTTTTATTTAAGGGAATGCCTTAGATTGTCTCTTAGACAACTGGAGGAGTGGCTGGAAAATTGTTATATGAATGACATGGAATATTAGTGTATCAAAAGAAATTATGAAAGAGATGATTTCAGAGAAACTGAGCAGTGAAGTAAAGTGTGCAGAACCAGAAGAATAGTTTATTTGAAAATGACATAGTATAGAAAATCAACTTTGAAATATTTAATATATCTGACCTAAGCAATGACCAATCGATTCTCCAGGGAAACAATGATGACTTAACTACAGTCTGACAAGTAATGGATACAAGGTCCAGAGACATACATTTTTGGCCATTTCAGAGATAACAGGTTTTGAAGATAGGCTTTATATGTTTTTTGTGTCTGCTTATGTACACTGACACCGGTGAATCTTTTGAGTCTTTATTTTCTTTATATTTGTTTAAGAGATCTTATGAATGAGTACTTTATTTAAATTTTTCATGGAGAGTAATATTGGTCATGAAATAAAGGCTCTTCCATACCCAATTTCCATGTTTGTTTCTCATACAGAAAGTAGGTACCTATATTACTTAATCACATCTGTAAGAACCTGTACAAGAAGCATATTCAAGTGAAATGTTTATTTTGTCATTTTGAAAATTCTCTTTCAATGATTAAGATATCAATCTATCAATGCCTGCCCATCCTAGGCAATGCTTAATTGTATTTTCCAATACATTTATCATAAGAGGTCTAGTAATTGTGCTGAAGGCAGTCCTTTATTTCTGATAATACAAAGATTCAGTGGAATTTTTTGTCTTGTCATCTCTTGTCATAAGACTGATTTTCTTATTATGTAATCCTTTAAGCTCCCCCTTTCTTATTCCTATTTTTTTAGAATTCATCATTGGTTCTATATTACAGTATGTGCCTAGCCACCATGAATTTATCCATTGCTAACTGAGTGGTATTAGCTTTCAGTTCTTTGGAGATGATTATATTTCATAGTTCCACACAATACTATCAGTAGAAATTTGGTAATACAAAAATGCATCTTCGCTTAAAACTGTAATATACCTTTTGAAATACCTTGTTTTGAATTTGTTAGCATTATAGCCACAACAGATAGTACAGATAGACAATGAATTGGTGCAAGCCTTCATATACATTTATATGCTTCTATGCCATATAATTTTTTGACCATATGAAGGTTCATATAATTGATAGTGCAAAGTAATGATAGATGAATTTCTGTCTCTTGAAGATCAATCTCTTTCTATTACTGTTAATACATTGTTATACATGAGCATACAAGATAATACTTTTTGTAAAATTTTGCATTTTTCCAGATAATTCTCATGTATATGTATGCATTATGTGTATGTGTACAGTACATATTTGTATCTTTCTTTATAGCTCTCATTTATCTCCTTAATGACTCTACTGAGCAAAAATTTGGTGAAGTCAAGAGACTAATGAACATTTCAAATAGAATGTTCTATAAATACCTCAAGCTCAAAATGAAACTTTTCTTTTCCCCTTTGGAATTTAACTTTTGTTGTCACAGTCACCAACACCCTTTGAGTCACCCAAACTTACAATTTTTGTATCATCCTGGATTCTTCAGTCTTGTTAACTCTATATATCTAACAGTTGCCAAATCTTGACACTTATTTTCCCAAATATTTCTTGCCTATCTTTCATTTTCTCTATTCCCGTACATACTCAAATTCAATACCTCATCAACACTTTGCCTGGATTTTTCCAATAGTCTTCTAATTGGTTTTCCTTCCTCATGGCTCTCTCACTTCTATCTACCCTCCATGTAGTTGCTGTTGATTTTCCTAAAGTATAAATTTGAAAATACCACACCCATCTCAATGAGTAATTATAATGGTCTATATTACTCCCCCTTGGACTAAATATAAATTCCTTTGCTATTTAAAACTCTTCACAACCTAAATATTCTTTGTTTCAAATATCCTCACATTTTACATCTTTCTATGTTATTTTATGATCCAGACATAGTGACTTTCTTGCTGCTCTTAGAATCCCTGGCTTCCTTCAAGAGTTAAAAATACCACATGCTTTACATAACTTTCTTGATTTCTCCAGCTGGGTTGTAATGATTTGTTTAAAGTTTATGGCCTTTCTAGTTTAACTTATATTCATGACAGTACAAATTTCCATATACCTGTTCAAGTTTCAACCAGCCTTTAATTGAAATTCACCAGTGAGAGGAAACCCACTACTTTCTGAGACTGCTTTGTCCACATTCACCTAAGTCTATGAAGGGCACATAGATGGTGAGTACAACATCTGGAATCAGTAAGACATCTTTCTGAGTTTAAGATACTAGCTTTGTGACCCTACATTTTTTGGGTGACAAAAGTTGTTTGCCTCAGTTTCCTCATCTGTAAAATAAGCTGGAGAAGGAAACTCTAGTATTTTTGCCAAGAAAACCCAAATAGGTTCACAAGGAATTAGACATGACTAAAAAAATGAACAACAAAAAAATTGTCATTGAGGTTTTCCTGACATAATTATGAAATTTCTCTGTAACTTCCCCTTACAACTTATCTCCACATGACGATTCTTAAAATATTTGATGACAGTCATCAGTTCCCTTTTGATTATTTTCTTTAGGCTAAGTATCCACAGTTCATTCAACTAATATCACATGAAATGGACTTTGCTATCTTGGTTGAGGCAGCTAAGTAGCAGAACTGACAGAATAGTGTGGGGGATTTGGGACTCAGAAATAAGCAATTTTAAATATTGCTCCTTACATATAAAAGCTGGGTGATCCTGCACAAGTCACCTAATTTTGCTTAGCTCAGTTATATTTTGGTAAAATAGTGAAAATAAAACCTCTCTCACAAGATTGTTGTGAAGATCAAATAAGATAGCACATGTTATCTTTGTAAATCTTAAAGTGCTCCATAAATGTTAGCTCTCTTCCCACTATTATTATTAATGTTTATTTTCCCCGATGTTTTCCATCTTCTTCATGCATTATTTTTCCTCCCCTAAATGGTGCTATTAGAATTGAGCACAATATTTCAGGAATATTGGAGAAAATCCATTTTAGGAGTGAGGGATTGGATGAGCAATGTACAGAGATGGGAGAAGGCAGGATGAGAACATGGTTATGATTGTTGTAGGGGGATACTGGGAGATGAGGGGATATCATTAACACCTGAATGAGAAAATCACCTTGAAAACATTTCTCCCAGTGGGTTCAGGAAAGGAAGTTGTTAATCCTGAAGCCAAAAAGTCAGAACAGGAGTGACTCATCTGGTACATTGTCCATAAACATATTCTTGATGATACCAGCTGCTACAATGGAAAAAAGAAGCACTTCCCCCCCCCCCCTTCACATTGCTTAGTGTTTAATGGGCATTTGAATTTCAACAACCTGGTGGGAGGATATCTTTTACTTCATGCCTTCATGCCTTTGCACTTTTGAGGCTTAAAATGATTCCCCACAAGGCCCATAGAATATATTTTCCCCACTTGTTATTGGGTGTTTGCATTTTCTTTCTTTGAGTAAACCTTTTTTCTATGAAGAGAAATGAATTAATGAATGCTATCTTAAGACTTGATTATAAGGAAATATATGAACATAGGTGATTATCATAAAAGGAGGAACTTATTTTTTAAAAAGAGTTTTTTTTGTCTTTTCTATTGAATGCAAAGGCTGTATATATGCAGAATTAGATTTCAGAGACATTAACTGACTCTGCAATAGTCCCTATGACTACCAAATCAGTGGGTGATAAGGAAAAAAAGTACCTAGGCCTAGGGGGCAAAATACAAAAGCAAAACAAAACAAAATAAAAACAAGAACAGGGTTTCTAATCTTATATCTATATTGGGAAACAAGATGGTAAAAGTATATTATGTACAGGACAATATTCTGGATTTTGAGACACAGGATTTGTCTTCAAATCCATATTTGTTATCTCTGTGACTTGTGCAAGTCCTTAAGCCTTTTGAAGCCTAAATTGTTTCATTTGAATAGGTGTGTTAGGTGTCTTCTAAGAATTCTTTCAGCTCTAAATCTATGATTTTAAGTCAATGCAACAATTTCCAGAAGTTCCTGGTCAGTCTTTCCTGTGAGGATAGAGACCTTTTAGCATAAATTGGGTGTTCTCTACTATGAAGCTATAATTTCAGCTTCAGCTAGAAACATATTGAGGAACTGAAAGATATGGAAAAATTTTCTTCATGGGGAAATGTATACAGATTGATTAAAGTTCTGATTAATTCAATTAAAATATTTATTAAATTCCTGCATTTGAGGTACAGATACAGATAAAATACAGACATTATTCTTAAGAACTTTATCATATAATGAGGGTGTGGAGATAGCACCTTAATTGCTCTAATGACAGGGGACAAAGTGCTTAGTAAAATTTGAGGAAGGAAAGCCTACTTTTATATTGTTTTGCTGGCTGGAGTGGCAACTGAGAGAAATATTTCATGAGTGAAATAAGATCTGATTTGGGCTTTGCAAGGAAGAAAGGACTACAAGAGATCAAGATGGATGATGAAGAAGAATCTATTGCAAAAAAAAGTATGAAAGGCAGGATGACAATCACTAATTAACAGAGTGGAACAGTTTAGTTGGAATTCAGATTAGGTAAAGGAACACAGTATTGTTTGAATTCAGAATTTCAAATTATTCTAAGATAACAGATGAATTAGAGATCAGTTTGATACCAAACTCAGTGAATGTTCTGGTCTCTAAATCACAAAGTAAGAATATGATAGATTAAAAATAATATTTTCTATAATTTTAAAGAACAGAGAAGAATAAAAATAGAAGTATTTACATATGATAATATATTTTCTCATCAATTGTATATGTTTTCTTCACATATACCATATATATTTGTAAACACAATGTATTTTAGATGATTTAAGAGCTATGTGTAGATATATGTGCATATATATATATAGATATATAGATATATAGATATATATACATCTATATGTAAGGACATATGTACAATTATAGAATTATCCTTTGGATTTACTGAGCTGATTTATAGAAATACTGCATAGCCTTATTACATTCTTCCTAAGGACAGTTAGGGCATATAGAAGGAAGAACACTGGATTTAGAAAGTCTTAAGTCTAAATTCTGCTTCAAATATTTTACTAGTTATATGATTCAGGGCAAGTCATTTTATCTATGCTAAACTCAATTTCCTAATCTGTAAAATGGGGGAGAATAATAGTATCTATGCCAGAAAGTTAGGGAATCAAATTAAACAATATATTTAAAGTACTTTATATGATAGGTAAAAGAAAAAATGACTGAGGAAACAAAAGTTCGAACTTCCAAACCTATCAATTCATTAAGCAGTCATGCAAAATTGTCCAGATGTTTTTTGACCAAGAAATAGGTGAGAAAAGGAACTAAAGATTTTATTCTTGTAATCTTCTCTGTATCATTCCAATTTTAGTACATGTGTTACTGAACCAAGTACAGGTTTTACTCTTAATCACTAAATTGTAAAAGAAATACTGATAATAAGGAAGAAGAGAACAATCTGGACCAATATATTTGGGAAGTTTCCCAGAAATTTCAATAATTTCATTCCTCTCATTTTAGATGCTTTTGTTGTAAACATTAATAACTTTCAGTAAAGAATGGCTTCTAGTAAAAAAAAAAAATCAGTCTGGTAAGAGCAAAGCCCCTTGCATTTCTGACCAAAATAGAAATAATTGTTATTTATAATCATTTGAATAGAATGCTAATTGTAGACTGTTTAAAAGCAGACATTCAGGAAATGTTCACTAATGTGAGTGACAGGATAAACAAATAAAGAAGTCTAGATATATCTATCTATCTATCTATCTATCTATCTCTACTTTAAATCACTATTAATCAAAACCCACTTTGTAAATCTCAAAATCAAATAGTCTGTTATTTAAAATAACTTCAGCACAATTTAGTTCAACTTAAAACATTTATCGAATAACTCCTGTGTGGAGAACATGTTGTTTGGTTCTAGGGAAGACATAAAAAATAAAACAAAGTCCCTTTCAACCTCAAGAAAGTACAACTATATTAGTTGAATATCACATGAACACAAACAACTAGGATATAAGATAGTGTATAAGAAGTACCCAAGAAAGATACAGATAAAATATTCTTCAAGATTAGATGAGAAAAAAAGATGAAATAAAATGCCTCAGCATCACTGAAGGTCTTTAAGAAAAGAATGGTTGATACTTGTTGGGAGTTATTACAACAGTGATTCTGAGTTAGAGAGTTACTCAGTCTTTAATGAAGAGCTTACTTTAGTAATTTGTGATGCTTATGTCCAACTTCAGGAGGGGAGGAAGAAAATGTCGTGGAGGAAAGAAATTATGAATTGAATCTTATGCAATCAGTAGGATTTTAAAAAGGCTGAGATAAAGGTAAATATATTTTCAACAAC
The DNA here is from genome assembly GCF_048593235.1 of Sminthopsis crassicaudata. NCBI lineage: Eukaryota > Metazoa > Chordata > Mammalia > Dasyuromorphia > Dasyuridae > Sminthopsis > Sminthopsis crassicaudata. The sequence goes on from NC_133617.1 coordinate 230,521,660, forward strand.
TGAATATTGTAAAGAGAGGAATGACACAGGACATCAGTCTTACTGCTATGGGGAAAAACAAGTAGTTTGATTTGGCTGGTTCATATGGTATATGGTAGGAGGGAATAAATTAGGTTGAAAGTTAGAATGGTGGTCAATTGTGGAGGACCTCAAAAGCTAGACAAATAATTGGCAATTTATTAAAAGTGTTGCAAGTCAAACAGTAAGGGGTGTTCTCCTAGGAATAGCTATGTCAAACCATCAAACTAGATTTAAAAAAGAAACTATAATGTAATGAGAAAAGTAGTAGAGTAATAAAGATATGCAGAAATTCATAACACAGGGTTCAAATAAGAATCCAGAAATAAATCCGTGGATTCAAATCTTTATATTCAGAGGCACAAAATGAATGACAATCAAGAAGAACTAAAGATGTGTCCGAAGGGAGTCATTTAAACTCATAGAAAGTTATGTGAAATCCATTATTAAAATATGGTTTTCTTCTTCAAAAGCAACAGGTTATTCAAATGCTGCCTCTAGCTGTGTGACCTTGGGGCAAATCACTGAACTCCAATTGCCTTGCCAAAAACAACAAGAAAAATAAAACAAGAAAAAATGAAAACAGTAACAAAAAAAGAACAGGTTAACTCAAACCAAGAGTAGAGAAATACTCTGGAGAGTTGTGTTGAAGACCAAGAGAGATGAGGAGGGAAATAATATTATCAGCAGAATGTGATATAAAACAATGTATCAAATCCAGATAGAAATAAGGGTCTCTAAACTATACATAAAATATTCGTGGATCCTATATTGACTTTAAAAACATATATTACCATAATATTTATGATTTATTGTATTTTATTAAATATTTCCCAAATACATTTTAATTTGGTTCAGCCATACTCAAGAATATTGCCAAGAAGGCATGCAGCCAAAGGATCCTGTTTGACATCTTTAGACCACATAGAGAAAAAAATAGAAATGTGACAAATTTGGGAAACATTGCAAAAGTGACATTAAGGCCTGATATATACACATGATAGCAGCAAGAATATGCAATGATCAACTTTAATAGACTTAGTTTTTCTCAGTAGGTCAGTGTTCTAAAGCAATCTCAACTGACTTTGGGCAGAAAATACCATCTGCATCCAGAAAAAGAATTAAGGAAACTTGACTATAAATCACGCATACTATGTTGGGTTCTTTTTTTCTGTTTTTATCTCTTCCATAGTTTTTCAGTTTTGTTCTCACTTTTTTTTCTCCCAACATGATTCATAAAGCAATGTGTGTTAAAAATAAATAAATGAATACATTAAAAAGGCATGATACTGTAATTATGAGGTGACACACATTATTCAAATATTAGCTGAAATACCCATTGTTCCAAACAGCAAAGTTAAAGTTATTATTTTGCCTCAATGATAATTTCACTCTCCAAAATATGTCGGGATAGAATGAATATAATCTCCACAGATGGGGGAAGAAACACAACTGATAGAAGTAGAAATGATAAGAATTTTGAATGAATATTTCCACTTCATCTGAGGATTTATGACAGAGAAGGTGCAGTTTGCATATTTAGAGAGCATATTATAAAAGATATATAGCAATGGAAATCAGTTTAAGAGGAATGAATTCCAAGAATGAAATTCTGAAGATAGAAGAAGTAGCTTTATCTTTGTGTGTGTGTGTGTGTGTGTGTGTATAAACGTTTTCACACACCATATATTTCTATAATTATATCAAAATTTATACAAAAAGGAGCTTTAAATTTGAAGAAATGGAACAGTTCTTTAGTTTGGGTACGAAAAGGGCAACTGATGACTGAAAATAGATTCAGTTACTCAATTCATATTTTGCTTTTATTTTCTCTACCAAGGGGTATGAACTTTTGTATAAAAGGTGAAAATAAAAATGACCAGTAGAACATTGAAACCCATGTGAGGTAGAGAGTAGATAAATATATCAGAGAGATATAAACAAATTAAAGAAATAGATGAGATTGTGGAACCATTATCAATGATTTTTGGAAGTCTGTAGTGAATAGAAGAGATACTACAGGACTGGACAATTATTGTGCAATTAAATGTTGCCCAGTATTCTCTAAGGACAAATGTTCCATTTTTTTTAAAAGGCAGAGAGAATAGAATCTGAAAACTATATACAAGTAACATTAACTCCAATTCATGGGAAAATGCTAGAATGTTTTAAGGGGTATTTTCATCGAAGAACAGATCGTCCCAGATTTTGTGTGTGTGTGTGTGTGTGTGTGTGATAGACACTATTACTATAATGGTAGATCAGAGGAATGTCTTCAGTGAATACAAATGCTTTTATAGAATTTACCAAAGCTTTTGATGAAATTTCTCTTGCCATTTTTTTCCGAATCAGGTTGAGATATAGCACATACAAAACACTTAGATGAATTTCATATTGGATGAACAACCAAATGAAAGAGATAGTCATTAATTATTGAATATCAACTTGGAAGAAAAACTGATAGAATGCTAGAGGGATTTTGTCTCTATGAATGTCTTGAATAAAGGCATAGATGGCATGCTTATCAAATTTGAGGCATTATAAAGCAAAATGCCATAGATAATGCATTGCATAAGAATACAAAATTTTATTAATAGCTTAGAATGTTTGGCTAATATGCAATAATATAAAATTGAGTAGAAAATGCAAATGTAACATTGTAAAGTGCTCATTAAATAATTCTTAATATTAACCAAGAATTTATTGATAAACAAGCTGATTTTGGAAAGATCTGGAAAGATTTACATGAACAGATGCTGAGTGAAATAAGAAGAAACAGTAATATATTGTACACAGTAACAGAAAGATTGCACCTTTGATCAACTACAAAAGACTTTTTCTCAGCTATTCAGAGATCCAAGGTAATCCCAATAAAGTTTGCTGGAAATCCCAATAAAGTTTGCTGGAAAATGCCATCTGCATCCAGAGAGAAAGAAATATGGAGACAATATAAATCAATACATGCTATGTTCATTTTTTTCTTTTTCTTCTGTTAATTTTTTTGTCTCATGGATTTTCATTTTTGTTCTGATTTTTCTCTCCCACAACATGAGTCATAAAAATGTGCTTTTAAAAATTAAGGTACATTTATAGCCAGAAAAAAATAAAATTTAAAAAAGAGAAAAGGAATTCTTGACTAATCTAGTCAATCAATTTCTCTCTTTTGCAATCTAAAAAGTCATTTATCCATTCAGAAGGGGATTCAAAAAGGTGGTCTTTTTAGTATAGTCAAAAAGAAAAGAATTATAGTAATGTATGCCAGGACTGACATGTATAATGACAGATATGCTCTGAAAATTCAGAGTAGAGAAGGCTCAGTTTTGGTTAAAAATGATGAAAGACTGACTGGTATTTAAATGAACTGAATTTTGATGAATAGGCATGAATTCACCTTGTATAGAAAAGGAGGGTATCTCAAGCATGTGCAACAGTTTCTTGGTCAAATTTGATATACTTTGAGAGAAATAAAGTACTTGTTTGAGTTGTGTAAATGAAATGAAGAGAGGTAGTGTGTAGTAAGGCTAGAAAGGTAGGTTGGGGGTAGGCTATTGAAAGCACTCCTTAAATAGCAAGCTAGAGTTTGAGTTTTATTTGGCAGAGAGAGAGGGAGGCTATTAAATATTTTTTTTGTCTACAGGAAAGTCATGATGAGAGCTATGCATTAGGAAGATTAATCTGGTAGCTGTGTGTATAAGGAAGAGAGCTGAGACAGAAAGATAAATTTAGAGACTATTACAGAAATACTGTTAAAAAATAATGAAGATCTGAGCTAGGGAGAGGGTTAGGGGAATGGATTTGAGAGCTTTGGCAGACTTAGAATTGACAAGATTTACTGACTTATTAGATTTCAGGATTGAAGAAGAGGGAAGAGTTGAAGGGCCTGGAGTTCAGGGTCTGAATGACTGAAAACAGTGCCATTAGCAGAGATACACAGAAATAATTCACTTTAAACAGTTATCAAGTTAACATTTAAACACTGCATATAATATAGTGGATTTGGAGTTGGATCTAGCTTTAAATAATGGGCTATATTACTTATAGGTAGTAAGTATAGTAAATTTACATCAAACTTAGAATAAGGAAGGAATGGGTTGTTTAAATCTTGCTTCTGATACATACCAACCTTTTGACCATTATAAGACACTTCAGCTCTGAATACTCTAGGCATTGTTTTAAAACCTAAATGATAGATAAAACATTGGCTTGCCCCTATAGAGGAAATTTATACAAAAGAAGGTATTTTTCCAAAGAAATCACAGATCAAGTTAAAAACAACGAAATAAAAATTCTCATAAGTTACATCTACTATTTCCAAATTAGCTTGGTCCAAACTTGTGAGTTTCATTAAGCATATTGAATCCATCATCTCTCTGTAGTCAAGATATAAGGCAGTGTTTTTCATCATCTGTCTTTGGAATTGATGTTGAACATTACATTAATCAGAGTTACATCTTTTGTGACTGTTCTTTTAATAGTGTTATTTTAGTATAAAATATTTCTTGGTTCTACTTACTTCACTGTGTTGGTTCATACAAATCTTCCTAGGTTTCTCTGAAGCTTCCATTTCTTATGGAAGACTAGTATTTTATCACATTTATATACAATAATTTGTTTCATTATTTATTTATTCAAATTTCTTTAAATACCATCTTAGTTAATTCTTTGCCATTACAAAAATAACTTCAGTTAATATTTTTGTATTGATAGTTTCTTTTATTTTTTGAGGAATATGTTTAATAGTACATCTTTGAGCGGGAGTTCATTTTTCAAACCTAAGTATTATACTTTAGAGTTACCCCCAGTAAATTTCATCTTATTGTGTTCTGAATAACTTTCTTACTTTTCATGATCATTTTGTATTGGATCTGTCATGCAGTATGTTAACTAGTTCTTTCAATTATCTATTATCTGTACATCTGATATATATAGTTTGCAAGTTTATCAATGACAATGTTAAACAGCACAAGATCAAACACATCTTTCTGGAGAATTCTATTAAGATACATCAAAATATTAATGATGACTTTTTAAGGTCCATATATTTAATAAGTTCTGAATTAATGTAACTATAATCATCTAGCCCCAAAATGTCAGACTCTTAGATCACTAGCAGCAAGCTGTCCACAAAACTCTGGAGTGCTGAGGAACCACATTAAAATATAATTAGGCGATGTTTAATAAAACAAAACACAATACACAGATAAGGTTCATTTGTGATTTTGCAAATTGCAAATTTATTTCTGTTTGAATTTTAATATTACTCATGCAATCCACATTTTCTATCTTTAAGAATAGCTGGAAAGAGTTCATGAAATATTTTGAAAAATTCTAGACAAATTGCATTGTCAACATTATTCTAATCTAATAGTGCAGTAACTCTACAAAAACCAGGAAATAGGTTTACTTGGGAATAACCTGTTCTCTTGATCAAGCTATTTTGAATGTGATAATTAAACAATTATTTTTTATTTTTAGTTCTTTGGCAAAGCAACTGGGGTTAATTGACTTGCCTGGGGTCATACAAATAAGGCCAGATTTGAAATCAGATCCTCCTGAGTCAAGGGCTGATACAGTCAATGCTCTTTCTACTACATCATATATATATGCCCTTAATAATCAATTATTTTAATAAATACACAATATAATTTTACCATGTATTAAAATTAAGCTTATGGATCTATAGTTTGTATACTCCAATTTTTTTTAATCTTAGTAAAATATTTATTTTCCAATCTTTCAATACCTTCCCCAAACTCTGCAATAATTCTGAGATTACTACTACCAATGATTCAGATTCTTTTCCATCTTTGATTTAGTTCATCTGAATGAGGTGAATTAATTAATGGGAACTGGGTTCTTAATTTCTATCTTTCTTCTTATTTGGGTTAAACATATCCAATTAGTTTTATTGGTCTTTACTTTCCCGTGCAGAGATCACTCATCTTGGCAAACGAAATAGAAGCAAAATAAAATAAGATTGCTTTTTCAGGTTTATTCAAGAATATTTTCTCCTCCTCCACTTGCCTCTTTCTGATTTTTTATTTGATTCTCCTCTGTTCCCCAATATAGCCACAAATAACTCTCCCAAACTTTTTTTTTTTTTTTTTTTTTTTTTTTTTTTTTTGCTATCTTTAGTTTCTTCTGCAAGTCTTGGGTAGTTAAGAGCTTGAACAGTGGGGACACAGCTCAAGGCAATATTTAATTCACATAGTGCCTGGCTTGGCTGGAGGCTGTGGAACTCAGCCATGGAAGTCCCAGAGAAGCAGAACCTTTGAAATAGGGACCGCGGTTTCCGGGCAGACACTTCCAGTTTGAGCGCAGGGGCTTTTCACATCAGCTGCTGATATCCACGCCCCACGGGACGCATTAGCTGGGCTTTGTGTCACCTTTACTGTTCAGTCTCAAACCTCAGGGAAGTCTCTAGGACACACAGCGGGGTCCTTCACTGGGCAACCCTCACAGCACAGTCGTACTAATCACCTCTGAGGCACTTCCAGGGAGAGGGAGGGGAACTCTCTCCAGAGGTATCTCTTAGATCAGGCACAGGGGCCACTGCATCCATGCGGTCTGGGAGGAAGCTAGTAAAGAAATAAATTAATAAACTTCTTACCCTCAAGGGCAGACCCCAAAAGAATTTTAACAATGAATAAAAAGCTGAAGAGGACCATTGATTCTTCCTACACAGAGAAAAAGCGGGTATCCAACCCCGAGGAAGTTAACAGCAGAGAGTCAGCAGATAACAGCCTAAAGGGGAACGATACCTGCTCCCCATCACATAATTCTCTCCTAGAAGAGACTATTAAAAAGTTAAGAGAGTTTGAAGAAAAATGGGGAAAGGAAAGAGAAGCTATGATAGAGAATAACAATGTTCTGAAATTGAAGTTGGAAAAAATAAAGAATTCACAGGAGATTCAGGGAAACAAAATTTGTGAATTAGAAAAGGTTAAAAAATTACAGGAAAGTAGGATTTCTGAATCGGAAAAGATAAAAAATTCTCAAGAAAGTAGGATTTCTGAATTGGAAAAAGAAAATAATTCTCAAAAAAAATTAATTAAGGAAATGGAAAAAATTCAATAGAGCAAAATAATTCATTTAAAAACTCAATTGGGCATATACAAAAAGAACTAAAAAATGTGAATTAAGAAAATAACTCCTTAAAAATCAGGATGGAACAAATAGAAATGAATGATTCATTGAGAACCCAAGAATCAGTCAAACAAAACAAAAAAAAAAATGAAAAGCTGGAGAATAACGTCAAATACTTATTGGGAAAATCTATAGACCTGGAAAATAGTTCTAGGAGAGATAATCTACGGATCATTGGACTTCCCAAAAACTATGACCAAAAAAAGAACCTAGATTCTATTTTACAGGAAATCATCAAAGAGACTGTCCAGAGATAATAGAAACAGAAGGGAAAATAGGCGTTGAAAGAATTCATCGAACTCCTTCTGAAAAAGACCCTAAAAAAAGAACTCCATGGAATATTGTGGCTAAGCTGCAGAATTACCACACAAAGGAGAAAATATTGCAAGCAGCTAGAAAAAAGCAATTCAAATATCAAGGGGCCACAATAAGGGTCACTCAAGATCTGGCTGCCTCCACATTAAAAGATCGAAGGGCCTGGAACATGATATTCCGAAAGGCAAAGGATCAAGAATTGCAACCAAGAATAAACTACCCAGCTAAGTTTAGCATCTTCTTCCATGGAAGAAGATGGTCATTCAATGAAACAGAGGAATTCCATTTGTTTCTAAGAAAAAAAAAAAACAGACTTAAACAAAAAATTTGATCTACATCCACAAGACTCAAGAGTAGCAGAAAAGGTACACAGAACCCTTGAGAACTGTATCTCTGTTGTGGATATATAGAAAGTCCACATGGATAATTTGATTTACTGATATAAAAAATAGGGGGAGTAGTAAAGGGAAGGGGGTAGTATCAGAAAAAGGGGAAGGAGTGATAAAAAGAGGGTAACTTCATTCCAGGAAGAGGCATAGAAAATATACCATATCTGAGGGAATTTAGAGAGGGGGAGAAACACTGTGTGAATATTACTCTCATCAGAAGAGGCTCAAAGAGTAAATAATTGACATATGTGTTTTTCAGATAATTCTCTCTCACCTCATTAAAAGGGGGGAGAGGAAAAGGGAAAAGGAAAAGGGGAATAAGGGAAGGGACTTGGAAGGAGGGGGGAGGGATACTAAAAAAGGGAGGGCTGCACATCACAAGTGGAGTCTATAAATTAAATATTGGGGAAGGAGTTCAGGGGGGTTCAAGGGAAAAAGCATAATCTGGGGATAATATGATGGCAGAAAATAAGAATTAGTAATTTTAACTGTAAATGTGAATGGGATGAACTCTCCTATCAAATGGAGACAGATAGCAGACTGGATCAAAAGTCAGAACTCTACAATATGTTTTTTACAGGAAACACACTTAAAGCAGGGAGATACATACAGAGTAAAGGTAAAAGGTTGGAGCAGAATCTATTATGCTTCAGGTAAAGCCAAAAAAGCAGGGGTAGTCATCCTTATGGCAATAGGAAGGAATATACTTTCTTCTCAGCAGTTCATGGATCCTATACAAAAATTGACCATATATTAGGACATAAAGATCTCAAAATTAAATGTAGGAAGGCAGAAATAATAAATGCCTTCTTCTCAGATCACAATGCAATAAAAGCTACATTTAGTAAAAAGTTAGGGGTAAATAGACCAAAAAGTAATTGGAAACTGAATAATCTCATCTTAAAGAATGACTGGGTGAAACAGCAAATTATAGAAACAATTAATAATTTCACCCAAGATGATGACAATGATGAGACAGCATACCAAAATCTGTGGGATGCAGCTAAAGCGGTAATAAGGGGAAATTTTATATCTTTAGAGGCTTATTTGAACAAAATAGAGAAAGAGAAGATTAATGAATTGGGCCTGCAAATTAAAAAGCTAGAAAAGGACCAAATTAAAACCCCCCAATCAAAAATCAAACTTGAAATACAAAAATTAAAAGGAGAAATCAATAATATTGAAAGTAAAAAAAAAAAACTATTGGATAAATAAATAAAACCAAGAGTTGGTTTTATGAAAAAGCAATAAAATAGAAAAAAATCTGATCAGAAAGAAAGAGGAAAATCAAATTGTTAGTCTTACAAATGAAAAGGGGGATCTTTCCACCAATGAAGAGGAAATTAGAGAAATAATAAGGAGTTACTTTGCCCAACTTTATGCCAATAAATTTTATAACATAAGTGAAATGGATGACTTCCTCCAAAAATATAGGCTACCTAGATTAACAGAGGAGGAGATAAATTGCTTAAATAGTCCCATTTCAGAAAAAGAAATAGAACAAGCTATTAATCAACTCCCCAGGAAAAAATCCCCAGGACCAGATGGATTTACATGTGAATTCTACCAAACATTTAAAGAACAATTAGCCCCAATGTTATATAAACTATTTGAAAAAATAGGGGATGAAGAAGTCCTACCAAACTCCTTTTATGACACAGACATGGTACTGATACCTAAACCAGGTAGATCAAAAACTGAGAAAGAAAATTATAGACCAATTTCCTTAATGAATATTGATGCTAAAATTTTAAATAAGATATTATCAAAAAGACTTCAGAAAATCATCCCCAGGATAATACACTATGATCAAGTAGAATTTATACCAGGAATGCAGGGCTGGTTTAATATTAGGAAAACTATTAGTATAATTGACCATATTAATAATCAAATTAATAAAAACCATATGATCATCTCAATAGATGCAGAAAAAGCATTTGACAAAATCCAACATCCATTCCTACTAAAAACTCTTGAGAGTATAGGAATAAATGGACTATTCCTTAGAATGATCAGGAGCATATATTTACAACCGTCAGTAAGCATAATATGTAATAGATATAAACTGGAACCTTTCCCACTAAGATCAGGAGTGAAACAAGGTTACCCACTATTACCATTACTATTCAATATAGTACTAGAAAGGCTAGCCTTGGCAATAAGAGCCAAGAAAGAGATTCAAGGAATTAGAGTAGAAAATGAGGAAATCAAACTATCACTCTTTGCAGATGACATGATGGTATACTTAGAGAACCCCAAAGACTCTGCTAAAAAGCTATTAGAAATAATTCAGAATTTTAGCAAAGTTGCAGGATACAAAATAAATCCACATAAATCCTCAGCATTTTTATATATCACCAACAAAATGCAACAGCAAGAGATACAAAGAGAAATTCCATTCCAAACAAATATTGAGAGTATAAAATATTTGGGAATCCATCTACCAAAGAATAGTCAGGAATTATATGAGCAAAATTATGAAACACTTGCCACAAAAATAAAGTCAGATTTAAATAATTGGAAAGACATTCAGTGCTCTTGGATAGGCCGAGCAAATATAATAAAGATGACAATACTCCCCAAAGTAATCTATTTATTTAGTGCTATACCAATCAGACTCCCAAGGAACTATTTTAATGACCTAGAAAAAAAATAACAAAATTCATATGGAAGAATAAAAGGTCGAGAATTACAAGGGAACTAATGAAAAAAAAAAGTCAGATGAAGGTGGTCTAGGTGTACCTGATTTAAAGCTATATTATATAGCAGCAGTCACCAAAACCATTTGGTACTGGCTAAGAAATAGAATACATTGTTGGTGGAGTTGTGAAAGAATCTGGCCATTCTGGAGAGCAATCTGGAACTATGCCCAAAAAGTTATCAAACTGTGCATACTCTTTGAGCCAGCATTGCTGCTATTGGGCTTATATCCCAAAGAAATACTGAAGAGGGGAAAGGGACCTGTATGTGCCAAAATGTTTGTGGCAGCTCTTTTCGTAGTGTCTAGAAACTGGAAGATGAATGGATGTCCATCAATTGGAGAATGGTTGGGTAAATTATGGTATATGAAGGTTATGGAATATTAATGCTCTGTAAGAAATGACCAGTATGATGAATACAGAGAGGCTTGGAGAGACTTACATCAACTGATGCTGAGTGAAATGAATAGAACCAGAAGATCTCTGTACACTTCAATGTTGTATGAAGATGTATTCTGATGGAAGTGGATATCTTCAACATAAAGAAGATCCAACTCACTTCCAGTTGATCAATGATGGACAGAAACAACTACACCCAGAGAAGGAACACTGGGAAGTGAATGTAAATTGTTAGCACTACTGTCTATCTACCCAAGGTTACTTACACCTTCAGAATCTAATACTTAATGTGCAACAAGAAAATGGGATTTACACACATATATTATATCTAGGTTACACTGTAACACATGTAAAATGTATGGGATTGCCTGTCATCTAGGGGAGAGAGTAGAGGGAGGGAGGGGGAAATTTGGAAAAATGAATACAAGGGATAATGTTATAAAAATTATTCATGCATATATACTGTCAAAAATTAAAAAAAAGAATGCTTATTAAGGAATTTTGCTAAAGAATATAGATTTTTCAAGTACCTTTTAAAATTAAATAAATCATCACCTGTCAAAGGAAGAACTCATTATCATCCTAAGTATCCCACACAAGTTCACAAGAGGCTCTAATTATTGATTAGACTGATAAATTCTTTTTTTTCTAAATTCATTTCTCTAACCTCTTCAAAGACCTGTAGAGTAACAAATGCCCATTTTGAAGAGAGTTCTTTAAACATGGTAATAGGGTGAAAGGAATTTGAATTACTTGGTTAGAATGAAGTATTTTACAATCAAAGGGAAAAGGGATTTATCTTTGAAATTGATTAAGGGGTTAAAAATGAACTGAGAATGTTCAGCTCCATATGAAATTATATATAGGCAGATTTGAAAGATCCATTCTGTTTGTTGCACATGCAGACAAGTTCTTTGTTTCATGAGCATTTTTAGGTGTTAATTTAAAAAAATAAAGTAATACACTGAAATATGTCTTTGGTTCCCAAATCCAATAACCCACTCAATCTTTTTGAATCACAATAATATAACATGGAATATAATTTTTTGGAGAACTCTGGAGCAAGGTAAACTGTCAGCCAACTGGTCATCCAATAACAGCTTCTATGACTTCATTTACAGTGAGTCACCACAAACTCACATTTTCTTACCTAGACTATCATATTTCTATGTGTTTTAGAAGATATTAATGACTAAAATAAAACTAGGGGAAGCACTGATCACTAAGAGTCAGCATGACTTCAAGGACAAATCATACTAAAATAAAGTAATTTTTTCACGGAGGGGTGGGCAGAGAAATTACCAGATCAGAGGAGTATAGATATAGTCTACTTATATGGATTTTAACAAAGTATTTGGCTGTCTCTCTTGCACATAAAGTGAACATTTATCACATAAATTTAGATGAATTTCAAAATGGTTTAATGACTAGATAACAAAAAATTGGAATTAAAATTTTGATGTCAATTTGGAAGATTATCTCTAAGGGTATACTCAAGAGATCTATGCTTATTTTGTGCCATTTAACCTAGACATTTAAATTATACCATGTTTGTGAAATTTGTAAATGACACAAAGCTTATATACTTCAAAATGAGTCAATGAATAATTTCATTTCACATCAGAAGAGGAGGAGAAATGGGAGTCAAAGAAACGGAAGAATAAGGAAAAGGAACGATATAGAGAGGGAACAGTTTATCTGACTATAAATATTTATTAAGCATATATTATGTGCTGAGGACAAAAAAAAAGTTTCAAAGGCATTTCCACTCCCAAAGTTCACAATCTAATAAGAGAGACAACAACCAAACAAATATTATAGATAAGCTATATACAGAATAAATAGGAAGTAACTGCAAATATTATAGATAAGCTATATACAGAATAAATAGGAAGTAACTGAGTGGGAAGGCACTGGAGATGTCTTTTATGTCTATACCTTTATATTACATGGCCATACCAAAAAAAAAAAAAAAAAAGATATAATATAGTTTCTCCTCTCAAGGGGAGCTCACAATGCGGTGAGAGAGACAACAAATAAGCATATATGTATAAATAAGTTTTATTCAGGATAAATAGGAAATAAATAGGCAAGAATGAAAGGAAAGGCACTCATTTAAAGGGTATGGAAAATGCTTCCCAAAGAAGATGATATTTTAATTATGACTTAGATGAAGCCAGGGAAGAAAGTAGGTAGAAATGAAGAATGAGAACATACAACTTATGAAAATCATCCAAGACAAAAATTAAGTCATTCAGAGTTTTGTGACCTTTATAAGTTGTAAAAGAACATGCAAGGGGGAATAGGCAGAGAAAATGGTCAGAGTAGAGAAATGAGAGACACACACACACAACCCAGAGAGAGAGAGAGAGAGAGAGAGAGAGACAAGAGAGGAGAGAGAGAGAGAGAGAGAGAGAGAGAGAGAGAGAGAGAGAGAGAGAGAGAGAGAGAGAGAGAGAGAGAGAGAGAGAGAGAGAGAGAGAGAGAGAGAGAGAGAGAGAGAGAGAGAGAGAGAGAGAGAGAGAAGGAGAGAGAGAGAGAGAAGGAGAGAGAGAGGGAGAGAAAGGAAGGGAGGGAGAAAGAGAGTCTTGTGAGAGAGAGAGAGGGAGAGAGAGACAGAGGGAGAGATAGAGGAAGGAGAGAGAGAGAGAGAGAGGGAGAGAAAGGAAGGGAGGGAGAAAGAGAGTCTTGTTTGAGAAATAGAAAGTAAGCAAAGTCACTGAATTGAAGAATACAATGTCAGACAGTAAGAAGGCAGGAAGGGATTGGGTTATGAATAGGTTTGAATTTCCAACAAAGTGCTTTGTATTTGAACTTGGAAATGATAAGGAGTTCCTGGAGTTTATTGAGCATGGTCAGGGCTGCACTTTACCAAAATCACTTTGATGGCTGAATGGAGGATGGATTAGTGGGGAAAGACATAGAACAGATAGACTTTGTAACGCCAGGCTATTGCAATAGTTCAGGTGATAAGGATTTGCATGAGAGTGGTATAGATATGTTTGTTATGATTATATATGTAGTTCAAACAAAGTGGAATAATGTAAGCTGTTACCCAAAACTTGTTTCTTTGAAATATCTAGATAAGTGAAAATTTATCTTCATTTATTTTCACATATTAGTATATCTCTGCCCAATATATTCTGTCAAAATTACTGAAGTAAGTGGCAGCATGAAGAACTTTTTAAATAATGGGAATTTATACAGTATAGGAGAAAAAGATCAGTGAGTAAAAAATGACATGCATCAAATATTTCTTTTGAGTGTGATAAATTCAGCCTAGGTTTTTTTTTTTTTTTTCTTCAAGCTTGATTGCTCAGGTGAAACTCATCACCATACTCTTCCTGCCTAGGACTTAAAACTTGCCTTAGCTCTTCTATACTCTCATATCTTTGTAATTCCTGGAATAAACATTCCAAGGGATCTGGGATTAAAATATTACCTTTGCTACTTCCTAGCCCTCTGTGATGTTGAATAAGTTGTTTTAACTCTCTGACCATTAGTTTCTTCACTTGAAAATTGAGGGACTTGGGTTACATCATCTCTAAGGCCTTCTAACTCAAGCACCACAATTCTGTTATCTTGTTCTCTTCACTAAGTTTCTCTTATTTTTTTGCTTCATTGTAGTAGCTAAGAATTGGAAATCAAAGAGATGCTCATCAATTGGGGAATGGCTAAATAAACTGTAGTTTATGATTATAATGGAATATTACTGTGCTATAAGAATCAATAAGCAAAATGATTTCAGAAAAACTTGGAAAGATTTTCATGAACTGATGCATAGTAAAGTGAATAGGACCAGGAGAACATTTCACACAGTGACAGCAATATTGTTAATGGAGAACCATGAATGACAGCTATTCTCAGCAATACAATGACTCAAACAGTCCCAAAGGACTCATAATTAAGTATACTATCTGCCTCCAGAAAAAGAACAAATATGGTTTTAATAGACTGAAGCATATTATTTTCCACTTTCTTTTATATTCTTTATTTTATTTGAATCTTATACAAAATGACTAATGTAAAAAACTTTTACATATTTGCACATATATAACCTGTAACTGCTCATTGTCTTAGGGATGGGAATAAATAAATAAAGATTTTATATTAAAAAAATAAAAATTGAGCTAAAATATGTGTACTATCTCATAAAGTTGTTATGAAGTCACTGCAAACATTAAAAAATTATCCAAATTATTTTATTCAAGTAATTCTGTATAATTATTATTTATTAATTTAGTAACTGACATTATTGATAATAGTATAATAATAATGACTGAAATGCTCCTAGAATTTTTCTATTAAATATTATATGGACTATTGTAATGGTTCTTTGTAGTTTAATGAAAATATATTACTATGTAAATTCAGTCTCTGATGCCTCATTGAAAGTAGCTTGATTTGGGGCAGCTAGGTGAAATAGTGGATAAAGTACCAGCCCTGAAGTCAGAAGGACCTGAGTTCAAATTTGATCTTAGACACTTAACACTTCCTAGCTGTGTGACCCTGAGGAAGTCACTTAACCCCAGCCTCAGGGGAAAAAAAAGTAGCTTTAAGTTTAATGGCAAATAAGACAAGATAATGTATACCTCATACTTTTTCTACATGATTTTGATCTCTGCCAGCTCTCTATTTTGAAAGCTTTTTGTTTAGAAATCACGAGTATTTGGTTTGATAAGTATCTATTAAAAAGTACAAAATATTGCTTTATAGTTGTTCAGACCCAGTACCTATAAATATAAATAAAAACCTATAAATTGTATGAATTCTGCATAAGATTTTGAGATTTGAATTTGTAACATGGGATTTGCTGTCAAATCAGTTCTGTTTTACCGGATATTTAGTAGGTGGTGTTTTTACAGTTAGAAATATTGTATTTCCATTCTAATAATTTCTTTGCATTATTGTTGCTGTTGCTGTCCAATTACCCATACAATTGTCTTTTGTTACTTTTGTGTCCTAAAACTTTGTCTAAAGATTAGACAATCATATAATCATTTCAGTGGTAAAGGAATTAAGAAAAAAAATTCCCCAGAATGTATAGATACAGTGGATTTGCAGAATGTCTTCTCATTGGCTTTTCTTCTAACTTTGCTGTTAATTTTGAACTTTGTTAATAGATAGTTCTAAAATGACTTGTATCAGTAGTCAGTCATTCTCTTTCTTTAAATTGTATTTGGGGTATATATTTGTGTGTGTAATAATGTTGTTTAGTACTTATCTCAGTGAGAGCTTAGATTTTCTCTTTCTCTTTTAGCAGAAAGCTTTTAAAAAATTAAACTTAAATACAAAATTATAAAAAGTGCTATGTTCACAGTAGAACATGAAATAATTCAAAATATAAAGCAATACATTTCCATTACAAGCCAAATAATAAATAATACACATTGTGTTTAGAATTCATCTTTGTTTCTTTTTAGTTTTTCTTTTGTTCTCTGTTGTGAACTTTTTACTTTATTTCATCCCCCTCCTTCCACCCCAAGGAGGCTTCAAGGATACAGACATACATATATACACATATGTGTGTATACATACATGTACATATGTATGTACACACATATATGTATATATAATATATATTTACATAGATATCTGTAATCTTGTATTTATATATTTCATGTATTTATATATATATGTAAAACATATATATATAATTATACTATGCTTATTTCTATTTGTCCTGTTTTTCTGAAGTAGATAAATAACATCATCCTTCAGAAGTTCAAATACTTTCTTATTTTTCTAAATTCAACAAACTCATCATTTCCTACACAACAGCAATATTCCAACCTTATACTATCTACTTGTTTTAAATACTCTAAATAAATATTGATTAATTTGGCTGATATGTACTATAGTTTCACTATTTTTCTCTTTTGATTAAATCTAATTTACTTTGGCTTTACTTTTGTCTGAGATCATGATTATTATTCCTGCTTTTTTTACATAAATTCTACTCATGACCTTTATTTTATGCTTGTATTTATCTCTTTTTTATAAAATTTCCTGAAAGCAATATGTTATTGAGTTCAAAATTTTAATTTACTACAATGTATTTGTTACTATTTTATGGATGAATTTGTCCAATTCACATTTAAAGCTATACTTTTTTTTTTGTTGTTGTTTATTTTCCTCTTTTTTATTTTCTTCACTATCCTCATCCTGTTCCTGTGCCTCCTTACTCCTCTGCTTTATTTCTACCCCTTGCTCTGTTCCTATTTTCCTGCCTTCTCTCCATTACTTCTATATGCTACCTTGCCCTTCTGTTACTTAACCCCTTCAACCTTAACCTTTCCCTCAACCCTAATCCCCTTGCCCTTTTGTTTCTATCTGTATTTGGAAGACTTCTGTTACCCCTTCAAAATATCTATGTTCTTTGTTTTTTTTTTTCAGTCTTGTTATTCTACACACCCTTCAATACCTTACTCTTATTCTATTTTCTCATTCTATTTCTTTTATCAATTTAGAAGACTTTTATTCTCTTCTAAATGTATAAGTTGTTCTCTCTTTAACTCAGATCTGATGTGAGTAGGTTTCCCTCTAAAAATCCCTCCTTTCCTCCACCCCTAATCCCTTAGCCTCTTATTTCTTTCCAATTTAAATAGACTTTTATGCTTAGTTATGTATAAAGACACACACCCACAAATATGTATATGCTTATATATGTATGTATGTATGTATGTGTGTGTATGTGGAATAGAGAGATAAGGTGAAGAACTTACAGGAATATGTGAATTCTTTTTCTGTATTTTATTTTCATTATTTATGTTTCCCTATGACCTGTATCATATGTGCAGGCTTATATGTACTTGAGCCTTGGCCAGCTATATTTGAAGCCTGAAGGCTTGATTTTCTGTTTCCTAGAAATCAGGTGATTTTGGGGAAAGAGAAACTTTCCATTCCAATCTCTCTGGATAGCAACAACCAATTAGATGCCTCCCACTCCCCTTGTATGCTCTCTTACTTGTGATGTAATCTCTTGTATAAAAGCTGTGTATCTTTGCTATTTCTTTAGCCCTCCTACCACCAGTTTTCTCTTTCCCTTATCTCGTGATAGAATGGCTCATCCTCTGGAGGTATAATAAACAACCTTTTTGCTTTCTATTTTGAGTGATCTCTGAGTAGTCATTTTGGGTAAGGGTCTTCTATATCCCACACAATATATCCCTCTTTAACTCATTCCCAACGAGAGTAGTATTCCAGAATTATCATCTCCTTCTACCATCTAAATCTCTTTTATCAATTCTTCCTCTCAGACTTTTTTGTGTGTGATGCTTACTGTTTTTTTTAACTTTTTCTTACATAATTTTGCTTTTTAACATTATACTTAGCTCTACCTCAATCTTTCTTTCCAATGATTCAATTACCAATGACAATCTTAGACACATGATTTACATTTATATGCATATAATATAAACAGTTTGTCCTTATGTAATCCCTTGAAATTGGTCTTTCATGTTTATCATATCTTTCTCAGATCTTACATGTCAAATGTTCAATTAAATTCAGAGTTTTTTGCAATCCTAAGTCTGACAATTTATTGAGTATCATTTTTTTTTCATTCAGGATTATGCTTAACTTTGCTGGCTATGATATTTATGGCTGCAACTCAGTTCTTTTGCTCTTTGATATGTAATGTTCCAAGACTTGTCGTTTTTTAGTCTAGCCATTCCTAAATTTTGTGTGATTCTAATTGTGGCTTTTTTATTTAATTTTTTTATAGCTTGTAATATTTTCTCCTTAACCTAAGGGTTTCAAAATTTAGCTATGATATTCCAGTAGGTTTTCCCCCTAGGTTATTTTTTAGGTGATTGATGGTAGCATTTTTCTGTTTCTATGTCTCTCTCTCTTGTTCTAACACTTAAGAAAAATTTTCTTTAAACAATTTTTCTTGTGCTATTGTATCAAGATTCTGTTTCCTTTTGATCATAGCTTTCAGGTATTCCAATTATTCATGTTTTCTGTTCTGTAGATCTGTTGCTTTTTTATGAGATATTTTATATTATTTTCCAATTTCCATTTTTATATTGTTTTATTATTTCTTGGCTTCTTATACCTTTGCTTTCTGATTGTTTGATTTTCTTTTCATAAGCTTGTTTTTCATCTTATTTTAATTCCTCAATCTCTTTTAAAGTCCTTTTTGAGTTATTCTATGACTTTTGGGGGACAGGTGACCATTTGAGTTAGAAGAGGCCATTTTTGCTTCAGTATTCTCTTGAGAAGATGAGCCCATGTCTTTTCTTTTCCCATAATAACTGGTTATGTTGTGCCACAGTTTCCTTTTGTTGTCCTGATTCAGTTTCCCTAATTGCCCTGACTCAGTTTCCCTAACTGTTTTGTCTCAATTTCCCTAAATTGTTTTGCCTCAGTTTCCTTAATTGTTCTGCCTCAATTCCTGCAGTTACAACCCCTCCCTCCAGTTCATTAAGACTGATATAGCTCAGAGGTTATAAATTGTCAATGTGTAAACTCAAAATGGGGGAGTCCAGATTTTCTGGCTCTAAGCTAGATACATCTTTAACTCCCAGTTTGCTAGAGTTTGTGGTCCTACCCCCCAATTTGTCAGAACTGAATTGATGGCTTCTACCTGGAGATTCCCAGCTCACCAGAGTTTGGACTTCACCCCCTACCTTTGTTTAGCTACTGTGTATAAATATTTTATTGAGAACTCACATTCCCTGATTTATGCTTTAGACATCAGCCCTAGGAGCAGCATGCCCCCAGCACAACCTCTCCCTTTCAGTAAATTATTAAAAACTCTCTAATCTCTATCTTGCCTCAGTTTCTCCAGCATTACTGTTAAGTTCTTTCTCCTTTGCTCACTCATTTAAAAAAATACAGCAGCTTGTTATTATAATCACTTTTAGTCCAGAGGTGGAGGGGATGATGCCTCTGTCCTGTTTTTTCTTCCTGGTATTTTTTGAGCTTTATCTTCTGAATTCCTTTCCCACTGTAAGCCACAGCTTGGAATTCCTGGCACACTAAAATGAAAATGCTCTTGCTTCTTGAGAACCATCCAGTGGTTATAACTTTTACTTCTTCCCTCTTTCCTGAAACCAAAACTAAGAACTCCACTCTTATAAATGTTTGCAACCAGTACTGCATCTTTGTCCTGCAGCTTCTGCAGTCATGTTTGTGCTGGTTCATTCTTTATCAGGGCCATATTTCATCAGCATAGCTGGACCTGGCATCCCTTGTCAGCAGTGGCCCCCTCAATAATCTCTAATTCAGAGCCTGATTCACACACACCATCCAGGAGGTAAAAATTGCTGTCACTGAGGTTGAGGCTCCCTTCCAACTCAGCTGCCCTCAGGGTTTGCCTCTTGCTGTTTCAGCAGAGCTAGCCTAGGGGTGTTTACACTTCACTCTGGCCAAAACTTCATCCTGGGGTATTTCTTTAGATCTTTTCTGTTTGTTCCAGGAAGACCACTGTCTGCTCCAATTTTTGTTTATCTTTGCCACTCTATGTTCACCATGATGTGCTATTTTGTCTTGTGTGTAGAGAAAATTGAGAGAACTTGGAATTTTCTGACCTATTGCACAATTTCCTCAGAATTCTCTTTATATTATCGTTTTTAAAGAAAATAATAATATATGCAAGTGTGAAACTTCCAAAAATCTGCAAACCAGTTTCATTTCTGAACCTTGAACTATATCTTCTATCATTTTGGTTATCTTCTCCTATAATCACGTTAGCAATGAAATTGGAAGATTACATTTATTTCTTCCTAGAATAATATTCTCTGCAACAGATGTTGGTATATAAGCTGCAATTATAAAGGCTTTTTGACTATGTTCAAAAGCATTGCAAGGATGCTTTAAGACAGTATCTCATGAAATAAAGTTTCACGTTGCTTTTGGATATAGGAGGAAACCAACCTTGCCAGTTTCTTCATAAATGTATACAAGGAGAATCAGAGAATGACATTTTATTTAGTTGCAAAAGCTGTATTTTCTATTAAGAATAAGGTTCAATCCTTATTAGAAGATTCTAACCCTTGTAAGGGAAGTGAGGCAGCCTGTGTTCTATAAAATCTATATGGATTTTGTAGGTGGCCGAGGTGGGGAAGAAATAAGGGGACAGGAAAGAGAAGTAGAATCATACTATAAACACTCACTTTTTATTTAGTTGGGTAGATGCTAGGATATTGGAAAATCCAAGCTAGGTATCTCTTTGTACAAGTTCAAAGCAGCTCCAGCACTCTAGCTACCACCTCCCATCCATAATTGAAGGGTGGTGGGGATGAGAATGGAGTGATTCTCATCAACCTTTGAATTTTCTTTGGATTTGAAAAAGCTCTGGAAGAGTTAAGGCTTGAGAATGTTATCACTCTACCTTTGAATCAAAGGCTCTAGTAGGGTAAAGTTAGTTGTCACCTTATCTAGCACATCACTTTCTACTCTCCAATACTTTCAGAGAGAATGGTGACTGTTTTTTTCTTGATAAAGATACTGGAATAGTTTGCCATGTCCCTCTCCAACTTATTTTACAGATAAGAAATGGAAGGCAAACAGAATTAAGTGACTTTCCCAAGATCAATAGTAAGATGAGGGTTGATATCAGAACAATTTTTAATGATTCCTGATTCAGTCAGGTCTGACTCTTCCTGATCCCATTTGGCATTTTCTTAGCAAAGACACTGGAATGATTTGCTATTTCCTTGTTCATTTTAAAGGAATGAGGAATAAACAGGATTAAGTGACTTGTCTAGAAACAGACAACTAGTAGGTATCTGATTTTAACTCAGATCTTTCTGACTCCAGGACTGGCACTTTATTCACTGTGCTATCTATGTGCTACCCATAAAAATGAAGCTTTCCAAAGTAGAATGAGCTTCACAAAGAGGTAACAGGTTTCCTCTCCTTAACTATTTTCAAAGAGAAGCTGGATAAGTGGATAATCCTTTCATTTAGGGAACTGAATCAGTGGCTAATAAGAATCCTTCCATCAGGTCACAAAATTTAAAAGTGATTATAATAACAAGCTGTTGTAATTTTTAAAAAAATGAGTGAGCAAAGGAGAAAGAACTTAACCGTAATGCTGGAGAAACTAAGGCAAGATAGCGATTAGAGAGTTTTTAATAATTTATTGAAAGGGAGAGATTGTGCTGGGGGCATGCTGCTCCCAGGGCTGATTTTGTGACTTGATAACTTTGGAGGAGATTAAAAATATCAAATAAGATTTTCTGATATGAGATGCTAGGATGCGTTGAATTGGAGCTATGAAGCAAGAATTTAATAATGAAGGAGTATGATAAGTAACAGGACTGCATATGTAAATCTAAAAGCCAAATATAGAGATGATAATAACTGATTCTGTGAAAGCTGAAAAGATCAACAAAAAAGAGAGTATAAAGAGAGAAGAGAATATATTCTTGGACTGAGTTTTAATCACAAGGAATATTGTTCAGTCATTCAGTCATAACCGACTCTACATGACTTTGTTATGGGTCATATAGAATCAGGCATGACTGAAGTAGTAACAACTATAATCTTTGTTTTTTGGTACTCTTTAAGACTAAGCCAATTACATATTCCCTAACAATCAGAATTTTAAAAAAGTAGAATGAGCTGCATAGGTACCAGGTCTCCCATCTTTAGTCATCTTTGTGCAAAAGCTGAAAAAGGGAAGAGTCTTCTTTTCATGTATGAGTTTGGCTAGGTGGCTGAAAGTTATTTTTGGTAAAGATACTGGAATGATTTGCCATTTCCTTCTCCGGTGTGAATCCATTTTACAAATGAAGAAAAGGACAAAGGTAGACATAGATAATAATCCAGCAAAGAATAATAATAAAGGTTAGTCAGATAAATAAGAGGACAACCAAGAGAAATTTATCCAGAAAAGTGATTGAGGTGTGATTATTTAAAAGGAAGCTGTGGTCAAATTTGTTCTAATATATTCACGAAGAGTCAGACAAACGAAATGATAAAGCAACAGCAGTCCTACCTTCTGGGACTAAACAGAACTACTCTTTCTTTTCTTTTCTTTATGAAAGTACTTTAAAAGCTCAAAAATAGCTAGCAAGACCCCTTGAGTCATAGTTTGTTTAGGCTAAAGATGCTCATTTCTTTCAACCATTCCTCATTATTCATAGACTCGATTATACTTCTCTCTGTCTCACATCACATATCTAATCAGGTACTAGGTTTTGTTTTTTCTATCTCTCCAACATTTCCAATCATTTTTGCTTACATACTTCAGTAACTCATCATCTCTTGCTTGGATTATGAAAACAATGTTTTAATTGGTCTCCTTGCCTCCTTATTCTTCTCCATTAAGTTCATCCTTCACATTCCTGCAAAAATTATTCTTCTTAAACATAATCTGATGATTTCATGTTACTATTCAATAAAAGCCAGAGGTTTCCTATTGCATTTAGAAGCAAATATAAACTTGTGTTTAACATTTAAGCCCTTTTATAATCCTGCCCCAAATCTATCTATCTACATTTATTGTATACTTCTCTTTTCCTGATCTAGTCAAACTTATCTTTTCTCTTTTTTTCATACACAACACTATCTCTCCTCTCTAAGTTTTTGCACTGATTGCCCCACAGGATTAGAATTCATTAGTTTCTTACTTCTAGCTTATAAAATCCCATTTTATGGAATTTATCTGTGAAATTCACCTCCTAACTGCTAGTATTTTTGTTTTAGAATTTATGTATTGCTTTAAGGTTTGCAAAGTGTTTTGCAATTATTATCTCATTAAATCCTTATTTTACAGATGAGAAAAGTGAAGAAAACTGAGTTGAAGTGACTTGCCCAGAGTCACACATTAATAAATGTCTGAGATTGAATTTCTCTTTTTAAATAGTATTTTATTTTTTCAATTACATGTAAAGAAAGTTTTCAACATTTACTTTTGTAGGATTTTGAGTTCCAAGTTTTGTTTTCTCTCCCTCCATTACTTCCCCCCCCCAAGACAGCAAACAATTTGATATAGATTCTATATATACAATTATTTTAAACATATTAGTCAGCAATCACCATAGTTCTCTTTTTGGATGCAGATGCCATTTTCCATTTCAAGTCTATTGAAATTGTTTTGGATCAATGTATTATTCTTGAGAATAACTAAATCTATCGAAGTTGATCATCATGTAATCTTGTTATTGGGTACAACAGTATCTGATTCTGCTCAATACATTTAGCATCAGTTCATGTAAGTTTTTCTGGGCTTTTGTGAAATTGGCCTGCTCATTATTTCTTATAAAATTTCTTATAAAACAATAATATTCTATTACATTAATATATCATAACTTATTCAGTCATTCCCCAATTGATGGGCATCCAATAAATGTCCAATTCCTTGGCATCACAGAAAGAGATACTTAAAATATTTTTGCACTCTTTATGATCCCTTTTAGATATAGGCTAAGTAGTGAAACTGCTGGATCAAAGAGTATGCACATTAACTACTAGTATTATCCCTCTCAATCTATTTTATATCTTTATATCTATTTCTCCAAAGTCCAGCATAATGCATTGCAGCCTATTAAGTAGTCACTTAATAAATATTTATTGATTGACACTTTCACTTCTAAAACATGTCTACTATCCCCCATATCTGTCCAGTGTTCTTATATTTGTCAAGTTATTTTGAGTCACTCTGTTTTCCAGAGCTAAGGCCCAGCAAGTAGACTATGCCCTGAGCTTAAGATAACAGTCTATTGCACTTACACTGTGGTAAAATATATGGTTTTGACCAGCATCAGGTGTAATATGCCCTCCTGGCAGTTACAATTACTATCCTGCCCTAGGCCCAACAGAGTACCTTTGACCACTGACCTTTGCAGTGTCAACTCTACCCGGCTCGCTGCCTTTGAGGCCTTCAAAGGTCTCTAGCCACAATTTCTTGAATCTATAGTTTAATAACCGGTAGTGCACTCAAGAACAGCCACATGTAATCTTAAAAGCCTTTATTATACCTACTCACATAATGCCCTGACTTAATGCCCCGACTTATTAGTTCCCTAGTGAACACCTGGTCTGAAGATCTACCAAACTCCTTACCTCTCAGCTATCCATCAGCTTGACTCAGCTACCCAAGACTAGGAGCCAGGTTAAAGAGAGCGACTGGCTGTCTGCAGTGGGCTTATAAAGGGCCTGTGAGATCACACACACACCCAACCAGAGAGAGAGCCATCACCCATTACCAAGCTATCTCAATATGGCCAGGATTCCACCCACAGGGCAGTCCTATATCCACAGAGATTACTTCTGGGCCACTCAAATCTCCTGTTGTGCTGTGCCGCCCATTTAAAGGACCCTTACAATTCCCTTCTCTTGTTTTGTGGGAACCACATCCTTACAATCAGGTGCTCATCAAAGAGTTCCATTACCTTTGTATATCACAACTTGTTCAGCCATTCTTTAATTGAAGGAATCTACTCATTTTCCAATTCTTTGCTACCACAGAAAAAGCTGCTGCAAACATTTTTACACATGTAGGTTCTTTTCCCTTCTTTATGATTTTCTTGGGATACAGACTCAGTGGTCAAGGGTATACACAGTTTTAAGGCCCTTTAGGCATTGTCCCAAATTGATCTCCAGAATGGTTGAATCAATTCACAATTCTACCAAGAATGTATTAGTGTCCCAATTTTACCATATCGTCTTCAAAGATTATCATGATCTTTTCCTGTCATTTTAGCCAATCTGAGAGGTGTGAAGTGGTACCTCAGAATTATTTTAATTTGCTTGTCTCTAATCCATACTGATTAGAGCATTTTTTCCATATAATTATAGATGGCTTTAACTTCGTCATCTAAAAGTTGTCTGTTCATATCCTCTGACCATTTATCAACTGTGGAACGACTTGTATTTTTATAAATTTGACACAGTGCTTTATATATGTTAGAAATGAAACCTTTATCAGAAACGCTGGCTATAAAGACATTTTCCCAGCTTTGTACTTCCTTTTTAATCTTGTTTCTTTTGGTTTTGTTTGTGCAAAAACTATTTTAATTTAATGTAATCAAAGTTGTCCATTTTGCCTTTCATGATATTCTCTAGTTCTTCTTTGGACATAAATTCTTCCCTTCTCCAAATATCTCATAGATAAAATTATTCCTTGTTCTCCTAATTTGCTTAGAGTATCTTCCTTTCTGTCCTAATCATAGACCCATTTTGACCTTATTTTGGTAGGGGTGTGAGATATAGTTCTATGCTAAGTTTCTAATATATTATTTTCTAGTTTTTCCTGCAATTTTTATGAAATAATGAGTTCTTCCAGAAGCTAGAGTTTGGGGATTTGTCAAATACTAGATGTAGGTCTTGATTATTGTGTTGTGTGAAAATAATCTGTACCACTGATCCACATTGTATTTTTTAGCCACTACCAAAATTTTTTTTATGATTGCTGCTTTATACTATGGTTTTAGGTTTGTTACTGCTAAGCCATTATCATTTGTATTTTTTTTCATTAATTCCCTTGATATTCTTGACCTTTTGTTTTTCTAGTTGAATTTTGTTATTTTTTTCTGATTCTACAAAATAATCTTTTGGCAGTTTGATTGGTATGGCATTGAACAACCAAACCAATATAGGCAGACTTAACATTTTTATTATATTAGCTCAGCCTAGCCATGAATAATTTATATTTTTCTAATTGTTTAGGTATGACTTTATTTGTGTGATAAGTGTTTTGTAATTGTATTCATATAGTTCTTGGGTTTATCTTGGCAGATAGACCCCAAAATATTTTATTTTGTCTACAATTAATTTTAAATGGAATTTCTCTGTCTCTTGTCAGTAATTTTTTTTAGAAATGCTGATTGTTTGTGTAGGTTTATTTTATATCCTGCTTCTTTGTTAAAGTTGTTAATTGTTTCCAATAGGCCTTTAGACGATTTTCTAGGATTCTTTAAGTATGTCATCATATCATCTGCAAAGAGTGATAGTTTTATTTCCTCTTTGCCTTTTCTAATTCAAGTTCTTTTTCTTTTCTTATTGCAAAAACCAGAATTTCTAGTAAAATGTTGAATAATAGTGGTGATAATAAGCATTCTTGTATCACACCTGATCTTACTGGTAATGTGTCCAGTTTCTCTGCTTTACAAATTATGCTTGCTGTTGGTTTTAGATAGATAATGCTTATTATTTTAATGAAAGCTCCCTTTATCCCTATGCTCTCTAGTGTTTTTAATAGGAAATGAGCTGTATTTTCATTATCTACTGAGATTATCATATGGTTTTTGTTGTTTTATTATTGATATGATTAATTATGGTAATAGTTTTTCTGCTATTGAACCAGCTCTGCATTCCTGGTATAAATACTACTTGCTGATAGTGTATTATCATACTGATAAATGGCTGTAATCCCTTTGTTATTATTTTATTTTATATTTTTTTTTCACCAATATTCATTAGGAAGTTTGGTCTGTAATTTTCTTTCTCTGTTTTTGCTCTTGTGTATCTGTATCACATTTGTGTTATAGAATTTGATAGTATTTTTTTTTACCTATTTTTCCAAATAGTTTACATAGTATTGGAATTAATTGTTCATTAAAATTTGGTAGAATTCAGTTGTTAATCCATCTGTCCTGGAGATATTTTCTTTGGGAATTCATTGATGACTTGTTCAATTTTTTTTCTAAAATGGGACTATTTAAGTAATTTATTTCCTCTTCTGTTTATCTGTGCAATTTGTACTTTTGTAAATATTCATCTATTTTATTTGTCAGACTTGCTGCCATACAGTTGGGCAAAATAATTCCTAATTATAGCTTTATTTTTCATTGATGGTAAAATTACCCTTTTCCTTTTTGATACTGGTGACTTGGTTATTTCTTTCCTTCTTTTAAAGTAAGCAAAGTATTTTTTTAAATAAAACCAGCATTTCTTAATTTTATTAATTAGTTCAAGGTTTTCTTAGTTTCTATTTTATTAATCTCTCCTTTGAGTTTCAGAATTTCTAATTTGGCATTTAAGTGGGGGTGTTTTTATGTGTGTTTTTTTTTCTAGTTTTTTTTAGTATCATTTCCAATTCATTGATCTTCACTTTATTTACTTATACATGAATAGGTTTTGGTACATTGTCTCACTATTGTCATTCTCTACAATGAAATTATGGATTTTTTTTGATTTGTTGTTTGATCCATTCATTTTTTAGAATTAGATTATTTAGTTTTCAATTGGCTTTTAGTCTATTTTTACCCACCCATTTATTTAATATAATATTTATTACATTATAGTCTTAAAGGGAAGCCTGTACTATTTCTGTCTTTCTGCATTTCATTGTGAGGTTTTTATGCCCAATACATGGTCACTATTCATGTAGGTTCCATGTACTGCTAAGAAATAGATGTATTCCTTTCTGTTCTATTCAATTTTTTCAAAAGGTCTATTATATCTAGGTTTTCTAGGATTCTATTAAAATTTCTTATTTCTTTCCTGCTTATTTTGTAGTTAGATTTGTTTGATTCTGAGAGGGGAAGGTTGAGGTTTCTCACTGTATAGTTTTGCTATTTCTCCATGTAACAGACTTAAAATCTTTAGGAATTTGCTTGCACTATCACTTGGTGCACACATTTAGTGTCATTACTACTTCATTATTTATGGTAGTCTTTATCAAGATGTACTTTCCTTCCTTGTCTCTCTTAATAAGGTCTATTTTTTACTTTTGCTTCCTCTAAGATCAGAATTGCTATCCCTGTTTTTATTTCAGCTAAATCATAATAAATTATGTTCCCATCTTTTATCTTTACTCAGTATGTGCCTCTCTGTGTCAAATGTGTTTCTTGTAAACATCCTATTGTAGGATTATGTTTTTTAGTCCACCCTGCCATTCTCTTTCATTTTATGGGAGAGTTAATCCCATTAACTGTTAGAAGCCTCGATTTCTAAGCTGATTGGCAAAGCCCAGCACT
The DNA here is from genome assembly GCF_048593235.1 of Sminthopsis crassicaudata. NCBI lineage: Eukaryota > Metazoa > Chordata > Mammalia > Dasyuromorphia > Dasyuridae > Sminthopsis > Sminthopsis crassicaudata. Next base: position 230,550,502 of record NC_133617.1, read on the forward strand.
GAGATCAAATTGCACAGCATTCATGCAGGAACAACATTTCCTTCTATGATTCTCATTAGTGGACTACTATTTTCTATATTACTTGTAATTGGCTTGATTACAGCACTAAACATTATCTAAAAACATCTGGTGACAAGGGGAATTTGGGCAAGTTAACTAGAAATGATTCCACATGCATATTTCTATCCTAATAAAACTAATCTCTCACTAAGACAAATGATAAAGGAGACAACACCATGGAAAGCATTGTCACTATGGGAGAGAATCCAAAGGTCTAGGAAATAATAGTTTTTACCAAATTAGACTCAGAAAAGATCAGTATGTCTAGGAACCAAAAGATGGTTAAAGTATAAATATAAATATAAAGTATAAAGTACATGGTTCCAAGTCAGGGAAATAGAGGAATCAAACAATCCATAGGATTGACAAAGAAAACATAAGTAAAATAACAAAATTCACTGACATTTAACCTTGTATAACATTTACCTTTTCATTATTAGTTTCGTAATCAAATGTAATCAATAATTAACACAACCATAAAAAATACTAAAATACTAAATACCAAATAAATACTAAATACCAAATACTAAATGTCAAATATAGTAACATATAAAGATCAATAAGTCAGACACATGTTGACCTAAAGAAATGTATATGATCATGACATAGTATAAAAATAAAGTTTGAAGGAGCCTGAGAGCAGTGGGAGCATCACTTCCATCAGTTCCTCACTCAAACTACCCCATGACTTCTCTCTTCCTTTGATGCCAACCCTATTCCTCCTGCTCAGCTCCCTGGACCTCCCCCTTGCAGAGTCTGGACCCTTGCAATTCACAGTTATAATTACTAGCTCTATATATCCCTCCATCTTATTTTCTCCACTGTATATACTTTTGCTCTCTCTTTCCACCCTCTCCTTAGTCATGTTTTTTTTTTAACCCATTCCACCCACTACATTATCTTCTATCATTCTTTCTCCCGTCTCTTATCTTTTTTCCTAATCTCTCTGACCTCCCTTGTACGCTGCCTTTCCTTTTCTTTCCCCTTCTCCTATTTCTTAATAAGGTTAGATCAATTTATATACCTAATTAAATGATTAAGTTATTCTCTCTTGGATCTATAACTGATGAGATTCAAGATTCATACAATGCTCATTCCCCTTTCTACTTTCCCTCTATTGTAATAGGTCTTTTGTACCTCTTCACATGAACTAATTGTCCCATTATATGCCCTTTCCTTTTTTCAGTATAGACTTTTTACACCACTTAATGTCTTCTTTTTTTTTTGATGTCATCACATCAGAGTCCATTTTCAACCACATCCCTCAGTCTATGTTTTGTCCCCCCCTTTGTCTGCTCCATTGACAGATACAATTCTCAAGAATTACATATATCATTTTCCCATCTAGGGATTTAAAGTTTAAGCTTTAAATAATATATATTTCCCCCTGTTTACCTTTCTATGCTTCTCTTGAGTCTTGTGTTTGTAGATTAAATTTCTGTTTTTTATTTATTTATTTATTTTTTCCCAACAGAAATGATTAAAAGTCTCTTATTTCATTGAAGATCCATCTCCCTCCTTGACAGATGATGCTGAGTTTTTTTGGGTAGTTAATTCCTGGTTGTAGCCCCAGGTCCTTTGCCTTCTGGAATATGGTATTCCAGGCCCTCTGTTCCTTTCCTACTGAACCTGCCAGATCCTGGGTGATCCTGACTGTTGCTCCTTGCTATTTGAATTCTTTTTGTCTGGCAGCTTGCAGTATTTTCTCCTTGAGATTGTAGTTCTGAAGTTTCACAAGAATGTTCCTTGGGGTTTCCTTGTGGGATTTCTTCCCAAAGGTGATCAATGGATTCTTTCAATGAGTATTTCCCCTCTCTGTTTCTAGAACATTGAGACAGTTTTCTTTAATGATCTCTTGAAGAATGCTATCCACTCTGTTTGCACATGGTCTTCAGGTAGGCCAATAATTTTTAAATTGTCTCTTCTGGATCTATTTCCAGGTTGGCTGCTTTGCCAATGAGGTATTTCACATTTCTTCCATTTTTTCATTCTTTTTAGTCTGCCTGATTCTTGCTATCTCACAGTCATTAGCTCCCATTTGCCCTACTCTAGTTTTTAATGTGTGATTTTCTTCAGTTAGCTTTTGTATCTCTTTTTTCATTTGATTTATTCTATTTTTAAGGAGTTGTTTCCATCAGAATTTTGTTTCCATCAGAATTTTTTTTCTTCTATTTCCTAGCTGTTGACTCTCATTTCCTTTCTCATTTTTTCTTCTCCCTCTCTTATTTGCCTTTTAAAGTCTCTTCTGGGCATTTTCAAGAAGCTCTTTGGGCTTATCTCTCTTGGAGATTTCTTCTCGGCCCATTTTGTCCTTTTTGAGTTGCATTTTGCATCTTTCCCGTCACCATAGTAGAAGGTTCTTTTCTGTTTCTTGCTCATTTTTTTCATTTTCTTTTGATATTTCCTTTTTTTTTTTTTTTTTTTACTTTTATTGTCGAGCTCTATTCCTGGGGTAAAGGGGGCTCTGTCACAATGTTCCTGTGCAGCTCTGAGCCATGGCTTTGAGCACACCACCCCTGTGTCTGCAGGGAGTAGTTTGCCTGTGGGAAAGCAGCCTGGTTTCCCAGAGTTTGCCTTCAAAGCTGGGACTGGAGGCTGCCCCCCTGCTGTGCTCCTCTGTGAGCCAGGACCCAGGGGCTTAGTTGCTGATTTGCTGTGATTAAGACCCCAGAGTCTGTCTGAACTGGGCTGAACACCCTTTTCTCCCAGAGAGAATCATCTTTCTAGAAGTTTTTCCAATCCATTTTGAGCTGGAGAATGATTTCATTCCCCATCAGACTGTATTCAGAGGCTTGTTTTCATGTGGTTTTTCAGGGAAACTGGTAGAACTTGAGCAGCTTTACTCTGCCATCTTGCTCCACCCCTGGAATTGCCTCATTTAGAAATTAAACTTGTCTGATTCCTGATTCTCCTGTCTATAGCTTACTTTGGCACTTGCAACTCACAGATTAGGGACTAGTTCTTTTCTAGATGACACACTTTATACACTCCCTCCCATATCTTCTACATACCTGTAGTTCCAAGAATACTGCATTTATTGTGCCTTAAACAAGCTATTCAATCTCTGTGCTAGGCATTTTTACTTCCTTTCTCCCATCCTTGAAATCTTCTTTTTCATCTTTACCTACTTGCTTTCTTGGCTTTAAGTCCCACTTAAAATTCTACCTTCTATAGGAATTCTTTTCCATTCACTCCTAATTCTGGTGCCTTCCCTCTGTTGATTATTTCTCATTCATCTGGTATACCAGTTTTATGTAGTTATATGAATGTTGCTCCTATTAGATTGTGAGATCCTTAGGGACAGGGACTATCTTTGGCTTTTCTTTGTATCCCCCTCATGCTTAGAATAATGCCTTGTGCAAAGTACATATTTTTAAAAAATGACTTGCATTCTTTCCTCTCTCCAATGCATATTTTACACACTTACACCATTAAAGCCTTATCATATTAATATCCTCTTCACAAGCCTTCTTTATGTATTGGGGAAAAACCATGGACTCATTAACTTAGTATTTAGAGCTCTGTAAAAATCTGTCTCCATTCTACCCTTTCTGTATTAATAAATGTTACTATTTTACTCCTTCTGGCCCATACTCTATATTCTAGCCAAACTTACTTATAATTCTCCCGAACTTCATGCCTTACTTCCGTACTTTTGTTTCCTCATATCATATATTTTGTTTCCTCTGAGATTTCAAGCTTCCTTCAAGGCTCAGCCTCGACATTATTTCCTATAAGATTTTCCTGCTTTTTCTCCTATTTCCATTTATAATTTTTATGTTCCTTTTTAAGTGATCTTGCATATTTTATTTATTTTATTTGTTTTCATGCCTACCCTTTAAGAGGATTATAATATCCCTAAAGGGCAGGGACTTTAATTGATTTAATTTAATTTTATTTTTTCAGGACCTAATAACATACTTTGCTCACAGTAGGTGTTTAATAAATACTTTTTTAATTAAATTATATAATTAACCTCTGACTATAGCTATTTTACTGGGAATGGGAATGGGAAGTGATAGAATCTAATTATCATAGATATTACAAAGAAATAGGAGGAAGAAGGAAGGAAAAATTAGAGGTATTTAAATAATAAATATTTACTATATTAAACAATGCATATTTAACATTTAAATAACAGCAATTAGCAACTCTTTAGTTACCTGGCTTTATGAACAAGTTTACTGAAGTAGAAGGGATTACTCATGGATTTGAGATCCAATCTTAGACTTATGTAGGTAAACTCATGTTCCTTCTGCTATGTAGCTACTAGGGATAAGAATGGGGAAAAATCCCTTCCTCTCATACTCAAAAAATACAAGAGATTTGGCATTGGTTGTATACCCAAAGAGAGATCATCTTAGATGAGACCAGAAGCCATCTCTCCTTAAATCATTAAGGCTCAAGGAGTGGGTGTATTTATTCCTGGCAACTCTATGAATCTTCTTTGGCAGTTTCTCCTTTCTCCCATCTCCATCATGAAGATCAAGGAACCATTCAGTAGCCTCTGATCATATAAACATCTTTAGAACAAAGCCAGAGCACACATCTTTGTTCTTAAGGACCCAAAAAATTCAGGGGAAGGAATTTTTCCAATCTAATAACCCATTACATGGATAAAGAGGAGAGATTCTGACTGGCTTGGTTAAAATGAAACGGGCTTTAATTTTATTCTTGTGGGGTTTCTTCTCTTCCATATAACAACAATCAATGTTATGCCACAGTTCTCAGTTTCTCTATCCTGACCCAGTTCTGACTCAGTTTCTCTGCTTCTCAAAGCTCAGTCATGCAAAACCTCCTCTCCCTCTATCAGAATATTTGATAAGGATAAAAGCTCTTATGTTTTAGAATATCAGAATGCTTCTCCCCATCCCAAACTACCTGAATATTAGATACTGTCTTATCAAGATGCCTCTCCTCATGCCCAGGATGCCTCCCTCTATTATGTCATCCTTCTCTGGAGGCTCCCCCCCCCCACCTTGTCAGAATCCCATTCCTGCTCTCAGCACCCTGATTCTATCCCTGCCTCAGCCTACCCCCTGTGTCTGAACCGCATGTATATATGCCATTGAGAACTCACGTTGTTTGCTGGATTCTTGGAGACAATGGTCTCATTCAGCCCTGGGACCAAACCATGGATCCATTTGGTCCCAGTAAATCTCTCCCATTTAATAAATTATTAAATACTCTCTAATCTCTATCTTGCCTCAGTTTCTCCAGCATTTCACCACAACAACAATCACAATAATGAAGGGCAACTAGGTAGCACAATGGATAAAGCATTGAGCTTGGAATCAGAAAGATCCATTTTCATGAGTTCAAATCATGTGACTTGGGAAAGTTGTCTGATCCTGTTTGCCTTAGTTCTTCACTTGCAAAATGAACTAGAGAAAGGAAATTACCAACCCCACTCCAGTATCCTTGCAAACAAAACTTCAAATGGGGTCATAATGAATTGGACATAACTGAATGACTAGGCAACAATAATATATGCTATTATTTATATAGCACATTATATATGCCAGACATTATACTAAATGTTTTATGAATATTATCCCATTTGATTCTTACAACAAACCTTGGGAGTATATGTTATTTTAAATACATTTTTCAGATTAGGAAATTAAGGTCAAGTGAATTGTTTAGGTCACTTCCATAGGAAGTAAGTATCTGAAGCTCTATTTTAACTTAGGTTTTCTTGACTCTGGGCTATGCAGCAGTCACCATTCTACATGAAATCACTACTTTGGTTTATTTTAACTGGGCTCAAGTAAGTCCTCTGCAAGTTTTTTTTTGGAATCCAATTTAAATATATATGTACACCCCTCTCAATTTGATATTAACATTAAAGCCCTATTATATTTTTTACAGAGTAAATGAGCAATTTTTCACTTAACTTGTTACTCAGTTTACTATCATTATAATCCACATTTCATTTAAATTACTTTTAAACAGTTATTACAATCAGCAAAAAGTAATTCTTGTGAAACATATTGGTAAATACCAATAAATTCTGCATAGGGTAAGTTAAAATCTATATCAGCAAAATGAAAGAGACTTTTCACATATTAAATATTTAATAAGTATTAGATTATAAATGCTTAAAATTAAAATAATTCTTTTATCAAGGAGAAAGAATAATATTGCTTACAATGCTTATTTCTCATATATTTGGACAGATTTAATTTAGAAACCTGTCATAAATTAGGTTAGATGCTCTGATTTCTCCACTTCTAATGTTAGTTCTCTTAAGAGAATGAAGGACAAACAAGCTCTGTGAGTAGAAGTAGTAAGTGCTCCATTGGGAATCCAACTAAAACTAGATAGTTGGAAAGACATTTCCATTTCATTTCATTTTTAAAATCTAATTTAATTTCATTTCATCTTTTTTATTTTTTCCCTTCCCCTCCTTCTTTCCACATAGAGCATTGTATCTTTCCTGCAGGTGCTTTATCCAAAGAAGCTTAAATTTTGATTGCTGATACCTTAAACAATATTATCTGAAGATCTTTACAGTTATGAAAAGTAACAAATTTTGATGGCAGAATTTCAATGAATAACTAGCCACTTTTACTCAAGGGGTTGTTAGGTCAAGGTAGGAAGAAGACATCTTTATGAAGAATAGCAAGCAGTTAGCTTCAGGCAAAATTTTCTATTCGTAACAAGCATTCCAATTCTATAACAGATTAGCTCTTTGGTCTCAGATGGACATTTTGTCAAAGTATCATTTGCCCCATTTGCAATCCCAGATTCATGGCACTTGGAAGAAGAGCCAAAGAAAGGGTCCTGTTTTTTTTACTTAGTTTTTCTTTAGATGTTTTAAGGTGAAAGAGGTGAGAGAAGAACAAATAGCACAAATGACCCAACTGATTTGAATTAAGTTAAACCGATTTTTTCTTATAACTATGATTTTGGTAAAACAAAGCCTTTCACAATCTGGCTACAGCTTTTATTTACAGCAGAGGTTCTCAAACTACGGCAGTGGGCCAAGTGTGGCCCGCTGAGGACGTTTGTGCCGGCTGCTGGATTATGGCAAATAGTCTGAGGGGTGGAGACATTGTGAGTTTTGTTTTTACTATAGTCTGGCCCTCCCACAGTCTGAGGGACAGTGAACTGGCCCCCATTTAAAAAGTATGAGGACCACTGCTTTACAGGCTGATTACGCATTCCTTCACTTTGAACTCTAGTCAAATTGACTTCCTTGTAGTTTCCATTATTAATATAGTCTCACCATATTATTGAGGGAAAATGTAATTCTTTAGAACTGACTGGAAAACAAAGCCCCTGACCTTTACACTAACAATGAAAGCATGAAAGGCATATATCCTACGTCTTGCTTTATCCTAGTCTCTTTTCCTTCCTTAGCTAATTCTACTTCTCTCATTCCCACAGATGACATGCAATTTTTTGCTTTGCTGCTTTTCCTGAACAATATTTGAGAGATTTTTAAAACAGATTTTTCAGGTGACAGTAAGAGAGAAGATAACATATTTCAGCTAGGTGCTATATGGAAACCTCTCTTTGAGTGTTTGAAAGGAACTTGCTCCGAACTTAGGGCATCTGTTGCCTCTGACACTAGACTATTATGGCTGGTGATGAATGTTGTTTGTTGTGCCTACAGGGGAGCATCTGAGAAACATGCTAATCAACTCTTTCCCCTGGTGGTTTTAAAAGATCCTGCATCCATTTAACAAGGGTGAAAGCAGCAAAAATAATTTATTCTCCCTCATCTTAAAGTTCAAATAAGTGCTACAAATTAAGCAATTGGGACTAATTAGGAATATAGCATGGCTTGTAAAAGTTTCTTTTCAGCTCTCAGTTGAAGAGCACACATTCATTTAAACTGTTTGGCAGCTTGCTGTTATATAGAAAATTCAAAACTATGTTAGAGGAGAGAGAAAGAGAGAAAGAACTCATTTCTGGGTAAATAGCTTTACTGTCCTCATCCTATTCGCCCACACAACCAAAACTCCAGTGTTATTTAGCTTTTAAATGTCACTGTGCAATTTTATATACTTGAAATTCCAGGTTATCTCTATTTGCGAACAGATACATGAAAGCTATTAGTTTCTGGGTCTTTCCCTAGCAACGCAACACACACACACACACACACACACACACACACACACACACACACACTCACGAGGAAATTTTATAAAGTAAAAAACAAACAAACAAACAAAAAAAAAACTTCTAATGTATATTCTTTGGCAAGTTTATTCCTTTCTTCACCTTCTCTTGCTTCTGCCCCTATTTCACCTTGGATTCCCTGCATCTAGTCTCTCCCTAATTCAATTGATCCTTCACTAAAAATGCTCTTCCTGAGGCTCAAGCCTGACCCTAGGTCAAGAATTTTTGTATATCTCATTCCTTTAACCCCAAGATTGGCACATAATTTGGCTTCAGCTTTTATTTCCAGGCTGATTACACATTCCTCCACAATGAACATGCTATGCTCCAGTCAAATTGTCTTATTTAGTAGTTTTCAGTATCGATATTCTACCTTTAATTCCCAAGCCTTTGCACAGGATTTTTGCTCCAGGTGCTAAATGGTCTGCTTACTCACCCTTAGTTGGAAACCCTGATAATTCTCTTCAAGATTCAGTTCAAATACTTCCTTCTTTAAGAAGGCTTTTTAGATATACTCCCAGTTGTCAGTTCACTCTTTCCAGTCTCTGTGTCTATGTCTATGTCTATGTTGTCATTTGTGCTTAAACAGGACCAGAATCACACCACAATGTTGTAGCTAAGATACAATGTGTCTATGACTGATCAGACAAATACACTTTCAGAAGACTCAACTATGTTTGGACACAAATAGTTCACATGAACATTTGGGATGGAGATGTCTCTAAATTTGTACATCTCACCTTTCTTTTGAGTTACTTCAATTCTGCCTTAGTCATAGAGCATAGTACCTTATTTGATTCAGGCACATTATGCAGGGTGATTCTATGCCATTGTCTTTTATATCTAACAATTGATACCAAAGTTCTTCAGAGACTTTGAGAATTTCCTTGCATCACTTCTTCTGCTTTCTGTGTGAATACTTGCCTTGTTTTGAGTTCTTGGTAAAAATAATCTTTTGTACTTTTGTCATTTGAATAAGGTGGCCAGCCAGCACATTGAACTAGTGATCTCTGTAGTAGAGTTTGAATACTTGGCAGCTCAGCTCAAGAGAACTGCTTAATTTGATGCCCTAATCTGTAAATGATCTTTATAATTCAAATAAAAGCTGTTCAATTTTCTGACATGGGCTGGTAGATTATCCATATATGTAATTACATGCATAAGCATTGATCTGTGTGTCATACATCAGTATATCTGTCTATCCTATACTCACTTAGTTCTGAGTGTTTTCTCTACCCAGTAGAATGTAGGCTCCTTGAGGCAAGAATCCCTCTTACTTTTGTATCTTTATCCCCAGACAATTCTTGGCTTAATGCCTGTTGAATGATTATACATGGTGAGAACATGGTGAGACTCCATTCTTTTCTTTTTTAAAACTACAGTTTCTATCCTCATTCTGAGACTTTTGTTCAGTTGAATTGATTAGGAGTTTTCCAGACTTAAGTTTTCCCGGTGGTTTATGATGACCCCTGAATCAAATTTGATTCCAAATAGTTTTGGTTCCTCTTTTGCTTGTTTTTAGACATTCTCTTCCTCTCCATCTCCCCTTTCTCCCTCCCTCCCTTCCTCCTTCTTCTTCTCTCTCTCTCTCTCTCTCTCTCTCTCTCTCTCTCTCTCTCTCTCTCTCTCTCTCTCTCTCTCTCTCTCTCTCTCTCTCTCTTCTCTCTCTCTTTTTCTCTCTCTCTCTGTCTCTCTGTCTCTGTCTCTGTCTCTCTGTCTCTCTGTGTCTGTCTCTGTCTGTCTCTCTGTCTCTCTGTCTCTCTCTCTCTCTCTCTTTCTCTCTCTCCCTCCTTCCTCTCTGCCTTTCTTTTTCTCCCCCTCTTGTCTCCTTTTCCTCTCTCCCCTTCCTCTCTCCCTCTGTCAGAAGGAATGATGAATTGATGGAAATAACAGAAACAAAATTGGTTGATTGTGAAACTAACCTTTATCAGAATTCTACCTTTTCTCCTTCCATCTTGTTGATAATATTTTCTCCAAATTCTCACTTTCTAGCAGCCAAATTAATGATTTCATTTAAAATCATCAAGTCAGAAATACTATTAGGTTGTTCTTTCTTTCTTGTATTTTCCAGAAGTCTCACCAGCTGAATTTTGTGGTTACTGATCAGAATTCTACCATTCAATTTGGAGATGAAGCAATGTAGACTTAGGAAAAAGAAAATGACTTGTGAAAGTTCACAGATTTAGAACAAGAAGCCAGGTCTCTTAGCAACAGGTGAATATTCTTTCCACTACCCAGCTTTGGCTCCTCTTAGGTAACAATACTTTGTAATAATAAAATAATATAACAGCATCCTCCTTCCATCGATATCACTCATTTTTAAGAGTAATTCAATTTTTTTATTTATCAAAATGAAAACAAAAAATACTATACATAGTTATTCCTATCTGCTTATTTCCAATCTTAATGCTATATTTTTAAAAATGATCAACTACAAAAATCCATATTCTCATCACCAGTTATAAGAATCATTTCCAAGCAATATTTTTTGAGGTAAAAATTGTATTATAAAAGTCTGATATATTATCTTCCCTTTCAAGTTTCTGAATTCTATATGAGTGAATGGTTTTTCAAGGCCTTACTTTTGACTAAAACATAATTTCTTGTTGCATCCAGGTTGCTGCCACTAAGGTTTCAAGACAGGGTAAGATAACTGGAGAAGAGCTTTACTGACCATGTTAAAGGAGTTTTCTTTATAATGGAAAACCACCCTTGAAAATTTTAAGAATATGCTATAAAGCTGTCATAATACCTGTAAAACTGGATATAAATTCTATATCATTTCTGTAGATGAAAAATTTAATTCTTTCTCATGTAATTTGTTTGTAACCAGGGAAATTTTCCATTTCATAACTTTTTTTTTTTTTTTTTTTTTTAAATCAGGAGGTCTATGAGTTACAGAGTGGTGGTGATTTTCTCAAAGCCTTTCCAATTTTATGTGCACCTTTTCCTATTGTAAAGGAGTGTCATGATATTGAGGCAATTTCATTTAGAAAATCAAGTTGGTGTGCACATAGATTTTTATGTTTAAAGATTTAAGCATGACTCCAGATTGGGCTCCAATCCTGCCACAGATACTTGCCAGTTTTGTAACCCTGGATAAGCCAGTTAACCTTTTATATTCTTAGTATATTTTTCTGCAAAATGAAGATAAAATAGCACCTATCTCACAGAACTCTTATGAGAATCAAGAAAAATAACTTCTTCTTTTTACTCTGTACTTTCTCTTGGAGATATTAATAGTTCCTATTGGTTCAATTTTTATCTCTGCAAATCAGTCAGACATCTATATTTGTATCCCAAATCTTTCTTCTGAGTTCCAGGCCTAAAAATCCAACTGCCTATTAGTCATTCCAAGTGTATGTGCCATAGATACCTCAAATTCTACATATCCAAACTATAACTAATTTTAATTCTTCCAAATCTCTTTTTTCATTAGCTTACTCTTTTTTAGCTAAGGTCATAACCTTCCAATTACTCAGGTTCATATCCTGAGGTATCTTTTTTTTTTTTTTTTTTTTTTTTAAATCACCCTGCCTTACCCCCTATAACTAATAATTTAAAAATTCTTACTGATTCTACATCAATTATCTCTTGCATTATTTCTCTTATAATGTCCACATAGTTCAGAACTTATCACCTATCACCTACATTACTACACATTTAATAATTTGGTTTCCCTTCTCCATGTCTCTCCTCAATCTGGCCTGTTCCAAATGCACAGATCTGACTATGATGTAAGAATATGTGAATATACTATTACTTCTATCACTACTAGGAAAATTTAATCTCCTTTGGTTGGTGTTTAGAGCCCTCATAATTTGGCCCCAGTCACTCTCGTGCACTTTCTCGCTCACTCTTGCACACTTGCTCTCTCTCACTCTCTTGCTCTCTCTCGCTCACTCCCTCTCCTCTCTTGCTCGTTCTCTCTCGCTCTTTCTCTCTCTCACCTGCTCTCTCTCTCTTTCTCTAGCTCACACTCTCTTGCTCTCTCTCGCTCACTCTCTCTCCTCTCTCTCGCTCACTCTGTCTCTCTCTCTTGCTCTCTTGCTCTCTCTCTATCTCACTCGCTCCCTCTCGTGTGTTTTCTTGCTCGCTCTCTCACACTCTCTTACTCATTCTCGCATGCTTTCTCTCTCGCTCTCTTTCGCTTGTGTGCTTTCTTGCTCGCTCTCACATACTCTCTTGCTCGCTCTCATGTGGTTTTTCTCTCTCTCTCTCTCTCCTCTCTCTCTCTCTCTCTCTTACTTTCTCTCTCTTGCTCTCTACCTCTCTCGCTCAGTCTTTAGCTCTCTCGCTTGCTCTTGTGTGCTTTCTCGCTCGCTCTCACATGCTCTGTTGCTCACTCTCGTGTGCTTTCTCGCTTACTCTCTCTCACTCTCTCTCTTTCCCTCTCTTCTCTCTCTTGCTCTCCCTCTCTATCTCTCTCTCTCACTTTCTCTCGCTTGGTCTCTAGCTCTCTCACTCGGTCTCTAGCTCTCTGACTAACTCTCTCATGCTTTCTCACTCACTCTTGCGTGCTTTCTCACTTGCTCTCATGCTTTCTCGCTTGCTTTTGTGTGCTCTCTTTCTCTCTCTCTCTTGCTCTTTCCCTTTCTCTCTCTCTCTTTCTTGCTCTTGCCCGCTCTCTCGTTCTCTCTCACTCACTCTCTGCTTGCTCTCACGTGCTTTCTCGCTTGCTCTCACATGCTTTCTCACTCGCTCTCACATGCTTTCTCACTCGCTCTCCCACGCTCTCTTGCTCTTGCGTGCTTTCTTGCTTGCTCTCGCACGCTCTCTTGCTCGCTCGTGTGTGCTTTCTCACTCTCTCTCTCTCTCTCTCTCTCTCTCTCTCTCTCTCACTCTGTCACTCACTCACTTTCCCTCTCTCTATCTTGCTCTCGCTTTCTCTCACTCGCTCTCTTGCTCAATCTCTAGTTCTCTTGCTCGCTTTCATGTGATCTCTTGCTTGCTCTCTTCTTCCTTCTATTCAAACCCTCTTTTTTCTTTCCTCTTTCTCTTCCTACATCTTTGTAGGGTTAGATAAATTTCTATACCAAATTGAATGATTAACTTATTCCTTTATAGAATCAAAACTGATGAGATCAAGTTTCAGACAGTGCTCATCTCACTACCTTTTTCCCCTCTATTTTATTAAGTTTTTTGCACATCTTCATGTGAACTAATTTCCCAATTTTAGCTTCCCTTTCCTCTTTTTCCAGTACACACCTTTTTTAATCCCTTAATGTCTTTTTCTTTGATGTCATCACATCAGAGTCCATTCCCAACTATACTCTCAGTCTATGTGATGTCCCCCTCTGTGTGCTCCACTGACAGATATAATTCTCAAGAATTACAGATAACATTTTCCCATTTAGGGATGTAAACAGTTTAACCATTAAATTATATATATATATGTATATGTATATGTATATGTATATGTATATGTATATACATATACATATACATATACATATACATATACATATATATATATATATATATATATATATATATATATATATATATATATATATATATATATATGTGTGTGTGTGTGTGTGTGTGTGTGTGTGTGTGGGTGGGTGGGAGTGTGGGTGGGTGTGTTTATAGATTAAATTTTTTGTTTACTTCTGGTTTTTTTTTTTCAATAGAAATGATTAAAAGTTTCATTTCATTGAAGATCCATCTCCTTTCTTGACAGATGCTGCTGTATCTTGTTGGATTGTCAATTCCTGGTTGTAACCTCAGATCCTTGCCTCTTGCAATATGGTATTCCAGGCCCTCTGATTCTTTCTTGTAGAAGCTGCCAGATCTGGGTTATCCTGACTGTTACTCCTTGATATTTGAATTCCTTTGATCTGGCAGCTTGCAATATTTTCTCCTTTAAATTGTTGTGGAGTTTCACATGAATGTTCCTTGGAGTTTTCCTTGTGGGATCTCTTTCCAAAGATGATCAATGGATTCTTTCAATGAGTATTTCCCATTCTGTTTCTAAAATACTGGGACAGTTTTCCATAGTGATCTCTTGAAAAATGCTATGCAAGCTATTTTTCTTTTTGGTCATAGCATTCAGGTAGGCCAGTAATTTTAAAATTGTATCTTTTGGATTTTTCACATCAGCTGTTGTGCCAAGGAGGTATTTCATATTTTCTTCTGTTTTTTCTTTTTTTTTTTTTCACTTATTCTTGCTGTATCACAAAGTCATTAGTTTCTATTTGCCCTGTTCTAGTTTTTATTGTGTGATTTTCTTTGGTTTGCTTTTAAAGTATCTCTTTTTCCATTTTGTTAATTCTACTTTTTAATGAGTTGTTTTTTTCAGACAATTTTTTTCCTTCTTTTTCCAAGCTATTGACTCTCTCATTCATATCTCTTATTTTCTTTTAAAATCTTTTATGAGCACTTCCAAGAAATCTTTTTGGGCTTGAGACCAATTCATATCACTTTTGGAGATTTCTTCTGTGGACATTCTTAGTCTAAGTTTGTGTTTGGTCTGCCCTGTCATCACGGTAGCTTTCTATAGTTAATTTTTTTTTTTCTGTTTCTTGATTATTTTCTTTCCTTTTCTTTTGATATTTCCTCTTTTAAACTTTTATGGTTGAGCTCTGCTCCCAGGATAAAGGGGGAATGTCCCAAGCTTCCTGTCCAGCTCTGAGCCTTGGCCTTGATTACTGGGACCCCTTGTGTTTGCAGGGTGTAGCTTTGCCTGTTCTTTTCTTTTTTTTTTTTTTTTTTTATTTTTTTATTTATTTTTTTTTTGTATTCATTTTTCCAAATTACCCCCCCTCCCTCTATTCCCTCCCTCCGATGACAGGCAATCCCATACATTTTACATGTGTTACAATATAGTCTAGGTACAATACATGTGTGTGAATATCATTTTCTTGTTGCACAATAAACATTAGAATCCGAAGGTACATGCAACCTGGGCAGACAGATATTAGTGCTAACAATTTACATTCACTTCCCGGTGTTTCTTCTCTGGGTGTAGCTACCTCTGTCCATCATTGATCAACTGGAAGTGAGTTGGATCTTCTTTATGTTGAAGATTTCCACTTCCATCAGAATACATCCTCATACAGTATTGTTGTTGAAGTGCATAGTGATCTTCTGGTTCTGCTCATTTCACTCAGCATCAGTTGATTTAAGTCTCTCCAGGCCTCTCTGTATTCCTCCTGCTGGTCATTTCTTACAGAGCAATAATATTCCATAACCTTCATATACCACAATTTACCCAACCATTCTCCAACTGATGGACATCCATTCATCTTCCAGTTTCTAGCTACAACAAAAAGAGCTGCCACAAACATTTGGGCACATATATGTCTCTTTCCGCTCTTTAGTATTTCTTTGGGATATAATCCCAGTAGTAGCGCTGCTGGGTCAAAGGGTATGCACAGTTTGATAACTTTTTGGGCATAATTCCAGATTGCTCTCCAGAATGGCTGGATTCTTTCGCAACTCCACCAGCAATGTATTAGTGTCCCAATTTCCCCACATCCCCTCCAACATTTATCATTATTTGTTCCTGTCATCTTAGCCAATCTGACAGGTGTGTAGTGGTATCTCAGAGTGGTCTTAATTTGCATTTCTCTGATCAGTAGTGATTTGGAACACTCTTTCATGTGAGTGGATATAGTTTCAATTTCTCCCTCTGAGAATTGTCTGTTCATATCCTTTGACCATTTATCAATTGGAGAATGGTTTTGCCTGTTCTTTTCAAAAACAGTCTGGTTTCCCAGAGTTTTCCTTCTGAGCTGGGAATGGAAGGTACCCCACTGCTGTGCTCCTCTGCTGAGCAAGGACTTATGATTTTTTCATTTGCTACAATTAAGACCTTCTCACTGGCTTTCCCAGGGTCTATCTGACCTGAACAATCCTTTCACCCCAGTGAGATTGACCTTTCTTGAAGTTTTTCCAGTCAATCTTGAACTGGACAGGAGTTTCATTCTGTTAGACATGGTTTCACTGATTCTTGCTGTATCACAAAGTCATTAGTTTCTATTTGTTTTTTATTGCTCTAGTTTTTATTGTGTGATTTTCTTTGGTTTGCTTTTAAAGCATCTCTTTTTCCATTTTGTTAAGTCTACTTTTTAATGAGTTGTTTTTTTCAGACAATTTTTTCCTTCTTTTTCCAAGCTATTGACTCTCTCATTCATATCTCTTATGATATGATGATATGATATGATATAGAAACGGTTTCAAGTGGTTTTTGAGGGAAACTGAGAGAACTCAAGCAATTTCCTGGCTTTTCTCTGCCATCTCGGTGCAACCCCTGAAAGTCCAAAATACTACTTCTTTATTTTATTTTATTTTTTTTAATAATAGAAGGAACAGAAAGAATGTAGAAACAAAAAGACAATGACTGGTATATATCTAGTAGTTCAAGATTTTCAGGATGTTTTATGTCCATTGTCTACTTTGAATCTTACAATGCCCCTAGTTCTAATTATCAATCCCAAGGAAATGAGCAGTCCATCAGATTAGAAAATTCATAGTCTTTTGAAAATGTTTTAGTTAAGATTTTTCATATCATCAAATGTTGGCCAGAATGGCTTTATCTAATCATCTGAAGAACAACATAAATAACAATATTGCATATATGATTTGAGCTTTACAAATATTTTGCATATATAATTTCAATTTTGTCATCTGTATCCTAATTCACTTTGGTCTAGTCAACTCCATAAGGTCTAAGGCCTGCATAGGACTTACGTTGTCTAGCATATTATGAATTCTGTTCTGATTGATGATTTCACATTAGGACCAGGGACATCATTCTCTGTCAGAGTACATAACAATCTGTCTAAGAAATCTATGGTGGATAGATGTGTAGTATGGTCTACTTCTAGTTAGATATAATCTCTTAGTAACACCTGTGTTCCCTCATTGGAAATTCTAATTCAGTTCCATATAGGATTCCAGGTTACATGGATTAACTCCCTAGGGAGTGAGGTCTCCTTTCTTTCTTCCCTCTTTTCCCTGTAGGATATAAAATTGAAAGAAACCTTAGAAACTATGAAAGAAACTTCATCTTTCATTGTTTTTTTTTTCCTCAGGAAGGGAAATAAACAATAAATGACTACTAGAGTATGTATGTGTGAGAGATTAAATAAGTGGCTGATGTTTGAGGTACTGAAATAGCTTCTTTGGCGTTGCTACCCATAGAAACATAGCTCTTATAATCTCTTTCAAATGAATGTGCCAAATTTTCTTTTTCATATAGGTGCTTAATAATTCTTTTTTTTTTAAATGGTGATTCATTAGTATCTCTAAGAAATGTAGAAATGCCTGAAACAACTACCAATGCAGCCCAAACTGTCTGACAATTGTAAAAGGCTATATTAGAACTTTAGAGTGTGAGATATTTCTAAATTACTTTTTGAATTGTTCTTCTTCCCTGAGAAAATCTCAGGTATTAAGAGAGAAGATGATTTGCTAAAGAAATCCAGTTTTCAAGTCACACAAATGTGCATATTAAGATAGAAATTTCACTGCTGCACAAGTTTTGAGAGTCTTTTTACAAACTAACAACAAAATACAAATGTCTGAACATTTATTTATTTATTTATTAGAGTGAGTAATGTATAGAGACATCTGGGGCTTTTAGTAGTTGACTCTTGACATTTTTCATATAGGACATATAGATCCTCACATTACTGTATTTTTTCCCTGTGATTTGTCTTCTTTAAGCAAGTTCATACTCTTTCTATCTCCTCTTTTAAAAAGAGCAGTAGCACAATAAATCTATTTTAATGTTACAAGATAATAAGTATTGTCACTGACAGCATCATTCATCTGGAAGCCATTAGCTTTAACAGTTTGCTGTAGGCAGGGCTGTTGAAGTTAAATCTAAGGGAAATAGTCAAAAGATAAAGGCCAAAGAGCACAAAAGAAAGCTGATGTTTAAATATATTACTTTGTTAGTCACATTAGTCACAATTTTGGGAAAAAGGAAAATATTAGACCTAATTTATTGTTATTGATCTAAGAAATTTAACTTTTAGACTTATCATTTTGATGAGGAGGAAATATTTAGAAGTGTTGGAAGTAACACGTTTAATATTTGTAAAATGCCTTGCATACTTTAATCTCATTTGATTTTCTGAATTTAGGGAAGTATTATAGGTATGGTTATACCCAATTTCAATATAAAGATACTGAGAATCATAGTTTAAGAGGCTTGCACCAGACCATATAATTAATGAATATAGTATTGTATTATATGATTCAAACTTAGATATTTCTTAAATTCTAGTCCAAGGCTTTTTTCACTATTCTATTCTGCCTTGTATAAATAAATTTATGATCTTGAGATGCTTTGTCCACATCCTACTAAAGGATCCACTTTTTGCTCTGCCACTAAGAATCAACTGTGAATGAGGGGTAGAAACAATGAAAATCAACTTTTTAAATATATTGCCAAGTTGAACTGAAACACACTGTTCCTTGGCACTCCAGCTCATTTTAATACTCCTTTGGCAGCCTTTCCTGTTTAAAATTTTATTTGTCACTGATCAAAACTGCTCCTGATCTGATTTCCATACATGGGTAGTGGATATATTTATGTATAGGTTCCTCCTTGTGTGTCTTATAGTTTTGGCCTTACCTGCCTTAATGTCTCTAGGATTATTATTTGGCTTCAATAATTCATTTTATTCCCAGGTCTGGTCAGTATTCAATTAATTTTTAAAATTCAGTAAATATTTATTAAGATCTTATTAAAAATGACACTATGCCAGATAGCCTTTGCTCTCAAGAAACTTACATTGTACCCTGTTCATTAGCAGACAATTGATGCAAGTCCTTAATCCTACACAGGAACTGTTCCTAATTCTGTGTGTTTACCAAATTAAACCAGCAATGTCTAGGTTAACTCTTTGTGTCTTGAAAACAATAAGTTGGCCCTGTAATTTTTGATGATTATTATTAAAGTCAATGATCCTATCATACTTATTACCTCCAAATTTTGCAAATGTTACTAGAGAAGCATTTAGCATTATGATTAAAGCATTTAGTAAAACTTTTTAGTAACTTATTGGCTGGATAGGTATTGAAACATTAAATAATTGGCCATCTGATACAGGTTTATTTTATAAAATTGGATTATTTTATAACACGGTTGTGGTGATGAGCATAAGTTGTGCTAAAGGTTAGTTACCACATCAGTACACTTAATTATTCTGTACTACATGTCTTTTTATAGTATGGAATTCATAAAAGGCATATAACATCTAAGTTACTGGTATGTAATTCAGAAATGGAGCTGCAAATCCATATATAAGTATACCCATGGTCTGCACATTAATTTAATTTTAAAATTTAATGTTATTTATATTTTACTATATTTTTATTTGTTTCATTTTCAGCGACATTTTAATCTGGTTTGGGCTGCAGTTTGGGATGCTGTGGTTCACATGCAGCATGTTGGCCAAATGTTTCAAATCTCTGGTGTAGGTAAAACTTTGAGACCAGGAAATTGTGCCAAAACATAACTTGACTTTTGTGGGTTGAAGTTTCTTTAAGATTACAAAGTGTCTCTTCATGGAAGTACTAATATGTAAGGAGGCAAGTCAAACATAGTAGGTCTATATTATTTTTTGGAAGTGCTTAGTGATTGTTCTTATATGTCAGGGGTCTGTGCCTAGAAAGGATTTATTTGTTTTGCTTGAAATTTTAGAATACCTGCCCTTCACTAGCAGATAAATGGCATAGGTTCAGGTTGATTCATGTATAACTTGACAGTCCAATCTAAGACAAAATTGGGCCAAACCTAAAAAGTCATTTGCAAAGTCAGCCAATTAAGAGAAGTAGATTGTATACTGTCAGAAATATAAGCTGAAAATAAAAGATTCAAAGATATAGATTGGGGGAATCAACACAGAGAAAGGTCAGGAAAGACATTATGACTAATAAAGGCACAAAGTATTAGTTCCAGGCAACTTGCCTTATATGAAGAATGAATCTGAAAGAACATCTTTCTCTAAGAATGAGCTTCTTGTATTTTAAACTTAGCCAACTATGATAGAAGCATTATAGATCTGGATAATCAGTCTGGATAAGTACTTTCTTTTATAGCATTATAGAATTACAAGAAAAAATTGATTGGTCTCTAACCTCCTTTTTACCTCTACTACTTGTGTATTTAACAAAATAAATTAGGTTGAAACAACTTTTAATGGCTAGTATTGCATTTTAGGAAGGACTCTATGCTTCACTTCATTCTCATCTGGATTCATCCCCTCTTGATGAGGAAACCCCAAAACTCTTAAAATCTCCTTGGCCTCTGCCTCAGGGACTCTGCCCCACCCCAAGCACAAACAGTTTCCTCCTTATCTAAAAACCCATTGAATTCTATTCAAATTCTAAATTCTAAAATTCAAAATTCTAACCCTGGCTGAAGCTCAAGCAGGAAGCCAACCTGGGACTCCACCTATGGGCCCCTTCAGATGGTCCAAAGCCGCCCCTTATTATAAAAAGGGCTAAACTGGAGTCCACTCTTTGCAGAGATCCCAAACATGACATCTTTACACTGGTCACGTCAAGGATTTCTGCCATCAGAACCAACCCTGGCTCTGGTGTCTTTCCTACCTTTTAATCTTACTTCCAAACCCCATGATAAACCTCTTTTATCAATCTAGGTTTCTGGGTCTGTAAATTCCTTTACAGAGAACTCTTGCCCCCACTACTAGACCTCATTAAACTCTGTATCCTTGCGCCGAATCCAAAGGAGTTGCAGGGGAGCTCTATTTGACTCCCCGTACCCTGAACCTGTCACTAGACCTCAATTATACCTAATTTCATTTAGGTACCTCTTATCTAGTTCTCATCACTCTCATTTTCCAGCACCCACATATTGTGTTGTCTTTTTCTACTAGAATGTAAATTCCTTGAGGATAAGAACTATCTTGCATATTTGCATTTATGTCCCAAACATTCACCATGATGACTGAGACAATAATAAGAACTTAATGAATTGTGTATGTATTTATATATCAAAAACTGAAATCTATTTTTAACAATCTTTCATGAGATATAGGTTTTTTCTTCCAGCAGAAGGTTTTCTTTAAAAGAATAAAGATATTTTATTAATATTGCTTTGATTCTACCTTACTCAAATTTTCATGTGATAGTATATACACAATGAGTCCCGTACCTGAAAATAATTTACCTAAGGATAGATTTCCTAGTTTTAGTCAAGACTATAAATTGCCTAGTCCATACCTTAGCTCTCTGCTCTCTACTCTCCCCCCCCCCCAATCTATTGAGCTTTTAAAATAATTTTAAAGAAACGTTTTACTGTTTTGTTTTGCTTTCACCTAAAGTTTATTCATCATAAAATTCAGCTTGGCTTGAAATCCTCTGAGCTTTATAGCACTTCTTTCTTGCTTATCAACCTAAGTGATATATAGTTTCAACTTGTTTTTCCCTAGAATTAGATTCCATATTTAAATTCTATCATTTACATTTCAATATTAAAACTATCTAAACATAAAATTAAAAATCCTGAATCATAGAAAAATAATCATCTTTTGAATTGCAAAATCTATGAACTCTCTGTATTTACAATATTCGTATATTTTTCAAACATAAAAAAGCCTCTGTACTTCAAATCTGGCATATTTCAAAAATGTAAAATAAGGCATGGTATTGCAAATCAAACACCATTACATTGCATATGTATTGTTTAATGTAGAATTCGAAATAGAGATTATTATTCTTATGAAAAACATTTATTGCCCCATGTCTAAATTCTCTTTAAGAGCATTAGACATAGCTCTTTTTCATTTTACTGCCAAACTTTTTGAAATATTAGTTTACCCACTTCTAATCTTGTTATTTATCCTTTGCCTCTTAACACCCTTGCAGTCTGGCTTCTGATCCTATTGCTCAATTGATCTTTTTTCCTCAAAGTCTGTGTAACTCCTTAATCATGAAATCCCAGTGGTCTTCTTTCTGTCTTTGTTATCTTTGATCTTCTGCAGACTTTGACATTGTCCATAACCTCTTTGCTCTTGTTTTCTTCTTGCTTGGCTCTCAATACACTCAGATTCTTCTGGGATTGCTTCTAATTAAGTAAATACCCTTTAGTCTCCTTTGCTGGCTCATTTTAACCCTTTTACCCCCATATTCTAAGGTCCAATCCTGAGCTTTCTTGTCCCTTTATATTATTTCACATGATAATCTCCACTACCATTGTTTTTTATATTATCTATCTATCTATCTATCTATCTATCTATCTATCTATCTATCTATTTCTCAACTCACACATTCCCACATCAACAATTATCTATTGGATTTCTCTATTAAATTCATATAGCTTTAAAGTTTGCAATATGCTTAATATTCATATCTTACTTCATTCATACAACTTTGTGAGATAGGTGCTATTACCCCCATTAGGTAATTTATGCCAAATGTGGAAAAATAAAATTTCTAATCACACCTAGATGTGTTGGGAAAATTCTGCAGGTCACTTATCAGTGCTCTGGGTCAGAGTACTTTCTTTATCAGAATCAAAAATTGAGTGAAATTTTAGGTTGGCAATCAGATATACCAGGCCCGGGTATGACTCACAGCTGTGTGGCTCATATATGCCCAAGAATTTCACCTCATCAGAAGCTGCCATTTAATTACTTGACATAGAGTCAGAATGTGCTAGGACATTAGGAAAGTACAAATTATCATTGCTTATATATTTTGTATGCATTAGGATCAATTAGCCTACAAGATTCCATATTTAAATCCTATCATTTACATTACAATATTAATCAGAATTATCATAAAAGTGTAAGTTACCCATATCACTTTTCCACTCAAAACAATTTTTTATATTCTTTTTAAAAAATTTGAGTATTCAAATTCTCTTTTTCCTTCCTTTCTTTTCTCCCACTCTATTGAGAATGCTAAACATTTGATATAGATTATACATATGTTGTCATGTGAAACAAATTTCCTTGTTTGTCATGTTGTGAAAGGAAAAAAACACAGACAAAAATTCCAAGAAAAATTAAAAAAAAAAAAAAGGAAAGAAAAAGTATGCTGCGATCTGCATGCAGACTCCATCAGTTTTTTCTTTGGATATGGATAGCGTTTTTCATTATAAATCCTTCAGAATTGGATTGGATCTTTATTGCTGAGAATAGCTAAATCACAGTTGATCATCATATAAGATTGCTATTACGTAGTGTACCTTGTTTTCTGCTCATTTCACTTTGCATCAGTTCATGTCTTTCTAGGTTTTTTATTTTTTATTTTTCCTGAGAGCATTCTGCTCATTCTTTCTTACAGCACAACAGCATTTCATCACAATCAAATACAACAACTTTTTAGCTATTGTTCAATTGGTGGACAACTCCTCAATTTTTCATTCTTTACTGCTCCTGAAAGAGTTGTCATAAGTATTAGTGTACCTTTAGGTCCCTTTTATTTAAAAAAATCCTCTTGGGATACAGACTTAGTAACATTACTGCTTGGCCAAAAGGTATATTATTAGGCAGAGTTCTAAATTGCCTTACAGAATTGTTGAATCAGTATAACATTTTGCCAATAGTTCATTAGTGTTTAAATTTTCTTACATAGCTTCCAATAGTTATTATTTTTCTTTTCTGTCATATTAACCAATCTGAAAAATATGCAGTGGTAGCTCAGAGTTGTTTTAATTTTCATTTCTCTAATAAATAGTGATTCAGAGCATTTTTCATGGCCAGATAGTCTTGATTACTTTATCTGAAAACTACCCTTTCATATCTTTTAACCATTTATCAATTGAGGAATAGCTTTTTATATCTACAAATTTGACTCAGTTCTTTAGATAATTTGAAAAATTAGACATTTAGAACTTCCGGCCAAGATGGCGGTGTGGAAGCAGACAGCTGCTTGAGCTCCGCATTTTCTCTCAGAATTTACTTCATGACAAGCCTCGGAATTAATGCTTGACCGGAAAAAACAAAACAAAACAAAACAAAAAAAAAACACACAAATAATCACTAACAGAAGACATCCTTGAAATTCGCCAGAAAAGGTCTGTGTTTGCTCGGGGGAGGGTCGAACAGACTGGGCGCAGACTGAGGGAAGTCAGAGAGAGCGAGGCAGGCAGCTCACACTGTGCAGACCCAAGGGGGGAGGGGTGCAATCTCTTCCTCAAAACGACGTTTAACCCAGTGTGGCTATTCTGTCTAAGCAGCAAGCCAGGATCAGCAGAGAAGGTGTAAACACCAGAGGTAAAGAATAGAAACCTGGAAAGCTAGCTTCTCCCGGGACCTGCCACCGCCACCCTCACCTGGAGTGACTCAGCTCGTTCTCAGAGCCTCAGATCACAGACACAGTGCAGCCATCACTGCAGCAGTCTCCCACAGTCTGTAGAGGAAGCCTGGTAACACCATCCAGCCCCATTGCCCCAGAAACAGACCAATTGTTTCTCTTGTCAATTAGTTTTCTTTGACTGCAGCGCTGACAAAATGAACAAAAAATTTAAAAGGGCTCTAACCATTGACAGCTTCTGTATGGAGAGAGAGCAGACTTCAAACCCTGAGGAGACTAAAAGCAGATTGTCTCCAGAGGAATCCCCTAAGGGAGATATGATCTCCTCCTCAATTCACAAAACTCTCATTGAGGAAATCAAAAAGGCTCTAACAAGAGAGATAAAAGAGAAATGGGGAAAGGAAAGGGAAGCTTGGCAAGAGAGCCTGGAGAAGTCATCCCACGCATTGAAATACAGAGTGGATAAAGAAAACAAAACATTGAGAAATAAAATTAGAGAGTTGGAAAATGAAAACAGCTCTCTAAAAATAAAATTGATTAAATGGAAAAAAAATTCCATAGAAGAAAAAAACACAATTGGACAATTACAAAAAGATATTAAAAAAGTGAGTGAAGAAAATACATCTTTGAAAATTAGAATCGAACAAGTAGAAATGAATTACTCAGGGAAAAACCAAGAAGTAGTCAAGCAAAACCAGAAAAATGAAACAATTGAAAAGAATGTCAAGTATCTTATTGGAAAGACAACAGACCTGGAAAACAGATCCAGGAGAGACAATTTGAGAATAATCGGACTCACTGAAAAATGTGAGGAAAAAAAGAGCCTGGACACTATTTTCCAGGAAATTATCAAAGAGAACTGCCCAGATGTTTTGGAAACAGAGGGTAAAATAGATATTGAAAAATTTCATCAATCACCTGCTGAAAGGGTCCCTAAAATCAAAACATCAAGAAATATAGTGGCCAAGTTCAAGAATCATCAGACAAAGGAAAAACTACTGGAAGCTGCTAGAAAAAAGCAATTCAGATATGGAGGAGCCACAATAAGGATAACCCAGGATCTAGCAGCGTCCACATTAGAGGAACGAAGGGACTGGAATATGATATTCTGAAAGGCTAAGGAACTTGGTATGCAGCCAAGAATAACTTACTCAGCAAAAACGAACTTCCTTTTCCAGGGAAGAAAATGGACATTTAACAAAATAAATGAATTCCATCTATTCTTTTTTTTTTTAATTTAATTTTTATTTTATTTTATAATTATAACTTTTTTTTTGACAGTACATATGAATGGGTAATTTTTTATAACATTATCCCTTGCACTTACTTCTATTCAGATTTTTTCCCTTCCTCCCCCAACCCCCCTCCCCCAGATGGCAGGCAGTCTTATACATGTTAAATATATTACAATATATTCTAGATACAATATATGTGTGTAGAACCAAATTTCTTGTTGCATAGGAAGAATTGGATTCAGAAGGTAAAAATAACAGTTTACACTCATTTCCCAGTGTTCCTTTTCTGGATGTAGCTGATTCTGTCCATCATTAATCAATTGGAATTGAATTAGCTCTTCTCTATGTTGAAAATATCCACTTCCATCAGAACACATCCTCGTACAGTATCATTGTTGAAGTGTATAATGATCTTCTGGTTCTGCTCGTTTCACTTAACATCAGTTGATGTAAGTCTCTCAAAGCCTCTCTGTATTTCTCCTGTTGGTCATTTCTTACAGAACAATAATATTCCATAACATTCATATACCATAATTTACCCAACCATTCTCCAATTGATGGACATCCATTCATCTTCCAGCTGCTAGCCACTATGAAAAGGGCTGCCACAAACATTTTGGCACATACAGGTCCCTTTCCCTTCTTTAGTATTTCCTTGGGATATAAGCCCAGTAGTAGTATGGCTGGGTCAAAGGGTATGCACATTTTGATAACTTTTTGGGCATAATTCGTTGGATTCTTTCACAACTCCACCAACAATGCATCAGTGTCCCAGTTTTCCCACAGCCCCTCCAACATTCATCATTATTTGTTCCTGTCATCTTAGCCAATCTGAATGGTGTGTAATGATATCTCAAGAGTTGTCTTAATTTGCATTTCTCTGATCAATAGTGATTTGGAACACTCTTTCATATGAGTGGAAATAGTTTTAATTTCATCATCTGAAAATTGTCTGTTCATATCCTTTGACCATTTAACAATTGGAGAATGGCTTGATTTCTTATAAATTAAAGTCAATTCTCTGTATATTTTGGAGATGAGGCCTTTATCAGAACCTTTAACTGTAAAAATGTTTTCCCAATTTGTTACTTCCCTTCTAATCTTGTTTGCATTAGTTTTGTTTGTGCAGAAACTTTTTAATTTGGTGTAATCAAAATTTTCTATTTTGTGATCAATAATGGTCTCTAGTTCTCCCTTGGACACAAACTCCTTCCTCCTCCACAAGTCTGAGAGGTAAACCATCCCCTGTTCCTCCAATTTATTTATGATTTCGTTCTTTATGCCTAAATCTTGGACCCATTTTGATCTAATCTTAGTATGTGGTGTTAAATGTGGGTCCATGCCTAGTTTCTGCCATACTAATTTCCAGTTTTCCCAGCAGTTTTTGTCAAATAATGAATTCTTATCCCAAAATTTGGGACCTTTGGGTTTGTCAAACCCTAGATTGCTATTTTTATTCACTATCTTGCCCTGTAAACCTAACCTATGCCACTGATCAACTAGTCTATTTCTTAGCCAATACCAAATGGTTTTGGTGACTGTTGCTTTATAATACAGTTCTAGATCAGGTACCGATAGACCACCTTCACTTAATTTTTTTTTCATTACTTCCCTTGAAATTCTCGACCTTTTGTTGTTCCATATGAATTCTGTTGTTATTTTTTCTAGGTTATTAAAATAGTTTCTTGGAAGTCTGATTGGTAGAGCACTAAATAAATAGATTAGTTTAGGGAGTATTGTCATCTTGATTATATTCACTCGGTCTATCAAAGAGCACTGAATGTCTTTCCAATTATTTAAATCTGACTTTATTTTTGTGGGAAGTGTTTTGTAATTTTGCTCATATAATTCCTGACTCTCCTTTGGTAGGTATATTCCCAAATATTTTATACTATCGACCGATATTTTGAATGGAATTTCTCTTTGTATCTCTTGCTGTTGGATTGTGTTGGTAATGTATAAAAATGCTGAGGATTTATTTGGATTTATTTTGTATCCTGCAACTTTGCTAAAATTCTGAATTATTTCTAATAGCATTTTAGCAGAGTCTTTGGGGTTCTCTAAGTATACCATCATGTCATCTGCGAAAAGTGATAATTTGATTTCCTCATTTCCTACTCTAATTCCTTGAATCTCTTTCTCAGCTCTTATTGCTGAGGCTAGAGTTTCTAGTACTTTATTGAAAAGTAATGGTGATAGTGGGCAACTTTGTTTCACTCCTGATCTTACAGGGAAAGGTTCCAGTTTATCGCCATTACATATGATGTTTACTGACGGTTTAAATATATGCCCCTTATTATTTTAAGGAATAGTCCATTTATTCCTATACTCTCAAGCGTTTTTAGTAGGAATGGATGTTGGATTTTATCAAATGCTTTTTCTGCATCTATTGAGATTATCATATGGTTTTTATTAATTTGATTATTAATATGGTCAATTATACTAATAGTTTTCCTAATATTAAACCAGCCCTGCATTCCTGGTAAAAATCCCACTTGGTCATAGTGTATTATCCTGGGGATGATTTTCTGAAATCTATTTGCTAATATCTTATTTAAGATTTTAGCATCAATATTCATTAAGGAAATTGGTCTATAGTTTTCTTTCTCAGTTTTCGATCTACCTGGTTTAGGTATCAGTACCATGTCTGTGTCACAGAAGGAATTTGGTAGGACTCCTTCAATCCCTATTTTTTCAAACAGTTTACATAGCACTGGAGTTAGTTGTTCTTTAAATGTTTGGTAGATTTCACATGTAAATCCATCTGGTCCTGGGGACTTTTTCTTAGGAAGTTGGTTAATAGCTTGATCTATTTCTTTTTCTGAGATGGGACTATTTAGACTACTTACTTCTTCCTCTGTTAATCTGGGCAAGCTATATTTTTGAAGGTATTCTTCCATTTCATTTAAGTTATCAAATTTATCGGCATAAAGTTGAGCAAAGTAGCTCCCTAACTATTGTTCTAATTTCCTCTTCATTAGTGATGAGTTCACCCTTTTCATTTTCAAGACTAACAATTTGCTTTTTCTCTTTCCTTTTTTTAATCAGGTTTACTAAGGGTTTGTCTATTTTGTTGGTTTTTTCATAGAACCAACTCTTAATTTTATTAATTAATTAAATAGATTTTTAATTTAAATTTTATTAATCTCACCTTTTATTTTTTGAATTTCAAGTTTTGTGTTTGTCTGGGTGTTTTTAATTTGTTCCTTTTCTAGCAATTTGAGTTGTAAGCCCAATTCGTTGGCCCTCTCTTTCTCTATTTTATGCAAGTAGGCCTGTAGAGATATAAAACTCCCCCTTATTACTGCTTTGGCTGTATTCCACACATTTTGGTATGATGTCTCATTATTGTCATTCTCTTGGGTGAAGTTATTAATTATGTCTATGATTTGCTGTTTTACCCAATCATTCTTTAGTATAAGATTATTTAGTTTACAATTATTTTTTGGTCTATTTTCCCCTGGCTTTTTATTAAATGTAATTTTGATTGCATTATGGTCTGAAAAGGATGCATTTACTATTTCTGCCTTACTGCATTTGATTTTGAGGTTTTTATGCCCTAGTATATGATCAATTTTTGTATAGGTTCCATGAACTGCTGAAAAGAAAGTATACTCCTTTCTGTCTCCATTTAGCTTTCGCCAAAGATCTATCATATCAAACTTTTCTAGTATTCTATTTACCTCTTTGACTTCTTTCTTATTTATTTTGTGGTTTGATTTATCTAATTCTGAGAGTGCAAGGTTGAGATCTCCCACTATTATAGTTTTGCTATCTATTTCCTCTTGCAGCTCTCTTAATTTCTCTTTTAACTATTTAGATGCTGCACCACTTGGTGCATATATGTTTAATATTGCTACTGCTTCATTATTGATGCTGCCCTGTAGCAGGATATAATGCCCTTTCTTATCTCTTTTAATTAGATCAATTTTTGTTTTTGCTTGATCTGAGATGAGGATGGCTACTCCTGCTTTTTTGGTTTTGCCTGAAGCATAATAGATTCTGCTCCACCCTTTTACTTTTAGTTTGAATGTCTCACCCTGTTTCAGGTGTGTTTCCTGTAAACAACATATAGTAGGGTTCTGACTTTTAATCCATTCTGCTAACTGCTTCCTCTTTTTGAGGCAGTTTGCCCCATTCACATTTATGGTTAGAAGGACTAATTCTATATTGCTTGCCATCCTATTAACCCCTGCTTATGCTTTTCCCCTTTCCTTCCCTCTTACCCCCCTACCCAGTATTAAACTGGTGAACAGCCCTCCTTTTTTAGGATCCCTACTCCACCTTAAAGTTCCTCCCCTTATTTTACTCCTCCAAATTTCTGTATTCCTTTCCCCTTAGTTTACTCCTTCCCTTTCACTTTTCAATGAAGTGGAAGAAGTTTCACCATAAATCGAATATGTGTATTGATACACACTATGTTCATCTCCCTCCTTTCTTTCTCTCAGATGTAGTACCACCACTTTACACTTTTTTATGATATAATTTCCTTTCCACTTCTAGTTTTTAAGACAAATTGTACATATGTTCTTTACATATTTTTTTGGCAGAAGTATAGTTCTCAAGATTTCTTTTTACCTTTTTAGAAATCTCTTGAGTTCTGTATTTGAAGATCAAACCTTTTATGTAGGTCTGTTTTTTTCATCAAAAATAGATGGGATTCATTTATTTCGTTGAATGTCCATCTTCTTCCCTGGAAAACGATGCTCATTCTTGCTGGGTAAGTTATTCTTGGCTGCATACAAAAGTTCCTTAGCCTTTCGGAATATCATGTTCCAGGCCCTTCGTTCTTTTAATGTGGACACTGCTAGATCCTGGGTTATCCTTATTGTGGATCCTCCATATCTGAATTGCTTTTTTCTAGCAGCTTCCAATATCTTTTCCTTTGTCTGATGGTTCTTGAACTTGGCCACTATATTTCTTGGTGTTTTGATTTTAGGGTCCCTTTCAGTAGGTGATTGATGAATTTTTTCAATGTCTATTTTACCCTCTGTTTCCAGAACGTCTGGGCAGTTCTCTTTGATAATTTCCTCGAAAATGGTGTCCAAGCTCTTTTTTTCCTCACATTTTTCAGGGATCCGATTATTCTCAAATTGTCTCTCCTGAATCTGTTTTCCAGGTCTGTTGTCTTTCTGATAAGGTACTTGACATTCTTTTCAATTGTTTCATTTCTCTGGTTTTGCTTGACTACCTCTTGGTTTCTCCTTGAGTCATTCATTTCTACTTGTTCCAGTCTAATTTTCAATGCTGTATTTTCTTCACTCACTTTTTTTATATCTCTTTGTAATTGTCAAATGGAGTTTTTATCTTCTATGGAATTTTTTTCCATTTTATCCATTTTATTTTTTAGAGAGCTGTTTTCTTTTTCCAGCTCACTAATCCTGTTTTCCTTGGAGTTGTTTACATTTTTCCAGCTCACTAATCTTGCTTCTCAATGATTTGATTTCTTTATCCACTCTGTCTTTGAATGCATGGGATGACTTCTCCAGGCTCTCTTGCCAAGCTTCCCTTTCCTTTTCCCATTTCTCTTCCAGCTCTCTTGTGAGAGCCATTTTGATTTCCTCTATGAGATTCTTTTGTATTGAGGAGCAGCTCATATCCCCCTTAGGGGATTCCTCTGGGGACAGTCTGTTTTTAGTCTCCTCAGTGTTTGAAATCTGCTCTCTCTCCATACAAAAGCTGTCAATGGTTAGAGCCCTTTTGAATTTTTTGTTCATTTTGTCAGAGTAGGAATCAAAGAAAACAAATTGACAAGAGAAACAATAGGTCTGTTTTTGGGGGGATGGGGCTGGATGGTATTAATGGGCTTCCTCTACAGACTGGGGGTAGGGCAGCAGAGAGCCACTAACACAACAGCAATGACTGTACTGAGTCTGTGCTCTGAGGCTCTGACAACTCGCTGAGTCAGTCCAGGTGGAGGTTGGGGGTGGCTGGGTTCTGAGAGACGCTGGCTTTCTGGGGTTTTAATCTTCACCTCCGGTGTTTACACCCTCTCTGCTGCTCCTGGCTTGCTGCCAAGACGGAGCATCCACACTGGGGCAAAAGCCCTTTCGCAGAAATGGCAGAGATCACACCCCTCCCCCTCCGGTCTGAGCTGTGTGAGCTGCCTGTCTCGCTCTGGTTTGCCTGCCCTCAGTCTGTGCCCAGTCTGATTGACCCTTCCCCGAGCAAACACAGACCTTTTCTGGCGACTTTCAAGGATGTCTTCTCTTGGTGATTATTTGTGGATTTCTTTCTGTGTCAAGCATTAAGTCTGAGGCTTGTCATGAAGTAAGTTCTGAGAGAAAATGAGGAGCTCAAGCAGCTGTCTGCCTCCACGCCACCATCTTGGCTGGAAGTCCCGGATTCCATCTATTCTTGATGAAAGAACCAGATCTACACAAAATGTTTGATCTTCAAATGCAGAACTCAAGAGATTTCTAAAAAGGAAATTATATCATAAAAAAGGGTAAAGTGGTGGTACTACATCTCATAAAGAAGCAAAGGTAATCTATTATATCTGAGAGAAAGAAAGGAGGAGGATGAACACAGTGTGTATCAATAGACATATTCGATTTATGGTGAAACTTCTTCCATTTCATTGAAAAGTGAGAGGGAAGGAGTAAGCTAAAGGGAAGAGAATACAGAAATTGTGAGGAAAAAGGGAAAAATAGGGTGAGGAACTTTAAGGTTGGGGAGGGAAACTAAAAAGGGAGGGCTGTGAAAAACAAGTGGTGCTCACAAGTTTAATACTGGGTAGGGGGGTAAGAGGAAAGGAGAAAAGCATAAGCAGGGTTAACAGGATGGCAAGCAATATAGAATTAGTCATTCTAACCATAAATGTGAATGGGGTAAACTCCCCCATAAAGAAGAAGCAGTTAGCAGACTGAATTAAAAGCCAGAATCCTACTATATGTTGTTTACAGGAAACACATCTGAAATGGGGTGATACATTCAGAATGAAAGTAAAAGGATAGAGCACTCTGCTAAAAAGCTATTAGAAATAATTCAGAACTTTAGCAAAATTGCAGGATACAAAATAAATCCACATAAATCCTCAGCATTTTTATACATTACCAACACAATCCAACAGCAAGAGATACAAAGAGAAATTCCATTCAAAATAATGGTCGATAGTATAAAATATTTGGGAATATATCTACCAAAGGAGAGTCAGGAATTACATGAGCAAAATTATAGAAAACTTGCCACAAAACTAAAGTCAGATTTAAATAATTGGAAAGACACTAAGTGCTTTTGGATAGGCCAAGCGAATATATTCAAGATGACAATATTCCCTAAACTAATCAATTTATTTAGTGCTATACCAATCAGACTCCCAAGAAACTATTTTAATGACCTAGAAAAAATAACAAAATTCATATGGAAGAACAAAAGGTCGAGCATTTCAAGGGAAGTCATGAAAAGAAAAAAATCAAATCAAGGTGGCCTAGCTGTACCTGATCTAGAACTATATTATAAAGCAGCAGTCACCATTTGGTATTGGCTAAGAAATAGACTAGTTGATCAGTGGAATAGGTTAGGTTTACAGGGCAAGATAGTGAATAAAAATAGCAATCTAGTGTTTGACAAACCCAAAGATCCCAACTTTTGGGATAAGAATTCATTATTTGACAAAAATTTCTGGGAAAACTAGAAATTAGTATGGCAGAAACTAGGCATGGATCCACATTTAACACCACATACTAAAATAAGATCAAAATGGGCCCATGATGTAGGCATAAAGAACGAGATCATAAAAAAATTAGAGGAACATAGGATAGTTTACCTCTCAGACTTGTGGAGGAGGAAGGAATTTTTGACCAAAGAAGAACTAGAGATCATTATTGATCAAAAAATAGGAAATTTTGATTACATC
The DNA here is from genome assembly GCF_048593235.1 of Sminthopsis crassicaudata. Lineage (NCBI taxonomy): Eukaryota > Metazoa > Chordata > Mammalia > Dasyuromorphia > Dasyuridae > Sminthopsis > Sminthopsis crassicaudata. The sequence goes on from NC_133617.1 coordinate 230,584,027, forward strand.
AAATTAAAAAGCTTTTGTACAAACAAAACTAATGCAAACAAGATTAGAAGGGAAGTAACAAATTGGGAAAACATTTTTACAGTTAAAGATTCTCATAAAGGCCTCATCTCCAAAATATACAGCGAATTAACTCTAATTTATAAGAAATCAAGCCATTCTCCAATTGTTAAATGGTCAAAGGATATGAACAGACAATTTTCAGATGATGAAATTGAAACTATTTCCACTCATATGAGTGTTCCAAATCACTATTGATCAGAGAAATGCAAATTAAGACAACTCTGAGATACACTACACACCTGTCAGATTGGCTAAGATGACAGGAACAAATAATGATGAATGTTGGAGGGGCTGTGGGAAAACTGTGACACCAATGCATTGTTGGTGGAGTTGTGAAAGAATCCAACCATTCTGGAGAACATTCTGGAATTATGCCCCCAAAATTATCAAATTGTGCATACCCTTTGATCCAGCAGTGCTACTACTGGGCTTATATCCCAAGGAAATACTAAATAAGGGAAAGGGACCTGTATGTGCCAAAATGTTTGTGGCAGCCCTTTTCATAGTGGCTAGAAGCTGGAAAATGAATGGATGCCCATCAATTGGAGAACGGTTGATCAATATATCAAATTATGATATATGAATGTTTTGGAATATTATTGTTCTGTAAGAAATGACCAGCAGGATGAATACAGAGAGGCTTGGAGAGATTTACATCAACTGATGTTAAGTGAAATGAGCAGAACCAGAAGATCTTTATACTGTATGAGGATGTATTCTGATGGAAGTGGATATCTTCAACATAGAGAAGAGCTAATCCAATTCCAATTGATCAATGATGGACAGAATCAGCTACACCCAAAAAAGGAACACTGGGTAATGAGTGTAAACTGTTAGCATTTTTTGTTTTTCTCCCCAGGTTATTTTTACCTTCCAAATCCAATTCTTCTTTTGCAACAACAACAACAAAATTCGGTTCTGCACATATATATTGTACCTAGGATATACTATAACATATTTAATATGAATGGGAATGCCTGCCATCTATGGGAGGGGATGGAGGGAAGGGGGGGAAAAATTCGTAACAGAAGAGAGTACAAAGAATAATGTTGTAAAAAATTACCTGTGCATATGTACTGTCAAAAATGCTATAATTATAAAATTAATTAAAAAAAATAAAAAAAAAAAACATTAGTTATGCTACACACTACTTTAATTCTAAAAAAAAGAAAAATTAGACATTTATTAGAGAAACTTGTTTTCTCACAGTTATAATTACTATGTATTTCCTCCATTCTATATTTCCTGTTTATTTTGCTCTCTCTCTCTGTCCTTTTACCCCCTCCATTCTCCAAAGTATTTTACTTCTGACCTTTGCCTCCCCCAAACTTCCCTCCCCTCTGTCATCCCTCTCCCCTTATCAACTTCTTCTCCAATTTTACTATAGAGTAAAATAGATTTCTATGTCCAACTCACTATGTGTTATTTCCTTTTTGAGTAAATTCCATTGAAAGTAACACACATACCACCAACCCCTGACCCTTATCTGCATGTAAAAGTTCTTTTGCATGCCTTTTATGTAAGGAAATTTACCCTATTCTATCCCTCCTATCTTTTCTTTTCTTTTTTTTTTTTTTTCCTCCAGTGCATTGCTTTTCTCACTCCTTAATTTTATTTTTTGGGGGATAATTATCACATACTCTTCAACTCATACCTGTGCCTTCTATCTATAGCTACTGTTGAGAACCAACGGCTTCGGCCCAGGTGTCTCCCCCTCCTAAGTGGGCCTGCCCAGGTGTTTCTCCTCCCTAAGTGGGCATTACCCTCAGACAAATTGTTTCGAGAATCGACTGACCATAGAATATTCCAACATTGTATACTGTTCCTGTTCATTGAACCAGCCATCCCCATGTTCCTTTCCCAGGCCCAACCCTACTTCTCTTTCTCATGCTTTTTGCTATATTAGCTGTACCCCAAGAGCAATAAACTGAGACCTTGACAAGAATCTGCTTGGTCTCGCTCTTCTTTCTCACCCGTTTCTCTTTCAGGCTGGGTCCCCCTTGACTCCCCGAATAACTGAGTCCCGGTGGACAGGACAATCTACCACATATCTACACTAATGAGAAAATTCTTAGGAATTATAAGTAGCATTTTTTCAAGAAGGAATATAAATAGTTTAACCTTATTGAATTCCTTACATTTTCCTTTTTCATATTTCCATTTTAAATTTTCTTTTATTTGAAGATGAAAGACTATTTTATTCAGCTTTGTGTCTTTTCACACAATACTTGAATACTTGAAAGTCTTCTATTTTTCTTGATTATCCAATTTTTCCCCTGAAGGATTATACTCAATTTTGTGGATGGGCGATTCTTGGTTGTAATCCTAGGTTTTTTGTTCTTTGAAATATTGCATTCTAAATCCTCCAATCCTTTAATGGAACTGTTAAGTCCTGTTTAATCCTGACTGTAGCTCCACAGTATTTAAATTGTTTCTTTTTGTCTGTTTGTAACAATTTGTCCTTGACCTGGTAGTTCTCGATTTTGGTTGTAATATCTCTGGGAGTTTTCATTTTGGGATCTCTTTCATATAGTAATCAATAGATTTTTCAGTTTCTATTGTAATTTTTCTCTAAAAATATCAGGACAATTTTCCTTGATTTATTGAAAGATGATGTCTTGACTCTTAAACATGCCTTTTAAGTAGTCCATTCATTCTTGAAGTATCACTTTTTGAACTATTTTCCAGGTAAGTTTTTTTTTTTTTCTGATGAAATATTTCACTTTTTTTTTTTTTTTTTTTTTTTTTGGTATTGTTTCATTGTTTAGATTTTGGCTTTTTTTTTATCTCTCATAAAATTATTAGCTTCTATTTACTTAATTCTAATTTTAAAGGATTTACTTGCTTTAGTCAGTTTTTAAAACTTTTTAAAACTTTTGATCCTCATTGGATTTTTGTGCCTCTTTTACTAATTGGACTATTCTGTTTTTTAAAGTGTTACTTTCATCACTATTTTTTGTGCCTATTTTATCAAGCTTTGGATGCTTTTTCATGATTTTTTGGTAATAATCTAATTTCTCTTCTCAATTTTTCCTCTCCTTTTTGGACTTTTCAATGGCCTGAGCTCAATTCATATTTCTCCTTTGAAGTTTTTGATGTATCAGTTTTAACTTTGTTGTCTTTTTCTGAGTCTATGTTTTGATCTTTCCTGTCACTATTGCTCATTTTTCTAGCCTATTTCATTTTAGCTCTTTGTGAAACTGGGGTTCTGCTTCTGAAGTGGAAGGAGCACATCCCAAGTTTCAGCTGTTTTTAGAAATAATTCTGAAGACCTATAAATTTTCAGTTCTTTCAAAATGATATGATCTATGGTGAGGTGTCTTTACTATTCTCCTGACCTCTAATCCGTGAGAGAAAATAAGCTCTCTTTTGAACCCTAAAATTGTGACCAGTGTCCCAGTTCCCCTGTAGCCACAAGGTCTAGTGTGCTAGTAGTGTTCCTCCTCACCCTGAGACTAAGATGCAAGACTGCAACCCAGATCCAAGTTTGTGCAATGCAATAGAGTTCTGCTCCTGATGCCAGCAAAGGGGCCCCCAAACCTTTTTTCTAATCAGTTTTCTCACTTTCTTACTATGTGTGGATTGAGAGGGCCAAAAAAACAACCACTTCTGCCATTGAGTCAGTCAAGCTCAAGACTTACCATTGATTTTCTGGGACACAGCCTGTACTTTACTGGGCTCAACTCTCATCTCAGTGCAACAGAACTTTTCTTCTGACCTAAGTTGTCTTAGGATGGATACCCCATTCTTTTGTGTTTTCTGCTCCAGAATTTATTTTGAGGCTTTATTTAAAGTTGTTCAGAAGGATTTAGGAGAGAGTTCAGGAGAATCCCTATCTTTTCACCATCTTGACAATTTCTGTTCCAAAAATGTTAATTGTTATTATCTCCAAAATAAAATATGACTTCTTTCCTAGTAATTCAAGACTTCTAAAATCTATCTTCAATTTAACTTTCCAATCTTAGGTCACTTTTTTTTCCCTCTTAAAACTCTATATTTTAGCAAGTGTGGACTGTTAGCTTTTTTTCTTTTTCTTTTCTTTTCTTTTTCTTTTTTTCTTTTTTTTTTTTTTTTTTTTTTTTGCTCTCATCACTTTCACATATATTCAAGATATAACTCCCATTATATCTTCTGGACACCTGTCCTCCATAAACTGATGTACTCAGTTCTTATTACTTCATCATGAAATTTTCCTCTTCTCTCAGTTGTTGAAAAAACTTCTCTTTCTTCAAGCCCTGTCTCAGATGTTACTACCTTCATGGACTCTTGGGGGTTTAAATATTTATTTTTCCAATGCCTAGCAAGGAATGAGGCTTAATGTTTGAATATAAAGGAGAAAATTATTGTTTTGGACTTTTGTCCAAAATTCCTTGAAAATGTCAGTCATATAATTATAAAAAATGCAACATAAACTTTTTTTCTTTTCTATTTATTTCCTAAAGAAGGAATTACATGAAATTACTTATAATTTTTCATGTCAAGTTTTTAAAAATATTACTCTCATATGAAAACAGTGTGGATTGTTAGGCTTTACCATCTAGTATTCAGGCTCTGTAACTAATTAAAATCTGGTATCTCCTGAATTAACTTGTGAGTCCCTACAGTGATGAAAATTGCCTCTTCATAGTATTATCGACTGACAGAGCAGGTGATAACCTGCTTGCATCCTCTGAACAAGTTCATTAGTTTCTGATAATGGCAGATATAGCTAAACACTCCAATATTTCATTAACAGACTGTCTTAGGAGCTCACAAAAAATGCAAGATCTCTTTCCTCTCACTTTTGCCTTTGAGACACAGAACTTTTCTTGTGGCTAGTCTGACTCATTTTCCATCAATAGAAGTCCACCTGACAGCTACCATTAATAACCCTGGACTCTTCAAGTCTCTGCATCAAACACCTATATTGATCATGTTCCAAAAATAAGATACCATCAATCTATAAGATAGTCTGAAAAGCAAAAGTTTTAAACTCTTTCCAATTAAGTCTTCCAATTTATACTACTTACCTAATGACTCTGTGGCCAGTTAACTGTTTAGGCAAATTTAAATGGAAAGTAAGGAATCCTTTGAGGATTTATGAGTGCCAGACTGCTTTATTAACATGTTGGCATGAGTACATCTACGAAGAATGCACCATGTTTGTTCACCAAAAATGTTGAAACTAAGGCATAGCTAAACAATGGCTAGGTTTCAAAGAAACGGATTATCATGGGGAATAGATAAAAATAGTTTTATTAGTTTATCCTTGAATCACTAAATCAAATTATGTTAAGGTCAAGAACAAATCTGTATCACACTGAAATCATCACACAGGCATTTGAGAAACAAAGCCATGTTCTAAGCTTATATTTATGTCACTTTTACTTATATGTATCAAATAAACAATCAATTAGCATTGGTTAGACTCCTGTGCTTTACTGTCATTGCATTAAGTACTGGTAATTTAAAGATAAAAATAAAACTCCTTACTGTTTATGTTTTATCAGGAGAGATAATGCATGCTTATTTTTAATTGACATGATGTCATTTTTTTGCTCATCCTTCCTTTGTATGCTGTGAATTACTTTTAGCATCCTGAGACTTATTTGTATAGGCCTCAAACCATTTTCAAAGCATTTTAAATGTGCATTTTGGTTAGATCAATCAATATAGTCCAACTAAATCAGGAATTCTTTGACATGTTCTGTATCATATAACTTTTTGGGAGTTTGGGAAAGCTTATGGACCCCTGTAAATTACTGCCTTCATTCATAATGGAAAGAAATACTACATTTAGAGATTAGTAAAAATAAAGATGTTTTTTCCCCATAAAAGTTTATGAAGCTCTTGATGACTATTCACAAATTCTTTGGGGGGATGTTTATGGGACACAAGTTAAATATGTAGGGTTATATGACACTATAATTCTCGGAGTTCCAGAAATATTCTTCACTTCAGGATGTACAAATGGTTGAAAGAAAGTGATAGAATAATAACAGAATTGTTTTTCTGAGTGTAGGTACTGTCTAGGTGAAGCCTCTTTCTAGAAAGGTAAAGGACAATACTCAATTAGTTATTTCCTACATCATCTTTTCCACTTAACAATCTCCCACAGAAGAACAAGGAGAGAACAAATTCAAATATAGAGTATAAATATAGTGTGATTCTAGATATGATTCAAAGACAGACAAGAATAGACATTTACCCCAACCTTCTCCAAGAAAGACTCTATTTCTATCAACAGTAGAAGTGGAGATTGGGCCAACAGGCTGGCCACTCTGTTCTCCCAGAAAGAGAAAAAAGATATAGAGCTAGAATTATGTCTACTTCCTTAAATATTATTAGCCTAAGGAGAGGAAAAAAAACCTTTAAGTTCAAGGTGATTTCCTGATTATTATTCTTAAATGAAGAAGTAGTATCCTAAGTTATGAATCCAAAACTTGACTCCTTTTCCTCCAAATGCCCTTTGCACAATAAATATAAATAACAAATGGTAATAGACACATTTATCCAACTTGAGAGCAAAACAGAAATGGAATAAAGTATATATAGGAGATAATTAATAGATAATTGTATACCAGACATTACACAGAGTGTGCTTTTATTGGAACTGAAAAAAATTCAGTTCAACCAAGAGTCTTAGATCTCATCAAAGGGGTAATGCTCTGCAATCTCTAAAATGCTCTCACCAATGTTGTTCCAATGGACTTTGAGAAGTTTAAGTAAAACTAAAACATCATTCAAACTTGGAAGTCTGTGTAATGTCACACATTCATGGACTCTTAACTATTGCAAAGAAGGGAGAGAGATGATGTTCTGCAGTTGTCAAAATATGAGCAACAATGGTTCATTAATAACAACTGATAGTTCTTTAAGGACTTCAGAAGATAGCTCATTTAAGATTGTCACCTTGAACTTGAAGGTTCTCTTACCTTCTTCTCATTTATCTTTAGTTAAACAGACAACAATTATTTACTAGGCACATAACATGTAATAGAAACTCTACTACACTGGAGATACAAGTGCTATCCCCAGAAAACAATGAGTTAACATTCTAATGGGGAAAATAGTACATAAAAGGGAGTTAAAAAGAGGAGGTAGAATTGATGTTACCTGGCTTGTAGAGAAAGTTTAAAAGAAAAGTTGCAGCTTGGACAGAAATGATGACAAAATGTCCTAGAACTCCTCTTTAAAACTGAAAGGAATCAGCCAATTAGAAAGAAAAGCTATAGGAGTGTAGGATGCATCCTAGTATGTGACATGTAAGGTTATAATGAGCTCTCAGGATGAAAATGTTTCTGAGTATTGTAAAGAAAATCCAGAAAATTCAAGAGTATCTTGGGTTTCAATTATTTACTTGTTCATGATTTTTTTCTTAGATGGTAGAGTGAACAGAAACAAAATGAGGGTTCAGTAATTCTTTTTATTAATCTGATTACTTTTTCTTGGGATATTCCAATTTAAACTCTAGATATTCACTTTAAGGCAAAAGATCATAAATGGTCTCTGACATTCCTTTGAAATCTGAGATTCTGTGATTTTGTTTTAAATTATATGGTAAATATTAGAGATCACTGAGGAAAATAACATGAACTATATGAGGGCATTCTAGTAAAGATATATTTAGTAAACCCTGATTTATGATCACAGGGTATCCCTTAATCTTTAAAATTTACCTTATATTGATCACTACCGAGTAGCTATAAGAGAAAGCTTTGTAGAGATAATGAAAACTAACTTTCCTTATCACCATGTAAAGAAGTTCCATAATCTGATCATTCATACTTCCTGATTTCAAATAAAGGACTGAATCTCTAATTTTTGTTAGATACATCTAAAGTGTGTCTCTTTTCTGTCCCTGTCCACCATCCTCCACTCCAGACTTACAATGAACGATTCAAGATCAATGTACACTGAATACAGTTAGTCTCAGAGGGAAAAAAAAAAACATGACTTTCAATAACTTATTTTATTACTATTAACAGTAAGAATAATTTGTTATTCTTTGTTTCACAACCTGGGCTAGAATTTAGTGCCTGCATGGATCATCTAATGATATTATAAGAAATTGGCTCAGGTAATGAATGAAAGCACAGGGCTTTAAATACTTTGATATTATTATTCTATATATATTATATTCTTGTCAGTAGAAACTACTCAAAAATAGTCATTCATATACCTTGCTGCTTCTGTCACCTGAAAGTGAGACTAACAGCTAATGACTTTGGTAGAAGGCATTTCCTGGGGAATTAATGAGTTCTTGGAGTTCAGCAGAATCCAGTTTCCTGTTTAGCCACAGGAGATGCCCCCACCTAGATCAGAGTGACTTTATTTTTTTTTTTAATTAATTTTATAATTATAACATTTTTTTAACAGTGCATATGCATAGGTAATTTTTTTTTTACATTATCTCTTATACTCCCTTCTGTTCCAAGTTTTTCCCCTCCTTCCCTCCACCCCCTCACCTAGATGGAGACATTCCCATACATATTAAATATCTTATAGTATATCCTAGGTACAATATATATGTGCAGAACCGAATTTTGTTGTTGCTGTTGCAAAGGAAGAATTGGATTAGGAAGATAAAAATAATCTGGGAAGAAAAACAAAAAAAAATTGCTAACAGTTTACATTCAGTTCCCAGTGTTCCTTCTCTGGGTGTAGCTGATTCTGTCCATCATTGATCAATTGGAATTGGATTAGCTCTTCTCTATGTTGAAGATATCCACTTCCATCAGAATATATCCTCACACAGTATCATTGTTGAAGTGTGTAATGATCTCCTAGTTCTGTTCATTTCACTCAGCATCAGTTGATGTAAGTCTCTAAGCCTCTCTGTATTCATCCTGTTGGTTATTTCTTACAGAACAATAATATTCCAGAGTGACTTTAAATAGCACAGGGACACTGTGTTGAATTCAAAAGACAAGAGGGAAATAGTTTTAGATCAGACAATTTTTATTCTTTCCATGAGCACATTGTCTAAGGCTATTTTACTGATAAAGTTAGGTAATATTTTTGTGATCATTGCCTTGACTCTGAAACATTGGGAAGCTAGGTTCACTTGTTCATTTACTGTCTTCAGATATCTCATCTCTCCTTTCCATTTCCCACCCAGCTGCCCTCATTTTGGATTGTCTGAATTTCACCACCATATCCCCAGTAAATTTACCATTGGGAATTCTCCGAATCTTGCACCATTCAATTAGCTGTGCTATTTACCTAACTTCAGTAGCACCCTTTGCCTTTCTGATTGGAAGTACAACCACTAACTTAATCTCAATTTAAGGAAAAGAGAAAGGAAATAGTTTTCCTCAAGAGTTTCCTAATTACCTATCCTGTTATGCTTATTTAGGGCTTTATTTTTTCTGGAAGCTCTCATTTTAGAATTCTTTGACACTTATTTTGGATATCTACACTTTTTTACCATGATTCTGGGGTGGGTACTTTTCTCCCACCTACTTTTTTTTTTTACAGTTTTATTTCGTGTATTTTCTGCCCTAGTTTAATTATAAACTTCCTGAGGTAATGGGATGCTTTTTTTTTTCATATTTTAGCAAAATTCCTGGAACATAGAAGGTACAAAGAAAATGCTTATTGACTATTGCTTATTGGTAGTTCCCAGTAAATCCAGATCAAGTATATTTCAAAGAGATTCTGACTTTAGAAGCTTCAAAGGGAAGTAGAAGTTTGGTATTTGTCCAATTATTTAAAACAATGCATGGGGTTGGGCTATATAACTTTGGAGTGTATTTGTGGAAAGGTTTGGCTATTCATTTTGGCAGTTTGTGCTGATCAAAGAAGCTGAACTATTGTCATTTCACTGTGCAATGGCCTATGAAGCATATGACACTGAAACAGTACAGTTAATAAGCCTTTTATAAAATCTCAACACATAATGGTAAATTCTTCAGGTCTTGAGTTTGGAGAATTTGCCTTCAGTCTCTGGTCCCAACTTTTAATAATTTATTAACCACTTAGTAATTCACATAACCCCATCCTCTTTGTTTCACAACCTGGGCACCATGTTTGACTTTTTCCTCACACTCACTGCTACATGATATTTCTATTTAGTTGTCAGATAGATACTCAGATAGCCTCTACCTGTGCTCTGGACTATTGTAATAGTCTCCAAATTGGTCTTCTACTTACTCTCTCCCTTGTCTAATCCATTCTCCAGAGAGTAGCCAAAATAAACTTCCCATTGTGCCTTAGCTTTAAGCATATTATTCTCCTTAATGAGAATAGTTCCCTATTGATTCTAGCCTTAGCCTAATATATAAAGTTATCCATAATTTGTCTTTTACCTGACTTTTCAGCCTTAATTGATATTATTCTCTTTCATGTATTACCTCCCAGTCATATGAATCTGTTAGCTGTTCTTTGTACACTTACGTTCTTTTTGCCTCTATATTTTTGCAAGCACAGTTTCCTCTATCTGTAATTCAATCCATCCTTATCTTTATCTCTTCATATCCTTAGCTTTTAGGAAGGCCCAACTCCAGAGCCACCTTCTTTAAAAGACTTTACCAATCCCCTCAATTAGTGTTACTGTCTCCCTCTTAAAAATACTTTATGTTGTCTTATATATTGCTGTGTTGTTTAATTGTGTCCAAATCTTTATGACCCCATGGATGTCCTATCCATGGAATTTTCTTGGCAAAGATACTAGAATTATTTGTGATTTATTTCTCCAATGGATTAATGTAAACTGAGACTAAATGACTTGTCCAGAGTCACATAACTAATAAGTGTCTGAAGCTTTGAAATTAGTTTTTTCTGACCCAAATCAACACACTGCCCATTGAACCACCTAGTTGTCTGACATATAAATACATTTACTTCTCTGCCTATTTGCTATATCTCTGTCAGTAGAACGTCAGATTCTTGAAAGCAGAGAGGATATTTGAATCCTCAGGGCCTCAAGGTTTATTGCAATGCCTCATACATTCCTATCTTCTTAATAATTGTTGAATGAAATTGAACCTCTATGGGTCTCAACTGATTCATTTGTCAAGTGGGGAAAATAAAGCCTAAAGTTTATATCGAAGGGATATTAGGAATTTAAATGAAATAATTAAAGCAGAAAGATTCTAAAAACATAAAGAGTTTTTTCACTTATTTTCAAATTAAAAATATATACAATAGTTATGTACAAAAATGCAAGCTTTTCTCTGAATTAGTATGTCTGAAATAGTTTTTTAAAATTAAAATGCTATTTAATGCCTACAGAGGGGATAAAATACACATGATATAATAATATTATTAAATATGAAAAATACCATATATTTCTTTTGAGGGACCTAAGTGGGACTAGGTTAGAGTGCTAGAACTGGAGTCATAAAGATTTGAATTGAAATCTTGCCTCAGATACTATCTGTGTGATCCTCAGCAAGTCACTTGACTTTTTTGCCTCAGTTTCTTCATCTGTAAAAGGAGGAATAATAGTAGCAACTCCTTTTCTGTCTTATTGTGAGAATCACTTAAGATGCTATTTGTAAATCTTAAAGTGATATGCAAATATTAGACATTATTTTATTATTATAATTATTATTATTATTAGTCTTTTATTATGTAGTATTTTTGGTTACCTGAGTACACTTGACACCACATACATTACTTTTGAATAATAAAATAGCAAGGGAATTCGATTTTGCTATCTTGTCCTTAAGATTCTGAAAACTTACCTTACTATATAGTATGTCTCCTTAACAATATTAAAATATATTCTAAACACCTATTCTGCTTTCATAATTCCAAAAGTGTATGCTAAACAGAAAATAAATAAGTAGAATTTGGTGGCAAAAACTTAATAAGCTAGTAATTAAATTAGAATAAAAACAACACAGCACTCCCCAAAACAAAACTCTTAAGTTTTAATAATTTTGTTTTGTTTAATTTTATACACTTGGTGGGCAAAACTTCCTTGAGGAGGCATTTATATAATTTTTCCTAGCTTTTGACCTTGGGCAAATACATAACTCCCTTTTCCTCAATTTTCTCATTTATAAAATAGGGATAATAATTATTGCATTATATACCTTAGAAAGTTGTAAGAAAAGTATCATGTGCTTTGAGCACAAGGAATAGTAGGGGGGAATATAAAAAAAGATTGAAAAATTATCCAAATTTGATTTAGTCATATTCTGTATCCTTTCTATTCAAGTCTGGGTCTAAGCCACTGTTATCTGCAGTGACCTGACCGGGAAACACATATTAATGGACTAAATTGATATGATATTTAACTAATTGCATCATTAATTGTTTGGGTGACTTGCATTCTTTTTCTATTTGGTTTTCTTTTGTAGATTATTGTCATGGGATTGAGAAAAGTCAGAGGATAGAAGGATGACTAGATTCTTTTTCTTATTTTCCCAATATTAAACAGCAAATGTTCTTTAAATGAATAATTTTGTGACATTACTATCACAACACTAAAAAAGGGAAAGCAGATGCCAATATGTAAGTTCTTTACTCATAAGATTACCAAAGCTTATACAACAGTTGACTAGCTATCAAAATGATGGAAAAGGGTGTTGAATATAACTGCTTCTAGTTTTACTTTTAGGCCTGCAGTTAATCTTTATGTTTTATTAGCTTTTATGTCTGTGGAAAATAGGTTATAGAGATTTTTAACAGAGTATGATTTGAAGCTATATTGTTTTTTAGTAACATATAGAAAAAGCTTTGCTTGTGAAACTACCAATAAATTCTCATTTTTAGCTTGTTTTTGAAGAGACAATGTGATTAGGCAAGCCAAACACGGGAGGACCAAGCATGGTCATTTTGGTAGCTTGACATTAGAACACATTCACTACTTTTAGTGGATATTATCTAAATAGAAAATCTGTACAAGTTAATTTCTAATAATAATCTTAACATCCTCAGTAATCTTGGAGGGAAGTTATATCTCAGGAATCAAGTAAGCCACTATAAGTGCTAATAAACATGTTGAAAATGTCCTTGGAAGAAGTTATTATTATTCGATCACAGGTGGGACACAGACTAATAAGGTTCTTGGTAAAGTTACAAAGAGAGGGAAAATGTCAAACTTTTACTAAGCCAGCTAAGAGATTATAAATAGTCATTATCTACTTCAAATAAAATTATTAACTCTTACTTTGTAAGGATAAAGTGATTAATATACTATACTTGATACAAATGTTGATTCTACTTAGGAAAGAGATTGGAAAATGAAGGACCAATTTACTTGTACTTGTTTAATTCAGTACAAAGATCCATAAAGGGATAAAAGCCAGGGTAAGAATCATTAAGATTCATTGCCCCCTAACTACAAATCCTGCTTAGATATTATAGTTTTTCTTCTAGTAACTGATCATTTGCCTTGTTTCTAGAAAGCAATTTTTGATCTCATATTTTAGTTCTAGTTATTGTGCTCTGATTTTGTCTCTATATTGCCTAAGAATTTGAAAAGATGAAGAAAAGGATTACAACAAAGTGCTTAGTGAACTAATATTTGCAATATTTGGGAGACATTTATCACCAACTTATATTGATGTATTAGCAAGGATTGAGGCTAATATAAATACCATTAAATAATATAAATATAATAATATAAAATAATATAAATAATATAAATACCATTTCTGAATAAGAAGGAAACTTGGAGGTCATATAGTTTAACCACTTAATTTTAAGGGAGGAACTAGAACCCCAAAGAATGAAATGTTTTTCTGAACATCACAAAGTTAGCTACTGGTAGCATCCAAATTTGAACCCAGAATTCTCAGCTCCTAATCTAACATTCATTCTATCATACCATTGTAGTCACTGATTAAAAACAATGACAACATTCTGAAAGGAAACAAGGACTTCTTGACTAAGACAATCAGGTCCTTGCAAAGTGAAATGAACAGATTCATTGTAAATTTTTACTGTTCTCTGATCAAAGTTTTATCTTGAAAAGAACTTCCCATTTCTGTCAAATAAGAGTGCTGAGCAACTACAAAATAAGCTTCCTCTGCCAATCCCTCCACTTTTCTCCTCACTCTTTATTCATCACTTTGATCAATACTTGAAATGAAGTAAAAGGCTTACTAATAGGAAGATAAATCAGAGGCGAATCAAATGTATTATAACGTTGTTAGAGACTAAAATCCTCTTAGCCTATAACCTGAAAGATAGAAGAAAAAATAATCACTGTATGATTAGTTTCCTCAATCATTTCCCTTCCTATAAAAATTTAAAATATTTTCAATTATTTTTGGAAGATGGTATACTTAAAAAGTATAATTTAATAATTATAATTAATTATTTAATCTGGATCCTCTTAAACTTCATACAATCCATTATTCCTCTTGGAGGATATATATAGAACAACTGCCTCACTGGGAATCCTGTATTTATCCAGATTTGTCCTAATATAGAAGCAGAATCTTAAAAGAGAGATATCTTCATTCTCATATGCATCCTCAGAAGAATGTTGAGACCAGTTATACTGGGTTCCAACCTGATGTAAATCAAGCTATCCAGTAGCATAATTTACCATGTTAAATTTCAGCACAAGATCATCAACTAGAATGCTAAAAGCACCTTCAATGAGTATTACATTCGTAAAATGACCAGACATAAAACACATATAAAATTAAGACAATTATACAAATAATTAATACATGAACTTGGAACATTTCAAGCAGTTAAATTTTATATACTAATATCTTTGCCTGAATCGTTTGGGTCAACAACTTTTTTACATCCTATTGCAAATGTTGTCATGGCCTTAATTTTCAGTTTTTGAGCAATTGGGAATATATTCCTCAAGTTCAGGATTTTAGAATTTAAGTGCAATGCTCTTTTACAACTAACTATTACCAAGAGAAAGCAACAGATCTTATATATTTGGAATGGATATATTTTTAAATTTTAAATTTAAATTATTTAAAACTACTACATTTGAAATTTATTTCAGTATATGGCATGTGATGGATGCAAATCTATTGACATTTTTAACAAAACTATAATTGCATTATCCTCAAAATTTGTTTTCAATTAAATGTGTTCAGCTATTTTCCAGTCTAACTTTTGTGACTCTGGTGATTTTTTGAGAAAGAAACTGAAGTGGTTTGCCATTTCCTTCTCCAGGTCATTTTATAGAATAGGAAACTGAGGCAAACAGGGTTAAGTGATTTGCTCAGGATCATTTGCTCAGGATCACACCTTTACTAAGTATCTGAGGATGGATTTGTACTCAAGAAGATAAAAAAAAATTGTTTCTGGTAGATTTTTGGATGATTTTTAGTATTCTCTAAGCATATTAGCATATCCACAAAGAGTGATAGTTTTATTTCCTCTTTGCCTTTTCTAATTCCTTTAATTTTTTTCTTTTCTTATATCTAAAGCTAATAATTTTAGTAAAATGTTGAATAATATCGGTGGTAATGGCTATCCTTGTTTCACTCCTGATCTTATTGGGAATGTGCCCAAGTTCTCTTCATTACAAATAATGCTTGCTATGGGTTTCAGATATATATTACTTATTATTTTAAGGAAAACTCTATCAGTATCCTCTCTAATGTTTTTTAATAGGAATGTGTGCTGTATTTTGACAAAAGCTTTTTCTGCATCTGTTGAGATTATCATATGATTTCTGTTAGTTTTTTTTTTTTTAATTTATATGGTCGATTATGGCAATAGTTTTCCTGATATTGAACCAGCCCTATATTCCTGGTATAAATCCCACTTGATTATAGTGGATTATCCTGCTTATAAATTGCTGTAATCTCTTTGCCAATATATTTTTTAAAAATTTCCCTCAATATTTATTAGGGAAATGGTCTGTAATTTTCTTTCTCTGTATTAGTACTTTCTGATTTAGATATCAGCACCATATTTGTGTCATAAAAGGAATTTTGCAGTACTCCTTTATCTCTTTTTTCAAATAGTTTACATAATATTGGAATTAATTGCTCTCTAAATGTTAGATAGAATTTACTTGTGAATCCATCTGGCCCAGGAGATTGTTTTTAGGAACTTCATTAATTTCAATTTCTTTTTCTAAAATTGGAATATTTAAATATTTTATTTCCTTCTCTTTTAATTTGGAAAATTAATATTTTTGTAAATATTCATCCATTTCAGTTAGATTGTCAAATTTGTTGCCATATAGTTTGACAAATTAGCTCCTAATAATTACTTTAATTTTTTTTTTTGTTATTGGTGGTAAATTCACCTTTTTAATTTTTGATGCTGGTGATTTGGGTTTTTTTCTCCCTTCCTTTTTCTAATTAAATTACCCAAAGGATTATCTATTTTGTTGATTTTTTTCATAAATCCAACTCTTAGTTTTATTTATTAGTTCAATAGTTTTCTTAGTTTCAATTTTTTAAACTTTCCTTTGAGTTTCAGAATTTCTAATTTAGTATTTAATTGGGAGTTTTAAATTTGTTCTTTATCTAGCTTTTTTAGTTTTATGTCTAATTTATTGACCTCCTCTTTCTCTATTTTATTCATGTAGCTATTTAGAGATATAAAATCTCTCCTAAGAACTGCTTTGGCTGCATCTCATAGATTTTGGTATGTTGTCTCATTATTGTCATTTTCTTGGACGAAATTATTGATTGTTTCTTTGATGTGTTATTTGACCCACTCATTCTTTAAAATTAGAATATTTAATTTCCAATTGGTTTTTAGTCTATCTTTCCCTGGACCTTTATTAAAATATAATTTTTATTGCATTGTGATCTGAAAAGGCAGAATTTACTATTTCTTCTTTTCTGCATTTGATTGTGAGGTTTTTATGCCCTGTGGAATGTATTCCTAGACAACATAATGAATAAATTAATTCCATTCACTATGACCCTAAATTAATTCTAGTTTTCATATCAGTTATAAGGTAAATTT
This sequence comes from Sminthopsis crassicaudata, assembly GCF_048593235.1. Lineage (NCBI taxonomy): Eukaryota > Metazoa > Chordata > Mammalia > Dasyuromorphia > Dasyuridae > Sminthopsis > Sminthopsis crassicaudata. Next base: position 230,600,929 of record NC_133617.1, read on the forward strand.
TCTTGTGAAATGATAATATTGGGTGGGATGTGGGGAGAAAGAAGCTGACTATTAAAAGTCTATCTACAATCAGCACTATTATTTCTTCCTTTTTATTAATTTGCCAAAGTATAAGTGAGATTAAGCTGATCTCTCACCTTCTTTGTTTACTTATTTACTTATAAGATCTTATTTTCTCACATCTTCTGTTTGTTTAATTTTAACTTATTTATGTTTTTCTCAGTTTTTCTAGTATGCCTTTTCTATTTGTATTATTTTTAGATTATCCTTTTTTCAATTTTTCAGATATTGCAAGACAGATTTTTTTTTGTTTTTAAATTCATGGTTTTATTTTTTTCTACTTACATATTTATATATTAACTTTTAAAATACACATTTTTTTAAATGAATCATATTGGGAGAGAAAAATCAGAACAAAAGGAGAAGACCACAGTAGAGAAAAAGAAACAGAAAAAAGAAGTGAACATAGTATGCATTGATTTACATTTAATCTTCATATTTCTTTTTCTGGATGCAGATGGCATTTTCTACCCAGAGTTTGTTGGGATTGTCTTAGATCACTGAACCTCTTAGAAGAAGCAAATTTTTCATAGTTGATTACTGTACAATCTTTCTGTTACTATGTACAGTGTTCTATTTGTTTTGCTCAGCATCAGATCACATAAATCTTTCTAGGCTTTTTAAAAATCAGCTTTTTCATAATTTTAATAGAACAATAATAATATGTTTCCTTCATATACCACAGCTTATTCAGCCATTCCCCAACTGATAAGCATTTATTCATTTTCCACTTTTTTGTTACCACAAAAAGAATGACTATAACATTTTTGGACATATGGGTCCTTCTCCCTCCTTTATTATGTCCTTGGGATACAGACCCAATCACTGAACTACTCAGTTAAGTATGCACAGTTTTATAGCCCTTTGGGCATGGTTACACATTGCTCTCCAGAATGGTTGGGTCATTTCATAATTTCACCAACAATGTGTTTGTGTCGCAGTTTTCCCACATTCCCTCCATTTGTCATTTTCTTTTCCTGTCATTTTAGGCAATCTAACAGGTACGAGGTGGTACCTCAGAGTTGTTTAATTTTCATTTCTCTAATCAATATGGCAATGCATTTTTTTTACATAACTATAGATGGCTTTGATTTCATCATCTAAAAATGGTTCATGTATCACTTGGTAAATGACTTATATTCTTATAATTGAGATTTTTTTCAAATGATACTGTTTCATTTGATTTCTATTGGTACGACATAGTTGTGATAGAAAAGTTTGACAGGCAACGCCTTAGGGAAGTTTTTCCACATTCACTTTTATTCAACATTGGAAAAGTCATTACCACTCTGAGCTTCACTTCTCTTAGCTTTATGACTAAGCATGGTATAGAAGAGATTTTGGAGTACTTGCTGAGAATATTAGAGGACTTGGATTAGAGTGTGTATCAGCACTCAAACACTGCTCAGTTTGTTTGGAGATTTCAGAAGATTTGAGAAGAAGACTTCCGTCTAAGTTTTGTGGTATCAGATGGAGAAGCACGAAGCAAGACAGACATGAAGAGATGATTATGTGGACTTGAGAGAAGGAGGTGTGAGGCAGCAAAGTGAACCCATTTTGGGGCTGTTGCTGAGAATGGTGAAGTCCACAATTCCTAGCACATTGTCTGGCATATTTCTACTCGACATTTAACATTTGCTCCCTTTCTGCTGCAATCCACGCATTCATACTGCCTGATATGATGATGAGGGAGAAAAGGGCGACTTGAGCTTAGCACCCTGTCACAGATTTCACTTCCTTCTTTCAATGTTTTCCTTTATGCTTGTTACTTGATACTGCTACTAAATTACATGGCAATTAATCAATGAACGTTGATTAAGCCTATAAGCATGTGGGTTGAGATTAAGAGAGAAGAAGCTAGCTCATTAGAGGGAGAAGACAGTTCTCCAGTTTTACTGTGGTCTTGGTGAGCCAATTGGAAAAGGAATTTCTTCAATTTTGGTAAATTCCTAAGAATAAGAGGAGGGAGGAGGGAAATAATGTGGTGGGGAGTGGAGGAATGAAACACAATAAATAAGGGAGGGATTAGAGTGGTCATTCTTGTATCATGTAACCATTCTAACAATACCACATTTGTAAAATGAATAGTTAAATACATCACAACCTCTGAACTTTTCTCAGTTTTTCACTATATGCTTATAATCTTGTCAACTTCTGTTTTCTTCATTTAAGCAGTTCTTGAAATTCTGAATTTTAAAAAGAAATGATCATAGTATCAAAAAATATCAAAGTTGTAAGATGCTTTGTCCGGTCCAACTACCCGAGTAAAAGCTCCTGGGTAACACACTGTAAAAGTAAGCATTCTTTAAAACTTCTAGTGAAAGGGTACCTTTGCCTCCCAAGGCATCCTGTTGCACATTTGGATAGCTCTAATTGTTAGGAAGTATTTTTTTTTCTTTACATAACATTCAAATTTGTGTCTCTGAATCTTCCATCTATTGCCCTAAGCTCTTTTCTGCTTCACTTTTTCATGTACCATCTCTTCTAATCACTGAAGACAGCAATCAATTCCATTTTCTCTCCTAAACATTTTCTCTTATCTACACTAAATATTTCTGATTCGTTCAACCAATATAGGTAGAGTATAAACCCATTGCTCTTTACAATCCTACCTACATTCCTTTTAACTCCATCTTATTAATGTCCTTCCTAAGGTATGGTATTTGGAACTGAGTATATCTCAAATCAACTCTTTAAATAAAACTCATATCTCAACTATTCCTTGTGCCATTGATGAACATAGCTTGTGTCTTGTTCACAACTTAATCCTGTTGATTTATAAGTTGTATAATTTTGTTTTAGAGCCTCACAAAGTCCCACATAAAGAACATCTTGTTAATTGCTCAGTGATGATGGTAACAATAAAAAGAAATGGCTATATTAGCTTAAACGAGCTGGCAAAGTGTAAACTATATCTACTTTGTCTGTCAAATAAAACTTTTACTCAAAGTATGATTTTGAGCCAAGGAAGAATTGCAGGAATATCACCTACATGATTAAGTTTGGTGTCTTCTTCTTCTTCTCGTTGTTGTTGTTGTTGTTGTTGTTGTTGTTGTTTTTGTTGTTGTTGTTGTTGTTTTTGTTGTTGTTGTTGTTGTTGTTGTTGTTGTTGTTCTTCTTCTTCTCCTTCTTCTTCTCTCTTACTTGATCTGCAAAATCCCTTTTGAATTTTAATATGGCCTAATTCCAATTCTTGTTTTTCCTGGAGATTGGAAAATTGTTCTACTCTGTCTTTTTGAATGTTCTGGCATTCTAAATTTTGTTTAGAGTCATTATTTAAAGGAGCAGTTTGGGGAGAGAACTGTGAATTCCTGCCTTTACCATCTTGACTCCACTTTTCTGGTTTTTTTTCCAACAGGATTGATGTCTATAAATTTAGGGTTCATTTTAGAACTGAAGATTTTTATTATCTTTTTTGAGGTCATAATGTTTGGACATAATTTTAACTATTCTCTTACCTGTAGTTTGCTTGTCTACTTTTATTATAATATTTTGAATACTTTCTTTGGTCCTTAATATTAAGCAAGTTTTTCTTTCTGAATAGTAGAGTGCTTGAACTCTGAAAAAGTGTACTTGAATCTAAGACAGCAGAGTACTTAAGGTTAAGTACCTACTCTATGGGATATGAGTCTATAAACATATACTTAGATTATATGGTGATGTGATAGCTCTCCTCAGGATTGGCTCCTGCTAAATGTATTGTAGTGAGGTAATCCTAGGGAAGGATTGGAGGGCTGGGGGAGAGAGGTCAGAGTCACTCTGAAACAGTTAGCTCATCAGGAAAGACTTCAGGCTCCAGACTCGAGTCCAGGATCCATCTTTGAAGAGCCATGTGGCAGCTTACCTGCCTTCTTCACTTTTCCTCCTAAAGATCAAGGACTTTGATTTATCCTGACTCTGACTGATCCTGAGGGCCCCAGAGAACCAGCTCGGATGTTACATTGAATATTTACAATGAGGTTAAGTTACAACAAAACAGAAAATATATTATATGAAACACAGGATTCCTGGTTATGATTTTCCATTCTTTCATTCAATACCTATATGCCTTTGGGCAAGATTCTCTCTGGCCTGAAACTGAAGCCTCAGTTTTTTAATGATAGTAATAATCTACTCATAATCCTATTGTGATATCAAATAAGCTATCATATTCAAATTGCTTTTTTATCCATAAAGGCTTTATAGGTACAAATTCTTATTAACATATACAACTCAAAGCTCCAGCTTGATTAGAAAGTCAATCAGTTTGTAATCTATCTATTTCTTTAATCTACAATATTTCTTCTTCCAATTTATATAGAGAGCAATCAAATTTGATGAGTACATTAATAACTCAGCAGTAATGCTTCTGTTTCATAAGTGAGAATTAGTTTTTAAATCATTATACATGGTTATTGATTAGTTTGCATCAAATTTCTATGAATATGCATTATTCTGTAATTCACTGGCTGTTTTATGATTTGGCTGCAATGCCACAGGGCCATCATATTAGAGGATAAATCCCTCAACTTGATTTGCTGGCATCAATGCTTGAATTAATAAAAAAAAAATAGGTCTAGCCAGAATGCTTAATTTAGTCTCAGAACATATTAGTTGTTGGAAGTTTATAATTCAAACATTATATGTACTATAAAAATTAAGGATTTATATATAAAACAGTAAATTGGATAATCTTAAGATAAAACACATAAAATTGACAAAGACATTTTTTTCCTATAGCCTATTACAATAAATATAGACATTTGAGACACCTAGAAGAATTGATTCTTTCCTCCTTGCCAACATGTAGATGAATGATGCTTACCTTCTACTAAAAAGTATCATTTTCAATGGTCCTGGCTCCAATTGCATAGATTCAGTCCTAGAGAGAGGATGGTACAATTAATACACACTGGTCTTACAGTCAGGAAACTCTAAAATTTGAATCTTGCCTCATGTACTTAGTAGTTTCATTCTTTGGTCTAGAAAATCTGAGAGTCTGTCTCCCAGATTCATTCATTCATTAATTCATTTATATTTTTTGGACTAAGTGAAATAGGACATTCTTTGTCTCAGTTGATACCTAATTTTTGGGGTTTTTTTGCTGAGCTAATTGAGGTTAAGTGACTTGCCCAGGACTTGACTTCAGGAATGGTGCTCTATCCACTGCACTATCAAGCTACCACTTATGGAAATTCTTTGATAAAGTATAACAGAGTTTCTACTACATACGTGCATCAGATTCCTAGGTAGGGACAAAATCCCTATGTATCCCAGTTACAAGTTATTTAATGTGGGGCAGCTAGGTGATGCATTTGATAGAACACCAGATAGAGCACCAGCCCTGAAATCGGGAGGATCTGAGTTCAAATTTGGCCTCAGACACTTAACGCTTCCTGGCTATGTGACTCTGGCAAGTCACTTAACCCAATTGGCTCAGTAATTTAAAAAAAAAATTTCCATGAGGCAAAATGGCAAAATGGTGTCTGCCTTCTTTTATTTTGGGGATAAAAGAACTTACATCCTGGATAAGGTTCTTTTGAAGGACTCCTGGAGTTAGACTATATTTATCACAACAAAATTACTATTTAGTTCAATGTTTTCAATTCAAAAAAAGTTACAGAATTAATCTGTGAGTTCATTCCAAATGGTACCTATTGTGATGTATAGACCTAGTGTTTTAGTTAAACATTTAAATCTATAATTTTTAAATAAATATTCAACATTTAATGTGGCTAGATAAAATTTTAGTGGAAACTGAATGTGGAAAAGTACCAATGGTTCCTCAAACAAATTAATTTTAAAGTGGTACTATGAAAATATGTCATTTATTTAAAATTGTCAAAAAAAGTTATTTTGTTGGAAAATGATATGAAAGAGTTTTACACATATTAAACAGCTTTTCCAATATAATTCTTCCCCTAAATCTGCCAAAGTATATCACTATGTACCCAGAGTTCTGTAATAGTACAGCTGTGAGTTCATGTTTGTTTATTATTAAAATTCAATATCTTAGTAAGTTTTGGGGCTAGGAAAATCCAATTTCAATCTCATTTTCTCGTTTCTGGTATTAGATAGCTGGGATTTTCACTCAGTTCAAGACTAAATGCTATAATCTATTTTGTTGTTGTCGTTTTTTGTTACTTGACCTGTGATTTCATTTAGTATAGGGAAAGCCCAGTGAGGAAACTTCATCTTCCTTTGCAGGTAAGTACCTGTTTTTTATTATTTTTTATTTTTATTGAGACTGTTGGTTTTTACATCCCATTTATATATTTTCTCTTTTTATAATGTATTTTATTTTATACATTGACTTTTTTTAATTTTTGAGTTCTAAATTCTATTCTTCCTTCCTTCCCTACTTACTATCCCCCTTTCTTGTGATAGAAAGGAATCTGATGTAGGTTACATATGTAGAATCATGTAAAATGCTTCCTTATAATTCATTTTGTACAGGAAGACTTAACTAAAAGAAAAAAGAAAGATATTGAAAAGTAGCATACTTCAATTTGTATTCAAGCAATATCAGTTTTCTCCCTCTGAAGCTGGATAATATATTTCAGTCTTTTGGGAGTGTTTGTCTTAGATCCTTGTATTGCTGGGAATAGCTAAATCATTACAATTCTTTATCAAATAATGCTTCTGTTACTTGTACAATGTTCTCATTCTTTCATTTCATTTTGCATCAGTTTATTTAAGTCTTTCCAGATTTTTTTCTGAAATTATTCTGCTTGTCATTTCTTATAGCACAATAATATTATTTTAGAATTATATACCCCAGCTTGTTTAGTCATTACCATATTGAAAGGCATCCCTTCAAATTCTAATTCTTACCTACTATAAAAAAGTATAACTGTTTTTCTTTTTATACTTTTAGTTGCACTGAGCCCTAAGAGGTTAGGTCAGAACATTAATATAGTGTAAAAAGCAGGATTTGAACTTAGGACTTCCTTACTCTGTGACTGTCCCCCTATTTACTACACTGCCATCTTAGGAGGGTAAAGCTACCTCCATTTACCTTGATGCTGTTTTGTGGTGTGCCAGTGACCTTGGGTTCCCAAATGCCAGAATATCATAAGATGATGCAGAAAGTTCTACCATATTAGGAACTGGCAAGGGAATTATTGTCCATACAGACAAGTTATGTTATGGATAGGTCATTACTATATAATTGCGCCAGGTTAAGACAAACTCATTGAGAATGTCTATTAAAGTGTAAAGGAGCTACAATCTGTTTTGGTGGAGGCATTATACACAGTTATGGTATAATGGATATACTAAAACACTGGAAGTCAAACAATTAAATTGAATCAATTGCATATTTTGTTTCTGCAGCTATGTGAACAACAATGCTTCAGTTATCAGTCATTTATGTAGCTTTAATACAATTTTTCTCTTATTCACAACAAATAATGAATTTGTTCTGAACAAATGAACATAAATGAATGAAATAAAATGAAATAAAAATGAAAATAAAAAAATGAACATAAAAAATTTAAGAAATTTTGCTTGGTTGATTTAAGTTTTGTTAAACGATCTAACCTACTCCCAGTCTTGTAATATTAGCATTGCTATAAGAGAGGAAAAAGTAGTGAGTTTCTACCCTCAAGAAGCTTCCAATTTTGTTGGGGAAAAAAAGGACACACAAAATAAAAATGGAAAAGAAACATATGGGCAAAATATTGTATTGCAAATTGTGTTTAAAAGTGTAGTGAATACAAATAAGTATTTCTTTCTAACTTAACTATTTTAGTTTATGGCAGGAACATTTTCGAAGTCACTGAGGATTAAGATCTCAGATATCTTTCACTCTTTTTCCTTGAATATCTGTATCTTATTAAGTGCCATATCATATAGAATCCTTACATTTTATTATGGTGATAATCTGAGTGTTGTGATATATAGGAAATTGCTATTTAATACAGGAAGACTTAGTTTACATTTCTGTCTTTAAATATTTACTAGCTGTATGACTCTGGGATGATAAATCAAACTTTTCACCTCTTTATGGAGATATAATGGACTAAGGTCTAGATTGAGATATCTATTTTCAGATGTGGATCTATCCAATTTCCACAGTATTTCCTTTTAGTGCTCCCCAATGTGTATTTCATGCCTTAGTCAACCTGGAATTTTTTTTCTGATACTTAAATGTAAATCATAGTGTCCCTTCTCTGTGCTTTTTCTTATGTAATTTTCTCTGCCTAAAATTCTTCCATGCATCTACACATAATAGAATGCTATTCAGCTCAATATAAAAATTGTGCATTAAACCTTCCCTAATCATCTAAGCCATAAATTATTGTTTTCCACCAATAAATTCCTAGAGGACTTATTTTGTACTCCATTCTTACACTTGGAAGGTATCTAGATCTTTTAAGGACAAGAACCCATGTGGATGGGGAATAGTTTTCACAATTATTAAAATTACCAATTACCTTAAACACTGTTATTTAGTTAATAGTAATTCTGGAATAGACTTAGTATGTCTAAAGCATAGAAAGAGAACTAATGGAGGATATGAGGGAAATAATTAAAGGTTTCACATATCAACTATATCTTTATTTAATAGGGATCAGTGGCCACATTCTTATTTAGATACTTCAATTGGTTTACAACCTTATTAGTATGGATATTCATTGAGGCAGATGGCAACCTCTCTATATCTTTTTAGCATTTTCAATTATTCACCATGTCTTCTTGCAAATCCATTATTGCTAAGCAGAAAAGATGTTACATTTGCCTAGTTATCCACAATTACTTATTAGCCCCTGAGTTATAAAAGAGCCTTAAGATATTCATAAATCTAACCAAAGCAGTGTCATAGTCAGTACAGATCTACCTATATGACATGCTTGTATAGTAGCAAAGAGAAAGTATATAGAATGCTGTTCAAGAAAGTTAACAAAGCATGGATCAGATTGAATCCATAAAATAGAGGCATAAGGAGAGACAGGGTGAAAGAAGAGAGATAATAAATGGGGGAAATACAGTTAGCAATAGTAATTGTAAAATGAATTTTGAAGCAAGTTTGTCTAAGGCCTTATTTCTCAAACACAGAGGGAACTGAGTCAAATTTATATATAAAAAAGAACATATGATCTGAGCCTAAAGGGATTCAAATTCATGCATGCACTTTGACCTAACAAACACCACTAGTTGGCATGAATACTAAAGTGATTTGAAAAAAAAGGAAAATGACCGTCATATACAAAAATATTCATAGCAACTCTCTTCTTAGGGCAAAAAAATAGAAATTGAGGAATAGTCTATCAATTGGAGAATGGCTCAATAAACTGTGGTGTGAGTTTAGGATGGGATATTATTATTCTATGGGAAATGATAAGCAGGATGCCCAAAGGGAATTAAAAAAACCTGGAAATCTCTTCATAACTCAAGCAAAGGGAAATGTATTGTAAATAAAGTGATAATATTCTGGGATGTAATATAATCAACCATGACTACTTTGAAGGATTTATGGTGAAAAATCTTATCCATCTCTAGAGAAGGAACTGATTGTGGCTGAATACAGATTGAAGCCTAGTGGGTGGGTATAAGGGAAATAACCTAGAACTTAAACATTTTAAAAACATGTATAAAAATGTTTTGGAATGTAACTAAGGAAATATTAAATTAAACTAAGAAATAGATGTATAAAATACATCTGTATCTTTAGAGAAAGAGAGAAACAAAGTGAAGTTCCACAGGTGCAACCATGTAGTTCGAGGGAGTGAGGAAATTAGAATGTAGGTCTCGAAACCCTGTTCCTTTCTGAGTATATCAGGATTTTAAAAATAGAGCCTACCCATGGCTTCTCTTTGTGTAGTTGTTCAGAGATGATTTTTTCCTTTGGTCTTTTTGCTGATCTCCCACTGTGAGGGCTCATAATCAAGCAGTGGTAGTAATAGAAGTTTAATTGATATAATGTTTAGCTATTAGGAATTTTATATGGAAGTAATAGATGCAAAAGAGAATAGATTCCTAGTTTTAATGTGATGATGACTGATGGGAAAGGGAACTTAATTATGAGTGTATATGTGTATTGTGCAGCTATACACCTCTGTGTGTGTGTGTGTGTATGTGTGTGTGTGTGTGTGTGTGTGTGTGTGTGTGTGTGTGTGTGTGTGTGTATAATGGGAGTGGTTCTTGTCAAGGCCTTGATGGCCTTCTTACAATTTTTTTTAATATTTGGGGGAAGGAAGGACACAAGCATTTATTAAGCACTTATGTTCCAGGTATTATTCTAAGTATATTATAAATACTATTTCATTTGATCCTTACTATAAACTTGGGATTAAGCTCTATTATTATCCTAATTTTAGAGTTGAAGCAACTGAATTAAAGAGAATTTAAGTGGCTTGCTAGTGGTTACATAGTTATCAAGTGTCTCAGACTATATTTGAATTCAGATGTTTTTGACTCTGAGCCCGGGACTCTATAAAATTGTACCTTGAAAAGCTGTACTGGGTTAATGTACTGATACATTATTTGTTCTAACCATCTCCCCTTGCTCACCCTTATTATATGACTGGTATGATAGTTCAAACATTAGGCCTGTGTACATGGAACCTAAAAGGGTTTCACTGATGTCATAAGGCTTTTGTGGTGGACCTTAATAATGGCCATTCTTACTGCCTAATACTTCTACCTTGTCCTCTTCAAGAAATGCTTGTATCCCAAGATCCCTATTTTCTTTCATTGACCAGTATGTAGAATCTCCTGCGTGTGATAAAAATGAAATTTCTTCCAGAAACACTTGAGAAAAATCATGCTATTTCTCTATAAAACTTTTGACTGCCTCCATCACACCCAGGCTTCCTAGGGAGTAAAGTTGTTATTGTAGAGGGTCACAGACAGTGGAGAAACTCTGGGTGAGCTTCAGCCCAGAGGGAACCTGCTGACAATGTCTGGTTTGGCTCCCCATCTCCCCTAAGGGCTCTCAGCTTCCCTGAGAAGTCAGGGGCAGTGACAACCTGTGTTGTGTTTGAAGCAGAGTGATACCAGGTGGAAGAAGATAGCAGGTGGTAAACTACATACAATAACAAGTTGTTTATGTAGTCCCAACTACTCAGTATATACTTGGCGCATGCCCAGTATTTTTGTTATATAAAGGTATGAGAGTATAAAAGGGGAAAGACTTTGTAATAAATAGAGTCCATTTTTCCACCATCCTCGGGAGTCCTGCCTCATCATTTCTGCACTAGGAGTGTATATTTTAATCACCCTGGTGTGGGGGCTCTAGAAAGCACAGTACATTTTGTCACCCCAGCTTGGGGGCTCTAAAAAGCAGGACACACCAGATTATAACCCAAGGATCTTGTTTATTGTCTAGGAGGCTAGTTAGAAATCTTGATGGAGCTAGATATGATAAGTTACACATAATTCTTCCTTCCTTTCCTTTCCTTTCCTTTCCTTTCTTCCTTTCCTTTCCTTTCCTTTCTTCCTTTCCTTTCCTTTCCTTTCCTTTCCTTCCTTTCCTTTCCTTTCCTTTCCTTTCCTTTCCTTTCCTTTCCTTTCCTTTCCTTTCCTTTCCTTTCCTTTCCTTTTCCTTTCCTTTCCTTTCCTTTCCTTTCCTTTCCTTTCCTTTCCTTTCCTTTCCTTTCCTTTCCTTTCCTTTCCTTTCCTTTCCTTTCCTTTCCTTTCCTTTCCTTTCCTTTCCTTTCCTTTCCTTTCCTTTCCTTTCCTTTCCTTTCCTTTCCTTTCCTTTCCTTTCCTTTCCTTTCCTTTCCTTTCCTTTCCTTTCCTTTCCTTTCCTTTCCTTTCCTTTCCTTTCCTTTCCTTTCCTTTCCTTTCCTTTCCTTTCCTTTCCTTTCCTTTCCTTTCCTTTCCTTTCCTTTCCTTTCCTTTCCTTTCCTTTCCTTTCCTTTCCTTTCCTTTCCTTTCCTTTCCTTTCCTTTCCTTTCCTTTCCTTTCCTTTCCTTTCCTTTCCTTTCCTTTCCTTTCCTTTCCTTTCCTTTCCTTTCCTTTCCTTTCCTTTCCTTTCCTTTCCTTTCCTTTCCTTTCCTTTCCTTTCCTTTCCTTTCCTTTCCTTTCCTTTCCTTTCCTTTCCTTTCCTTTCCTTTCCTTTCCTTTCCTTTCCTTTCCTTTCCTTTCCTTCCCTTCCCTTCCCTTCCCTTCCCTTCCCTCCCTTCCCTTCCCTTCCCTTCCCTTCCCTTCCCTTCCCTTCCCTTCCCTTCCCTTCCCTTCCCTTTCCTTTCCTTTCCTTCCTCCCTTCCTTCCCTTCCGTTCCCTTCCCTTTCCTTCCTTCCTTCCTTTCCTTTCCTTTCCTTTCCTTTCCTTTCCTTCCTTTCCTTTCCTTTCTTTCCTTCCTTCCTTCCTTCCTTCCTTCCTTCCTTCCTTCCTTCCTTCCTTCCTTCCTTCCTTCCTTCCTTCCTTCCTTCCTTCCTTCCTTCCTTCCTTCCTTCCTTCCTTCCTTCCTTCCTTCCTTCCTTCCTTCCTTCTTTCCTTTTCCTCTACCAAAGAAAGCAGAATAAGTGAAAAATAAGTTTAAAACTATAAGAAGCTATTACTATCTTCCTGACTTGCTTTACTAATGCCTTTGACATTTTCATATATATTCTTCTAACACCCACATACTTTTGAAAAGATAAGCCACAACAAGTTAATGGCATATGAGTTCAACTATTTGATTGGGGGTTAACTGCGATCCTGCCTGTTTGGTTCCACATGCTTCAAAAAAAAAAGCAGGTGAAATGTCAAAATATAAAATGTAATTATAAAGGAAGACAAAAAAGTACCCACCGATGAGAAAATATGCTTATGAATAAATTTAAATATTGATAGATATAAGAAAATATCACATATATCTAAAATATAGATATAAATAAATATAGATAATATAAATAAAATAAAATAAAAGATAAATAAAATAAAGATATATAAATCTTACCTATAGATATTTATATAAATTTACAGATCTGGAAAGAACTTGTCATTCTCTGTAGATTTTACTATGGCATATTTGAGCTCTATTTTTTTTTACTTGAGAATAATATTGGAAGAAATATATTTGTATTATAAATGACATTTTGATTTCAGATGACAGCTTCTAATAGTTCATCCTATCCGAAATGAAGGGATTTGTTATAAAATTTACTGAAGTAAAGAGCACGTTTTGTAATTTTTCTAGTGTACTTCTGAAAAAATAGCTAACACTCATATAGTGCCTACTAAGTACCAGAGACAATGCAAAATATCTTATAAATAATATCTCATTTGATAGTCACAACAATGCTAGAAAGTAGGAACTATTTATATGTATAAGACTTTTCTTTATTGGATATTTTCTTTTCTTTTAACACCTTGAAATGTAGTATCATATGCTTTATTTTGTAAGATTTTGCATTCCAAAATTTTCTCCTGCCCTCACTTATCTCCTCCCCCTTCCCAAGACAGCAAGCAATCCAATATGGTTAAATATATGCAATCTTTTAAAACATATTTCCATATTTGTCATGTTGTACAAGAGAAATTAGATAAAAAGGGGTAAAACAAGAGGAAGAAAAGGCAACCAAACAGTCAAAAAGGTGAAAATAGTATGCTTTGATCCACATTCAGTGTCCATTGTTCTCTCTCTGGATGTAGATGGCATTTCTCATCCCAAGTCTACTGGAATTGTCTTGAATGACCACATTGTTGAGAAGAGACAAGTCCATCACCATTGATTGTCATATAATATTGCTGTTACTGTATACAATGTTCTCTTGGTTCTACTCACTTCACTTAGCATCAATTCATGTAAGTCTTTTCAGGATTTGCTGAAATCATTCGGCTCATAATTTCTTGTAGAACAACAATTTTTCATTACATTCCTATACAATAACTTATTGATCCATTCCCCAATTGATGGGCATCTAGTCAATTTTCAATTCTTTACCACCACAGATAAATATTTTTGTGCATGTGGTTTCTTTCCCTTTTTTATGATCTCTTTGGGATACAGATCCAGTAGTGACACTGATGGATCAAAGGGTATGCATACCTTGATAATTCTTTAGGCATAATTCCAAATTGCTCTTCAGAATGGTTGGATCATTTCACAACTCCAAGTGGGTACTAATATCTTCATTTTACAAATGAGGAAACTGAGGCAAACTGAGTTAAGTGATTTGACCAGAGTCATATAGATATTTGATCTGGATTTGATCTCACATCTTTCTAACTCCAAGTCTAGTGCTCTCTGAAACTAGTTGCTTAAAGAAATTTCAACTGTTTTTTTTTTAATTAAGAAAAAATGAGAAAATCAAGATTGACATTCTTGTCTCTTCTTTTTAAAAAGACACTGACAGAAGCCTTTTTACACAATATACTAGAAGATTGCAAAGGTATATTCTAAATAGAATATCCCAACTGTTCTCCCACTGGATTCAATCTAAGGTTATTTTTCAGAATTGGGGTACTTTCTCCCCTGTTAAACCATTATTTGTTTAATTTTATATCTATCTAAACTAAATTTTTCTTCAGTTTAAAGCAAAAACAAAAACTGAAAGGATGGTATGTATTATTAGGAACTGTTATCATTTGGAAGGTATTGTTCTGAACATTTTCATTTCCAAAAGTTACTTCTTGATTCCTGGGAAACAAATAGAGTAACAGAAATCTAATTACTTTGTAGATTTGCTAGTGATGATTTACCTTCATTTAACTAGTCAAGCTTCTTTATCCCTCTTTCCCTCTCTCCCTCCTTCCCTCCCTCTCTCCCTCCTTCCCTCTCTCCTTCCCTCCTTCCCTCCTTCCTTCCTTCCTTCCTTCCTTTCTTCCTTCCTTCCTTCCTTCCTTCCTTCCTTCCTTCCTTCCTTCTCTCCTTCCTTCCCTCCCTCTCTCCCTCCCTTCCTTCCTTCCTTCCCTCCCTCCTTCCCTCCCTCTCTCCTTCCCTTCCTTCTTTCCTTCCTTCCCTCCCTTTCTCCCTTCCTCCCTCCCTTTCTCCCTTCCTTCCTTCCTTCCCTCCCTCTCTCCTTCCCTTCCTTCTTTCCTTCCTTCCCTCCCTTTCTCCCTTCCTCCCTCCCTTTCTCCCTCCCTTCCTTCCTTCCCTTCCTTCCTTCCTTCCTTCCTTCCTTCCTTCCTTCCTTCCTTCCTTCCTTCCTTCCCTCCCTCTCTCCTTCCCTCCCTCTCTCCTTCCCTTCCTTCTTTCCTTCCTTCCCTCCCTTTCTCCCTTCCTCCCTCCCTTTCTCCCTTCCTTCCTTCCTTCCCTCCCTCTCTCCTTCCCTTCCTTCTTTCCTTCCTTCCCTCCCTTTCTCCCTTCCTCCCTCCCTTTCTCCCTCCCTTCCTTCCTTCCCTTCCTTCCTTCCTTCCTTCCTTCCTTCCTTCCTTCCTTCCTTCCTTCCTTCCTTCCTTCCTTCCCTCCCTCTCTCCTTCCCTCCCTCTCTCCTTCCCTTCCTTCTTTCCTTCCTTCCCTCCCTTTCTCCCTTCCTCCCTCCCTTTCTCCCTCCCTCCCTCCCTCCCTTCCTTCCTTCCTTCCTTCCTTCCTTCCTTCCTTCCTTCCTTCCTTCCTTCCTTCCTTCCTTCCTTCCTCCCTTCCTCCCTTCCTCCCTTCCTCCCTTCCTCCCTTCCTCCCTTCCTCCCTTCCTTCCTTCCTTCCTTCCTTCCTTCCTTCCTTCCTTCCTTCCTTCCTTCCTTCCTTCCTTCCTTCCTTCCTTCCTTCCTTCCTTCCTTCCTGTCTTTATGGATTCTTGAGTTTGAGACCTGGGGAAGAATTTAGTTTTTAAAAAACAAGTTTCCTACTATATCCAGGGCCATCGTTAGTAATCTTGACTTATGTGTTGCTATTGATTATTCTGGTGAAGAGAGTGGGTCTGATGACTTTACACACCTCTGTCTCACTTAAATTCAATTCACTTGCAAGTCAAGACATCACCTTCTGGATGTCATTGAATCTCTCTAAGAACAAAGAATGAATGGCAATCCTCCACACATCTGGGAAAGTAAAATTCCTAAAGCAGAAGGCTGATTGTGTTATTTCCATGCTCAAGAATGTCCAATGATTCTATATTGCCAATAGGACAAAAAACAAAAACAAAAACAGAAACAAAAACAAAAAAACAGGAAAAAAAACTCTTCTATTTAGCCTTTAAAGCCATTTAAAATCTATGCTTATCTTGCCTTTCCAGTTTTGTCCATTACTTCCCTTGATTCACATTTGGATATAGACAAATGAGTCAACGTAATGAATCTTTTTCACAATATTTCAACTTCTTTCTCTGTGTTTTTGTGCAGGTTGTACTTAACATTTAGTGCTTTTAACTTCTTGGAATCCTCAGCTTTATTTAAGGCTGAACTCATACCCACCACATACCAAGACTTTCCTGAGCCTTCCAGTTATTAGTGTTCTACATTCCTTGAAATAAATTTGTATTTTATGTTACTATCTATATACAAACACACATTGATATATTTCCTCAAATTTCAGTCAAATTAATTTATCATGAATTTTAAAAGTTATTTATTTCAAATTCTATCAATTTCTTTTTTTCTGTCCTCCCTGAGATGGTAAACACTCAGATATAGATAGGTTGTATATATGCAACCTTATAAAATATTTCAATATTAGTCATTCAGTATAAGAAGACACCAATAAAAGAAAAAGAATGAATGAAAGAAAGAAGAAAGGAAAGTAAAAACAGCAGGATTTTCTAATCAAACTGTATTGTTTATACATCCTTTAAATTATACATGATATTTCTCTGGAAACAAATAGTATGCTTCATCATTTGTCCTTTGAGATTATTTTGGATCATAGTATTGCAGAGCATAGTTCACAATTTTTCATCAAACAATATTGCTACTACTGTGTACTGTGAATTTACTTGTGAATCCATCAAATCCTGAATATTTTTTCTTAGGGATTTCTTTTCCTATGATTGAGTTATTTAAGTATCTTGTTTCTTCTATTTATTGGGTAATTTATGTTCTTGCATATATCAATCCATTACATTTATATAGTCAAATTGATTGGCATATAATTGGAAAACATAGCTCTTAATAATTATTTTAACTTCACCCCTAGTGGTGATTTCATTCCTTTCATTTTTGATACTAGTAATTTGGTTCCTTCCTTTTTAATTCAAATTAATCAATGATATATCTATTTTTACTGTTTTCCCTAATAAAACCAGCTTCTACTTTTATTCATTAATTCAATGATTTTCTTACTTTCAGTTTTACTAATCTCCCCCTTGACTTTCAGAATTTCCAGTTTGGTATATAAATGAGGATTTTCACTTTGTTCTTTTTTTCATTTTTTTTTTTTAAATAAGTTCCATGCCCAATTAATTGACCTACTGTTTCTCTATTTCATCAATGTCAGGAATTAGGGATATACATTTTCCCAAGTACCATTTTGGCTGTATCCCATAAATTTTGGTATGTTGTCTCATTGTTATTATTTTCTTTAATTAAATTATCAGTGATTTCCATGACTTGTTCTTTAACTCATTTCATTCTCAAAATTAGAAAGCATAATTTCCAATTAATTTTAACATATCTTTCATTGGCCATTATTAAATGTGTATACACGCAATAGCATTATTATCTGAAAGGAATGTATTTACTATTTCTGCCTTTTTGCATTTAATTATGAAGTTTTTATTCCTAATACATGGTCAACTTTTATGTAGGTACCATATACTTTTGAGAAAAAGTCATATTCCTTTCTATTCTCACTGAATTTTCTCCTGAGATCTGTCATTCTTAACTTTTTCAAAATGTTATTAACCTCCTTCACTTCTTTCTTTGTTTTTGTTATTTTTGTTAGATTTATCTAGTTCTGATGAATTGTGGTCTCCCATTAGTATAATATTATTGTTTATTTCCTCCTGTAACTCATTCAATTTCTTCAAAAATTTAGGTACTATACCATTTATTTGGTGCATATAATTATAGTATTGATATGACTTATTTGTCTAAGGTACCTTTCAGGAAGAATTGAATGTGTATGGTATTCCCTTTTTCAGCCAATTTAATTAAGAGTAATTTTTAAAAGTTTTGTCAATGTTTACCCTTATTATAAAAGCTTTTTCACATCTTTTTTAAGTGGGAAAATTTATGTTAACCTTTCACCTCCTTCTTCCAGTACAATTTTCTTTCTCATTTCTTTATTTTTTTTGGGGGGGTAGTGGCTTTTTTGGGAAGTATCACTTCATCAAAGTTACCCTTTATCCACATCCTCTATTTACATGTACTCATTCTAATGGCCCTTATAGTAATGTATTTCTTAAAAAGTTACAAATATTACTTTGCCATATAGAAAACTGAGCTATTTAGCCTTATTGAATTTCTTATATTTTCTCTTTCTTGTTTCTTCCTTTTCTGTCTTTTTAAAAAAGGTTATGTTTTCCTTGAGTATTATATTTGGAGACATTTTTTATTCAGTTATGATCTCTTATTAGGAAGGTTTGTAACTCTTTTTTTTTTTTTTTTTTTTTTTAGTTAAATATCCAATCTTTCCTCCCTACTCAAAAAAGGTTATATTCAGTTTTGCTGGGTAGATGATTCTTAATTATAATACCAATTCCTTTGCCTCCATATATATTATGTTCCAAACCCTCTGGTTTTATTTAATGTGGAACTTGTTGACTGTAAAATCCAGAATGAAACTTTACAGAAATCTCAATAGTTCTCTTTCTGGATAGAGGTGGCATTTTCTATCCAAATTTTATTTGGGTTGCCTTGTATCACAGAGTGACTGAAAAGAACCAAATGTTTCATAGTTGCTCATCCTGCAATCTTGCTGTAAGTGTGGAGAATATATTCCTGGCTCTGCTTATTTCACTTAGCATCAGTTCTTGTAAATCATTCCAGGCCTTTCTAAAGTCTGCTCATTCATCATTTTTTAAAGAACAATAATATTCCATTACTTTCATATACCATAATTTATTCAATCATTCCCAAATAGATGCTCATCTGCTCATTTTCCAATTCTTTGCAAACACAAAGAGAGCTATTAAAAACATTTTTGCAAATGTGAGTCCTTTCCCTTCCTTTAGGGAAAAAAAGATAAGAGAAGGGGGAAAGGGTTGATAGAAGATAAGTAATGGGTGTGGTGGGTTAAAGAAAACATTAATAAGAGAAGAGAAGGTGAAAGAAGATAAGGTCGTGGGTGGGGTGGGTAAAAAAATGTCCAGAAGACTAAGGACAGGATGGAAAGAAAGAACAAAAGTATATACAGAGAAGAAAATAGGAAAGAGGGAAATACAGGTAATCATAATTGGGTATGTGAATAGGATGAATTCTCCCATAAAACAGAAGCAAATGTCTGAGTGGATTAAAAAACAGAATCCTGCAATATCTTGTTAATAAGAAATAGATTTGAAACAGAGACACATGCATAGTAAAGTGGTAACAATTCTGATCTCAGATAAAGCAAAAGTAAAAATAGACCTTGTTAAAAAGAGATCAGGAAGGAAAGTACATCTAGATAAGGGGTAGCATAAATAATGAAGTAATAAAAATAGTAAATATGTATGAATCAAGCCATAGAACAGGAAAATTCTTGAAGATTTTAAATCAGTCACAGGAAGAAATAGACAGCAAAAACTATTCTAGTGTGGGACCTCAAACTTTCCATAAAATAATAAGCAGCATCTATCTAAAACCTGCAGCAAATATTATTTGTAATGGAGAGAACCTGAATGCATTCCCAATAAGATTGGGGTGAAACAAAGATGCCCATTATCATCATTATTATTCAATATTGTACAAGAAATTCTGGCTTTAGCAATAAGAAAAGAAATAGAAATGAAAATAATTAGAATAGGCAATGAGGAAATAAAACTATCACTCTTTATGATATGATTATATATTTGGAGAATCCTAAAAAGTCATCCAAAAACTTATTGGAACAATTCACAGCTTAGCAAAGTTGCAGGATATAAATTAAACCCACACAAATAATTAACATTTCTTTATATTGCTGACAAAGCCCATCAGCAAGAGATAGAAAAAGAAATTCCATTTAAAATTACAGTAGGCAAAATAAAATAATTGGAAGTCTACCTGCCAAGACAAACTCAAGAACTATATGAATACAATTACAAAACACTTTTCACAAAAAAAGTCATATATAAACAATTGAAAAATATCAATTCTTCACGGCTAGGCTGAGCTAATAAAAATGGCAATTCTGCCTAAATTGGTTTACTTGTTAAGTGTAATACCAATCATATTGCCAAACATTATTTTATAGAACTAGAAAAATAATAAAAAAAGTTAATCTGGAAAAACAAAAGGTCAAGAATATCAAGGGAATTAATGATAAAAATATAAAGGATGGGTGGTTTAGGAGCATCACCCCTAAGACTATATTATAAAGTAGAAATCATCAAAAACCTTTGGTCCTTGTTAAGAAATAGAGTGGAAAATCAGTGGAATAAATTAGATACATATGACACAACAATCAAGATAATTGATAATCTAATAATTTGGAGGATAAATGCAAAACTCCAGCTTCTCCAATAAGAACTCATTATTTGACAAAAATTGCTGGGAAAATTAGAAAATAACATGTCAGAAACTTGACATAGACCTACATAATTACTATAAGTAAATTAGGAGACCAAAGAATATACCACAATAAGGCCAAAATTGGGCATAAAGGATGATACCATAAACAAATTAGGAGAACAAGGGGTAATTTACCTATCAGATCTTTGGAGAAACTAGAAATTTATGACCAAATGAAAACTAGAGAACATTAAGAAAGTTAAAATGGACAATTTGAACAAATAAAACCAACAGAAACAAGATTAAACAGGAAATATAAAGCTGATAAATTTTTTTTACAGCCAATATTTCTGATAAAGGTTTCTAAATTTTATCTAAATCATTTCTAAATTATATAAAGAATTCTGTCAAATTTATAAGAATACAAGTTATTCCCCACTTGATAAATGGTCAAAGAATATGAACAGACAATTTCAGTGGAATAGATTAGATATACATAACAAATAATCCACTGAATCTGTTTTTCCATTTTACTCTGATTTTTTTTCTCCCAACATGATTTACAAAGCAATGTGTATGAAAAAATAAAAGAGTTGTAGAAAAAATAAAATATTTGGGTATGTATCTGCTAAGACAAACCCAGAAATTATATGAATACAATTGCAAAACACAGTTCACACAAACATAGTCAGATCTAAACAACAGGAAAACCTCAATTGCTCATGAGCACGTTGAGATAATATTATTAAAATGACAATTTTTCTTGAATTTATCTACTTTTTCAATACCAAACCAATCAAACTGTTAAATTATTTTATAGAGCTAGAAAGATAATAACAACATTAATATGGAAGAACAAAAGGTCAAGGATATCAGAGAATTGGTGGAAAAACAAAGGACAGTGGCCCATCAAAAACATATGCTACTGCCTAAGCAATTGACAAGTGTAGGAAGTAGATGACTGGAATAGGTTAGATACATAAGACACAATAATTAATGACTATAGTAATCTATTGTTTGCCAAACCCCCAAACTCTAGATTCTGGGATAAGAACTCACTATTTCATAAGAATTTCTGGAAAAACTAGAAAATAATATCTCAGAAACTCAGTATAGACCTGTTTCTGGCATAGTGTGCTAAAATAAAGTCAAAATGACTACATTATTTAGGCATTAAGGATAGTACTATAAGTAAATTAGGAGAGAAAGAAATAGTTTACCTATCAGATCAGAAAGGAGCAATTTGTGACCAAAAAAGAAATAGAGAAAATTTTTAAATGCAAAATTAAATTGCATTAAATTTATAAGATTTGCCCAAACAAAATCAACACAGTCACTATCAGAAGGGAAGCAGAAAGCTAAAGGATAAATAAATTACAGCTAATGTTTTTTTCTTATTTCCAAAACATATAAAATATATAAAGAACTGTGTCAAATAGTCAAAGGATATGAACAGACAATTTTCAGATGATGAAATTAAAGCCATCTAAAGTCTATGAAAAATGCTCTAACTCAGTATTGATTAGAGAGATCCAAATTAAAACAACTCTGAGATACCACCTTCTCAGTTTGGCTAAGATGACAGAAACAGATAACAATAAATTTTGGAGGGGATGTTGGAAAACTGGGACACTAAATGCATTGTTGGTAGAACTGTGAAATGATTCAATAATTCTGGAGAGTAATTTGGAAGTATACCTAAAGAGCTATAAAATTGCATACCCTTTTATCCAGCAGTGCCACTACTGGATCTGTATCTCAAATATGTTTGCAGTAGCTCTTTTAGTGGTGGCAAAGAATTGGATAATGAGTAGATGCCCATCACCTGGGGAATGGATGAATAAATGGTAAATGAAATTAATAGGAATATCATTGTTCTTTAAAAATGATGAATAGGCTGATTTTAAATAGGTTTAGAAAGACTCACATGAACTGATGCTGAATGAAACAAGCAGAAAACATTGTACGCAGCAACTGCAAGATTGTGCAATGATTTATTATGACTAATTTGGTTCTTAGTGGTTCAGTAAGACAAGACAATCTCCATAAACTTTGTTTTTTTTTAAATTGTTATTGTTTTATTGTGGTTATACATGTTCGTTCATTTTTATATACATTTCTTTATAAATCATGTTGGGAGAGAAAGATGAGGGAAAAAAAAAAAGAAAAACAGGAGGAAAAACAAAAACAAGAAAAAGAAAAAAAAGTGAACATAGCACATGTTGACTTATATTGAGCCTCCATAGTTCTCTGCCTGGATGTAGATGGTGTTTTCTATCCAAATTTTATTGAAATTGCCATGGATCACTGATTTAATTGCTAAGAAGAACCAAGTCTTCCAAAGTAATCATAATATATATATATATATATATATATATATATATATATATATATATATATATATATACACATATACATACATATATATATGTATATATATATAATAGTTTGTGTAAATTTTTCTAAGCCTTTCTACAATCAGCTAGTTCATCATTTTTGTAGACAGTAATATTCTATTATTTTATATGTCATAACTCATTCACCTATTCCCAGTTGATAGAAATCCACTCATTTTCCAATTCCCTGCCGCCAACTGTTATAAACATTTCCCTTCCTCTATGATTTCTTTGGAATACAGTCCCAGTGGTAGTACTGCTTTATCAAAGGGTATGCATAGTTTTATAGCCCCTTGGGTATAGTTCCAAATTGCCTTTAACAATAAGAAAAGAAAATTTAATTAAAGGAATTAGAATAGGCAATGAGAGATAAAACTATCAATTTTTACAGATGATAGGTTGATATATACTTAGAGAATCATAGAAAATCATCCAAATATTTACTTGAAACAATTAATAGTTTTAGTAAAGTTTCAGGATAAATCTACATAAATTATCAACACTTCTATATATTACTGACAAAGTCCAGCAGCAAGAGATAGAAATAAAAATTCCATTTAAAATAACTATAGATAAAATAACATATTTGGATGTTTTCCTGCCACGACAAACTCAGGAAGTACATGAACACAATTACAAAACACTTCTCACATACATAAAGTCAGATCTAAATAATTGCAAATATATCAAGTGCTCATGGTTAGGCAGAATTAATACAATAACAATGACAATTATATTCAAATTAATTTAATTATTCAGTGCCATTCCATCAAAACTGCCAAGACACTACAAAGCTAGAAAAAAAAATAAAAAAAGTTCATCTGGAAGAACAAAAGTCAAATCAAGAATTTCAGTGGAATTAGTGAAAAAAAAAAAAAAAACACAGATGAAAAGGGCTTAGCAGTACCAGACCTAAAACTATATTATAAAGCAGCAGTCCCCAAAATCATTTTGTACTGGCTAAGAAATAGAGTGGTGGATCAGCATAATAAGTTAGATACTCAGCAAATTTTGGATAGAAAACTCTTATTGCAACCAGAGAAAGAACTATGGAGACTGATTTTAAATCAACACATGTTGTGTTCACTTTTTTCCCTTTTTCTGTTATTTTTTTCATCTTGTAATTTTTCACCATTGTTATGGTTTTTCTCTCCCAACATAATTCATAATGAAATATGCAAAAAATAATGTGCATATCTAATACAAAAATGTTATTTTTATATGTAATTGGAGATCATAAAAATCATTTAAAAATTAGAACATTTACATTATTTCATTTGGACTGAGATCAATCACGCTCCACTAACCTTTTCCTTAGTATATTTCTGATACTAGAGATCAAGATCTCTATACCTCAAACCTTAGATGCCAAGTTTTTAAAAATTTTTATTTTATTGTTAATTTAAGGAATGGAAAAAGAATTTACACAACATAGTATAACAAAAAAAAAAAGATGATTGCACATTAAAATACAAATCTAGTATGTACAACTTGCCAATCCTTTAAAATATATAGCAAAGTTACCACATAAATTTCTTTCTTTCTTTTTTTCCCTTCTCCCTCCCCTGCCCTTAGAACCATTAGATACCACCATTAGAACCAGATAAATATCTATATTCATGTTTATACACACAGATATGTAAAGTTGTTGTATACATAGTCCTATTTAATCAGTCCTTTTTCTAGATGTAGATAATCTCCTTTGTAACCAATCTGGGCATTTGTGCAGTCAAAATGATTCTCTTAGAAATTGCTATTAAAACAATATTGTTGCTATTGTATGTATTCTCTTAGTTCTACTCATTTTTTTCTCCTCATTATTTCATCCAAATCTTCACATGTTTTTCTAAGATCATTGAGCTTATCATTTAGCATAAAAGTATTACATCTCAATCATATACCAGATTTTGATTAGCTGTGAACAAGATCCCAAGTTTGTAAAAACCATTTCAATCTAGAATTCATTATAAGAAAGCCCCAACTGTTATAAGGAATACTTTCATAATCCAGAAGTGCTTTACCATTTAAAAGTAGAATTAGAAAGGGTCTTTTGAGGTTAGACTTGAGGTGTGGAAGTCATTTGTTGTCTCAGGCCAATCAGGATATTTATATTCTAGTGATTTAAGTATGAAAGTATCTCAGAGGGCGTTATCAGTCACCAAAATATCTTCTCCAGGTTACACTTGATTTCCAGCACCAAATAATTAATGTTTCCCAGAAAAATATTCACTAATAACAAGCAATTGCCACATTGCCAAGCCTTGGTGTTTAGAATTAGAATGCATTACTAAATATGTAACAATTTTCTCCCTCAGATAAAGCTCATTTTTGAAAATCATGTGGTTACAAAACTTTTTAAAAGCCAGATGGGGATAGGATGATTTCACTTTTAGTCAAAATAATTGTGTTTGAATTGATTTCACGTGCTAAAAATACTCATAATTTTCCTTAATTAATCCATATGATTTATAACCAAATATGATAAAGTAGTTGTCAGTTAAAAAATAAAATTTTTAGTTCGGCAGATGGAATTTCCTAGTACCCTCACTTTGTAGGGTAGGCAGAAAGGTGAGAAAGCATGAAAGACGGCCCTAACCTCTAATGATATTAGGTTCCAAATGTATTTGTTAATTGCTTTTTTTGAACTTCAGAAGAAATTTCTCTATATGACCAATGAAATAAATGGCGAATCAATTCTTATTCTAGTCCACAAAGTATATTTAGCCCATACTTTTCTGAATTATTAATAATCTTAGCTATAACTTATTCCTATGAAAATATTGTGTCATTAAAAGAATACTACTCTTGGAATTAGAAAGGCTGAGTTTTATTTCTGGCCTTATCTTAATAGTTATGTAACCTTGGGAAAATAATTTATTCTTCCAGATCCTCTATATAATCATAGATGAAGTGGGGCTAATTATATTTGCACAACTGTTGTGGGGTAAAGACTTTTTAATCCTTCAGTTGCTCTTTCCATGTTTTAGTAAATCTGTGTTGAATGCATATTGGAAGTGAATCACCCTGGATGAAAAGATGTGGATTGGATGCTATTGGTACTTGTTAGGGTCATACATATTGCTATGATACAGTTGACCAGCATCTACCCTGGGATATTTCCTCTTTGCATTTTCATGACATTACACTGTCCAATTTCTCATTTACTACTCCCCCCTCCCAAAATGTCCAGTTCTCAATCTGCTTTCCTGGCCCAGCATCCATATTATATTAGACCCCTAATTTTAGGTATTCTCAAAGACTCTATTCTTTCTCTCCTGCCTTCCCCTTCCTATTCTAGAAATGTAGTGGGTATGCATGAACTTTACTAATAATCTGCACAGGAGTTCTAACCTGTTCTTTTTCTGATGTGCATGATTTTCTTTTGGCAACCTCTTGTATCCTCCTTACTTTACTATGGGCTAATCTTACAAATCTTAAATTTGATGTGAAAAACTATTAGGTATAACTCATTACATCTCAGAACTCCTGTGCTCAAGATCTATCAGCTTAATCCTTTCCATTGAGCTGGCTAATATTACAGTCATGCTCCACCATGTCTAGCTACACATAAATAACTGAAATAGTTTCCTAATTGATTTCTCTGTGTGACGTTCCCTCCACTCTAGTCTGTTCTAAATATTGCTACTTAAAATTGGAAAAAATCAAATTTATTCTTTTTTGTTATTTATTTCATTCCAAATTACTATCAACATTTTATAACAGTCAAAATCATGTTTTATCTTTCTCAGTTAAGTGAAAATTCAGCTTTCTTATAAATTCCACATTGTCTCTGAGCTAAGTTCAAAAGTTCAGATTTCCTGCTAATTACTGTTTTATTCTTTTGTCCTTGAAGGGTTCAGGTGGAAACCAGGGAATCTGGTCTGCTATTGATAAATTGTCCTTGCAGATGGATTCAAACAATGGATCCTTCTTAGCAACAGGATTGAAGGAGATGTTGTTAGCCCTTCATTGTCTATTTTCAGCCAATTACATTGTTCCTCATTCTTATGATGCTACAAGCTTTGTAATCAATCATAATATTTTTCCCATCTCTGATGCTGCCTTTAATTTTTTAGATGCTCCTTCTTTTGTTTATATCTATCTATCTGTCTATCTAAAATATGGGAATCTTAGCTTTGCTATGGAGGTTCGGAGCATGCTTATTGACAAATTCATGCTTTATCAATAAATTGTGTTCAGATCTTTGTGCTTCAGTTTACCTTGATTTTGATTGTAACACTGCCAAAGTGATTTTTCTTCAGTGTAAATCTGACCATGTCACTCCCCTATCCCCATTCAATAAATTCTCTTGGCTCTTGATTGCTTTAAGGATAAAATACTAGGGGGCGGAGCCAAGATGGCGGAGAGGAAACACACGACTCAGTGAACGTCCTCACTCCCTCACAACCAATTAGATAAATTAAGTCTCAAAATTAGCTCAGGACTGATAGATACCACAAGGACTGGAAGCACGACTTACCAGCTGAAGAGAATCTGGAGTTTCAACAGGAAAGGTCAGTTCTAAGGGGAGGAATAAGAAAGACCAGCACAGACGGTGGGGTAGGGGCACACTGCGCCCATTGCGCTGGGAAGGGCTCTGGGATCAGAGAAGCCACTGAGGTAAAGGAATCTGGCACAGGCTGTTAGCTCTTCTCTGCTAATTATTTAGCAGTTCAGAAGAGAAAGCCAAAATATTTTAAAACTCAGATTAAATTTTCCCCGGACCCTGGGGGTGACTCAGGCACCAGGGGGTGTGGCCTCAGCTACCTCCTGAGAATAGTTAAGAGACTGACAAGTGGGTGGATACGGCCCAAGGCAACACACACTGCCTAGCTTAGCTGGAGGGAGTGGAACTCAGCTCCAGGAAGTCCCAGAGAAGCGGAACCTTTGAACTAGGGACCGCGGTTTCTGGCAGACACTTCCAGTTTGAGCGCAGGGGCTTCTTACGTCACCTGCTGCAGATACCCACTCCCCACCCGGACACATAGGCTGGGCTTCTTGCTGTCTTCACTATTCTATGCCCTCGAAGCACAGTAGTGCTAATCACCTCTGAGGCACTCCCAGGGAGAGGGTGGGGAACTCTCTCCCAGAGCTCTATCTTAGCTCAGGCTCAGGAGCCGCTGCATCCATCCGGTCTGGGAGGAAGCTGGTAAAGAAGTAAATAATTTTCTACCCCAGAGACAGACCCCAAAAGATTTTTTTTAAGTATGAGCAAAAAAGCTAGAAAAACTATAGATTCCTTCTATACAGAGAAAGAGCGGGTGTCCAACCCCGAGGAAGTTGACAGCAGAGAATCAGCAGACAACAACCTAAAGGGGAACGATTCCTGCCCCCCATCACATAACTCTCTCCTAGAAGAAGCTCTTAAGAAATTGAGGGAGATCGAAGAAAAATGGGGAAAAGAAAGGGAAGTTATGATAGAAAATAACAATGTCCTGAAATTGGAGTTGGAAAAAATAAAGAATTCACAGGAGATGCAGGGAAACAAAATTAGTGAATTAGAAAAGGTTAAAAAAACACAGGAAAGTAGGATTTCTGAATTGGAAAAGATAAAAAAGTCTCAAGAAAATAGAATTTCTGAATTGGAAAAAGAAAATAATTCTCAAAAAAAAAAAATTAGGGAAATGGAAAAAAACTCAATAGAGCAAAATAATTCATTTAAAAACGAAATTGGGCATTTACAAAAAGAACTAAAAACTGTGAAAGAAGAAAATAACTCCTTAAAAGTCAGGATGGAACAAATAGAAATGAATGATTCACAGAGAACCCAAGAATCAGTCAAACAAAACAAAAAAAATGAGAAGCTGGAGAACAACGTCAAATACTTACTGGGAAAATCTATAGACCTGGAAAATAGATCTAGGAGAGATAATCTGCGGATTATTGGACTTCCAGAAAACTATGACCAAAAAAAGAGCCTAGATTCTATTTTACAGGAAATTATCAAAGAGAACTGTCCAGAGATAATAGAAACAGAAGGGAAAGTAGATGTGGAAAGAATTCATCGAACTCCTTCTGAAATAGACCCTAAAAAAAGAACACCACGGAATATTGTGGCTAAGCTGCAGAATTACCACACAAAGGAGAAAATCCTGCAAGCAGCTAGAAAAAAACAATTTAAATACCAAGGTGCCACAATAAGGGTCACCCAAGATCTGGCTGCCTCCACATTAAAAGATAGAAGGGCCTGGAACCTGATATTCCGAAAGGCAAAAGATCAAGGACTGCAACCAAGAATGAACTACCCAGCTAAGTTTAGCATCTTTTTCCATGGAAGAAGATGGTCATTCAATGAAACAGAGGAATTCTATATGTTTCTAAGAAAAAAACCAGACTTAAACAAAAAATTTGATCTACATCCACAAGACTGAAGAGAAACAGAAAAAGGTACACAGAACCCTTGAGAACTGTAACTTTGTTGTGGGTATATAAAAAATACTCAAGGATAATTTGATTTTACTGATATAAAAGAAAAAAAGGGGGGTGTGGTAAAGGGAAGGAGGTCGGTTCAGAAAAAGGGGAAGGAGTGATAAAAAGAGGGAAACTACATCCCAGGAAGAGACATAGAAAATACACCATATCTGAGGGAACTTAGTGAGGGGGAGAATCATTGTGTGAATCTTACTCTCATCAGAAGAGGCTCAAAGAGTAAATAATTAACATATTTGTTTTTCAGAGAATTTTCTCTCACCTCATTAAAAGGGGGGACAGGAAAAGGGGAAAGGAAAAGGAGAATAAGTGAAGGGACTTGGAGGGAGGGGGGAGGGATCCTAAAAAAAAAAAAAAAAAAAAAAAAGAGGGAGGGTTGCGCGTCACAAGGGGGGTCTGCAAATTAAATATCGGGGAGGGGGATCAGGGGGGTCAAGGGAAAAAAGTATAATCTGGGGATAATACGATGGCAGGAAATACAGAATTAGTAATTTTAACTGTAAATGTAAATGGGATGAACGATCCCATCAAATGGAGACGGATAGCAGATTGGATCAAAAAGCAGAACCCTACAATATGTTGTCTACAGGAAACACACTTAAAGCAGGGAGATACATACAGAGTAAAGGTAAAAGGTTGGAACAGAGCTTATTATGCTTCAGGTAAAGCCAAAAAAGCAGGGGTAGCTATCCTTATCTCAGATCAAGCAAAAGCAGAAGTAGATCTCGTTAAAAAAGATAAGGAAGGAAACTATATCCTGCTGAAAGGTAGCATAAATAATGAAGCCATATCAATACTAAACATATATGCACCAAGTGGTATAGCATCTAACTTTCTAAAGGAAAAGTTAAGAGAACTGCAAGAAGAAATAGACAGTAAAACTATAATAGTGGGAGATCTTAACCTTGCACTCTCAGATTTAGACAAATCAAACCACAAAACAAACAAGAAAGAAATTAAAAAAGTAAATAGAACATTAGAAAAACTAGGTATGATAGACCTTTGGAGAAAAGTGAATGGCAATAGGAAGGAATATACTTTCTTCTCAGCAGTTCATGGATCCTATACAAAAATTGACCATATATTAGGACATAAAGATCTCAAAATTAAATGTAGGAAGGCAGAAATAATAAATGCCTTCTTCTCAGATCACAATGCAATAAAAGCTACATTCAGTAAAAAGTTAGGGGTAAATAGACCAAAAAGTAATTGGAAACTGAATAATCTCATCTTAAAGAATGACTGGGTGAAAGAGCAAATTATAGAAACAATTAACAATTTCACCCAAGATAATGATAATGATGAGACATCATATCAAAATCTTTGGGATGCAGCTAAAGCAGTAATAAGGGGAAATTTTATATCTTTAGAGGCTTATTTGAAGAAAATTGAGAAAGAGAAGATTAACGAATTGGGCTTACAACTTAAAAGGCTAGAAAAAGACCAAATTATAAACCCCCAACCAAAAATTAAACTCGAAATACAAAAATTAAAAGGAGAAATCAATAAAATTGAAAGTAAAAAAACTATTGAATTAATAAATAAAACCAAGAGTTGGTTTTATGAAAAAGCCAATAAAATAGATAAACCTTTGGTAAATTTGATCAAAAAAAAGAAAGAGGAAAATCAAATTGATAGTCTTACAAATGAAAAGGGGGATATTTCCACCAATGAAGAGGAAATTAGAGAAATAATAAGGAGTTACTTTGCCCAACTTTATGCCAATAAATTTGATAACTTAAGTGAAATGGATGACTTTCTCCAAAAATATAGGCTCCCTAGATTAACAGAGGAGGAGATAAATTGCTTAAATAGTCCCATTTCAGAAAAAGAAATAGAACAAGCTATTAATCAACTCCCCAGGAAAAAATCCCCAGGGCCAGATGGATTCACATGTGAATTCTACCAAACATTTAAAGAACAATTAGCCCCAATGTTATATAAATTATTTGAAAAAATAGGGGATGAAGGAGTCCTACCAAACTCCTTTTATGACACAGACATGGTACTGATACCTAAACCTGGTAGATCGAAAACTGAGAAAGAAAATTATAGACCAATCTCCTTAATGAATATTGATGCTAAAATCTTAAATAAGATATTAGCAAAAAGACTTCAGAAAATCATCTCCAAGATAATACACTATGATCAAGTAGGATTCATTCCAGGAATGCAGGGCTGGTTTAATATTAGGAAAACTATTAATATAATTGACCATATTAATAATCAAATTAATAAGAACCATATGATCATCTCAATAGATGCAGAAAAAGCATTTGACAAAATCCAACATCCATTCCTACTAAAAACTCTTGAGAGTATAGGAATAAATGGATTATTCCTTAGAATAATCAGGAGTATATATTCAAGACCGTCAGTAAGCATAATATGCAATAGAAATAAACTGCAACCTTTCCCAGTAAGATCAGGAGTGAAACAAGGTTGCCCACTATCACCATTACTATTCAATATAGTACTAGAAACGCTAGCCTCGGCAATAAGAGCCGAGAAAGAGATTCAAGGAATTAGAGTAGGAAATGAGGAAATCAAACTATCACTTTTTGCAGATGACATGATGGTATACTTAGAGAACCCCAAAGACTCTACTAAAAAGCTACTAGAAATAATTCAAAATTTCAGCAAAGTGGCAGGATACAAAATAAATCCACATAAATCCTCGGCATTTTTATATATCACTAACAAAATGCAACAGCAAGAGATACAAAGAGAAATTCCATTCCAAACAAATGTTGAGAGTATAAAGTATTTGGGAATCCATCTACCAAAGAAAAGTCAGGAATTATATGAGAAAAATTACAAAACACTTGCCACAAAAATAAAATCAGATTTAAATAATTGGAAAGACATTCAGTGCTCTTGGATAGGCCGAGCGAATATAATAAAGATGACAATACTCCCCAAACTAATCTATTTATTTAGTGCTATACCAATCAGACTCCCAAGAAACTATTTTAATGACCTAGAAAAAATAACAACAAAATTCATATGGAAGAATAAAAGGTCAAGAATTGCAAGGGAACTAATGAAAAAAAACTCAGAGGAAGGTGGTCTAAGTGTACCTGATCTAAAGCTATATTATATAGCAGCAGTCACCAAAACCATTTGGTATTGGCTACGAAATAGACCGGTAGATCAGTGGAACAGATTAGATACAAAGGACAAAAAAGGGTACATCTATAGCAATCTAATCTTTGACAAACCCAAAGATCCCAACATTAGGGATAAAAATTCATTATTCGGAAAAAACTGTTGGGAAAACTGGAAATTAGTATGACAGAAATTAGATATGGATCCACACTTAACACCATATACCAAGATAAGATCAAAATGGGTCCATGATTTAGGCATAAAGAGGGAGATAATAAATAGATTAGAGGAACAGAGGATAATCTACCTCTCAGACTTGTGGAGGAGGAAGGAATTTATGACCAGAGGAGAACTAGAGATCATTATTGATCATAAAATAGAAGATTTTGATTACATCAAACTAAAAAGTTTCTGTACAAATAATACTAATGCAAACAAGATTAGAAGGGAAGTAACAAATTGGGAAAATATTTTTAAAAACAAAGGTTCTGACAAAGGTCTCATTTCCAAAATATATAGAGAACTGACCATAGTTTATAAGAAACCAAACCATTCTCCAATTGATAAATGGTCAAAGGATATGAACAGACAATTCTCAGAGGAAGAAATTGAAACTATATCCACTCACATGAAAGAGTGTTCCAAATCACTACTGATCAGAGAAATGCAAATTAAGACCACTCTGAGATACCACTACACACCTGTCAGATTGGCTAAGATGACAGGAACAAATAATGACAAATGTTGGAGGGGATGTGGGGAAATTGGGACACTAATACATTGCTGGTGGAGTTGCGAAAGAATCCAGCCATTCTGGAGAGCAATCTGGAATTATGCCCAAAAAGTTATCAAACTGTGCATACCCTTTGACCCAGCAGCGCTACTACTGGGATTATATCCCAAAGAAATACTAAAGAGCGGAAAGAGACATATATGTGCCAAAATGTTTGTGGCAGCTCTTTTTGTTGTAGCTAGAAACTGGAGGATGAATGGATGTCCATCAGTTGGAGAATGGTTGGGTAAATTGTGGTATATGAAGGTTATGGAATATTATTGCTCGGTAAGAAATGACCAGCAGGAGGAATACAGAGAGGCCTGGAGAGACTTAAATCAACTGATGCTGAGTGAAATGAGCAGAACCAGAAGATCACTGTACACTTCAACAACAATACTGTATGAGGATGTATTCTGATGGAAGTGGAAATCTTCAACATAAAGAAGATCCAACTCACTTCCAGTTGATCAATGATGGACAGAGGTAGCTGCACCCAGAGAAGAAACACTGGGAGGGGAATGAAAATTGTTAGCACTAATATCTGTCTGCCCAGGTTGCATGTACCTTCGGATTCTAATGTTTATTGTGCAAAAAGAAAGTGATATTCGCACACATGTATTGTACCTAGACTATATTGTAACACATGTAAAATGTATGGTATTGCCTGTCGTCGGGGGGAGGGAATAGAGGGAGGGGGGGTAAACTGGAAAAATGAATACAAGGGATAATATTATAAAATATATATATATATATATATAATTAAAAAAAAAAAAAAAAAAAGGATAAAATACTATCTCTTCTTTTTATATTTTAGTCCCTTTTCAGCCTGACCTCAACCTATCTTTTTAGCCTCATCATATATGACTCCACTTCTAGACTCTGCAAAAAAGCCACACTTACCTTTTAACTGTTTCTTATGTATGACAATCCATTTTTCATCTTGTCTTTATATTTGCTCATTCTCATATTGGGAATATACTTCATTATAATCATCACTTTATAGAATTTCTTTCTTCTAACATAAAATATTTCAATTTTTAATTGCTATTCTTTTTCCTCTCAAACTATGTTATATTTACTTTTGTTTATTTGAATTTATTTTTTATTTTTATTCTTATTTACATATTTATTTCCCCATATATATATATATATATATATATATATATATATATATATATATTTACTTGTCTCTCTCATTGAAATATATGCTCCTTGAGAGTAAAGATTGGTTTATTCTTTGTATTTGCAATTTATTCTCTAGTACTATGTCTTGTACATAGTAAGTGCTTAATAAATGTATTTTTTTTTTTTTTTGGAGGCCAGGGTTAAGTGACTTGCCCAGGGTCACACAGCTAGGAAGTGTTAAGTGTCTGAGATCAGATTTGAACTCGGGTCCTCCTGAATTCAAGGCTGATGCTCTATCCACTGTGCCACCTAGCTGCCCCTTAATAAATGTATTTTAGTTGAATGATTTAAGTAAAAGTTTTGGCATTAGTCATAAGAAAGTTTATCTCAATTTCTAAAACTGGAGCAAAGAAAGAGACTTTGGGAATTAGGATTATCAGAAGTGTGTAACTGGAAGGATTACAGGTCTCTAGATAGATGGCTTTATTGTTTTTTTGTGAAGTATGAGAGAAAGTACTCTCCTGATGAGAGAGTAGGTAATTATATATATATATATATATATATATATATATATAATTTGAGAAAAGAGAAGGTTCAAATAGTTAATATAGAGAATAATGCGATCATGGACAAGGAACTAATTCTATCCGAGCCTGATCATATCTTAACCTGACAGGTGACTATCTAGCCTTATACTCTATCTCCCTCATGTAATACAAACATCAGAATTTTTTAAAGAGTTGCAAAGTTCAAATGAATTAGTGAATATTATAATTATGATAATAGAGGAAGAATGACTTCACTAAATGCTTAAGAGACAATGTCATAGAAAGGAAGTTTAAAAATTAAGGACAGAAAGTTGCAAATATAAAATTTGTGATGGATTCTTTAGCAGATTTCTTGTTCTTCAAAGTTAATATAGGTGGAAATAAAGAATATAAGAAAATATAAAAAGAAGCATGACATGACTCACAGAAAGGGTAGTTATCTAAAGAGAGACAAATGTTTATCCTGTTAATAAAGTCATATCAATTCACTCAAAAGGAGTCTCATTGAAGGTATCAATCACATTACTTCATTCATTATAAAAGAAGCTCAATATTTCTTTGTGCTTAATAATCTTTATAGACACACATATAACATTTTCTCCTACAGATGTTCCCAGGTTGTTAAAGTGTATAATATGAGACGTATTATCAATCTTCACTGAGATTTTATGATAAATGAAAGTAAATTTGTTTTATGCCTCTTAGGATACAAACAGAACTGAGAGTCACATTTATCTTCAAAATCTCAGCATATCACAAAAAATAATAAAATGCTACTCTTTAAATCTTCTTTGTTTTGTCAGCTCTCCTAAAATGCATGTAAAGTTTTATTTGCTAGTCTGTAACTGATTTCCCTGCCATACAATTAAAAGAGTATATATAAACATAAAGAAATATTTCAAAGAAAAATTTCATATCTGAGCTAAATGTTCAAATATTATCATGTGCATTTTTACTTTCCAGTAATATTTTTATAATTTTCATTTGTTTATTAAATATCAAAGTACAGTTCACATTGCATTAACTCTGTATTATCCCCTCCCCATATTCATTTTCTTTGTTCCTACTTACATGATGCTGAAAATTTTGACTAGGTTTCCTACATGTTTATGTCATCAACTTGCAACTGAGTCATCAATGCAAAAGACAATCATTTAACTCCTCTTTATTTATTCTTTATCCCACTCATCAGTATAGCTTTTCTTTTCCCCTCCAGATAACAAGAAAACTACTCCCCAGTCCTTTCAGATGAGTTCCTTGTTTTATTCTTTAACCAAAAAATTTGGGTCATTCTCTAGATTCTCTCTCTTTTCCTACTCTTATCTCAGAAACTCCTCAACATCCATTTCTTCTATCTATTCCTTGAACTCATTTCTTTTGTATAATAGCTTTTTATTTTTCAAAATACATGCAAATATAGTTTTCATCATCTACCTTTGTAAAACCTTGGGTTCTAAATTTTTCTCCCTTCATTCTTTCTTTCCCTACACTGTAAGTAATCCAATATATTTCCACATTTATTATGCTGCACAAGAAAAATCAAATCAAAAAGGAAAAAGAAAAGAGAAAAAAAAAAAAAACAAGCAAGCATAAAGATGTGTGTTTGCAGACACAAATAGGCCCTTCAGCTTTACCAGAACCTACAGTTCCCATTAAACCTATATTTCTCTTTCCTTTCTTAGCCAAACCCCTGTGGAAAAAAATTCCTATTTCTATTACACTTTGTTCTCTTCTCTCACTCTCTTATAATCACCTGGCAAGCTGAAGATAACTATTGACCTGTTGTCCCTGTCCAAAGTAATAGAAGATCTCAATTATAAATTCTAATTCTCTTCTCATTGTCTTCATCCTTCTTGATCTCTATTTAACTCTATTGACTAGCACCTCCTAATAGGGACTTTCTCTTGGTTTTTGTTACACTGCTTTCTTGACTGTCCTCTTAACTTTGATCTTCCTTCTCTATCATCTTTCCTTGAGTTTCACCCACATTTTCTACCTTAGTGATTTGTCTTTCATAAGTTCAATTACAATCTATACAACTGATTCCAAGATCTATATATCTTTATATCTATGTCTATGTATATCTATCACTAGCACTTATTTTGACCTCAAAATCCACATTATGAGCTGTTTATCATACAGTTCAAACTGGATATCCCATTGGCTTCTCAAACATAATATATTCAAAATAAAACTTTCTTTTTCCTTTCAAAATCCATGTTCCTTAATAATTTCCATATTTATATTTAAGGTACTATAATTCTTCCAGTGAGGTAGAATAGTGAAATAGACTAGCCTGAGCTTGTCATCATGAACAACTGAGTTCAAACCACCTTTCTTAGCGGTGTAATTTTGGGCAAGTCATTTTACCTCTACCTGTCTCCATTTCTTTAACTGTAAAAAGGGATAATAGTAGCTATCATGTAAGATTATGAGGATCAAATGAAAAAAAAAAAAACACACACACTTGTAAACCACTTAATATATTGTCTGACATAGTAGTTGCATAATGAATGTTTATTCTCCTAACCTCTTCTTTTCCAATGTGTGTGTTTTCTTCTGTGTACAAATCTCAAAACATTATTTTAATGCTATGTAGTTAC
Organism: Sminthopsis crassicaudata; assembly: GCF_048593235.1. Classification (NCBI taxonomy): domain Eukaryota; kingdom Metazoa; phylum Chordata; class Mammalia; order Dasyuromorphia; family Dasyuridae; genus Sminthopsis; species Sminthopsis crassicaudata. The sequence continues at coordinate 230,638,388 of NC_133617.1, forward strand.
ATATAATCCCAAAATCATTAATCTCATTTATTTCACATATACAATCAATTGCTAAGTCTTATTATTTCTGTCCCTACAACACTTCCGATGTATCCTATCTTCACTTACACCACAACCATCCAAGTTCAAACACTATGACCTGTTGCTTGGAACTTTATGGCAATTTTCTAATTAATCTTCCTTCCTCAAGTTTGTTCCAAATCTTATCCAGTATCCATACATCCACCAAAGTGATTTTCTTAAAGAAGACTTAAGTAATATGTAATATCTATCCCCCCTCATTACATCCTTTCCCAAATATTCAGGCAATTAGGCAGTACAGTTTATAGAGTGCTGGGTCAGGACTCTTTTTTTTTTTTTTTTTTTTTTTTTTTTGAGAGCCCTTTCACTTTATTGTTTTGTAATCTTAACAAAACTCCAATCTTTTAGGACATGAAATTAGATCAAAGAAATAATCTCTACAAGTTTCTGATGCCTTTGTCTGTTTAAAACAAATGAAAAGTCAAAATGAAAGTTCCCATAATCTATTCCACCATTTAACAATAAGTGCATGTAGAAAGAATTTCAAAATAATCTTCATTATAGTTAAACTAAAAATCACAATAATCAACAATAAAGCATCTTTATAATCATGAGAAAAAGCTCTTCCTTTGTTGTATATTATAGATATTCAAGATGCCCTGCTAAAATCCCTACTTTATCCCCATTTATACTGGGTTAGGACTCATAAAGAGTCAGGAAGATCTGAGTTCAAATCTAACCTCACAAACTCCTCAGACATTTACTAGCGGTATGATATTGAGCAAAATATTTAACATCTTTTTTGCCTTAGTTTCTTCTTCTTTTTTTTAAATATAGCTTTGCATTTTTTAAAAATTATCATTATCTATTTCAATTACTAATCTTGTAAAATCTTGTCTTGAAAATTTTTTTCTCCATCCCTACCCCCAACCCTCTCCCTAAGATGGCAAGTAATCCAATATATATTAAACATGTACATATATATGTATATATGTATGTATATTTTTATATTTCTATAATTATATTGCAGAAGAAAAATCAACAAGAAGAAAAAATGAGAAAGAAAATAAAATGCAAGAAAACAACTACAAAAAAGTGAAAATACTATGTTATGATACACACTCAGTACCCACAGTCCTCTCTCTGGGCATAGAACGCTTTCTCTATAACAAGATCATTGGAACTAGCCTGAATCACCTGACTGTTGAAAAGAACTGCGTCCATCAGAATTGATCATTATACAATTTTGTTGTTGTTGGGCACAATATTCTCTTGTTTCTGTTCACTTCCCTTAGCATCATTTCCTCTTAGTCTCTCCAGGCATTTTGGACATATCCTATTGATCATTTCTTATAAAACAATAATATTTCATAAAATTCATATACCATAACTTAATCAGCCATTCTCTAACTGATGGGTATCTACTCAATTTTCAGTGCCTGAATTATAATAAAGGGCTGCTACAAATATGTGGATCCTTTTTGTCTTTCTCATGATCTCTTTGGGCTACAAGCCCAATAGAGACACTGATGGATCAAACTATGCATAGTTTGATAGTCCTTTAGTGTATTATCTCATTATTGTCATTTTTTGGGGAAATTATTGTGTCTATGATTTCATTTAATTATTCTTTAGGATAATATTGTTTTGTTTCCAATTAATTTTTGAACTATTTTTCTCTGGCCCTTAAATACATGTAATTTTTATTGAATTATGATCTGGAAGAGATGCATTTATTATGTTTGCCTTATTGCTTTGATTTTGAGTTTTTATGCTCTAATAAATGACTAATTTTTGTGTAGGTTCCATGTACCATTGAGTAAAAAAGTATATTCCTTTCTGCCTCCATTCAATTTTCTCCAAAAGTCTATCATATTTCATTTATCTAAAATTCTATTTACTTTCTTAACTTCCTATTTATTTTGTGGTTTAATTTATCTAGTTGTGAGAGAACAAGGTTGATATTACCCCACTAGTATAGTTTTGCTATTTAATTTTTTTCCCAGTTCTCTTAGCTTCTTCTCTAGGAATTTGGATGCTAAACCACTTGGTGCATAGATGTTTAGCATTGATATTACTTCATTATCTATGTTACCCTTTAGCAAAATGTAGTTTCCTTCCTTGTCTCTTTTAATTCGATCTGTTTGCTTTGGTTTGATCTGAGATCAGGATCACTACCCCTGCTTTTTTTTTTTTTTTTTTTTTTTTTAATTCAGCTAAAACATAGTAGATTCTACTCCGACCTTTTACCATTACTTTGTATGTATCACTCTGTTTTAAATGTGTTCCTTGTAAACAACATATTGTAGGATTCTGGCTGTTTATCCTCATATTCACAGTTAACTTTACTATTTTTTCTGTCATTTTGTTTCCCCCATGTTTTCTCTTTTCTCATTTCCCTCTGTGTGTTGCTTCTGATTACCAGCTCCCTTACATAGCCCTCCCCTTTTACAGGCCCTTTCCCCTTCTACTTCCATTATCCCTTCTGTTAGCCTCCCCTTTTTTTTCCCCTTTCCTCTCCTACTTCCCTATAGAATAAAACAAGTTCTCCATGAAACTAAATAAATCTGATATTCTCACTGAGACAGATCAAATGAGATTAAGATTCACACAATCCTCAGCACTCTTCCTTCTTTCTCTCAACTATAATAGGTCTTTTTTTTGCCTCTTCATGAAATTAATTTACTCCATTTTGCCTCCCCTTTCTCTTCTTCCAGTAAAATCCTCATTACACATCTAGTTTCTTTTTTATATCATCATAATAAAATAAAATTATATCTACATCCTCTAATTATCCCATATCAGAGATATATCATCTTACCATATTGGGTTGTAAACTTTTTAACTTTTAAAAGAAACAATTATTTTTTTCTTTCCTTTTTATCTTTTTATGTTTCTCTTTAGTTCTGTATTTGAAGACTAAATTTTCTGTACAGCTCTGGTCTTTTTATAAAAATAAATGAATGCACTGTTTCATTGACTGTCCACCATTTTTCTTGAAAGATAATGCTTAATTTTGCTAGGTAATTGATTCTTGGCTGCAATCCAATTTCTTTGCCCTTTGGAATATCATATTCTAGGCCCTCTGATCCTTTAAAGTAGAAGTTGCTAGGTTCTTCATAATCCTGATTTTAGTCCTTAATATATAAACTGTTTCTTTTTGACTGCTTGCAATATTTTCTCCTTGATGTAATAATTATGAAATTTAGTTATGAGCTTCTTTGGAAGTTTCATTTTGGGATCTCTTTCAGGAGATAATTGGCGAATTCTTTCATGTTTATTTATGGACATTAGGGAAGTTTTTCTTAATTTTTTGGAAGATGTTATCTAGGATCCTCTTTTTTTTTTCATCATGGTTTTCCGTATGTCCAATAATTATTAGATTGTCTCTCCTAGATATATTTTGCAGGTCATTTGTTTTTCCAATGAGGAATTTTATATTTTATTGTATTTTTCATTTTTTGGTTTTGTTTCATAATTCTTAATATCTCCTTGAGTCATTCAATGCATTTATTCAATTCTAATTTTTAGTGAATTATTTTCTTCAGTTAACATTTTTATCTTCTTTTGCATTTGGCCAATTAAACTTTTAAATGTATTGTTTTGTTCATTAGGTTTTTTTCCCATTTCACAAATTCTGCTTTTTATTGAATTGAGTTCTTTTTTCATTTTTTCAATCTATTTTATAAGAAGTTATGTGCTTTTCCTATTTCTCTAAATCTATTTTTAAAGGAGTTTTCTTCAGATAATTTGTTTTCTTTTCTGAACTCTCCTGCCAAGCTCTCATTTCCTTTCCCCATTTTTCTTCTAACTCTCTTTTAAGATCTTTTTTGAATTCTTCCATGAGAACCTTATGAGATGGAGAGCAACTCATATCATCCTTTGAAGTATTATCTGGGGACAATGTGCATTTATTGTCCTAATGGATTTGCGGTCTGTTTTTCTCTGTTTCCATAAAACCTGTCTATGATCAGAGCTCTTTTTGCTTTTTTCCTCATTTTTAAAAGTTGAGATCTGCTCTTAATGCAAATAAGAAATTGTCCTAAGCTTCCTCTACAAGCAACAGGGGCTTCATGCTGCCCTGTGGTTGGTGCTGCTGACTTTCTTTTTGTCCTGGATGGGCATGGCCAAGTCCTGCATTATTCTGGGGTTCAGAGGCTTATTATTTGCCTTTTGTATGTCTTGTAGCTAATTTGCTGATCCACTGGCTTCTGACCCTGGATAGAGTAGCCAATGGACAGAGTAGCCAGTGTTGCCCTCCCAGTAGAATGCCTTGGTACTTGGACACCACATCACCTTAGGTCTCTGCACTGAGTCTTCACCTCCCCCAAGCCTGATTGAAACAGACCTTTTCTGTTTGTGGGTTCTGTCATTCCAAAACCAGTTCAGAGGCTTGATCTGATTTGAATCTGACAAAATTCAGGAAGAGATCAGACAAAGACCTGTCTATTCTCTGCTATCTTGGATCCTTCCCTCTAAGTTTCTTCAATTGTAAAATGGGGAGAATGGCAGTACTTTTCTTGCAGGATTGTTGTTGTAACAATCAAATGGGATAATATTTATAAATTGCTTATCCGAGTGCTATCAGTTATCCCAAATTGCTACTTATTAGCACTGCTTTAAAATACATACACTTCTGTTCCACATTTTAAGCTTTTTATAACCTATCTCCAAGTTACCTTCCCAGGTTTATTGTTCAATATCTTACTCTATGAACTGTATTACACAGAAATACTGACCTCCTTTCTGTTCTTCCCAAATAGCACTTTATCTCTTGCTTAGATGAATTTGAATCTGGCTGCTTTCCCCACACCTCATAGCTAGAAGGCTTTCTTTTCACACTTTTGTGTTTTGAACTCTCTGGTTTCCTTTAATATTCTACTTAAGAACCTTTTAACTGAGACCTTTCCTGTACTCTTTCCCTATAAATGTGAAGACAACCCTAATAAATCCAGTTTGATCGCCAAAATGTAGTCTGTCTGTGGCATGAATCCCTACCCCTCTATATACATTTTCTCTCTATTTTTCTGTCTGTGTCGCTCCCTCTTTATCTCTCTGTCTCTGCCTGTCTGTCTGTCCCTGTCTCTGTCTCTTTTTATTTCTCTCTGTATATCTCTGCTTCTCTCTCTGTCTCTGTTTCTCTGTCTTTCTCTGTCTTTGTCTCTGTCCATCTGTCTATCTGTCTTCCTTTCTTATATTGGTGATCTGTTTACTTCACTTGCATCCACTTTGTTCTTTTAGTATAATTTCTAGAGGAGAGCTACATGGATAAAATTCAACCCTGATTTTGATGGACATGCTTTTATGCTTGCTACCACTGTGCTCCTTCAATATGCTTCTTATTTACATAAAATCAATCATGGTAACATTATTGATCTTAAAAATGATATGCTTTCTAAATGAGAAGGGGAAACAAAAAATGATCATAACCCTTACTTAATATATGATCATATCATGAATAAACTTGATATCTCCCCAAACAAAATAAGGAATAGTAAAAATGTAATTGTCTATAAATAAAGCTAGATCATATCTTTCTACCAATGTTATATCTATGAGGTAGATTAGACTCACACAAAAAACAGCAATAAATCATATGAATATAGAAATCCATATATAAGACCAATCCTTATGTCTGTTTTTTATTTAATTTTTTTTTGGGGGGAATGCAAAACTATTACCTCCTGGTGAACATAGTTCACTTCTCTGTTAATTTTGGGCTTCTGAAGCAGCATTATTTTTTTGTGTGTGTGTGCTCAGCCATTCATGTCAGTATGCTGAGAAAGTGTTATATTCTCTTTGGAAAATACTATAGTACAACTTAAAACAGCTAGAAAGTCTATTTTTCCCTCCTCCCTCCTCTCTTAAGCTATATAGAATATTAAGGGAATCCTCAGATGCCCCTGAACTTTCCCTTCTCTCATCCTTTCAATAGCTTTGGAACACAGGATCTTAAACTTTGGCTCACAAACTATATATATATATATATATATATATATATATATATATATATATATATACACACACACACACATATATATATATATACACACACACACACATATATATATATACACACACACACACATATATATATACACATGTTTATATGTATGTATGTATACATAATTGTATTTAAAGATAACCAGTTTCATTATAATTACATGTATTTTATTTTGTTCATTTAAAAACATTCTAAGAAGGGGTTCATATACTTCAACAGATTGTCAAAGCTCTCTATGACCCAAACAAAAGTTTAAGAATCCCTAAACTAATGGTCAACCAGACCAGATATCTTCTTCAAACAGGCCATCTCCAATCGTCTTGATCTGTATCTTGACACTGAACCCAGATGGCTCTGGAGGGGAATATAAGGCAGATGACCTTGCCTAGCCCTCCTCACTCAAATCCAATTCACTTGCACATCATGGCATGACCTCCCTAACGTCATGTTCCTTTTAAAGAATGAAGAACAAACAATAGAGGATTCTACTTCTCTCTAATCAGATTCCAGCAGCTAAAGAATCAGTTTTGGTTAAGATAATTCTTTCAACTGACAGGCTTTTACCAGCCAATTTCTTCTCAACAAAATAATGAAATACCTCTCATTAAATCCTCATGGCTCCCAGCAAAACATCTACAGATTCCTCCTTACATCCTAGTTTTCAAAACAACTTGACTTCTGTCTACTATCTCTAAGTTCTCCACTTCTCAGCATCTTCTCCTGTTTCTTCATTTGGTCATCTCCTATATTTAGTGTCTAATGCCTCAAATCAAAGCCTTGTGTGACCATTGACTCATCTCTGCCTCATGATATTTAGATAAAATAATCTGCTCTTTTTCAATTATGATTCCTATAGTTCTTATTCCACAACATTTATTTGGTCTCTATTTCATAAGTTATAACCTTCAGAACACTGAAAATAATTATATGTAAATGAATTGATAGACAACAATGTATTTCAATTTTTTTTACTTCAATTTGGGCTATTTAAATGGATCCTCTAAATATATTTACATGAGGGCAGTGTTCTATTAAATGCTAGTCTAATGCACCAAGGGATGCAATCACTTGGAAAATAAAGGCAGATCAAATACATTTTACAATAAAATGGAGAAAATGTCTAATTCCATATAAATCACATGTAAATATTTTGATGCTTGAATAATTTTATACTCTTTATGTAATCAACATCAATACTGTTTTTTTTTCCAAAAGCTCTATTCACATTGTAATAGGATGTTTCTATAAAATACAGTTTATGAAGTATAGCTCTAAACACAACCTTCATGTTACCACTGAAAGGAATGAAACCAATATTTATGTAATATTTCCTTCTTTTGAAGCTTCAAATTTTTAGAGAAAACATTTTTCCAGTGTATATAGAAACTGTCCTGTGGTTTCATTGACATAAGGAATTCTGGAATAGCGAATCTTTTTCTAACAACACGAGTAGGCACTTTCTCTCTGAGTTATGATTTTAGATTGTTGCCTACAATATAGAGAGATGTAGTGTTCAAGGTATCTGTCTGTCTGTCTATTATCTCTCCATCTATCTGTCTGTCTATAGTCCATCATATTTTGCTAGCCTTTCTGAGTATTTGCCCAGCATTATTACCTTTGGAGAGGTACTAAAAGATACATTGATATCCTAATTCCTAATTATTAGGAATTATTAGATGTTAATTCCTAATAACATTATCTATTGTCTATTGTTTGCATATGAAAGAACAGCTGATGAACAAAATGAACAGAATATCTAATATTTAAAAGGCTAATGAATAAGAATAGTCAAATATTAGAAACAAATTATAATGGAAAACCAAGGTGACAGAGTATCAGAAAGAAACATATAGCCCAGCTCCTTCAACACAAATTTTCAGAAATGCACATTACTGAGTCTTAATTGAATAATCTAAGAAAGAATTGCAATCAGTCATTTTTCCACCAAGGTTAGTTAGCATAGAGAGATAGCTGGATAAGCCTGTGGACACTAGGATGCACTCATTTTAGGGTTGCGTAACATTAGATATTATAGAACCAAAAAAAGATGGTGCATCAGTGTGATAAGGAGTCCTGGACTTATATATTAGATTCTCAACATTATGTAGTTTGTTGGAACAGGCGCCAAATGACAGGTAAGTTGTTTAGTTCCTAAGAGAAACTATGTCTAGGGGTAATATTATAGCATAAGGGCTAGTTGAATTCTAGGCTGTGTCCTCACTAAGGAACAAGTTCAGAAATATATAGTAGAGGAATAGTTCTAATTTCCGGAGATGGAGTCCAACACCTAGCCAAGTCCAGTTGATAACTAAGACTCAGAGCAGTGTACTGGAATTTCTAACCAAGAAGAACCAACAGGAATATTCCTAAATTATAGTTCCTTCCATCTAACATCCCTTCAATAAATCATATTGGCGGTGTTTCACCATTAGGATAATATTTTAAAAAATTCTCTTTTAGTCTTTTAAAGTTCCCAGTAACCCAGCTCCTTCCCATTTGTCCAGTCTTTTTATATCTTATTCCATAATGATCAGGTAATACTGACATCTTTATTGTTCTTCACACAAGATACCTTACTTCCTAATCTAGACATTTTCATTTGTTTCTTCTATGGCTATAGTATACTTTCTCCTCACTTTTATCTGATAACTACACAGGATTTCTTGAACCTAACTAAAGATCTATGGGTTGCAAGAAGTCTTTTCTAGTTCTAGTCTAGTCTAGTTCTCATTGAGACTATTCTGAATTTATCATATATATATATGTATATATATATGTATATATTTGAATTCTCTATTATGTTGTGAGGTCCTTGAGAACAGGGACTGTCTATTTTTAAAGCTTTTTTTTCATATCCATTTTGTCTAGCACAAAATAAGTACTGACTGATTTTGGGGTATTCAATAATAGAACAGGAGGGAAATGGGGGGAATGGAAAGGGGGAATAAGAATGAGGATCTGTCAATAAGGTGTTAGACTTAAGCAAAACAAACTGAGGAATGTAGACTTTAAAAAGTAGTTTAAAAGAAAATAAAAAGATAGAAATGTTTTATTGTGTTCTGATTAAGGGAAAGTAGATTACACAAATTCTAGATCACTGTTGTTTAACTGAATGGTTTCTTTCTGATCACCTTTTCTTTATAAAGAGGAGTTGGGGGAATGTATAAGAAACAATACTAATTGAATATGAATAGGATGAACTCATCACATAAAACAAAAAAAAAAGGATAGTAAAATGAACCAAGCAAAATCCAAGATTTAATTTCAAAAAAATATACTTGAATCACAAAGACACACACAAGTATTAAAATTAGGAGGCAGTTATTAAAACATCACAAAGACAAAACAGAATAAATGTTAAACAAATATTTTATATACCACATTACTACAAAGCTATATGCAAAGAAAGGCTTTTGAAGTAAGGATGAACAATTAATAGGAAAATAAAAAACCATCATAAAAATGAGAATGCCAAAAATAAATGACTATAATTAATAATCTCATCAAATTTAAACAAAGCAATTTATCAGAATTTTGGGGATGCACTAAACTCTTTTAGTTTAGTTAATGGAAAATTTATATTTTTCTATATTTCTTTCAATAAAAAAAGAAAAAGAAAGAAATCAATGAATTAAAAATTAGGCAAAACAAAAAAGGACCCTTGAAATAAAATCCCAATTAATCAACAGAATAATCCTAATAATCAAAGATGTTAATAAAGTTGAAAATAAATGATTAAATTAATAAATAAAATTTATTTACAAATATATACAAATAAAATATAGTATACAAATATACAAATAAAATTTGTAGTTCTTTTTAGAAAGAAAAAAGTAAAGCATTAGCTAATTTATTTTTTTAAATTAAAAAACAGAGTAAGAAAAAAACAGAAAAGGAATACAAAACAAAATAAAACAAAAGAGAAGAACATTGTCATGTGCCCAGCAGAACATCAGGGAGGATTCAAAATATAAAACAACAAATTGTCAATACAAGAAAGTATATTACTAGAAGAAATTATATTCATGATTCTCCATCTTTTCTTTACTTCCTTGTATATTGTTTTTTTGTTCCCTGCAATGTAAATATTTTATTCTTTTCCCCCTTTTATTCCCCCTTCTATTTCTAAGAAAGCCATAGTTAAGAAAATATATATTTATGCATGCACATATATGCAGATATGCATACATATGCATACACGTACACACACCCACACATCTTTCCTATCCCTGCTGACAATTTGTTTTAATTCTGCTCTTTAATTTACCTTCCTTGAATCCTCCACACTTGAATTCTTCTCTTGTCTTCTTCTCTCATTGTTTGTTTCTCCATCCCTTCACCCTTATTTCCTTATAGATTTTGGAGGGTGCTATTCCCTTCAAGGTATATGTGTGGTGGTGCCTATTTAACCCATTCCTGATCTAAGTAGGTTTTTGAACTAATAGCCCTGCCCCCTCTAATCCTTTGTGTCCATTTTGTCCATGCTCCTCATTTGTATAACATTATTTTTACCTTAATTCTGCCCCAATACTTCTTTTAAGCTACCCTACATTTGATGTCAATCTTAAACATATGGTATACATATCCCATGTAAAAACAAATCAAAACAAAACACAAAAAGCCAAAAAAGAATTTGTTCACATTTAGTTCCTTGAAAGTGATCTTTGATATTGGCTCTTATATATTAAATTTTCTATTAAGTTAAAGTTTGCTTGGTAGAAAGTCCTGAAAATCTGCAAGTTCATTGAGGGTTATTATAGATAATTTTGCTGGATATGATATTTTTGACATGGGCCTAGTTCTTCTGATTGTCAGTAGATATGATTTTAGGACCTGCACTCTTTTTGTTGTTGTGCCTGCTGATTAAGTCCTGTATAATTCTAATTCCATTTGGTATATTTGAATTTTTTTTCTTGTTTCTTGCAAAATTTTGTCTTTAACCTGGGGTTTCAAAATTTGTCAATAATGTTCTTACATGTTTTCCACACAGGATCTCATTTAAGAAGTGATTGGTAGATTTTTTTCTATTTTTTTTTCCTACTATTCTATCACTGCAGGACAATTTTATTGGACTATTTCTTGCATTATTGTGTCAAGGTTATTTTTTGATCACAAATTTCAGGCAGTATAATTATTCTTATTTTTTCTCTTCTTGATTTATTCTCCAGATCTTTGATTATTATTTTTTTAATTTCACATTGTCTTCTACCTTTTTCATTCTTTATAATCTGTTTTGTTATTACATGGTCTCCCATAGCTTCACTGGCTTCCTCTTGTCCAATTCTGATTTTCAGAATTATTTTCAATTTTGAGATTTTGTACCTTCTTTTCTATTTTTCCCCATAATCTTGGTTTCCTTGGATGGTCTTTATTTATTTATTTACTTTTTCCTCAAGTTTCTCATTTGAATTTGAATTTTTTTTTTTTTTTTTTTTTGAGGTTTATAAATTCTCTCTGAACAGGGAGTAATTTCACATTACTCTTTGGAGTAGAAGGTTGTTTTTTTTTTTTTTTTTTTTTTTTTTTACTTCAGTGTCCTCCCCTGAAGATAAACCCCATCTTCCCAGTTCCCATATTATATTTCTATAGTGTGCTTCTTTCTTCTTTGCCCTTTCTTTTCTTTTTTTTAGTAAGAAGTATTAGTGTAAGCATCTCTCATTCATGGGAGAGGAATGATACCCAAGGCTCTCCACTTGGTGTTTCTATAGAACTAGCTCAGAAATATTTGCACTTCACACAGGTTAATGCCCATGCAGGACATGCTTTATATCTCCATAGGTTGACCTAGAGGACCCCTGTTGTGACCCAAGTCTTGATTTTTCACCAGTTTATGTTTGCCTTGAGGCACAAATTAGTTTAATTTGTGGAGAAAACCTGGAAAACTTGAAATTTACCAGCCTATTCCACCATCTTCCCACCACATCCAACCAATTTGTTTTTTAATAAAGAAAAAAAAAGAAAAAAATTAAATTTCTTACAGGAAAATGAAAAACATTAATTCACAGCCAATGAAGAAGAAATAAAAAAATATTGAAACCATTTCACCCAATATCAAAAATGACAATCTAAATGAAATGGCTTAGTATTTGCAAAAATATAAAATACCCTGATTAGCAAAATAAGAAATAAAGGTCTTGAACGGGTCTTAAAAAGATAAATTAAGAACTCATAAATAAACTCCCAAAGTGGGGAAAAACAGTACCAAATGGGCATACAATTTTCCCCAAGAGTGAAGGAAAATTAATTCCAGCATTACATAAAGTCTAAAAAAGTAGAAAATGAAGGATCAATTCTGATGGAAGTGGCTATGATACAAATATTGCCTTTGATAGCTAAATGAAGAGTGAAAACCAACAAAGAACAAAGACTAGTTTCCTCAATATTCCCAATTAATATTGATGTGAAGAGGCTAATAACATGTTTGTAAAAAATTAAAACAACTACAGCAATATATCAAAATAACATATATTATTACCACTTTGGACATACAAGGAATATAGAACTGATCCAATATTAGAAAAATTATAAACATAATTGACTATTGATATCAAGAATGACAAAAAACATATGATATTAACAATTAGTGTTGAGAAAACTTTTAAAAAGAAAGACTAGCAACTATTATTAAATATTAGAGAGAATATGGATAAATAACTGTTTTCAAAGTATCTATCATAAGTTGTTTCTATCTCAAATAATGAATCAACATTATTGTTGTCCATAGGCAGGCTGAGGTAATATAATAAAAATGATAATGCAACCTAAATCAATCAAATTACTTACAGCTAACTTTATAGACCTAGAAACACTATTAACATAATTCATTTAGAGAAGGTAAAAGGTAAAGATTATCAACATATTTAATTAAATGAAATAGGGAAGGAAGGTGTCTTAGCAGTGCTATGTTACAACATCATAAGCATCAAAACAATTTGGAACATGATAAGAAGGAGATTAAGAAGAGGAACGGAGTCAGGATTCAAGGTAGAGAAGCAAACAAATTTTTTAAAATAGCTTTTTATTGACAAAACATAGGCATGGGTAATTTTTCAACACTGACCCTTGCAAACATTTCTGTTCCAACATTTCTCTTCCTTCCCTCCACCCCCTCCCCAGATGGCAGGCAGTCTCACACATGTTAAACATATTAAAGTATATCTTAAGTACAATATATATTAAATACAATATAGCGTATAAATATATATACGGTTCTCTTGTTGCACAAGAAAAATCGGATTTAAAAAAGTAAAAATTACCTAGGAAGAAAAACAAAAATGCAAGTAGTTCACATCATTTCCCAGTATTCTTTTGCTGTGTATAGCTGGTTCTGTTCATCATTGATCAACTGGAACTGAATTGGATCCTCTCATTGCCAAAGATAGCCACTTCTATCAGAATTGATCCTCATATAGTATTGTTGTTGAAGTGTATAATGATCTCCTGGTTCTGCTCATTTCACTCAGCATCAGTTCATGTAAGTCTCTCCAGGCCTCTCTGTATTCATCCTGCTGGTCATTTCTTACAGAGCAATAATATTCCATAACATTCATATACTACAATTTATTCAGCCATTCTCCAATTGATGGGCATCCACTCAGTTTCTAGTTTCTGGCCACTACAAAGAGGGCTGCCACAAACATTCTTTCACATACAGGTCCCTTTCCCTTCTTTAATATCTCTTTAGGATATAAGCCCCATAATAACACTGCTGGATCAAATGATATGCACTGTTTAATAACTTTTTGAGCATAGTTTCAAATGAAGCAAACAAGTTTTGCATTTTTCTATAAAGCAAACAATCCCAAGTATTTGGATAATAACTCATTATTTGACAAGAATTTTTGGACAACTGGAATGTAGTCTGGGAGAAATTAGCTCTACACAAACATCTCAAAACAAACACTAAAATAAATTTCAAAGGTGTAGAAAACTTAGACGTTAATGGATGACATCATAAATTAGAAGATCAAAAAGAAATACTAGTCAGATCCATGAATAGTTCATGACTAAACAAGATAGAAAGTTTTACAGAAATTAAACTAGATAGTTTTAATTACATATTTTAAAAATTCTTTGCACAAACTTACCAATGTAGCTAAAGATTGTAAGAGAAGAACATAAACGGGAAAAAAAAAAAACAATTCTTTAGTAAATTTCTCTGATGAAGTTTCATTTCCAAAATAAGTTAATTATTTATTCAAATTTATAAGAACAGTAGCCATATCCCAACTGATACATGCTCAAAGGCTTTAAAACATGTAGTTTTCAGAGGAAAAAATCCAAGGTATTAATAGCTACATAAAAAATTGATATAAATCATGAATAATTAGAGGAACACATTAAAACAATATAAGGTTCCACCTAATCCTTTTCAGATTTACAAATTTGATAGAATAAAATGACAAATTCTGGAGGAGCTTTGAGAAAACATGCGTTATTTATATATCTGAACTAATCTGTCATTTTTTCTTTCCCCCCCTGAGGCTGGGGTTAAGTGACTTGCCCAGGGTCACACTGCTAGGAAGTGTTAAGTGTCTGAGATCAGATTTGAACTCAGGTCCTCCTGAATTCAAGGCTGGTGCTCTATCCACTGCACCACCTAGCTGCCCCCTAATCTGGCATTTTGGAAAACAATTTAGAATTATACATAAAAAACTATTAAAGTGTGAAAATATTCTTTGATCCAACAATTACATTAATATAACTTAAAGAATTCTGAGTAAGAGAAAAATATTCTTTTGTATAAAAATAATTATACAAGCTCTATTTTCTGTGTCAAAGCATGAGAAACTTAGTGGTTGTCCATCCACTGAGGAATGGTTGAACAAGTAGATAAATGGGATGGAATACTATTGTGTTCTAGGAAATGTTGTATGAATTCATATAGTATCAAGTGTGTAGAAGTAGAAAATAATTTATATAAAGACTCTGAGAATCAGACTGACTACCCATGATTCCAAAGGATTCAGGATAAAATAGGCTACTCAACTTCTGATAGCAAGCTGATGATTTTATAATAGAGATTTATTTATTTTTTTTTCTTTGACATGGCCAATTTAGGAAATTGTTTTGTTTGATTATACACGCTCATTATAGGAATTTTTTTTCCTTTTCTTTTTCTTAGAGGGGATCTTAGGGTAGGGGAAGATGGGTCTTTTAAATCAGAGGATGATGTTAGGGAGTTTTGTAACTATGAAAGTTAAAAATGAGACAGTACCAAAGTGGGAATTATATAGTAATATCAAAGTGGAAAATACCTCTAGAAATACCATAAATAGGCAAATAACGAGAAAGAAAACTATTTAGAGTGGTTTCTCCTGGCATCCAGAATATGAGCTGTCTATCTGAAAACCATTTCTTTTGTTGTATGACAGGCTCAACTTTTCTTTCTACCATGTATTTTCCTGATAACATTATTTAATTCTTCTGGGAAGCAGTCATAATGTCAGGGTTTTTTTTTTTTCAAGCCACAACAAAGAAAATTAAATATGAACTGAAAGGATGAGATTAACTAAAATATCAATAGATATAAAAATGCCCGAATTAAGAAAACATGAGGTGATCACAAAATTTTAAAAATTAGAAATGACTCTCAAAATATAAACTAAAAACCTTGACAAAAATAAATTATTTTAGTAGATGGAAAAGTGATTAAGGGAATGCATGAAGGAGAAATATAAATTCAGGAAATCCCTAGATGAAGAAAGATTTGGAATTAATGCAGAGAAAAAGTACAGAACTGATGACAAATCAAGGAGCAATATTTAGGAATTATTGGAAATCTTGAAAGCTATAAAGAAGAAAATAATCTGACTAATATAATTCAAGAAAATTTAAAAATAAAAGACAATTGAAAATTTTAATAGCTAGTTGAAGAGATCTGGGAACCTTTCAATATTAATACTGAATATAAAGGAATTTCCTTCCTCTGGCTTTTAAGGAGGTATTATTGAATGGAATAAGAAATAAGAAACAATTATTGTCTAAAATGTAGATATCAGTTAAATTCTAAGCCAAAGTTAATTTCTTTCTTTTAAATGTTTCTCTCTTCCCTTATTTGGTCAGACATTTTCCCACTATGTAAAATACAATTTCTTCTTTAATCCTCTGAATTCTTCATATTGTTAACTTTTTTGTTGTTGTTGTTGTTGTTGTAAAAAACACAATCTGTTTGAACCTTAATTTGGTATATAGTTTGAGATATTCGTCTAAAATTAATTGTTGCCAAACTGCTTTCTAGTTCTTTCAATATATTTAATCTAATGATAAGTATTTATTTCACATTATTTAAAGAATAGGAATGATTAGAACAATTTTGTAAATTGTTCAAATTTTATTTTACAAATTATTTATTAGCCATTTATTTTATAGCTCCATCTGTCAATTGTTGATCAGTAACTGATCAATTGAAACAGAATAGTTTCTGTTTTCTATTTGTGATTTATTAAATTAATTCTCTCTTACTAACTTATAACAGTAAAGTATTTTTATAAAATTAAAATGAAAAATGAACAAATATTTAATTTGCTGTGTGACACCAAACACAAAGGAAGAAATAAAAGAAACAATAAATATAGAAATGGTTGAAAAGTAAATTAATTTATAATGTCTTTGGAAGAAGAAGAAACAATTCAATTGAACAAAATAATAACTTCAAAAGACTCAGATGAAAACACAAAGGTATTCTGTCAAACTTTAACAAACAATATGCTACACAAACTCTTTAAAAATAAAGATTACAATTTATCTATTTTTCATGCAAGAAAAATCTGATCCCCAAATCAATTTACTTCTCATTCTCATTAATAAATATAAATGTAAAAATATTAAGTGAATATAGGAAAATATAATGCAACAAGGGCAATTGTTTTAAAATATTGTGACTAGTATTGTTATAATTCTAAGATAATGTGGAATTTTCAAAATAACATTTCATTGTATAAAAAAGAAAATTAAATAAATGAACTGAAGTATATTAGGGTGAAACCTAGTTTGAATGCAGACTTATCTTTAATAAATCATTTAATTTCTCAGGACCTTAATTTCTTCATCTATAAGAGGGGGTACTTTTTTTTTTTTTTTTTTTTTTGCTTGTTTTGTTTTTTAGGCTGGGGTTAAGTGACTTGACCAGCATCACACAGCTAGGAAGTGTTAAGTGTCTGAGACCAGATTTGAACTCAGGTCCTCCTGAATTCAAGGCTGGTGCTCTATCCATTGCGCAACCTAGCTGCCCCTATAAGAGGGGTTACTTATACTAGATCTCTTAGTTTCCTTGCAGTTGACAATCTTTGTTTTTGTATATGGAAGGCAGAATTCAGAATTAGGACCAAAGGCATATAATAATCTTATATCTTAAAAATCCAAGATCAGTAAATATTATGGAAGTAAATTGAATTGGATCCAATAAGCCCTCTTGACAAAATTGGAAATCAGCATCTTATATCTTATGCTGTAAAAATTCCAAGTAGAACAAATAAGCATTTAAAAATGTTTAAAAACTGAAAGAAATTGGAAAACATCATGGACACACAAGTGTATGTATTCATGTATATATTTACAATTGTGTGGAGAAAGGTCTCCAGCTATTCAGTAATTTGAAAATATATCCCCAAAAGATGGCTTTGATAATTTTTTTCATAGAAAATATATATTCAGGAAAGGAAACAGATAATAATAAAAGATTTCTGGAAACATTTATGATGAAAATGTAGCATCTACAAGGAAGGAAACAAATTTATCAGTGCAAGATCCATTCCAAAAATGGATAAGTAGAATATGAATGATAATTGTTAGAGGAAGAAGCACAAATGATTACTAGTTTTTTTTTCAATTATGGCTTTTTATTTACCAGATATTTGCATGGGTAATTTTACAGCATTGACAACTGCCAAACCTTTTGTTCCAATTTTTCCCCTCCTTCCCCCACCCCAGATGGCAGATTGATCAATACATGCTAAATATGTTAAAGTATAAATTAAATACAATATACGTATACATGTCCAAACTATTGTTTTGCTGTACAAAAAGAATCAGACTTTGAAACAGTGTACAATTAGCCTGTGAAGGAAATCCAAAATGCAGATGGACAAAAATAGAGGGATTGGGAATTCTCTGTAGTGGTTCATAGTCATCTCCCAGAGTTCTTTCACTGGGTGTAGCTGGTTCAGTTCATTACTGCTCTACTGGAACTGATTTGGTTCATCTCATTGTTGGAGAGGGCCACGTCCATCAGAATTGATCATCATACAGTATTGTTGTTGAAGTATACAACGATCTCCTGGTCCTGCTCATTTCACTCAGCATCAGTTCATGTAAGTCTCTCCAGGCCTTTCTGAAATCATCCTGCTGGTTATTTCTTACAGAACAACAATATTCCATAACATTCATATACCACAATTTATTCAGCCATTCTCCAATTGACGGACATCCACTCAGTTTCCAGTTTCTGGCCACTACAAAGAGGGCTGCCACAAACATTCTTGCACATACAGGTCCCTTTCCCTTCTTTAAAATCCCTTTGGGATACAAGCCCAGTAGCAACACTGCTGGATCAAAGGGTATGCACAACAAATGATTACTAGTTGGCAATACCTGGAAATTATTAAAATACTCTAATAATTTGAGGAATATAAATTAAAATATTTCTAAGAAACCACTTTAACCTTATTAAAGGTAATTAAAAGTCAAATAGAAAGAAACAACAGTGGGTCTATGGAGACTGTGGAGAAACAACTACTGCTACTGAAGCTGTGAATTAATTAGTTGCTTTTGAAAAAGCAGCATACTATTTTATGGTAAGAACAGCAATAACAAAACCCTCTACTTTCCCCCATTACAGTAATTCTCTTAATACTGAATACTCAAAATGTTAGGGATATTACAAAGACTTATTTAATGATTAAAAAAAAAAAAAAAACCTCACATTTACACAGCTCTCATTATATGCCAGATATTGTGCTAGGCTCTTCAAAAGTAACTCATTTAATCTTTACAATGACATTGGATAATGTTATTGTACCCATTTTACAGAAGAAGAAACTGAGACAATGGCTAAATGACTTCCCCCAAAGTTAGCTCTCTGTTCACCACAAGCAGTTTAATGTTTCATGTAAGGTCATTTAAACACTTTGCTTTCATATTTGAATGTTTATTTGTTTTTCACTGATGGAGAGCTGAACCTAGAGTCAGGAATACTGAATTCAAATGCTACCTGAGATCTTTCTTGCTATGTCACACTGGATAAGTTACTCTTTGCTTCAGTTTTCTCAATTATAAAATGGAGATTATAAAAGCAAATATCTTCCACTACTCTTGAGAGGAACAATGAGTTAATATTTATATATCATTTTGCAAACAAAGTACTATATGAATGCTACCTACGTTAGTCTTATTTGACAATGATATCCTGGTTATACATATCTTCCTAGTGACTCCTGCTACCTGAAAGACCTGAAATAAATCAAATGATATC
This sequence comes from Sminthopsis crassicaudata, assembly GCF_048593235.1. Taxonomy (NCBI): domain Eukaryota; kingdom Metazoa; phylum Chordata; class Mammalia; order Dasyuromorphia; family Dasyuridae; genus Sminthopsis; species Sminthopsis crassicaudata. Next base: position 230,657,884 of record NC_133617.1, read on the forward strand.
ATAGAGAAGCAGGTATTTATTAACTTTTGAAGTTGGTAATAATAGATAGGAACTAAGTTATTTTCTGTTTAAACATATCCACCATGGACAATTTGTAGTGTCTGAGGAGAGGGAGTAGTGAGTTTAATATTAACATGTAATACATTTTAAATTGTGTTCTTTAGCTTTAACTTATAATGATATATTTTATAGATTTATTCTTTCTGTAATGTGAAGTAACTCAAAACTTTTGAGAACTTAAACTTATCTTCAGTCAGGTCTGTGATAATAAATATATAGCACTGACATAAACGTATGCATGGTATAGTCAAGCTTAAACTACTTAATTATTATTTTATCTATCACTTTATCAAATATAAACAGTCAACACAACCATACACCAAACTCTGATTTATAGAAATTGTGGATTTCCAGGGAGCAAAATCTCAAGCTGAATATTTAGCAATGGCTCTTCTGAGGCCATTGGATCTGTCTCCAGTGCACCTCTGGTTCATCTTTTAATTGTAAGATAATTGTTCTTTTAAGGTTCTGATGTTTTCATGATCAATGGTTTAATTTTTTAAAACACAAAATAGCATTTTTGTGTAAAGAAAAGATACGTAAGTTTTTAAGGGATACAACATATTACCTTTGTCATAGATGATCATTTGAATGACCAAAAGGAGTAGGGAAAAAACAAAACAAAACAAAACAACAACAACAACAAAAAAAAAACTTTGGTTTAATTAAAACTGCTAAAATCTTTGTATAAAGAAATTAGTTTTATGATGGGAATTGATCATTTTAGAACAAAAAAATAAACTTTGGCTTAATAAGAAAATTTAAATTATTTTATGAAGAGTGTAGAGACAAATGTTACTTTTGAGAATAATTTGATAGTTTGGGGGAGCAGGAAAAAAAAAAAGCAAAAAAATTTTATTTGCCCAAAACTGGAAAATATTAGTATAAAATAAGTCAAACAAGTTTTATTTTTGTGAAAAATTTGATAATTTTGGGGAGGAGCAAAAAAGGAATTTTATTTATAAAAAACTGGAAAATATGAGTACAAAATAAGTAATTTTGAATAATGTAAAAAGAGATGTTGGACCAAGTTGAAAATGAAGATTTTGTGGCAACTAGGTGGTGCAGCAAATAGAGTACAATACTTGAAGATAGAAAAATTCCTTTCTGTGAGTTCAAATAGGACTTTAGACACTATCTGTGCAGCTCTGAGCAAGTCATTTAACACTGTTTACCTCCATTTCTTTATCTATAAAATGATCTGAAGAAGAAAATGGCAAACCATTCCACTATCTTTGTCAAGGAAACCCCAAAATGGGGGCACAAGTAGCCTGATATAACAAGATAACAAAAATTATTCTTATATTTTATATGTACGGTTTAAGATTAAAGAAGGTAATAATATAATGTGAAAACATCTAACATTTGAAAACTGATGTATGATTAAATAAGGTTTGTTTATTTCATGGGAAATATATGGCGAGTTGTCATTTTATAACTGAAATGTGAGTCAGTGAGTGCTAGGAGACTATTCTGAGCCACTTAAAGGTATAGGAATTGAGACTAAGAAAACATTATTGTGAATAGAATTAATAAATTGGCAACAGGGGGAAGACTTGTAAAGGATGAAAATCACTTCTGTCAGAGCTGTTTGAAGAGATCAGCAATAACAATGTCACCTGATAAAAAGTTTATGATTGATTAAGGAGATATTCAAGCTCATTAGATAAGAGCAATATTTCCAGATTTGTCTCTTTAGTGTCCTTAAGATGTTAAGACAGTTTAAGACTCTCTAAAGTATTTATGTTTCTTCCCTCTTTGATTTTAAAGGGAAAGGCAGAAGGGAGAAAAACAACTGCTATATAGGAAAAGACACTGAAATTTAATTGAATTTGAGGAATCTGGGTTAATCATTTAGTGAACTAGCATCTATTATGTTCCAACTATGGGCTGGGGGGGGGGGAAGAAAGGTAAAAAGAACCCTTGTTCTCAAAGAGTTTACAATTTAATGGAGATATTATGCGAATTACTTCGTAAAAAAATGATACGTAATACAAAAATAAATTAGAGGTAGTCTCAGCAGAAAGAAACAAAGATTAAGGAAGGCTGTAAAAGATTTATTGCAGAAAGTGGGACTTCAGCTGATATAAATAAACTAAAGAAGCTAGGAAGCAGAGATGAAGACAAATATAGTTATAGGCATGGGAAATATCTAGTCAAAAACAGGTGATGGAGTTTTGTATTTGATGAAGAGGACAGTTTTTTACTTGCTCAAAACTTTTTTTTATCAAAACAGCAAACATGAGATTTGAGTTTGATTTGTATTGCTTATTGAGAGACAGCCAGTCTGATAAGCTTAGCCTTTTTCTGGCTTAAATGGAATTGATATCCAAATTAATAGGTAACTCTTTGAAAACTTTCAAAACTCTTTGAAGAATGATTATAAATGAAAAGAACTAGCAAAATTAAGAATTACAAAAGATGAATCAGTTACTAGAAAACAGCATATGCAATAATGACAGCACTATAAATGGAAAGGGTAAATAAAAACAATGAAAAGTGAATGCTACAAAATGACATAGAATAAGCATGGCTCCAAGGAATGAAATAATATTAAAAAACACCCTCACTTAGCCGTATACCACTCCTTTGGAAGCATAGTACACATATAGGTATGATACTTTGGGTTTTTTTTCAGATTTTTTTGAGGTATTGATCAGTTTTGCTCATTTTTTTCTTTTCTTTTTCTTTAAAAATGTTACTTTTTCATAGAATAACTCTCTGGAAAGAGGACAAGGAAGGGCAATTAGAAAAAAAATTGTGACATAAAGAAAGCAAAAGATCCATAAAATTTATTTTTATAAGAAAAAAAAAATTTGCCCAGCTGGAGAGTGGTGAGATCCAAAAGACAAGTAGTTAGTTGAGAAGTAGCTTTATGTTATTCAGATTGTGAGAGACAAACTAGGGTTAAGTTTCCACAGAATAATTAAAATTCTATTACTCAGAAACCATGAGCAGACAATGGGAAATACTGAAAAGCTAAGTTTTCTACTGAATGTTGAAGCTTCAAGGTAATACAAGATAATAAGTATCTCTGACCAATGAGCTTTCAGGAAAAGAGACTCACTTGGCTTCAAACTTTTGATAAAAGATGTCTACACTAGAAACTGTTTTAAACTTACCAGGTTCAAGGTCTAGGAAAGAGTTTTCTCTATTGTCTTTGCTTAATAAGCCTCATGCATATAAACTGACAGACCCTGAATAGAATTACAACCTGATTAAAAGAACATGGAATGTATGAAGAGGGAGAGGGAATGTGATTAGGAGTAGAAATAATGTGACCCTAAGGGGAAGTGACCAATCCATTCTTAGGGGGAGAGAACTGCCACATATTATCTGTACCTACTGTTCCCTCTTCCCATCAGAGGGGTGGATCCTGGTTCCGTCCAGAAACGTCCATCCTCTAGACTTTCTCAATAAAATTTCTTTGTTACCTGAGGAATTTCAGTGTCAGTTTATTTCTAACAAGATCTGCCTGAATGGATAGGTGACATAAACCCTTTGGTCCAGTTATGATGAGTCACCAAGTGTACATGGGATTTTCTCTCTCATATTCTTCTCTACCAGATTCCTATAAGCTCACTTTTCCCCATAATTTATAAGTGAATTTAGGTGTGATCTATTTATTATTACTACATCTGTTTGTATATATTAATTATGCTATTATTATTGCTTTTTTCTTGTTTCATATATTAAAGTATCATTATTTTGAGTGGCTGATTTGTTAAAATTGAACTGTATTGGTGGGGACTTAAAAGTTAAAATAGTAAATAAGGGGATTGTATTCTTCTAAAACAATATTGATACTAGGATTCTGAGAGAATTGGAATGTAATTAATTGAGTACTGGAAGCTCTTCTCTACAATGTTGAAGTCAGGTTTGAGTCAATAAGTCAGTGGAATGAACAGTGTGCACATGTCAAGTTGTGTAAGAGACGGGTTGCTACCCCAAATTTCATATAGTGAGAAGCAAATTATTAAAGAAAGAATTTTGTCAAGTGTGTTAAATACTTCGGTAACTAGTTCTGCTATCCAGGATAATGAGTTTTTGACACTCTTGACTAATATGAGTACACTGAATGATGATTATGCTTGTTATATAGTTATAATCTGTTATGGGCCAGAACTTGAAACAAGGTGCTAGTCAGTGGAATTGATAGAGACAATGGTTGTTTAGCATGGTGCTTAACCGTTCTCTAGTTCAGTACAAGTACTTAGTACTTACTAGAGTTCTACAAGACTCACACCTTTGATAAGAGATCATATAAGCTTGGACAAACTCAGCCAGAATCAGAACTGGAAGATAGAGACTGTGATGGTGGTCCTCCTGCCTCCCCCACAGAAACCAAGACAGATTCAGGAGGACTACAAGAAGCTGGCAGAGGTAGAGAACACAAAGGACTGGCCACAGGAGCTCAAGCTCTCAGAACCAAGGAGAGAGATAGGCCTTTAAGAAAGTTAACCAGGTCCAGGAAAGGAGACATGATGTTGAAGGAGATAATAAAGGATTTGGACTTTAACACCTGGCTGTACTTGAACTGAAAGGAAGGCTATTCCAGAGCCCCCAAGAAACCAGAACCAGAGAACATTACAATAATCCATGTTATATTGACTATTATACATAGCACTTGTATATTATATTCCCTCAACAGATTTCTGATTAATCTTGTTTGGTAATATGAAAGGCTACACATTAGGTTCCAAAACTATTTCCCAAATCTTTGATGAATCTTTTAAAATAAATTAAGAAAAAAAGGGCCCTAGATTCACAGTTAAGAGACTTCTTAAAGTCCATCTAGTTTAATTCTCTCATTTTACACCAGATTAGAGTGAATCCTAGAGGGGTAAAATTATTTTCCCAAAGTCACTTAAATAGCAAATGACAGAGTTGAAATTCAAACCTAAGCTCTCTATCTACAAGTAGAGACTTTTTTTGAGCTTACTGGAGTGTCTAAAGGATCGTAATTTCTAATTTACAAATTCTTTGGTCATTTTCTTAATAAACTTTCATATTCTGTCATGTAACCCTATCTTACTGATTTCCTAGAGTGACTGTTTTTCCAAATTAAGGGTCAAAATTTTGCTAATAAATACACTCACTGTTAGATTATTAGTTCACTTGAATTAGACATGAGAGGAGTACATTTTTATTTATGAATAATTTTTTTAGATTGATAAATAAAAGGTTTATTGTAGGAATCTGGAAGCAAAGCTCAGTTAGAAAGACGCCAGGGCCCAAGATGGCCGCTGGGCGGGCAGGGACCCTTACATGGCTGGAAGGATACCATGTGTTGGCTGGGAGGGCTCCTGCCATTTATGAATAATTTTTGAAATTATGGAAACAGTTTTACATCTGTTGGGAATATCTCATGAGTAGATGATTTAATCTTAAGGAAAACTGAGGCTTTTTCTCCTCATTGCACTTAAGACATGGCCATATGCTAAAAACTTCCTTGTTTACACCTGGATTTCCTGACACAAAAGGACAAAGACTAAGGCCTTATGGATGTAAGGCAACCATTGAGAGATGGTTCACAAACTGAATTCCAGGACGCTAAAAACAAAACTTGCAGATATGAAAATTAGGTTAATGGTCAGGAAAAAAGATTCCTAATGATTGTTATCTCACAGTATTGCCAGTTTTATTCTCAACTCTGCAGGTTCCATGGTCAATTGATATAAAAATGATCAAGTTTTAGGGGAAAAAACAAAAACAAAAAACAGAAGTTTTAAATGAGACTTATTTGTACAACAAAGCCAATTTAATAACTTATCTAGAGAAATACAGCTGCCAAAAAGATGAATGTTTGTGTAGGCCAGAGAATATGTTATCTTCCCTGAGCCTGTTTTAGAAACTAATTTATGTTTGGAAAGCTAAGCAGCAGACATGGAGTATTTAAGATATCTACATAGAAATAATTCTGTTTTTAGTTTCAGCATCCCTTTCCTAGTACTGGGGAAGTATTACCGACCTATGTTTTCTGTTGCCATTAAGCTACCTTTCATAGGAGAAAGCCTCTGCTTTTTTTGGGGAAGGGTTAGATCTTTACTAAGCCTAACTTCTTGCTTACTACCTTTTTCTTTCTGGTTGCTGTCCTTCAAAATAACATGCCTCTACTTTCCAAAGGGTGAATTCTTTTCAGTAAGTCCCTTAAATTCTCTATATTTTAGGTTCTTCACAATGGTGAGACTAAATGATCTCTAAAGTCTCAAGCAGAAATAAACATTAATAATAAATTTTGGTAAATGAAAATGAAAATGATATGTAATAAAGTTTTAACCTTAGGAAAAGAATCTTACATGGTATCTGCCTTTTGATCTTCATTTTATGTTCTCCTGTAAGAGTTTATAATATATTAAATTTTGGATAAATGTATGCCAAATACAAAGTGCAGTGTGAATAGTCTAAAAATATTACATAATTAAGTACCACATTTTTTTTTTTTGTCTATACTAACAGAGAAGTAAAAACTTTGCCCTCTGGCTTGTAGGAACACAAAGTAGGAGCCCTAGAAAGGAGTATCTTTAAAAGAGGGCACAGAGTTTGTTTCTTCAGCATCAAAGAATTCACACAGTTGACAAAGTTCTTGTGTATTTGAAGAGGGAACTGGAGGCTAAAATGATTTCCTTTTTCTCTGCAGGAAAGCTGAACTTTTGAGGCTTCAAGAATGTCTCTGATGACATTCACAATTTTTCAGTATTAAGTTTTAATTCCAGAGCATGAAGCTACAATTTACCATGAAAATCTTTAATATGGTTTTTAATATAAATATTTACATTTTTAAGTAGCTGAAAATGGATTTCAATCTGGAATATGTATCAAGATTTACTATCGCTTTGCCCTAAAGAACATAATTGTGAAACAGCAATTGCCTTGTATCTATCTACATCCATTACTTTTAGAAACAAGAAACATTTTTTTATTGGTAATAAAATAATTTCCTGAAGCATATTGAAATTTCCATAGGACATTTGCTTGTGGGAAATAAATTAGTTACTTTAAACAATAAAGGACATCCTGATATGAAACTATGTAGATTTTGCTTTGAAGTTACAAATGAAAGTGAGGGATTAGGAGGAAAACTTGACAAAATTGATGAGAGAAAAGTTATTTTCATAAAGTTTTATTTCACAGTATCATTTGTATCAATTACATAACTCATTTGACAGAATACAAAAGAACTATTATTTTGCAGTCATTTTTCCAGGTTAACATTACAAAATGTCAGCTGATAGAAACCATATAAACCAATAAGAAATCATCCTTCCATCTATTTAACTCCCAAACCTAATCGAATTATATGAGCTAGATGCTTGGATTATTTATAGTTTATTAGTTTTATTTGAAATATAATTTTTGAAGAAAAGAGTTGTTGCTTATTCTTTGTGCCTTCCCCTCCAAGAAATAGGTATTTGAGCAGAGTAGACCCTTAATGAATGAATGCATAAATATTACATATATATATATATATATATATATATATATATATAGAATAGGAGACTATTAAAGAAACAGAAGAACAGAATGACATAATGGCTGGAGTGCTACATGTATACCCTGATTTCAAATTCTATGTTAGATATGTATTAGCAAATCACTTAACTTTTCGAGGTCTTAATTTTTTCCTCTGTAAAATGAATTAATTGAAGTTTAGTGACCTCTGGGGTCTCTTATAGGTCTGAATTTATAATCATATGTGTGAATTTTTTTTTTTTGAGGGTGGGGTTAAGTGACTTGCCCAGGGTCACACAGCTAGGAAGTTTTAAGTGTCTGAGATCAGATTTGAACTCGGGTCCTCCTGAATTCAAGGCTGGTGCTCTATCCACTGAGCCACCTAGCTGCCCCCCATATGTATGAATTTTAAAAATAGAAAGTTTACACTCTGAGAATAAAGGATGACCAACAGATAATTTGGTCCAGTGAGAAGTACGATAAATAACAGCATTTTGCTTTTATAGGCTCTTTCCCTCCTTCAGTATTTTTTGCACTCATATTTCAATATTTAACTAAATTGTTATTTTTTAATATTGATATTCCATCCAACAATGTTCATTAAAAACCTATTCTTTCTTCCTTTCTCAGACTGTGTGATTTTTTTCTATGCCCTTCCATATATTTTCTATAAATGTACTCTCAGTTTACAGGCAATTTTCATGTAGTTCTGATGAGGTAAATACCTAATGATGAGGTTGATACTTCATTAAAATTAGGATTAAGTGAGGTCTAGTGGCAGGATTGGGGTACAGGGAGTCACATGGAGCTCCCCTGCAACCCCTTTGGATTCAATACAAGGATACAAAGTTAAATGAGGTCTAGTGGCGGCGCAGAGTTCCCTGTAAATGAATTTACAGGCCCCAAAACCTAAATTGATAAAAAGAAGTTTATTGCAGGGTTTGGAAGCAAGGTTAAAGTCTGGTTAGTAAAGGCATTAGATAGAGGAGGAAATACACCAAAGCAGTGGGACAGAGAGACAAGGGATGATTCCAACTTGGCTTTTTTATCTGCTTTAAGGGGCATCTGGGTGGAGCCCAATTTGATTCCTCAAAGGCCAGAACCCACCAGGTGGGGTTCGGCTATCTGAGCAGATCATTAGAATGGGGGCTGAAAACCCAAGCCAGCTTAGATCCGGTGGGGGCTGTGTACAGCCCAAAATGGATCAGATACAGATCTCTCCCCTTGGGGTTTTGACCAGATCTTGCAAATCAAAGGCCAGTCCCAAAGGTAGTTGGAGATTAGACAAGGAATCTTAAAGGGGGCTATGCCCACATCACATTTACTGATAATTTCTTAATTACCAAAACTAAAGTCATTTTCTTACTCATTCTTTTTGACCTCTCTGAAACCTTAGGCTCTGTAGATCACCTTCTTTTCTTTTAAAACTTCTTTTTCTCTAGTTTTTTTTTTTTTTTTTTTTTTTTTTTTTTTTGTGAAACCTATCTGTCTCTTCCTTTTCTTCCTCTCTGTCCAACCTCTCTTCAATCTTCTTTTGCTGCATTTTCATCTAGATTCCAACCACTATGGATGTCTTCCAAGACTCTGTCTTAAACCTTCTCTTTTCCCCTTTACACTATTTTAGTAGATATTTTCATCAGTTTCCATTATTTTAATTACCTTCTCTGTGCACATGACTCCCAGATCAACTTGTCCAGCTTTAATTCCACTCACTACCTCTAGTCTTATGTCTACAACTGCCTTTTAGACATCTTGATTATTTGCATGTTGTTTTTCCAATTAAATTGTGATATTAAGAAAAGGGTCTGTTGTTTTATTTTGTTTTCCCCCTTTCTTTGGATCCTTAGTTCTTAGAATAGTGCCTGCCACATAGTAGGAATTTAATAAGTGTTAGTTGATCATTCTGTAAGAGAGGCATTATGGAAATTCTTATCCCATTTTATTCATATAGGCAATTTCAAGCACTCCAGCTGTCACAGCTAGTTGCAGAATCAAGACTAGAAAGTATTTTCTAACCAAAATATAATTAAATTTTGAGGACCAGACATGATAAGTGATAATGCTTTAGTCAGATGAAGTGAACCAAGTAAAATTTCCAAGTAAATGACTGCTTTAACATTTAAGTGCTATTAATGGTGAATATTTTAGGCTTTTCACCACACCTTATGGTAGTGTAGCTTATAAGTATTTTTCAGTAGATGCCAATATACTTATTATTTATATGCACTTAGTCTGGGATTGTTGTGCCACATTTCTCTTTTATTGTCCTGACTCAGTTTCCCTAATTGTCCTGACTCAGTTTCCTTAAATTGTCTTGCCCTTGCCTGGGTTACCCTAAGTTGTTTTGCCTCAGTTTATAATTGTTCTGCTCAACTATCCCTCCCTCCTAATCATGATCCAGATAAGAACAAAGACCTTCTATCTTAGGCATCATCAGAATGTCAGGTACCTCTCCCCATTCTGTAATCCCAATTATCAGATATCCCCCATGCCTCCTTTCACCTTGTCAGAACTGGATTGTTAGTCCTATGTTCCCGTTCCCAGCACCCTGCCTCCGCCCCTGCCTCGCCCTACTCCCTGTAGCTGAGCCATATATATGTGTGTGTGTATGTGTGTGTGTGTGTGTGTGTGTGTGTGTGTGTGTGTGTGTGTGTGTGTGTTTGAGAACTCACATTGTTTGCTGGGTTTTTGGAGATGATAGTCTCATTCAGCCCTGGGACCAAACCATGGATCCATTTGGTTCCAGTAAATCTCTCTCTTTTAAATAAATTATTAAATACTCTTTAATCTGTATCTTGCCTCAGTTTCTCCAGCATTACAGGATAAGATATAAAAGTCTTGGTTTAAAAATTATAAACATGTATACATATTGTATACATATGTATATATATATATATATAATATACATATTGTAAACATATGTATATTATGTATGAGTATTTTATATATATACATACATATATATATAGCACACATACACACACACACACACACATATATATATATATATATATATATATATATATATAGTTATATATTTATCTTTTCTAGCCTCATGTCATATTATTCCAACCACTGAATCTCTTAGCCGTTTTTAAATTTTAAATGCAGGGAGCATATGAATGATCATTTATATGGTACATCTCTACAAAAATTTGTATGTATATGCTTATGAGTCTACAACTGTGGAACAAAGTGAATAACATTTGTTTTATCTATTGGATAACTGCTGAAGGTTATTTACTGTATTGATTTCATTTTCTTGAGTTTTTCTTCTCTATTAGCAGAAAAATATTTGGAATAAGGATGGTACTCTTGGAGAGGAATGGATGAGGAATACAGGAGAAAGTCTAGATAATGGAAAAACAAAAAATATCAATAACATGTTTTTTGAATAGGTTTTCATTTCTGTTTAGAGACCAAAGTTTTATCTGCAACTACTAATCTCCCTCTGTGGGAGAATCATCTGCAAAGCATCTGCTCCTGTTGAAAGTTGCACTTTATGTTACATAAAGATATTCATTCATTTATTCATTCACAAAACAATTGCTTAAGTGCCTACCTTCTGAAAGGATTTATCTCAATGAATTTATCAATTGTATTCAGTCCATAAGAAATAATGAGCAATGTGCTGATTGCTGAATGAAATAAAAATATTAGTGGTCTTTGGCTTCCAGGAGCATAAAGTTCAAAAGGCAAATAATACCTGTAGAAAATCAACTGCAATCTATAAAATGCAAAAGTACAATTAGAGTGATCACAGTGTTGTTTTAGTTCTGAGTAGGGACTGATTGCTTTTGGCTAAGGCAGATCAGAAAAGACTTACACAGATCATTTGGTCTAAAAAAGGGTGGAACAATCAGACTTGAACTATTGGGGATTAAAATAAATATAATTTTTCAGATTTTTTTTCAAGTTGTATTTATGTTTATATAAAGGAACAGTGAAAAGTTTCATTGCAATTCTTATCACCTTAAATTAAAAAAAAATACCTTAAAGCCCCCCCAAACCAGAAAGTGAGTTGACAAATTCTTTTTTACTAAGTGACAAAAATAGTCAGCATGATCACCCACAAGGAAGAATGCAAAAATATCCAGAAGGGAAAAAACATCTCCCACTTACTTTTAGAAATCTAAACTCTATGTCGGAATTCAGTTTTGCAAGAATAACCTTAGTTAAAATGGTTAGAACATGCATATTATTAGAAATAGAACATTTATCATCTTTGAGGGGTGGGGTGAGTGGGGATTCACATTTAGAAACATGGGAAACTCTGCTACAAAAAATGCATTTATGCAATATAATTCTATGGAATATATTGCACCAAATAATGACATGACAATCTGGATTGGGAAGAAGTTGCACAGAAGGACAGCTTTTATTAAGTTGCAGATGGCCTTACTCTAGTTGGCTGAAACTATTGTGACTTGGGAAGAGGAGTAAACTCCAAATGCCAGAAGCCATCCCAGATGGCACAGCCAATATAATAGAGAACACATTTCAATAATAATTTAAACAGAAATCATAACACTTAGAGAAATTGGCATTTAACTTACTTCTGGGCATAAGAGCCCTTTCCTCATGAGGAATTTCAGTGCACATCAAGAACATCAAAAAATTTTTATTTAGAATTTTTAAAATCATTATATAAGGATTTGGAGAGTCATCAACTTAAAACATAAATCTTAACCAAACCAATAAATATTTGCTCATATTTACTGTATATTACATACATAAATATTTACTATATGCAATAAATCCAGTGTACTAGATCCTATGAAAGAGAAACAGAAGTAGATCCAGTACTGATGTTCAGTGCATCTATGTTTGCTTTAATGGTCATGTGATTAAGTGTCTGAATGGATAGATGAGTGAATGAATATAACCTCACATTTAAGTATATTTTCTCTTTTCTACAAGTTTCATCCTGAATATTTATGTAATTTCATTTCAACATGCTTGTCAAGAATTTAATTTTATCAGTCGATCTCTGAGACTTAAAAGAAATATAGAAATAACATTATACGTTCTGTAGATCCAATAAATAATTTTATCAAATAAAATAACAATGTGGCAAAACAAAAATAAATTTGACATGGAGGCAGCTAGGAATCAAGATGACCTGAGTTTAAATCTAGTTTCAAATATTTAATAATTGTGTGATTCTGGACAAGTCATTTAACTTCTCCCAGACTAACTTTCCTCATTTGAAAAATGAGGCAAATAATAGCATCTATTTCACATTGATTAGGGAATTTCCCTGGGATTATCTCTCTCTCTCTTGACTGAGTTGGAATATTTTATATCTCACTGGGCTAGCTCGTTTCCTCAGTAGATGATCTGGTAGTCAGTCATTCAATAAACATTCATTAAATTTACACTATGGGCTAGTTGCTTGCAAAATGATAGGAATATGAAGAAAGTAAAGTACTTGTTCTCAATAAATTTACAATCTCATGGGGGGAGGAGAGACCACCAGCAAAGAAACATTACAAACAACCTGCATACAAGATACATAGGAAATAATTAAACAAGAGAAGGCACTGCAATTAAAAGATATTGGAAAATTTCTTTAGAAGGTAAAATTTAATTGGGACTTGAAAGAAGCCATGGAAACTGATGAGAACTAGATAAGGAGTATCTAAATGAAATTAGTTTAATTGAGGTATAGTGGCAGGTTCGGGGTACAGGGAGTCAAATAGAGCTCCCCTGCAACCCCTTTGGATTCGGTGCAAGGATACAGAGTTAAATGAGGTCTAGTAGTGGGGCAAGAGTTCTCTGTAAAGGAATTTACAGACTCGAAAACCTAGATTAATAAAAGAGGCTTATTTGGATTTGGAAGTAAAGTTTAGTTAGTAAAGTTGAGGGTAAAGATAAGAGGACACTGGAGCTACAGGTCAGGTGGGAGAAACCCTTGACATGACCGGGGTAAGGATGCCGTATTTGGATCTCTGCAAAGAGTGGACTCCAGTTTTCCCCTTTTATAACAGGAGGCTTTTGGTAATCTGAGGGGCTCGTGGGTGGAGTTCCAGGTTGGCCTCCGGCCTGAGCTTCAGCCAGGGTTAGAATTTGGATAGAATTCAATGGGTTTTCAGATAAGGAGGAAGCTGTTTGTGCTTGGGGTGGGGGTTGGGAAACCTGAGCAGATCATTAGAATGGGGGCTGGGATGGCCCAAATTAGTTCAGATCCGATGGGGCTGGGAGAACCCAGATATCTCCCTTTGGAATTCATGGGGGTTGGGAATCAGGAAGGACTCTTAACCCACATCAGAAACCAGAAGATAGGTGAAGATGAGAAGGGAAAATATTCCAGGTAGGGAAGAACAACTAAAGAGAATGGTTATATATACAGTCTTATCTGTTTACCTTTTTTGTTTTTTTTTTTTTATTGTCTTAATTAAATATAGTGTGTGTATGTGTGTGTGTGTGTGTGTGTGTGTGTGTGTATGTGTGTGTATGTGTGTGTGTAACTGGTATTTGGTGGAAAAAGGAGTTAAATGTTGAATGCCTTTATCTATCTATCTACCTGTCTGCCTATCTGTCTGTCTGTCTGTCTGTCTATCTATCTATCTATCTATCTAATCTTTCCAAACTTCCATCCCCCTTAAGGAATGGTAATCAGGAATAAAGTTTGAATTTATTTTTTCCTCATACTAATAATAGGGGGCAGATTAATATGAGATTAATATAATTTTAGCTCACTTCACTTTTTTTCTGAGATCAAAGAAGATCTCCAATCTGTTGCTTTTTCTGTTGGCAGGAATCAAAGTCTCCTTGCAGAAGAGGTGGTTGAAGAGACTAGTTATGCCTTCTTTGCAAGACACACACACAGACACACATACATACAGACACATGCACACATCCTTTAATAGCCAGAACTTACATAGTAATTTAGGTTTCCAAAGAGTTCTATATATGTTAACTCATTTATTGATGATCCCTTTAGTTCCTTGTAACTATACTGTGAGGGAGATATGGTTATTAGCTTCATCTTACAAGTTAAATAAATGAGATTGATTCCTGCTTTGCCCAGAATTCATATGGAATAAGTACCTGTGCTAGGAATTGAATTGGGGATTTTCTGATTTCAAGTCCAGTGCTCTTATTTATTATACCTACTTCTAAAACTGCTGTTTCATGATATATAGCCTTAGATTCCAGGCTCAGTTATTTAAGACTTGATTTTGACTCCTCACCCTCACCTTTCTCATTACTTTTGTCTATATATGCTCCAGTATAACAATGAGTTATTTAATTTGGGATACTCAAAATATCACAATAGTTTAGGTTTTGTGTGTTCAGGGAAAACATGGAGTGAGATCATTTTATTTCTTGTTCTGAACACTGTGTTTCCATTAATACAGAATACACTAGTTTTTCAGCAGGCACATTTCTATATTATTTCTTCACTATATGCTTGCGATTAGTACCCACAACTATTTTAGAGAGAAAATTCACTTGAGTTGTGTCTCATCCATACTAGAGTCATACTTCTGACTTTAATTCATTTGGAATACAGACTTTATTAAATGCCACCTTAGGAAATCCTATCCATTTTTCTACCTTATCAATTATTTTTAAATTTTTTAAGAAGCTTGTTATGTTATTCATTATATATCTTTTTATATCCACAATTTTGATAAATATGAAAACTGTCATTTTTCAAGTTATTCATAAAAATATTAAATTGGGCTGGTAGTTATCAACTCTTCTAATTAACACAATGAGATCAAAGATTCCTTTTTAAAATATTTTTTATTAATTTTTATAATTATAACATTTTCTTTGACAGTACATATGCATAGGTATTTTTTTTTACAACATTATCACTTGTACTCCCTTCTGTTCCGAGTTTTTCCCCTCCTTCCCTCCACCGCCTCCCCTAGATGGCAGGCATTCCCATACATATTGAATATCTTATAGTATATCCTAGGTACAATATGTATGTGCAGAACTGAATTTTGTTGTTGTTGTTGCAAAGGAAGGATTGTATTCAGAAGGTAAAAATAATCTGGGAAGAGAAACAGAACAAAACAAAACAAAAAAAAATGCTCACAGTTTACACTCATTTCCCAGTGTTTCTTCTCTGGGTGTAGCTGATTCTGTCCATCATTGATCAGGAATTGGATTAGCTCTTCTCTATGTTGAAGATATCCACTTCCATCAGAATACATCCTCATACAGTATCATTGTTGAAGTGTATAATGATCCCCTAGTTCTGCTCATTAAAAATTCCATTTTAAGAGGAATTTTAAGGAAATTCCATTTGCTATTATTTGTGATATTCCCACTAAAGTTTGTTGAGGGCAGCTTGGTCTGTTGTATAAAAATTTGACAATCCTTGGAATTTGTTGTTGCTGTTCAGTCATTTCAGAGTTGTCTTACTCTTCCTGACCCTACTTGAGGTTTTCTTAGCAGAGATACTGAAGTGGTTTGTAATTTTCTTCTGAAGCTCATTTTATATATGAGTCACTAAGGCAAAGAGGGTTAATTCATGCAACTATTAAGTTTCTGAGGCCAGAGTTGAACTAAGGAATATTAGTATTTCTGATCTCATCAGACATTCTGTCCCCTGTGTCACCTGGCTGACCTATACTTGGAATACATGCATTTAAATATATATTTAGTTTAAAAAACTTTAGGCATGTATGAGCATCCACCCATTTCTTTTGTTTGTTTTAGCCTTTTATTTTCAAAATATTTACAAAAATAGTTTTCAACATTCACCCTTACAAAACCTTGTGTTCCAAATTTCTTTACCTTCCCTTCCCCTCCACTCCTTCCCCTAGACAACAAGTAATGTTAATATGATAAACTTGTGCAATTCTTATATACATATATATATATAAGAATTATATATACATTTCCACAATTATCATACTGAACAAGAAAAATCAGATGAAAAAATTAGAAAGAAACAAAAGCAAGCAAAAAAAAAACAACCAAAAAAGTAAAAATATTATGTTGTGATCCACATTTAGTTCCCACTATCCTCTCTCTGGATACAGATGGCTGTCTCCATCACAAGTCTACTGAAACTGTCCTGGATCATCTCATTGTTGAAAAGAGACAAGTCCATTAAAATTTAAAATCTCACAATTTTGTGATTGTGTACAATGTTCTCACTTCACTTAGCATCAGTTCATGTAAATTTCTCTAGGCCTTTCTGAAAGCATCCTTCTGATCCTTTCTTATACAACAGTAATATTCCATTACATTCATATATCATAACTTAGTCACCCATTTCCTAGTTGATGGGCATTCACTCAGTTTCCAGCTCCTTATGACTACAAAAGGGCCATTTTGCACAAAGGGGTTCTTTTCCCTTTTTATGATCTTTTTGGGACCCAGTAGAGACGTTGCTGGATAAAAAAGTAGGCAGTTTGAAAATTGCTCTCCAGAATAGTTATATCAATTCACGACTCCACTAACAATGTATTAGTGTCTTAGTTTTCCCACATCCCCTACAAAATTCATCATTCTTTTCCTCTGTTTTAGAAAATCTGAGAGATCCACCCATTTCTTTTTACTATTATAATCAAGACATTCTCTCTGTCTCTGCCCTCAGATATAGGAAATCTCTACTTTCCCCTATATCTTTTATAAACAAGCACTTATATTATAAAACACAGCACATAGCAAGAATAATTCATCTAAAAGAGCAATTAATGTCATAATAAGAAAATATGTCACCAGGAGTTGCCTTCCATGCAAATTATTCTGGCTCTTCCAACACATCAGGATGGATCAATGCTTGTTATTATTATTAATTATTGTTATATTCAATATATATTCAATTATTAGCCAAATAGCAGTTCTACCTCTGGATTATACTTCAGAAGACAGACATATTGAGATGAGTTTGTCCTTGATCACCCTTAACTGTATCCTGGAAATTCATGACTTTTAATCACTGAAATAATTGAAAAAAAAATCATTTCAATAAAGTTGTGGGACATAAAGAAAGTTCATATAGGTGGAGATAAGAAAGAAAATCTAGAATTCAAAAAAATTTAAAAACAAATATAAAAATTGTTTTAATTTAACTGTTTTAAATGTTTTGAAATATCTAAAATAAATAAATAAAACCTGGCTGTTTTAATAGTTTAACTATTCTTAAATATTGAATTATTACTCATGGGGAATGACAATTCTTGCTAATTGATTAAGAATGAATGATTCTGCCTAGCACTACCATGTCTAAAACTATACTATAAAGCAGCAGTCATCAAAATCATTTAGTACTGGCTAAGAGAGTGATAGATCAGTGAAATAGGTTAGATATACATGCCACAATAATCAAACACTATAGTAATGTAGCATTTAATAAACCCCCAAGTCCAGCTTCATGGATAAAAATTCACTATTTCACAAAATTGCTGGAAAACTGGAAAATAATGTTATAAATTTGGAATAGATCTACATCTCATACCTCATACTAAAATAAGGTCAAAATGGATACATGATTTGGGCATTATTAATGATATCATAAGCAAATCAGGAGAGTAAGGGATAGCTTGCCTATCAGATCTTTGGAGAAAAAAATAATTTATAAACAAAGAAGATCAAGAGAACATTATGAAATGCAAAATGGACAACTCTGATAAACAATAAATTAAAAAGTATTTGCACAAACAAAACCAATAGAACAAGATTAAAAGAGAAGTACAAAGCTGAGGAATTTTTTTTTAACAGCCAGTGTTTTTGATAAGTCTCATTTCTAAAATAAATTTTAAAAAACTGTGTCAAATTTCTAAGAATACAAGTCATTCCCCAATTGATAAATGTTCAAAAAAGGTGAACAAATAATTTTGAGATGACTAAATTAAAGCCATCTATAGTCTTATAAAAATGCTCTAAATCACTATTGATTAAAGAAATGCAAATTGAAACAACTCTGAGGTACCACCTCCCACCTCTCAGACTGGCTAAAATGACAGGAAAAGATAATGATAAATGTTGATGGGGGATATGGGAGAACTGGAAGAGTAATGCATTGTTGGTGGAGTTGTAAAATGATACAGCTATTCTAGTGAGCAATACAAAACTATGCCCAAAGAGCTATAAAACTGCATACTATTTCATCCAGCAGTGCCATTACTGCATCTGTATCCCAAAGAAATCATAAAGGAGGGAAAAGGACTCACCTGTGCAAAAAATGTTTGTAGCAGCTCTCTTTGTGGAAACAAAAAAATTGGAAAATGAGTAGATGCCCATCATAGGGAAATGGATGAATAAGTTATGGTACATAAAAGTAATGGAATACTATTGTATTAAAAAAGACTAACAAGCTGACATTGTGATGCCAAGTGAAACAAGTAGAACCAGGAACACATTGCACAAAGTAATAGCATGATTGTGCAATGATCTACTATGAAAGACTTAGTTCTTTTCAGCAATTCAAAGATCCAAGACCATTCCAATGAAAAATTTTTTTTCTGAGGCAGCTAGGGTTAAGTGCCATCTAGATGCCTCTGAGTTTTTTTTTTCTTTACAAAACAAGAGAGAATGTTGTCATGTGCTCAGGAGAGCACCAGGGAGGATTTAAATATATAAATAATTACAAGTTCAAGGAAGTATATTTATAATATATACAATATGTATAATATATATTTATACATATCAATATACACGTTATATATCATGTATGTTATACATATTATATATAACAATATATTATGTATAAAATGTATATATATACATATATATAATTAGTAGAAGAAATGATATTAATGAGTCTCCATAATTTCTTTACTTCTTTGTAAATTGTTCTTTTTTTCTCTGCTGCTCATTTAAAAAAAATATTTTTTCCTCTTTCATACCCCCACCCCTAAGTAGGATATAGTTATAAAAGGATATATTTATATACACATATATAGATGTATACATACACATACATACACATATCCCTCTCCTCCTCACATACATATGTACTTATCCTATTACTGCTGACTCTTTTCTTTAATTCTGACCTTAACTTGCTTTGCTATTATTTAACCTCTCCCCTCCAATGGGTCCCTTCTTTGTCTTCTACCCTCACCCTTTGCTTCTCTGTCCTCCCATCCCTTTCCCCTTATTTTTTCATAGATTTTGGATATACTCTTCATGGCATCTATTTACTGTTACCTATTTAACCCTTTTCTAATTGGCTAACTTTTTTTCCTCATAATCTTGTTTTTCTTGGATTTTTTTTTTTAGTTTTTCTTCAATGTTTCTTATTTGATTTTTACATTCTTTTTTGAGTTCTTCTATATTGGGTGGGAAGCCATTTAACATTATTCTTAGGGGAGAAGAAGATTTTTAAATTTGGTCTTCTCGTCTGAAGATGAACTCTGATCTTCCCTGTTCCCACAGTAAATTTCTATGATGGAGTTCTTTCTTTTTTGCTATTTGGATAGAAAATGTGTATCCAGAGAAGAATGGAGACTGTAAATCAATACATGCTATGTTCACTTTTTTCTTTTTATTTCTTTCATGTTTTTCCCTTTTGTTCTGATTTTTTCTCCCAACATGATTCATAAAGAAATACATATAAAAATGAATATATATATATGTATGTATGTATAAGCAGAAAAAAAACAATAAAAAGGGAAAAAAAGAAATAGAATGAATCATTCTTAAGTAATTCATCAGCAAACACCTATTAAAACATCTATTATGTTTCAGGCACAATGCTAAAATCAAAGAAAGCAATACTGCCCATTTTCGGATGATTCAATGTGTCATATCTTGCCAGATACCTGGCTTGGGGAGGTTTTAAGTCTGGAGAGGAAAAAAGATTTAGAGGGAACATGCTAGATGTCTATGAATAGTTGCTGAGCTATCATCTAGAAGGGGAATTTGTTTTGTTCTGAATGACCCCAAGAAAGAAACAAGTATAATGGATGAAAGAGATAGAGGGGTAAGTTTCAGCTCATATAAAGAAAACCTGCTTGCCAATTATAACTTTTCCAAGGAAAAATGAAATTCTTTGGAAGGTAGTGAGTTTAATATCATTGCAATTATTTGGGTAATTACAGGATAACTAATTTAAGAATGTGTTTTATAGATATTTCATTTGAAGATTTATAAGATTTTTAGATTAGAATAGTATTTATATAATCTATATCCTTTGATTTCAAGTAGTGTTTTTTGACTATGCCATTCTTGAACAAAATTAAATTTGCTATTCCTTCAAATTTAGATATTTTATAATTCACAGATCATACATGTAAATGACCAAATGAAATCAACCCTCTTTGTTTGGAGAGATACAGAAAGACAGATGGACACATATATAGAGAGAGAAAAAAAGAGAGAGAGAAAAAAAGAGAGAGAGAGAGACAGAGAGACGGAGAAAGAGAAAGAGAGACAGAGAGACAGACAGAGAAAGAGAAAGAGAAAGAGAAAGAAAAAGAGAGAGAGGAGGGAGGGAGGGAGAAAGGAGGAGGGTAAAATCAAAGAAATAAATAGAAAAACTCCCTAATGGAGCTTCATGATTTGGTTAAAGTTAAATTTTAATAATATAATCAGTGACTCCCACATTTGATCATGACTATATTTACAATTGTAAATGATTTTAAATGGCTTCAAATGGACAAAATGTAAGACTAAAGTGGTGAATTTTTGTTTCAATTTAATTGAACAAAAATATCAAATATTTCCTGTGTGTAAAATGCAGAAGTAAGTATAAAGGTAAATAACTCCTTGCTTGAAGACATTCACAATGTATTAGAATAAAAAAAAAAGATGAAATTTGTATTAAAACATAAAAAAATGAAAACTCTGGTTTATTTAAAAAATCTCTGCTTTTTGGCCCTAGACTATGTGACAACAGATTATCTCCTAATTCATACTCTTCTATGGTATCATACTTTGCTGACTGTTTTTCTTAGATCTTCTATTCCTGAAAACTTCTGTGCTAGGTATGTGAGTAGCAGGACGTTCTACTTAGTTGCAGTACCTCTATACCTGTGACATCAAATGTGGAAAAAACACTTGACAGTGTTCCCACAAAGCCTATATTTTTCTGAATTCACAAGTGTTTCTCCTAAGCTGCCATTTACTCTATGCATACAAAGCTATAGTTTATTGACCCATGGGTTATGGTATAGAAGACAAGATGTCTGACATCTATTCTGATTAGGAAGAATGGCAGGGGAGCTAGAAGAGCCAAGACCAAAGAGAATCCTATCTATGGAACTGTAACTGAATATTCTTTTGAATCTTGAGACCACTGTACTTCAAGTACAAAGCATCCACTTTGCCAGTATTCTTATTTTGTTTCTCCTTCCTCCCACTTAGTACCCTGAACCTAGGGGAACCATTGAGTCTTCTGTTATATAAGTTTGACTCACCAAATTAAAGCCTCTTATCTCCAATATCACTGGTTAATCTGACATTTTTGTGTATAGAACTTGTGAAAGTCTTTAAAGTTCCATGAAGACTACAATGACCAGGAACATGAACAAATGAAGGAATATTTTAAACAGCTTAATGATATTTTTGGAAATTTAACCACAGGTGTGGAATGTAAACTACATTTGTGTTTGCCTTATCAATCTCTTAGTGAACCATAAAATAAAACAAATGTGTATATGACATTTATCAAAGCATGTGTTAAGAATAAGATGCTTATATGAAGAAGCTAATAATATCCCTATCACAAAATTATATATCCAGGAAGAGGTTAATTCTAAAAGAAGTAATTTCTTATTCTTCTAATTCTTCTTTAAAAAGCTAGGAGGAAAAACAGAGCATCTCATTTTGAATCTTAATGATAAAAAAGAACTTTTCTATTGTCTATATAATCCCAGTTCTTAGGCATTGAATGTATTAGTTCCATCTATATAACAGAAAATTTCCTCTTGGTAAATCCACAGAATAATTTTTTACTGTTCACTGCTTCATAAAGCCTAATCCACAAATTGAAAGTATGATTAGTCTCTTTAAGTATTGCTTTATACAGTGATGATTGCTATAAGAAAATGAGAAACTTAAACATAAATTATGGTTGGTGACAATGATGATCAAAACAAAATCTGAAATGCAGGTGGAAATGAGCCATAGCATCCATTGCTAGAAAATGGTACGCTAAAAATGGTTGGTCCAATTGTTGAGATGATACGTGACATTCTCAACCTTATTTTCTCACAAGCTCTGAGAACACTGAAATTAATCATTTTGGAGAAAATAGCACCACTTGAACTTTACAGTAGCATTAAGAGGAACATTTCCAAAGGCCTTTTTATAAGTTACACAACATCCAGACAGTGAATCTGACTTCAAATTCTTTTTAGAACTTTATAGAAAAAGATTAGATCTGCTCCAATTGGTCAATACTGTTAATATTTTTTTAAAGAAGACTTGTCTTTTTCCAGAATATTTGAGATTCACTAACAATAAAGATTTCAATTAGATGTTTTCCACATAACCTAATAATATTTGGTTACCTCCAAACTAATAAACCAGTGGATCAGCTCAATTTCTCTATACATGATTTTATGTGTCTTCCTACAGAATTGGAAGGAAATATGTTTTCCTATTAATAATTGCTGCCATTAGTTTCCCTTCTTTGACCTTCTTGGACTCAGGTTTCATTCAATTTATTTATTGTTTCTATGGTTGTTGTTTTTACAGTAATTTATCAATACTAGTTTTCTTTTCTCCATCTACTATTAAAAAAAAAAAGAGTGGTACAATGGAAAGAGTTTTGACTTTAAGGCAGAGGAGTATTCAAATGTTTATTGTCCATGTGACTTTCCTCATTCCATTCTCTCACAGATAAGGTTGTTGTAGATATGGTATTTTATAGTACTTATTCTTCATCCTTCATTTATGAAGAAGACTAGTAGCTTTAAAGTACTATATTAATATTTGATATTATGATAAGCTCACCCACACCAATCTATTACTTCCTTTAATTTCAAGGTGGCCTATCTCTAGCACTTGCTCCAATCTCAATCCTCTCATGCACATACTATAAATATTATTAAAATTTCTATTAAAATGTGAGGAAAGCAAAACAGAGAATAGGAGATTTGTTTCAATTCAGTAAGAATCTATTCAATGTCTACTATATGCTAGATACTATCCTAGATTGTGAAGATAAAAAAAAAAAAAAACAGTGAAATAAACTCTGCTTTCCAGAATCTATACTCTAATGGTAGAGAAGCAATATGTACAAAGATAATTATAATCTACATGCAGAAGTGAGACACAGTAACAGGGAGCAAGTATATATTTCTGATATATATATAACCTATAAGACAAGTTCTTAGCACTTGGACTTCAGGCTAGTAGGAAAACTTTCTTCTAGGGCATGCTTGATGTTTCACTACTTTTGTCTTAGAATAGCTCTGTGAGGTAGGTGATATAAATATTACTCTCTTTACTATGGAGACTAGAAATTGAAAGATAGAAGGAATTGAAGCTCACAGAGATACTTCCCCATAGTACATAGCAATTATCTAAACCTTGATTTTAACTCAGTTTTCCTGTTTCTAAGTCCAGTCCTTTATCCACCTATCAGTTAATTGATGTGCATTTAATTAAATACTTCTGAGTTCCAGACCCTGTGCATTAACACAGTGCTGGGGATTCAAACAAAGGCCAAAAAAGATCCTTATTCTTAAAGAGCTCACAATTTAATAAAACAATATTCAAACAACTATGTCCAAGCAAGATATAGCACTGGATAAATTGGAGGTGGTCTAGAGCAAAAGAGTACTATTAAGAAAGGCTTCTTAAAGAATGTATTATTGAACTTGGTATTTGAAAGCAACAGGGAAGTCAGAAAGTAGAGAGCTGGTGGGGCAGCTTGTAAAAATGCTCAGGGTAGGCAGCTGATGTGTCTTATAAGATAAACATTAAGCATGACTATCACTCACTCACTCGCTTCATATGAAGATGAATGAGTTATAAGAAAACTGGTGTGGTAGCAGGTGATCAATTTGTAAATGCCTGTGACTGTCAAACACTATCTTGTTTTTGATACAGGAGTGAAAAGGAGCCACTGGAATTTAACGATAAAATGCTATTCTATGGCATTGTTCATCCTTCATTTTTGAAGAGGATCAATGGCATTACCAGTAATGTCTTGAATTGTGAATGAATTGGATTTATGTCAAACAGAGTTGTGCAAACTGATCAGCCCTACTCTGTTCCATCATGTAGTGAAAATAGCACCAGTCTTGAAATCAAGAGACCTTGGTTCAAATACCAGGTTCAAATACCAGCTTCAACAGTCAGGTGACAATTGCCCCTGGACAAGAGTCTTTCTTTCTCTGATTCTAATTTCTTACTTGTAAAATGGAGATAACACCTGCATTCACTACCTTACCAAATTCTTATGAATATTTGCTTGGTGCATCTTAAAATACCAAATCAAAAAAAAAAAAAAGAAAAGAAAAGAAAAGAAAATTATCACAAACAAGAGGTCAATTGGCAAACTTGGAGTCTGAAGATTACATGTAGCTGTTAAATAACATTCTTCTTTTTCATCCTACCTCCACATGCCCCTCTCTTTCCAAGGTGTCACTAGAACTGCTTTATAATTTCATATCAGATCCCCAACTGGCATTCAATGAATAGATGGTGATGAGGAATGTATTATAGGGAAGTTAATTAAGAAGTGTGATATAGTTCTTCCTCTTCCTTCAAATATGGAGTAAAGCTTGAATATCAGCATTATTATCCCAGGTTTCTATCATTAAAGGTTTGCAATAATTTTAATAACTTCTTTTAATAGTTTTTTTCTGCCAAATGCTAGAAATAAGTGAATATTTATATTAAGACATGAATTTCTATGAGTTTCCTTCCTATTTACAGTTACCAGTCCATTTTTTTTGGCCTATTAAGTTTTGGTGAGCATCTGATATTTCATGATTTCTATATTTTTGACAGGTTTCTGTAGTGAGATTAATCAAGGTCTTCAGTATGCTTTTACTTAAATGTGCTCACATATCCTGTCCCAGATATTTGCGTCCATGCTAGCTTTATTCCTGCTGCTGAATATTTCCTCCTTCATTATTTATTATTGCCATCGCCTCCACTGTGGATTAGTTCTGCTCTATTGCCTTTGGTTTAGCATCTGGAGACAAGCATGGAGATTTCAGATAAGCTCTCAGATATTTAAAAATCTACATTCTTAAGTATGGTTACCTCTCATTGATCAAAATTAAAAATTTATCTGTACTTTATATATTTACTTTACCTCATCTTTTTATAGGATAAAAAATAAGTTAAATGAAATATCTAGGTGACAGTAGGGAATACTTAATCTTTAAATATAATTTGTAAGGGTAATTGTATACATTTGTCAAAATATCCAGTTCAAATTGGGAAATTTAAATACGTTAAACTCTTGTTATCCACATGATTAGCTCCAATATTTCTATTTTCACAGAACTATAGTGGAAAGAGCATGAAATTTAGAATGTGAAGACTATGATTAAATCTCAACTCTGCCACTTACTGGGTGTGACTTTGATTTCCCCAGTTGTAAAATGAGTTCATACTAAATAATCTCTGAGGTTTTATCTAGTTGTAAATCCTATGAGCCTCAGTTAACAGCACCAAGACTACTTAACTAAAGACTTCAATTAATTTGATATATTTCTATAGTCAGTTAACCTTTAACATAATTAATTCTAGCTTTCTTATTCCTCTCCTTCCTTCCTTCCTTCCTTCCTTCCTTCCTTCCTTCCTTCCTTCCTTCCTTCCTTCCTTCCTTCCTTCCTTCCTTCCTTCCTTCCTTCCTTCCTTCCTTCCTTCCTTCCTTCCTTCCTTCCTTCCTTCCTTCCTGTCTTTATGGATTCTTGAGTTTGAGACCTGGGGAACAATTTAGTTTTTAAAAACCAAGTTTCCTACTATATCCAGGGCCATTTTAGTAATCTTGAATTATGTGTTGCTATTGATTATTCTGGTGAAGAGAGTGGGTCTGATGACTTTACACACCTCTGTCTCACTTAAATTCAATTCACTTGCAAGTCAAGACACCACCTTCTGGATGTCATTGAATCTCTCTAAGAACAAAGAATGAATGGCAATCCTCCACACATCTGGGAAAGTAAAATTCCTAAAGCAGAAGGCTGATTGTGTTATTTCCATGCTCAAGAATGTCCAATGATTCTATACTACCAATAGGACAAAAAAACAAAAACAAAACAGAAAAAAACTCTTCTATTTGGCCTTTAAAGCCATTTAAAATCTATCCTTATCTTGCCTTTCCAGTTTTGTTCATTACTTCCCTTGATTCACATTTGGATATAGACAAATGAGTCAACGTAATTAATCTTTTTCACAATATTTCAACTTCTTTCTCTGTGTTTTTGTGCAGGTTGTACTTAACATTTAGTGCTTTTAACTTCTTGGAATCCTCAGCTTTATTTAAGGTTGAGCTCATACCCACCAGGTACCAAGACTTTCCTGAGCCTTCCAGTTATTAGTGTTCTACTTTTTTTTGCCGAGGCAGTTTGGGTTAAGTGACTTACCCAAGGGTCACACAGCTAGGAAGTATTAAATGTCTGAGTCCAAATTTGAACTCTGGTCCTCCTGACTTCGGGACTGGAGCTCTATCTACAGTGCCACCTAATTGCCCTGCCCCACTTTTTTATCCTCTCAAGTTTTATTTATGTTCTATGCAGAGAAATACTTAGCTAGAACAGTTTAATCCCAGAACAGCAGGGATTACAAAAGGAAATTAAATTACAGACCCAGGGAAGAAGAATGGGAAATTAAAGTTTCTTACCTATTCTTTTCAGGAATATCACTGAGTATCCTCATTATTTCATTTGAAAGTCTTAGAGAAGATATTCTTTTTTTTAATATATATTTTTCTTTCATTAAATATTTCCTGATTACAATAAAACATTTTAATAGTCATTTAAAATGAATTTTAAATTCTCTTCCTCCTTCCCACCCTTTTCTCACCCCTTGAGAAGTCAAGGTTTATGATACTGATTACCCATGTGAAGTTATGCAAAGCATATTTTCTATATTAGTCATGGAAAATAAGAAAGTAAAAGTGCATGCTTCAATATATACTCAGAGTTCATTAGTTCTCTCTCTAAAGGTAGGTAGCATTTTTCATCATGTGTCCTTTGTATTATTGTCTTGAATCATTGTCTTGATCAGAGCATTTACATCTTTTACATTTAATTATCCTTACAATATTGCTACTACTGTGTGCTATTATGTACTTGTTTTTCTAATTTCATTTTTTAATAGCACATAATTCTTAATGTCTCCTTGTGCCATGGACAGCTTTGGAAATCTGATGAAGCTAATGTATCCTTCTTAGAAAAAAATATTTTAAAGGCATAAAACCAAAATTTTAAATTGAAATACCAGTATGAAAATGTTAGAAATATTCATGTATTCTAATTTGAGAACTACTACTGAAAAAAGCACATCAAATATAAGTGCCTTGCTCTCTGCCTCAGAATCAGTGAATTTTATAGATGTAAAAGACCTAAAGAATGATCTCTACTGCAGTCTATCTAAAAAGATGCCATCAAACTTTTTGAAGATCTTAAGTGAAATCTACTACTTCCCTTAGGTACTCTATTCTGCTTGAGCTGTAGTCTCTAAGAAGTCTGTTCTTATTAAGCCTACTTTATCCTCCTTGCAATTTCTAACTATTGTTCATGTATATCCCCTGTGGGATGAAAAAGATCAGGTTACTTTCATACTTGAAAAATAGAATTATAAGCAAGCATGCAAGGGATACTGAAAGAGGAAAGGAGGGGAGAAAATACCTATTAAGTGCTAACTATGTACCAGACAATACTAAAAAATTATTTGTTAATCCTCACAACAACTCTGAGAGATGAAATAGATGCTATTATTATTCTCATTTTATAGTTGAAGAAATTGAGACAGAAGGTAAATAACTTACCCACAAAACTAGTATCTGATTTCAAATTTGAACTTAAATTTTCGTGACTTTAGGCTCAGCATGTCATTTTATCTTTTATTTTATCTAAACTAATAAAATAGGGGAAAAGACACAAATATATACCAAAAGTTTAGTGCAGAAATATATTCAAATAAATAAACTGATGGAAAACAGAGAAAAGGAAATTATATTTAAGGAAATTACTGAGGAGCAAAACAAATCTTAAGTTTGGAAAGAGAACAGTAGCAAAAAATGGCTTGAAAGGAAAAAAATAAGGAGAGAGAATAAGGAGAGAGATGTGAATAGAAGAATGTATAAGAAAATGAACAAAGGAAAATAAAAAATTAACTCTCATAGCTGTTGATGTGAATGGTACAAACTAACCCACAAAACTGAGGTGATAGATATATGGATATGAAAACTACAACAATAAGGGGAATTCAGTGAATCCTATTATCCTTAGATAAATCTTTTTTTTTCCCCCTGAGGCTGGGGTTAAGTGACTTGCCCAGGGTCATACAGCTAGGAAGTGTTAAGTGTCTGAGACCAGATTTGAACTCGGGTCCTCCTGAATTCAGGGCTGGTGCTCTATCCACTGCACCACCTAGTCCCATCCTTACATAAATCTAACAAAAAATAAACAAAGAATTAAGAACCTAAATATCATTTGATTTGTATTTAATTACTTTTATTTATTAAAACAATTAGACTAAGGAGTGGAAAATCAAGCAAAAATTACATAGAAATCAATAATTTTGAAATCACAATTAAACGATAAATGTTCAGAGTTTATCAGTTCTCCCTCTGGAGGTAGAAGGTATTTTCTCCTTTGGATTTATAGAGGTTCAGTGTATTGATTAGAGTGACTAAGTTGATTATCTTCACAATATTTTTGCCTCTTCATTTTGTATTAATTTATTTGAATCTTCCCAGGTTTTTCTGAAAGAATCACACTCATATACCTCAATTCATTCAGGTATTCTTGAACTGATATTTGCCTTAATTTCTGTTTTTTTTTTAAATGAGAAAATGAGGTACAATAAATATCTCTATCTCTTTTCTTTTATATTTATCTCCTTGGGATATCACCCTAGTAGTAATGCTGATAGTTACAAATTGGTCCTTGAATTTCTGGACTGATGCACAACTCCACTATCAGTGCATGACTGTACATATTTTTGTACATCTTTTCCAACATTTGTAAATTTCTTTTTCTATTATGTAATAGATATAGTTGGTACCTAAGTATTTTTTTTCAATTTATATTTCTCTAATCATTAGTGAGCTAGTGAGTTTTTCATCTGACTATTGATATCTTTGAGATAAAGAGCTTTTGACAAATCACAACACTCATTCTATTAAAAACAATAGAGAATATTAGAATAAGAGGACCTTTCCCAAAATGACAAATACATATATAAGTGCATACATATGTAATTACATATCTAAATTCAATAGCTACTTTTTCTGTAAAGGAAACAATTTCCTAATAAATTCAAGTTTGAAAGAAATATTTCTTTTTCACCACTTATATTTCATATAATATTAGAAATTCTGGCTATAACAAGAAGATAAGAAAATGAAATTGAAAGAATAAGCAGAGCTAAAGAGATAAAATTATTATTTTTTGCAGATGACAACAGGTCTTGAAGAATCCCAAAAAGACAATTATCACATAATTGGTAATTTCAACAGACTTGCAGGATAAATTCACATGAAACACCAACATTTCTATATAATACAAAAAAAAAAAACTTATTAGTAAGAGAGAGAAATTTCATTTAAAATTGCTGTGGAATATGTAAAATACCTGGAAATTTAATACACATAAGAACTATTTTCATACAGCTGCAAAAAAGTATTTATAGAAATAAAGATACTTAAATGACATGGAAACTATTATTTGTCATTCATACTTCATTCTCAAAGAGAACTAATGACATCACAAGTCATTCCTTGACCTACACATGAGTTGCATTTCAGTGGGGACTCAGAATGTCCAGCTGTCTTTTCATTCCTTGCCAGATATGCTACATTGTTTTCATTCCATTGACATCATGTCCCCATGCTGAGTACTCTTTTTCATTTTCCATTTGTGTATTGTGTTCCCCCATTAGTTTATGAACCTCTTGAAGACAGAGAATGCCTTTCCTTTTTATTTCTATCCCTACCATTTAGAATAGTGGTGCTACTTTGTATGTTACTTTGAGCAAATTAACTAACCTCAATGTGCCTTATCTATGAAATTAGAAAGCTTAATTTAGTGTTAGATAGCTTTATCATTCTGTAGATGTAAAAATGCCAATAAATTATTTCCTCCAACAAAATAAAAGCTTGTCAAGAAAAGTAGTTGTTAGTTGTTGTCTATTTAATATTTTAAAGCATTAATAACTATGCTGAATCTTTTAATACCCTTATGTTGCGCGCCTCTCTGTCTCTCTCTCTCTCTCTCTCTCTCTCTCTCTCTCTCTCTCTCTCTCTCTCTCTGTCTCTCTGTCTCTCTCTCTATCTCTCTCTCTCTGTCTCTGTCTCTGTCTGTCTCTGTCTCATCTCTCTCTCTCTCTCTCTCTCTCTCTCTCTCTCTCTCTCTCTCTGTCTCTGTGTCTCTCTGTGTGTCTCTGTCTCTCTGTGTGTCTCTCTCTCTGTCTCTCTCTGTCTCTCTCTGTCTCTGTCTCTGTCTCATCTCTCTCTGTCTCTCGCTCTCTCTCTCTGTCTCTATGTCTCTGTCTCTCTGTGTCTCTCTCTCTCTCTCTCTCTATCTCTCTCTGTCTCTCTCTCTCTCTCTCTCTCTCTCTCTCTCTCTCTCTCTCTCTCTCTCTCTCTCTCTCTGTCTCTCTCGGTCTCTCTTTCTCTCTCTCTTTCTCTACCTACCTACATTGGCTTGTTGAACTTCTGTGTTTTGGTCTAGGGTATATCTTTCACAAAAAAGAAAACCAAATGATATCTGGGACAAGACTGAGCACAAAAAGCATATAATGAATGCTATTGATGGACTGACAAATCTCTCAAGCTAGGAAAAATTCTCGAAGCTTTCTACAGTTAATGATAAAATCATCAAGTAACAAACCCATGCCTTACTATCACAATACAGAAATTAATATATGAGATGCCCTTTTCAATGAATGAGAACTAATTTTACTCAGGTGGTTGAATATCTTTCTTACCTTGTCATTCTCAGATCTAGCAGCTGTCCAGGTATAATTGGTTTGACAACCATTGAGCAACATACATTTTACGTCAGGATCAGCATGGAGCAGCTTCTGCTTTTTCAGGTAATGTTGCTATATTTGGAAGTGTCTCAGGATGGCAAAAAGACTCATAGTGGGAGAAAGTTTACAAGATGAAATTTCCAAAGCAAAAAAGAATAGCTGCTTGTGAAGCTGGTTCATACTGGGCTATTTCTCTATGTATCTTTGTGTTTTCCTAGGAAGGCCTTTTAAGATTACTGTTTATAGTTTTGTTTTTAGAGTGAAAAAAGTGAGAAAGGAATAGATGCATTGGAGTAGTAGAGAAGTAGAGAAGTAGAGAAAAAAGCCACCTGAAGACAAAGCTAATTCTTTAGAGAAACAAACAAACAAAAAAACCTCACATTGAAGGGGATGATGAGGGGAAGACAGTGTAGCTGATTTTGGTGCTGAAAATTATTATACTTTGCCATGCCAACATAATAAGCAAGTTTCTCATATTGTATTCTGATTTAAACAAAAGCTTGAGACTGAGATAGTTGCACATTTTATAACCTTTTTATAAAATGAGTTTTAAAATTCCAATAAGATTATTGAACATTCTTTCTATATCAAAACATAATTATTATATAAATAGTTTCTTGGGATATTCTGTCATTTTTTACTTCAGGTCTTTGTAGGACTTTTGTGAACCCATATAAATAGGAACAGAAAATCTGTATAATATTATTGATAACAAATTGAATACTTCTTTAATATTTCCAAATATTTATGCTTTTTTTCTCTAATCAGTAGAAGTCTATCTTCAACAATAACAATCCTTCCCCTTTCCCCTATTAATGAAGAAATAGCATAAATTTATAGGTTTTGGAAAGGTTAGAAGTCAACTAATTCATCTTATCTTTTCATTTTTACATTTGAAAAAAAAAACTAAAGTCAGTGATGTTATGTGATTTACTCAAGATCACATAGAGAGCAAATGACTTAGTAAGGAATTGAATATGTTTCATGGCTTAAAATACAGCTCTTTTCTCATTGTACCAAGGATCACAATATGGAATAAGGATTAGATTTGTTTTACTTTTCCATGGAAGTAGGGCAATATTAGAGGAATATCTTCTATATTTAATAGAAACCTTTTAAATGCTTAGAACTATTAAAATTAGTCTACATGTTGAGAGGGTGGGTTATGAGTGTATTGAATTACTGGTCATTGACAAGTAATCTTGATGATACTTCTGGAAACCTTGCCCTTTAGTTAAATTGAGCTATTTACTACTAATCAATCATTTGTTTGCAGTTATCCCCCTACAAATTTGTCTGTACCATTCTTTGTTCTTAAATGTACTTTCCCCCATAAGAATGTTCCCCACCAACTTTGTCTCCATATAGCTAAATCTCATCATTTCTTCACATCAAATTGATTCATATAATGTCTCAAAGGTAAAATAGAATTGCTCAAGAGAAAGCAGTATCTCCATTGCTGGAGACATTCAGTCATATGGCTGTACTGTCATTTATCAGAATTCTTATAGAGGAGCTTCCTTTTAGAAAATATATTGCAATCTGAAGTCTCTTTGAGGCTGATCCTCAGATGGTTCTAGAATTTTTTTCTAAATAATGCTAAATTGCACATCATTTTCTTCACATGTCAACTTCAAGTCTATTTTTACTCTAATTGTTTGGATAACATTTATATTTCTAGCTTTTAAAAATCCTATGATATTAATTTTTGGGGATAATTATACATTCTTGTACTTTCTGTGCTATATGGAAAGAATTTATCTTTTCCACTTCCATGAATAATTATCACATTCATTAAAATGACTCACAAATCTCTAAAATGAATCCTGATTGCTTGATTTCTCTTTAAGCTGATATATCAAATTATCTTCTGGCTATCTCCAACTGAAAATACTAATTATACCTCAAACTTAACAAATTGATATTATTCTCCTCAAATCTGTCCCTTTGTCAATTACCCCTACTTCTATAGATGACATCATCATTCCTAAATAATCTAGATTCAAAATATGTTGGAGTTATCTTCTGTATGCCATATCTCTCACTTTCATATTAAATTGGTTGCCAGATCCTATCTTTGTACCATAAGTAAATATGTTATTTGCACTTCTGCAAAGTTTAGGTTGCTACAGGGCAAAGCCAAAGCCAATGAAATGAAAGAATAAGACATCTAAAGTTGTAATTGAAGTATTCTATATGCTGTTGTTCACTGTTCACTTTTGAAGAGGATTAATGCTATCACAAAGTGATATCAAGATAAAGATGTCTTGCCTTGCTCATGAATTGGATTTAAGTGAGACTGGCACAAAGTTTCAATCTCATTTACTCTTGCAGAGATATTGAAGTCCAATGGCAAAACAAAAGTCAAGACAATTGGCACAGGTCCAGGATGCAGTGGACCTTGGCAAGTTCAAAAATCTCCCCAAGTTCTAAGTGCTCCACAATCTCTGCAGCAGCTGCCTTCATAGATGTTGGAAAAAACTTATCTCTCATTCTACCAGATACAGTTTTCACATCTTTGGGCTAGATACCCAACTCGAATTAATCAATGCTTTTGAGGCTTGCCACTTACCCTCAATCTGGCTTAGTCTGTCTGCTGAGACAGTTTTACCAGGATGTGGCCACTATGCATGCTAAAGCTTCTAGGAGAAATAGGTCAGAGCTGGGTAACAGATACCAAAAATTGATGATTTATGTTAAAAGTTCTGAGCTTTTGAGTAACTTAACTGCATGAGAAAAATCAGAGATAATCATCTTGCCTCAGAGTACAAATAGCTCAATACCTTTGACCTTTGTACTTAGTCAATTTTTTTTCAAAACAACAAAAAGTAATCTGTGAAATGTAAGTGGGTAATAATTTACCATAGATTAGGTTAAGATTCTTCAGCATGGGAAATCATCACTGAAACAAAGAAAATTTTCAAACAGGAGAATCTATACCTCTTCCATATCGTGTTTAAGAAATGAGAAATCACAGAGGTGATTTCCTGGAGGAGACTTCTGGCTATTTTAAGCTAAGAGATTCTATCATTTCAGGGAGAGCACATGATTACTCAA
This sequence comes from Sminthopsis crassicaudata, assembly GCF_048593235.1. NCBI lineage: Eukaryota > Metazoa > Chordata > Mammalia > Dasyuromorphia > Dasyuridae > Sminthopsis > Sminthopsis crassicaudata. Next base: position 230,692,540 of record NC_133617.1, read on the forward strand.
GCTAAAAAGAGAATTGTCAAAGCTGTATTGAAAGACCTAATACCTAGCCAATCTTGATGCTAGGTATGTTAGAATATGCAGATAAGTAACAAAGAATGAACCCTGGAAATTACATGTAAATTTGCCCAAAGCAGACATTCCAGTCAAATAGCAAGTCCAGAGTTGAGTGACATTTCCATCTTAATCTAGCAGCATTCACATTCTATAATGATCCAAACTTGAAGCATTACTATCTGCCCAATCCTTCCTTGCAGTAAATTGGTCTGTACAAAAGAGAAGTCATCCTCTGCAACTATACCTATATGTTTCTTCTATGGGGAGTCAGCTCAGCCTAAATACATATTGATTTGCCCATAATAAAAGTGGCACTCCCCTGATGAATTTGGTGTGTACTCTCCAGGAAAAGAAATAACACTGAGGACTTTAAAATAGAGTTAGAGACTATGTGTACCAATGCTATGGGTAGCCCAATTTTCAAAGTTGAACAAAGAGAAATCAATGTGTCATGAAGTAAGAAAGTATAAGAAAATTAAGATCAGGCATATTGTCATTAGAAATCCTTTTTCCTCTTGAAGACTGATATTGCTAAATATTTGGGAATATTTAAAATGGAATGATTTTTCAAAAGTTTGTTATTCAAAGTTTATTATTCTTAGTTTCTTTCTTAGCATTCAATCTAGAATACCCTTCATCTACATTTATCTGTTCTTTTTTAATGCTACTAGTAATAAGCTCTTACTCCCCAGGAATTAATATGAAATTCATTCTCTACTATATTTGCAAGTTATTTTTGATAAATGTATCATTCCTTTAATAATAGCAGCTCACAAATGTATATTGATTTGGGATTTATAAACAGCTTTCTTCACAGAAACCCTGCATAGTATGCCTTCCAAATGAAAAAAAAATGATGCTGAGATAAATCAGTGCCTTATAAGATGTCACACAGATTTTACCAAAGGCAGAGTTCAAATCAGAGTCTCCTGACTCCAGATATAATCCTCTTTCTATTTTATCATGTGGCCCCTCCAGAAATTTTTAGCAAACAATAGAACTATTAGACAGATTTCATTTATAAATTTTCTGTTTCAGAATTTTACCAATTTGGCTTTGGCCTGTGACATCTGAGAGCCCCCATAGCCAACCCACACCACCATCCACCATCCATACCATCCACTTGAATACAGCTCTATTTGTCTGCAAAGTGACAGCATCTTTGGAGAACTGCTTGAATGTAAGTCCTTACTTTTATTACTCTCAAAGAACTTCTAGTTACCATACACATCTGTTCCCTTATTTAATCAAAATGCTAGTTAAATCTGGAATTATTCCACTTTAGCTGCATATTCTCATTCGTCTTCACTGCCAGAGGGTTTGAATTGTGGTAACCATGTTAGCACCTTTTGGTCCTCCTGCTGCCTCCTTCTCTCTTTTTCCTGAGGTTATCATCTTGTACAAAAGATCACATTCTAAATCTTCTTACCTTCCTTTCCTCCTAGTTCCAACCCACACAGTCTCTATTTTGTAAGGGGAGAGTTTTCATCACGTCTTATTTAGTGTGTTTTGGATTAATTATAATTCCTGGGCATTACTGAAAGAGAGACAATTCATATAGTGTCTGCCATGGGTGATGGTAGAGCTGTATTGAGAATTACTTGCTGCTTCTTCCTTGTGAAGAGGAGAAATTGAGTCTGGTGTAAAGATAGTAGTTAGGCTGCCCCATGACATGTGTGAAATTGCCAGGTTGCTAGAACTTAATTTCTGCTGCCATGGAAACTGTCCTGAAGAACATGGACTTCCAATGATTTCCTGCAGGCAGAGAGACAGCATACCTAAGGAAAGTGACACTGTCTCTATCACCATCAATCAATATTTATTGAACACCAGCGGGCTGAATGAAACTTCCAAGTTAGGCATTATATCCCTTCTTTGTCCTTATTTTATTAGGAGTTGGACTAAAACATGGAAGCATCTAAGGATAGAGCAAAGGAACTGGCAACAAAAGGAAAGAAAAAGCAAAAAAAAAAAAGTAAGCCCAAAGTATTTGAGTTTCTGATTATCTTGAACTATAAAACTTTAGTACCATCAATATGACATTTATATAGCTTTATATTTTGCAAAGTACTTTCATGATCACATTTGATTATTAGAGAATCTCCGAGATAGTCAGGACACATGTTTTAATTCCATTTTACAAATGAGAAAAATGCTTGAAGAGGTAGCAAACTTTAGAGGGACAAGGAGCACTATTTCTTCTAGTATAGTACTATCCATGTAGCAGTTCTTTAGCATATTATGCATCTTCTATGAGTCAGACACTATGCTATTCTTTTTAGGTAAAAAACATGTATTTAAATTGAATTAGTTGAGTTATTCAAAATCAAATAATTAGGCGACTAACACCAGAATTTGAATCCAAATTTTTAGATTCCAAGTTCTATGCTCTTTCTATTCTACCATATTGTCCCTTGCAATAATAAAAATTCACATTTATATAGTACTTTCCCATTTTTGATGTGCCTTTTTTCATGGCAGCCCTGAGATCTATGTAATGGAAATATCAATAGTTCCTTTTTATAAGCAAAGAAGTTGAGGCCTAGACAAACTAAGTGACTTGCACATGTTTATATATTTAATAAGTCATGAATCTAGGACTCTAACCCATGTTTCCTGATGCCCAGTTTTGTACTAGAGTTTGGTAACTCTCTCTTACTAGATAACGTTTGCTTTTTAGTGAGCCATATTAAAGGATCTTGGTTAAAATTTGAAGGGATTCATATCAGGAAAAATATTAGAAAAGGGAAAAAATTTAAAGCCAGCATTTCTGATAAAATTCTCATTTTAAAATATATAAATAATTATTAGAAACCAAAGGCACACACACACATGCAAATTTCAATATATCTATATTTATCTATGTGTTTCAGACGTATTTTAGTGATCTATTTGGTTTAGAGAAATTGAAGTATGGAAACTCTATTCAGTAGTCCTGATGAACAAGTTACCAATGCCATTGTTGTCTAGGTCCTCTCTCTCTCTTTCTCTCTCTCTCTCTCTCTCTCTCTCTCTCTCTCTCTCTCTCTCTCTCTCTCTCTCTCTCTGTGCTTCACTGTATCTCTGTTTTTTTTTCCTCTCTGCCTTATTGTTTCTCTCTCTCATATGCACATACACACAGACACAATGCTCTTTTTACAGAAATATAAATCTTCAACAATTGATGTGATGAATTTATAAAGCATGTCATATTTACATGTTTTTTAAAAATTTTGTTGATATTCAATCATATTTGGCCATTCAGGTTAAACTTCTTTATTTTTCCTTCTTTGAGCCATATTTTAGCATTTCTAGAGGACTTAAGATTTTCGAAGAGTTCTGCTAACCTAAAACCTTGTTTCCAGAGCCTTAAAGTTATGATTATGGAATGAGAACAACTTAACTTTTTACTTGCCACATTATGAGTCAGCATAATAGGAAGAGCAGAGAAATGAACTTGAACTCAGATGTACCTGCATTCAGATCTCACCCTGTACATGTCATAGTAATTCTGTAGCAGATATTAATGTCTACAAACCTTATTCTCCTCATGTGCAAAATAGGACATGAAACTTGTGACCTTTAAAGTCTTTCTAACTCTAATTCAATGATCCTTTACTTTTTCACAATCTTTTATTTTATTTTTTTTCTTACCCATGACCATCTCTATATCTTCCTAGAGAGGAAACTGATCCTTAGAAAATTTTACTATTAGTAGTAAAAGCACAAGAATTCTTTACATAAAATCAATGATAGTTTTTAGTTGATCCACAGAGTTGGATAGAACAAAATTACAATAATGTTCCATATAATTGTTTTTGTTTGATAATTACATGTTTTTCTTCATCAATCATGAGAATTTAGTGTCCCTGCTTTGCTCTTTTTCTTTTAAGTCTTTCCATAAATAACATATGAAAATGAAAAAAAGGGAAAATCTAGGAAAATAAGAACAAAATAATTACTTCATTCTGAACTTAAGCATTCATCTTTTCTAAATGAAAAACAATTTATAATTTGCATCTTAAATTTCTTTCTTTATCAATGATTTTGTTTTATTTTTATTAAACCTTTTTAATTTCAAAATATATACATGGATAATTTTCAACATTCCCACTTGCAAAACCTTTGTTTCAAAATTTTCCCTCTCTTCCCTCCATTCTCTCCCCTAAAGAGCAATTAATCCAATGTATGTTAAACACATGCAATTGTTCTATACAAATTTCCAGTTATCATGCTACACAAGAAAAATCAGATCAAAAAGAAAAAAAAGAGAGAAAAAAAAAACAAAAAGAGTGAAAATAATATGTTGTGATCCCATTCAGTTCTCATAGTCCTTTTTCTGGGTGCAAATGGAGACATCATTGGAATTACCCTGAATCCTCTCATTGTTGAATATGATGTTCCATCATATTTGATTATTATATAATCTTGCTGTTGCCGTGTACAATGATCTTCTGGCTCTGGTCACTTCACTTAGCATCAGTTTTTGTAAATCTCTCCAGGCCTCTCTGAAATCATCCTGCTGATAGTTTCTTATAGAACAATAGTATTTCATAACATTCATATACCATAACTTATTCAACCATTCTCCAAATGATGGGGATCTTTTCAGTTTCCAGTTTTTTTGCCACTACAAAAAGTACTGCCACAAACATTTTTTCACATGTGGGTCCTTTTCTCTCCTTTATGATCTCTTTGGGATCAAAGTCCAGTAGAAATACTGCTGGACCAAAGAGTATGCACAGTTTGTTAGCCCTTTGGGCATAGTTCCAAATTGTTCTCCAGAATGGTTGAATGAGTTCACAACTCCACCAACAATGCATTAGTGTCCTAGTTTTTCCACATCCCCTCCAACATTAGTCATTATATTTTCCTGTCACCTTAGCCAAACTGATAAACCTGAGTTGTCTTAATTTGTTTTTCTCTGATCAATAATGATTTAAAGCATCTTTTCATATAACTAGATATGGTTTTAATTTCTTCATCTGAAAACTGTTCATATTCTTTGACTATTTATGAATTGGAGAATGGCTTGAATTCTTAAAAATTTGAATCAGTTCTCTATTTTAGAAATGAGGCCTTTATCAGAGCCTTTGAATGTAAAATTTTTTCCCAGTTTATTGCTTCCCTTCTAGACTTGTCTGCATTGATATTGTTTTTACAAAAAAATTTAATTTAATATACCAAATTATCCATATTGTATTGATTAACAAACTCCAGTTCGTCTTTGGCCACAAATTCCTTTATTCTCCACAGATCTGAGAGATAAACTATCCTTTGTTCTCCTAATTGGCTATATATCATAAGCCACTTTTTATGTCTAAATCATGAACCCATTTCAATCCTTATCTTGGTATACAATGTTAGGTATGGATTCAATGTCTAGTTTTTGGCATACTAATTTTCAATTTTCCCAGTAGTTTTTGTCAAATAGTGAATTATTATGTCCAAAGCTAGGGTCTTTGGCTTTGTGAAACGATCCATTACTATAGTGATTGACTATTTTGTCTTGTGATCCTAACCTATTCCACTTATTAAGTACTCTGTTTCTTAGCCAATACCAAATGGTTTTATGACTGCTGCTTTATAATATAGTTTTAGATCTGGGACAGCTAGACGACCTTCACTTGCATTTTCTTTTCATTAATTCCCTTGAATCTTGACCTTTTGTTCTTCCAAATGAACTTTGTTATTATTTTTCTAGCTCTGTAAAATAATTTTTTGAGAGTTTTATTTGTATGGCATTGAATAAGTAGATTAATTTAGATAGCATTGCCATTTTTATTATATTAGTTCGGTCTACCCAACAGCACTTGATATTTTTTAGTTGACTAGATCTGACATTATTTATGGGGAAAGGTTGATAATTTTGTTCATATACTACCTGACTTTGCCTTGGCAGCTAGACTCCCAAATATTTTGTAATATCTACAGTTATTAAATGGAATTTCTCTTTGTATATCTTGCTGCTGGACTTTGTTGGTATTATATAGAAATGCTAATGATTTTTGAGGATTTATTTTGAATCCTGTAACTTTGCTAACATGAATTGTTTCTAGTAGTTTTTAGTTGGTTCTCTAGGATTCATTAAATAGAACATCATATTATCTGAAAAGAATAACAATTTTATTTATTCATTATCTACTCTAATAACTTTAATCTCTTTTTCTTCTCTTATTATAAAAGCTAGCATTTCTAACACAATATTTAGTAGTAATAGTGATAGTGAGCAACCTTGTTTCATTCCTGATATTATTGGGAATAGTTCTAGTTTATTCCCATTACATATGATGCTTGCTGATTTTTATAAGTAGACGCTACAGATTATTTTAAGGAAAACTCCATTTCTTCCTATATTGTCTACTGTTTTTTAATAGGAAAAAGTGTTAAACCTTGCCAAATGCTTTTTCTGTGTCTATTGAGATATTCCTATGCTTTTTGTTGGCTTGGTTATTGATATAGTCAATTATTCTAATAGTTTTCCTAAAATTTAACCTGCCCTGCATTTCTGATATAAATCCTACTTGGTCATAGTGTATTGTACTGGGATTATTGGCTGTAATCTCTTTGTTAATATTTTCTTTAAGATTTTTGCATCAATATTCATTAGGGACATTGGTCTATAATATTGTTTCTGTGTTTTGACCTTACCTGGTTTAGGTATTGGCATCATATCTGTGCCCTAAAAGGAATTTTGTAGGATTTCTTCTTTTCCTAATTTTCCAAATAGTTTGCATAGTATTTGAATTAATTTTTCTTTAAATGTGTGGTAAAATTCATATGTAAATTCATGTAGTCCTGGAGAACTTTTCCAAGTTCCTTTGCCCTTTGAAATATTATATTAGAGGCCCTTATCCTTTAAATTGGAACCTGCTAAGCCCTGGATAATCCTGATTATGTGTCCTAGATATTTCGTTTCTTTCTCGCTGCTTCTGCTTGCAATACTTTCTCCTTGATCTGATAATTCTGAAATTTGACAACAATATACTTTGGAGTTTTCATTTTGGAGTCTCTTTCAGGAGGTGATCAGTGAATCCTTTCAATAGCTATTTTACTTTCTGATTCTAGGACATCATGTCATATTTCCTTCATCATTTGCTGAAAGATGTTATCTAGACTCCTTTTTTCATCATAATTTTCAGAAAGTCCAATAATTCTTAGATTGTTTCTCCTAGACCTATTTTCCAGGTCACTTGTTTTTCCAATAAGTTATTTTACATTTTCTTCTACTTTTTCATTATTTTTTTTTAATTTTGTTTGACTGATTCTTGAATTCTCATTGAGTCACTCATTTCCATTTCTTCAATTTTAATTTTTAGTGAATTATTTCTATAGTTAGCTTTTTAATTTTTTACATTTGAACAATTGAACTTTTAAATGAGTGTTTTACTCATTGATTTTTTTCCATTTCAGAAATTTTGTTTTTCAACCAGTTGGTTTCTTTTTTCCGTTTCATCAAATCTATTTTGTTAAGAGTTATATGCTTTTTCCATTTCATCATATATGTTTTGTAAGGAGTCACATTCACTTCCATTTGTTCTAATTTTTAATGAATTATTTTCTGCAGTTAGTTTTAAATCTTCTTTTGCATTTGGCCAATTGAAATTCCAAAAGAGGTGTATTGTTTATTGGATTCATTTTCATTTAAAAATTCTGTTTTTCAACAAATTGATTTCTTTTTCAAATCTATATTTTAAGGAGTTTTATGCCTTTTCCATTTTATAAATCTATTTTGCAAGGGGTTATGTCATTTTTCCATTTGACTAAGTCTAATTTAAGGAGTTTTCTTTATTTAAGTTATGTGTTTCTCTTTCCATGCTCTCTTGAAAAGTTCTTATGCATGGACATAACACTGCTCTGGCTCCCTACACTATACCTGTACTCGTCAGCCTCAGACACACTGTGCCCAATTGAAACAGACCTGTTCTGGAGTTCTTCCAAAATATATTCTGCTGAAAATATATTATACTCCAAATTTTGTGGTTTCTGTGACTCCAAAACCAGTTCAGAGGTTTGATCTGGTGTTGATCTGAGGGATGCTCAGATAAAGACCTGTCTAATTTCTGCCATCTTGGCTCCACCACCCATCTTAAAATTCTTTACCAAATTTCACCTAGAGCAATCCCATATAACACAATAAAAACATACACTTTTTGATTTGGAAAGGATCTCAGAGGGCACTTCATGCAAGGCTTCCTTGATTAGGAATCACTATTTTTATATGACCCTGATAGATTTTTTTTAACCCATCATTTTTTTTTTGTTCTGTCTTCTGGAAACAATCAGAACAAGTCTAGTCCACCTTCATGGCCACTACATATGACCACTTACAGTTCTCAAACTTGAGATGTTGAAATACCATAAATGGAACATGAAGACCAGAGTGAGGAGGCCTGGTAAAGATTTCTTTGTGAGCCAGTTGATTTGCACTGGGGCCTAGGTGGAAATCAAATTCTTGCCTGTTACTGATTCTGTACCACCAACTGCTCATGTAGCATAGATAGATCTTTTTTCTCTCTTCAAGACTCAACTCAAAGTTTTCTTTTTATGAGAAACCTTATTTCCCAAGTTGTTAGTAATATCTTTCTTAAGAAATAATTTTATATACATTATTTATCTAGGAACATGTTTCTTCTTGCTAAATTGTAGTAAACCAAGGAGCCACTTAACTTTTATATTATATCCCCCAATGCTTTTTATAGTGTAGTATGTAGTATAGTTATGCCTTACACATTAACTTTTCGCATTGTACTCTTCATTTATTGTAGGTTGGTATAAGAAATTAAATGGGAATTTGTGGAGTTTTATGAAAGATACAGAGGACATGTGAAAGCCAGCAGATTATAGAGAACTTATGACCAAATACCAAACCCACATCTTACAATAATGTATTGTATATACCATATAAAAGTAAAAGAAAAAAAATCAAACTTCTCTAATATGACTACTACATGGATTTTCCATATCATCAGAGTGCCATACCCTTAACTCCCATCATGTGGAAGTAATAATTGTAAATCTTTTATAAAAGATTGTTGAATATAATGAAATAAAATGGAATGGAATTTTCTCTAATTGCATCTTCACAAATACAATATTTATTGCATGTGGTCATACATTCCTTTGAAATAAAATTTGGTGTTGGAAGTTTCCTTGAGAATTTTATAGTGGAGAGTTTTATTTGACCAAATCAAGGTTCAGACATGGTAAGTAATAAACACTAATAGGTGATGTTTATTCCAAATATAGTTCTACCTGTGGTGACAGACACAGAACCACTGAAAAGACCAATTATTTCAATCCACTGCTGTGAATTTCTATAATCTCTAGAAATGGAGCAAGTTTATTTCTTACTCTTTTGAGATAACTGTCCAAGTTGCAGATATTAATGCTTGTGAGTGTCTGTAGAACTAAGCAGAGAGAAAGTAAAAATTAAGGATTATTTTGAGTCAGCTATCATATCTGTTAACTACCACTTTTTTATTCCCTATGAATAAGATTCACTTTGTTTTCCCTATTTCTAAATATGGAAATTAATGGAAAGGGAATGGTAAATGGGTTATCTGGAGCAAATTTTTGTTTTATTTTTAAATTTTATTTTATAAATATTTTAATTATAAATTATAATAAATGAAAATTAAAAATACATTTTCACTTTAATGATATTAATGAAATCTATGTCAGAATAACTTTGTTGACATCATCAATGCAGTAAAATTTGAAATGAAATGAATTTGAAGTCTAAATATAAACTTAATTAAATTTTGTCCTGTCTGAAAATTTGATCACATTGCTTAACATCCCTTTGACTCAAGTTCATCATCTATAAAATGACAGGGTTAGACCAAATGAAGTCTGAGGTTCTTTACATTTCTAGATCTATGATCCTAGTAATCTTTTATAATGTTCACCTTCAGTAACTGTCAGGAAGAAGTTAAACAAGGGAAAAGGGATGTGATTATTTTCTCAATCCCTATATGTTGATTTTTCCTCAATAGATCTTTGAAGTTTTTTTTTTTACATGTAAAATTTAATTAGATATAGTCATATTCAACACAACAACATATTCAACACAATATATTCCAAACTCAAATGAAAATAAATGTTATTTGAGGCTTTTAATATCTGCATCCTTGTCCTCCTCTTCCTTCTTCTCTTCCTCATCCATAAAAGCTCTAATAAACAAATATAACACCTTCATGTTACAGAGAAGAAAACAAATGCTCAAAAAGTTTAGTACTTGCTTAGAATCATCCAGGTAAATAGTAATGAACTCAGATTAAATTCCAAGTTTTCTTATACCAGATTTAGGATTCTTTTTATTATGCCATACTTTACTTTTTGTTTTAACCAAACTCAATAAACATATGTTAAGTACTTACTGTATCCAAGGCACTGACTTAGGTTTTAGGAATTCACAAACAAACAAAAAAAAAAAAATCCATGACTCTAAAGAGCTTATATTCAACTGGTCTAGTAATATATAATTCTAATAGGGAAATTTTTTTTAAAGGAAACATATTTTTAGAGACAAAATCAAGATTAGAACTTAGAGACCCTTGAGAATTTGCCAGTTGCTTGGTTTACTGATGCCTTCTCTTTCCATGATATAGCAACACCAATCTTATCAATGATGGAATACATATTTTTGAGAAAATGTTTATTAATTCTTCCATCTTTTCAAAGAAAAATGAAAAGTTCTCTCAAGTTCCCCCTCATTCAGCAGTAAAACAAATACAGCTAACTTCACCCACCCACTGCTCAGTAAAAGAATTCTAGCATACAATTGCACAGATTTTTTAATAAACATTTCAAGAAAGCGTTGGAGTATTTTTTCTCTGAGATATATTTCTTATGTTGATGGCAGCACTTATCATGTATATACTTATTCCAATTGGAGCTTTTCAATATGTTTTCCTTCATGTCAATATCTCTGTTAAATATTTTCAGATATTTTGAAACATATGGCTGTTGAATGACCATATTTCTTAACATATTGAAACACCAATAGGTTCCAGTGTGTGTGTGTATGTGTGTGAGTGTGAGTGTGTGTGTGTGTGTGTGTGTGTGTGTATTTATGTGCATGTTTCATGAGGGCCCAGCTGCTTCTTTCTGAGACCTGCCAAAAGATTCATTAAGATGCTTTTCTTTCAGTTTCCTTCCTTTCAATTGACCAGTTCTTTAGCACCTGACACCCTCCATTTGACCTGAGGTGGTAATTAAGGTTCTTCTATTTCTTAGAAAAAGACTAATTTTTAAAACTTCTTCGGTGTATACTATTAAGTTAACAAATATTCATTAAGAGGCAAATTAAGAGAGTTAATAAAAAAATTTTCACAAGGTACATAAACAAAAATAGGTATAATATTAGATCATGTATATAGAGACTGGACTTCCATTGTCATTATTCTGTCATTTTAAGGCAAATCACTTGATCCAGCAAAAGTAAGATATAATGAGGAGGAAGACATCAAAGCTTCCCTGGAGGGTAGTTATGAATTTTTAAAATACAATAATTTAAGAGGCAAGATCACTTATGTAACATCCCTTTAAATTCTTAAAACACATAAATATGTTTGCATTGATTAGACTTATGATTTTCCTTTTTTTAACATTGGCAATTCCTTAATGACTAACATTAGTGAGTTCTCTACAGTTTACAGGTTCTGAGAATTTCCTGGGATATTGACAAGCTTACTTAGGATCATTGCAAGTTTGTGGAAGAAGCAGCTTTTGAATTAAGTTTTCCTTGCTACAAGGTCCATTCTCTCTAGCCACTATATCCTACTGACTCTCATAATATTATAAGTAATTGTAGGCCAAATTGAGAAGATTTATCCATAATTATGATGCTAGGTCCTTCTAAGTAGAGACAATTATTTATTGTTTACATTTTAAATACTGCTTACTTTTATAAGTTCTGGGCTTTCCTAGATACTTCTTTATATGATATTGTTATCTCATACTTCTAGGCTTAATCAAAATTTGTTCTTGTTTATAAATAATCAAGGTTTTTCCACCTTCCTTTGCTTTTTTTCCTGTCTTCAAGTATCTTATTTTCCAGTATTCTTTTTTTTTAAATAACAGCTTTTATTTTCAAAATATATGCTTTCAACATTCACCTTTCAAAACCTTGTGTTTCAATTTTTTCTCCCTTCCCTGCTCCAATCCCTCTCCTAGACAGCAAGTAATCTAATATCTGTTAAATATGTGCAGTTCTACTATACATAATTCCAAATTTATCATACTATAGTACATAAAAATCAGATCAAAAAAGAAAAAAAAATGAGAAAAAAATCAAGCAAATAATTAAAAAAAGATGAAAATACTATGTTGATGTCCATATTCAGTCCCTACTGTCCTTCTGGATGCATATGACTCTTTTCATTACAAGTTTATTGGAATTGGCCTGAACCTGAATCAATCATTGTTGAATATTCCAGTACTCTAATTGCTTTGTGATCTCATTAATATGTATGCTCTCTCCAAAGAGATGGTGGATTACAAATGACACTTTCCTTTCAGTCCTTTGTGACTCTAGTCTATGTCTAATCCATTTCTAGTTCATCACGCAGGTTCTGTCCAATGTGCTGAAAAAAAAAATTCTGAAATGGGAAATTTTAGGATTCGTGGACTCTAGATATAGTGGCCAAAACAGAGGGAACCACTATTACCTGTCTACTTGGAGGAGACTTAGATCAAACACTTTAATACATTCTAAGTATCTGATAGATGCCTGTTGATTGATTTTGGTAGCTAAATTTGAGCCCTGATTATTGACTTAATTTAATTCAACATAGTAGAAAGCAAAAAAGGGATAAGTTCTGAACTTGGAAGACCTCACCCTATTCCTTATTACTTTTGTGGCCTTTAGCAAATTATTTGACTTTTATGGGCCTCATTTTCTTATCTGTAGCTTGCTGCTTTTGAGATCTTCTTTGAAATATTATCGTAATTAATTCTATTATCATTAAGAATTTGAATACAGTGTATAAAGTTTCCAATGTTGGTTAGGAATCTATAACAATTTGGTCTGCTTAACAGGCTATTTTGTTTCTTTACCTAATCTTTATTTTAGGATTATATATCATGGGAATAAGATTATAGTAATTAGCAGTTTGTTAAAATGCTGTGAACCTCTATATATTTGGTAATTATACATTTCATCCTATTGCATGTTAGGAACAATAGAGCTCTAATAAGAACCAGTTAGACTTCTGTCCCCATCCTTAAATCTGAGGCTACTAAATAGTGGCTGTCTCAGAAAGTGTATTGTTTTTGCTAACTGCTAAAAGAGCAGTTCCTAATCCTACTGTTCAACATTGTGATGCCCAGAGGCCTAGGGGATTTGCTAATTATTCATTCAAGAGGCACCCAGGGCATTGTCTAGAAATAATTTCTCATACTGCACTAATTAAGATGCAAAATGATTCCCTGACATTTGGTTAAAAGCTTTACTTCAGGTTCCAGTCACGACTATGACTGGATAAAGTCTGAAGCTACAATGCCTTCCTTGGTCACATTTTAAAGCAGCCCTCAATAATGAAGATTGCAGGCCTGGTTTTAATAGCTATCATTAAAATGTAGCACTGAATGTTCATTAAAAAGCACACCATGTGCAATGTTATATTAAAATTGAATTATAATGGCATTCAAGGTAGGGGACTTTTAGTTTAAGTGAATTTCTAAATGGTGGGCATACAAATTTTTTTTCCACTCAGAATCTTAGGTCAAGTTGTGAAATAAGCAATGAGGTTTTTGAACTCTTAAGGAAAAACTCCTTGATTTGACTTTAATTAATCTTATGAGCATGTTTTATACTTGTTTATTACATATAAGTAGCATTTTAATTTAAATGTAAAAAAATATCATATGAGCTAGAAAGAATAAGATAGATGTTTAACAAAGTCTTGATGCTAAAGTAGATTTAACTAGAGGATGAAAATGAATTTATCTTTTTGACACAATTTCAGGATATACTTTGTATTTATTTGGGGGCAGGATTTATGACCAATATATTATACTTCATGTAAGTAAATGTGAAGAAAAAATTGAAAAAATAATGTATTTAGCATTAGATCTGGGTTCAAATCTCTACTCTGCTTCTCTTCACCAAAATGTATTTGAATAAGTCATTTAACCTTTCTCTGTATCAGTTTCATCACCAATAAAGACAGAGAGAAAGTTATGCATTAGGTAACCTCAGAGTTTCCTTCCACTACTAAATATGTTGTGTTATAATTGTTAAAAAAATAAAGCCTATGTCATGAAATACTAAGAATCCTAATTTTCCTTCTTTGTTTATTCTTTTGCATTTTTGAATGCAATGAAAAACATGAATGTGTGCTCAAATGCTTACTAGGAATAGTTGCCTATTGTCAGTAAGACAAGTATTCATATTGTGAATTATTTATAGTAAAAGAAGTTTATTTCCCCCAGGTATATTTTTTCCTCTCCTTCCTTGCTCTTTTTCCTATCTTGCCAGATATATCATTCAAGGTGGGAGGCACTACCATTTCCTTGTAGAGGCTACTATGGGTATGCTAGGACATACCAAGGGCAGAATCATGAGAATAGTGTGCTCCAGGAACAAGCAAAACAATAAACATTGTACTCTATATGGAAGTTTATTTGGAGAACTCCCACTTGAATTGTAGACTTAGAATATAAGGTTTCAGTCAGCTTCAATGATAACTTTAGAGGTAAAGTTTCTATTCCAAAGACCTATGTTACTTATGTAGAACTGCATTTAGACATAAACCATGTCAGCTCAGTAAATGTAAAGCTGAAGTAACAGAATTTGAATACTTTAATTCTGTGATTTATTTTTACATTTAAAATTTAAAACAGGAAAACAGTACAAACTGTAAAGTTTAATATTTTTACTTAGTAATATAGAATTTAGTCCATAAGAAATATTTTTACTGAACTTGAATTATATCTTTAAATAAAAATTTATTCTTTCTAATACCTATTTGTTTTAAAACTTAAAAAATCAATAAAAATAATCACATAATTAATTATAATGTAATAACTGCTTAAATTATAGACGTTTCAACTTTCTTAAAAGTCTCTGGGGACACTGGGTTTTTATGAATTTCTGCCAAACATCTTTATATTTATGACTATTCCTATTTGTATATTCTTGCTTCCTGTGGGGGGAAAACTTTGAAATTAAATTCAATAACAAGTGTTTTACTAATCATCAGGAGAGATAGAGGGAGATCTGACTATACTATCTATTGAATGTAGACATGGGAAGAGGATCAATTTTGATGAATCATTGGCAAAGTAGTAGAACTTAAGGCTTGAAAACAAACTAATATTATTTACTCATTACTATGACAGAACAGCCTGTAGGTATCAGTTTTCTTTTTGCAAAAGTATAGGAGTATAATTAAAAAGTATTAATGTATTACATTTCTTCTTTTCTTATGCTATAAAATTTTGTTTTTAATGTTAATGTCATAATAATGTATGCATAATTCAATAAAAGGCAAATTTATATGATCTTCATTGTTCTGGGAATTATTATAATTTGTTTTATTTCATAATTATTAATGAAAATAACTTTACATGTAGAAGGGAGGGATATTAAAGAAATAATATACTCTGTATGTCAATATGCTAGGTTATTCTAGACAACCAAGCAATCCATTAGCCTCAAACTCCTTGGTAGCTGAGACTGTAAGAGTATATCACTACTGCTAATTAATTGGTATAACTGAATTGTATTTTTCTTTTGAAAATAAAAACTAGTAAGGCTTACTTCTATCATTTTTAAAGCAAAAGTAAAATTTATAGGTTGTACCTAGAAATGGGAGATTTCTAGCTTTTTTGGAGGGGAGGAAATTCATAAAGTAAAATGATTCCTTTAAAAAACAAAGTTTTGTTGCAGATTTTTGACCTTATATCACAGTCACCAAAATGTTACCCCAAATTCCCTTTCCAAATGAATTATCCCTTTTGACAAAGAGAAAAACTAAACAAAACATTCATTATGTCTAAGCAGAAGTGGCTCTACATTTTCCTTTTTTGTCCTATGAATTGCCCTCATTTCTAGCATTTTTCCTCCCCTATACTTATAGCAAGAGAGTGAATGTATCAATTAAAAATTTTACCAAAATAGCACAAAATAAAAACAAATACACAAATATAATTAATGCTTCTATATTATACTTTAAAATAGCAGGAAGAAATGGTAACAAGAAAAATTCCATTAAAATTAATTATAAACTGTACACAATACATCAGTTGACACAGTATATCATTTGACCTAATAAGACATATGTGATATTTGCAAAAAAGCAAAAATTTAAAATATTTTTTAGCTGGGCCAATATAATGGAAATGAAAATATTACTTAAATCCATTTAGAAATTTGGAATGACACAAATTAAATTACTAATAGCAAAAGTTCTCAAATGTCTTAATCTCTTCTTTATATTCTTAAAAATTAATATATATAATATATACACATATATTCGCACATATATGTGAGTTTACACACAACCACCTGCACCCACATACAAACACATCTATATTGCATTTACCATATTAGAAATAAAAACAGCTTAGCATTATTGCAAAAATAGCTTTGACCTAAAGTTCCCCCAGGGTTCTCTTGACAATTCTTTGAAACCTCCTGACCTCAGTGATTTTGTGGAATAATTAGTGCAAAATTGATTTGGAAGAAATGATATAAACTAATTAACAATGCTAAATAATATAATAATATGTCTTTATCTTGGCCAAGTCTTTGTTCTGTTTTAAAAAAAATACTAAAAGCTTTAGAGTATGCTTAAGTTTCAGTTTATAAAGTAAATGTGAATTGTTTCTAAAAGATTGCAGACTATAAATAATTATAGGCTATGTTCCAAAATCAATAATAGAAGGCAAGTAGAAACAACCCTTAATTTTCATTTTTAGCCTATTATTAAAGATGTCAAAAAAAAAGAGAACAGTCAATGAGGATTTAAGAGAATACAAAGTAGTTCTGTGAACTAATCCACTTGTTCTGAATATCTGTTTGATATAATGTAAGTTATTAAACTTTTCATATACCACGATCAATGATCCCACTATTGGTTCTATACTCAAAGGAAGTTAAAGAATGGCCATGTGTACCAAAATATTTATAGTAGCAATTTTCATGAAAGCAAAGTAATAGAAATTGAACAACACCTCAATTGGTGATAGATGAAAAAAATAAATCTAATGGAAAATTACTATACAGTAAGATATAATTTCATGGAATTTAGAGAAGTATGTTAATATCTATATTAAATTATTCACATCAAAATAAGCAGAATCAGGAGAACAACTAACAAAATCAATGCATGTTTACTAAAATGTGTAGTTGGAGAACCAGTTAAAGTCTCAGAAAGCTTATGATGAAATAATATCATTAAACAAAGATACACAATGGAAAAGGCATACTTTCTAGAGCAAGGTCCAGAAGTTGGCATGTGGAAATAGGATTAAGGTCATACTGAATAACTTCTTATTATATATCTAGATCAGTAAAGTATCTCTGAGTCATTCTGTTACAACCTCCTCATTTTTATCTATTAGGAAACATG
This sequence comes from Sminthopsis crassicaudata, assembly GCF_048593235.1. Lineage (NCBI taxonomy): Eukaryota > Metazoa > Chordata > Mammalia > Dasyuromorphia > Dasyuridae > Sminthopsis > Sminthopsis crassicaudata. The sequence goes on from NC_133617.1 coordinate 230,710,155, forward strand.
CTTATGGTGGTTATGTGACTTTTTCATGTTCACATAGGTAAATGTAAGAAGAAAAAAATTAAGCTAGCTATTCTAAGGGATGTGTCCTTTTATTTTATCAGACAGAAGGAAATGAATAAAAAATAAGGAATATTTACAAATGAAGAGGAAATGTTGAAAGTATTTGAATTGATGACTTCAGTTTTCTTGATGAAATATGCAGCTCTACTAGCTGCTGGATCAAATGAGGATCAAAACTTCTGGAGAATAAAGGGATTTAGGACAGTTGCTTTGGAAAGTGGGATAAAGAGTCAATAAGGATATGATAGAGATATTTTTTAGGTAGTAGCATGCAATTGTAGCTGAGACTGTCTATCAAGAGTAGCATACAAGTAAGAGCTGAGATTGTCTACCATGAAGTTGTACTTTTTGAATTATGCTATATTTCTTGTTTTTTCCCAGGGTTGCTCAGCAACCATGGAATAGATAGGGTTTTTTAAGATATGAGAATTCACAGATTAGGAATGACAGGAATTTAGGCCATATAAAGGGATTTTAGAGCAGTAGCTAGAGACTATAAAGGCAAGTGAAGCCAGTGGAAAATCAGAACAAAAATAAATCAGATTGTCCTAAAAATCTGTTGAAAATGTTTGTGACACAGGTGCCACTGATACAACTTTTTTATGAATTAAAGAAAAAATTTGGTCATAATTCTCTCATGTTTTTGTTTTTGTATCATATGTTTCAAACTAAAGAAACTTTAGAGATTATTTTATCTTGTGTTATTCCCTTATTCATAAGCAAGTAAGTAAGATGCATAGAAAGTGACTTCTCTTAGGTCACATGGCAAATATCAGAGATAAAAAGTGACTCCCAAAATTCTTTCCATTGGACCGTGCTTTCTGTAGTTAATATAAGTAATCCACAGGCAAATAAGCCATGCTTATTATCCAGCTAATAGTGAAATAATTACCAAGAACCCATCATGAGTTTACAATATATTATGCAGAACTCCACTCCTTTAAAGATAGTCTCTTGGTGGCTACTCCCCTTTTACAGGACTCTGAGCTTCTAAGAAGCTTATATGCAAATCAGCAAAACCCAGGGAAATCTGGTAAAAAAATTACTGGTCATGACATCCCAATTTCTTACTTTTGCATTTGACTCCTGGTCTCTTGTTCCCTACTTCACCAACATCCCTATTGGTTGAATATTTACTGAGACAGCTCACCATTCTTTCTCCTCCCTCTATGTGTCTTAGTCTCTATTTCTTCAACTCTCTCTCTCTCCTTTCACTCCTCTTTCTCTCTTTCTCTTTTATTCTCAGTCTCTTTCTCTCCCTCTTCCCCTCTCTTCCTCACTTTTTCCCCTCTCCCCCTCATTCCTCTCTTTCTCCCCTTCTCTTTTTCTGTCTCTCTCTCCTTTTCTGTCTTAATCTCTCTGTCTTTCTCTCTTCCCTCCAGTTGTCTTATTTTTTATTAGATAGTCATATCTTTTGGGAACTTATCTTGGTATATGTGTGTGTTATATGGATATTTGACATATTTTGTATGGTGAAATATTATTTTATGTCATATTTCTCCCAGATGTTTTTTACAGTCTTCCTATATGTTGCAAAGCAGTATAATCTTCTTGCATTAGCTAAACCTTTGAATTTATCAAACATTATATTATCATATGTATTTGCTCCTGCAGGTGTATACCTAATCTGTTCCAAGGATTTATCTCTCTATTTTAAAACCAGTAAGTCAGTTTAATCAATTGAAAACCAAATCATTTAAAATATTCTTTATTTTAATGTTCATTTAAAAAAAACTGTTGGTTTCAGGTGGCAGCTAGGTGGTGCAGTAGATAGAGCACCAGCCCTGAATTCAGGAGGACTTGAGTTCAAATCTGATCTCAGACACTTAACACTTCCTAGCTGTGTGACCCTGGGCAAGTCATTTAACCCCAGCCTCAGGGGGAAAAAAAAAAAAACAAAAAACAAACAAACAAACAAACAAAAAACCTGTGGGTTTCAAACTCACCTATTGAGAAGACAAGGAATGATATCAATTAAAAATGTGAAGTCATGCAAAAACATACTTTCATATTAATCATGGTGAAAAAGAAAAGCAAATAAAGTAAGGGAAAAAAATATGCTTCAATCTGTACTCAAAGTTCAACTATTCTTTCTCTACATGTGGATAGCATTTTTCATAGTGAATTTTTTGGCCTAAAAAAGATTTACATGAACTGATTCTGAGTGAAGTGAATAGAACCAGGATAATAATGTATATATTAACAGCAAGATTATGTTATGATCAATTATGATAGACCCTAGATCTTCTCAGTAATGCAATGATCTAAGACAATTCCAATAGACTTGGGATGTAAAGTGCCATCCACATCCAGAGAAAGAACTGTGGGATTAAATGTGAATTGAGGCATAGGATTTCATCTTTTTTTTCTTTTTTTTGATTGTTTTTTTCTTTCTCATGTTTTTTTTTTTCCTTCTGTATGGTCTGATTTTTTTCTTTCAGAATATGGCAAATATGGAATATGTTTAAATAAATATGGAATATGTTTAAAAGTACTGTACTTGTATAGCCTATATCAGATTTCTTGCTGTTTTGAGGAGGAGGGAGAAAAAACTGTAACACAAAATCTTTTTTTAAACCAGTATGTCTTTATTAAATACTCTGTGTTAGGAATTATGCTTAGTGTTAATAGTATAAATATTCTATTTATTCCCCACATTCTATTGGGGGAGATAAGAAATATTCAAGAGAAGTAAGTACAGGATAAATCCAAAGGAACAAAAAATTGATTTGGGAAGAGGGGCACAAACACATTAAGGAATAAGAAATATTTGGGAGGCTGGAAGGGAGGGAAGGGGAAGAGAAAAACATTGATGTAGACAGATAATAATTGCCAATATTTGTGATGTGGATTTTAATTGAGTTTATCTAGTTCCCATTATCAGCAAAATGAAAAAGCCCATCCTGTCTTGTTTGCATAGAATGATATGAAGTGAAGCTCACCAGGCTTTCTAATCCATCTTGTTTCCAAACTCTGAGATTGTCTGGTTTGCCCAGTTTAAATATCTCAATCCAATCTTTCCTAGATCTTGTCTCCCCCACTATTCTATCTCCCTTTGCTGTAAAAGATAGTTTTCCCCCAAAACCCAATGGCTCAGTTAGTAGGACTGTCTTCTGTGTTGCATTTGCTTGAGCTAGTGAAGCTATTTTCATGCAAAATAAATAGCATTGTAAAAAAAAAAAATTCATGTCCAATACCAGTTCTACTAGATCTATTAATGTGGAATACAAAATTTACAAAAAAAAGAAATGTTGAAAACTATTTACATGTATATGGAAAATTAAAATACTGTTGAGGGAAAAAATTAACCGTGAATCTTTTGAAATTGTCTTGGATCATTATATTGATTATATTAGCTAGGTCTTTCTCAGCAGATTATTGTTATAATATTGTTTTTATTCTGTACAACATTCTGCTGGTTCTACTCACTTTATTTAATATAAATTACTAAGTTTTCCCAGATGTTTCTTAATTTTATTGAAAATTCCTTTAGTCTTTTTAATCACATATATTATTGGCTCTTGATTTTAGAAAGATACTACATATCACTTTAAGGAAATGTCCACTTTATTCCTACCATTACTTGTGTAAATTTTATCAGAAATGAGCTTGCAAGCTTTTTCCAGTATTGGTAAAATCATGTGATTTTTACAGTTTCTATTATTAGTATTCTTTATTATTTATTCTCACATTTCTCCTCGTATTGAAGCAGTTTCACTTGTAGAATAAATTCAACCTATTCATAATGTATTTACCTTAAAATTTGCTTTAGTCTCTCTCTCTCTCTCTCTCTCTCTCTCTCTCTCTCTCTCTCTGTATGTATGTAGTATATAAATTTTTGTATATTTGTATGAATATATTAAGTCCAGCAAACATTATTATTATTATTATTGCAAAATGTATCACACATGTTACTAACATGGAGACAAATCTTATATTTATAATAAAACGCAACCTGCCTGTTGTGTGGAAAGTGTTTTGTAATTGTGTTCATATAGTTCCTGACTTTGCCTTGGAAAGTAGGCTCCCAAATACTGTATATTATTTAGAGTTATTTTAAATGGAATGTATTTTTGTATCTCTTACTCCTGAACTGTGTTGTTAACATATAGAAACGTTGGTGATTTATGTGGATTTGTTTTATTTGCTGCAACTATGCTAAAGTTGTGAATTGTTTCTAGTGGTTTCATAGTTGATTCTCTAGGATTCTCTTAAAAAACATCATATCATCTGCAAAGAGTGATATTTTGGTTTCCTCATTAACTACTCTAATTTTTTAATCTTTCTTCTCTTATTAACAAAGCTAACATTTCTAATACAATTCTGAATAGCAATGGTGATAATGGGCAACCTTATTTCACCCCTGGTCTTATTCAGAATAGTTCTAGTTTATCTCCATTACATATGATGTTTGCTGATGGTTTTAAATAAATCTTATTAATCATTTTAAGGAAAACTCCACTTATTCCTATATTCTCTAATATTTTAATAGGAATGAGTGTTGGATTTTGTCAAATGGATTTTCAGCATCTACTGAGATAATCATATGATTTTTGTTTAGTTTGGATATTGATATAGTCAATTATTCTAATAGTTTTTCCAATATTGAACCAGCCCTATATTCCGTTTATAAATCCTACTTGGTCATGTTGTATTATCTTGGTGATAATTTTCTGTTATCTCTTTGCTAATATTTTATTTAATATTTTATATGAATATTCATTAGGGAAATTGGTCTATAAATTTATTTCTCTTTTTTGGCCCTACTTGGTTTAGGTATCAGCACTGTATCTATATCATAAAAGGAATTTGGTAGGACTCCGTCTTTCCTTATTTCCCAAGTAGTTTGCATAATATTGGAATTAATTTTTCATAAATTGTTTGATAAAATTCACATGCAAATCCATCTGGCCCTGGAGATATTTATTTAGGGAGTTAATTAAAAGCTTATTCAGTATCTTTTTCTAAACTTGGACTATGAAAGTTATCTAGTTTTTCCTCCATTAACCTAGGAATCTATATTTTTGTAAGTATTCATTCATTTCACTTAGATTATCAGATTTATTGGCACACAGTTGGGCAAAATAGCCCTTTATTATTGCTCCAGTTTCCTCTTCAATGATAGAAAGTTCACCTTTTTCAATTTTGATACTGACAGTTTGACTTTTTTCTTCTTTCATTTTTCTATTCAAATCAATCAAAAGTTTGTCTATTTTGTTGGTTTTTTCATGAAACCAACTCTTATTTTTGTTTATTAGTTCAATAGTTTTCTTACTTTCAATTTTATTAATCTCCCCTTTTATTTTCAGAATTTCAAATTTGGTATTTAGTTGGAATAATTTAATTTTTTTCAGTTTTTTTAAGTAGCAGGACCAATTCATCAATCTTCTTTTTCTCTATTTTATTAAAGTAAGCATCTAGAAATAGAAAACTTCCCCCTAATAATCACTTTGGCTTCATTCCAAAAATTTTAGTGTGTTGTCTCATTGTTGTCATTTTCTTGGATGAAATTATCTTTTGTGTCTATGATTTGCTGTTTCACCCACTCATTCTTTAGGATTAGATTATTTAGTTTCCAATTAATTTTGGCCTATTTTTCTCTGGCTATTTATTACATGTAATTTTTATTGCACCATGATCTGCATTTATCATTTCTGTCTTTTTTATCTTCATTTCTTACAAGTGCTCTTCCCATCTCTGTGTACAAAACATTTTGTTTAGGAGTTAGTATATTCTCCTGTATTTAATGCTTGAGTTTTTTCAGTCTACAATGTTTCTTCATTGTGTCCATTATTTTTATCTCTTTAGTGACACTTTCACCCTTAGTTTCTGAACTGAATTTTTATGCTCACCTCAAATTTTACTTTCACTCATCCATTTCAGTGGTTTTTCTAGTAGCCAAAGCAAGGCTCTGCTTTGTATAAGAATCCTTGAGTTTTCATTCAATTTTCTGGTACCTTGCTTTAGGTTTTGTCCATTGTCTGTTTATTTAGTTATTCGAGAAACATTTATTTAGCTCCTATGGTGTACCATACAGTTCAGATATTACAGATGACTCTGTTCCTTGATATGAGCCTTATAGACTCAAATAGTTTAGTTTAGTCATAGCCCTCCTATGAAACCACAGGAAGTTTGCCTTCCAAGTGTTGACAGTTTTTTTCATGCAATGGCTTTCACTGAGTTTTATATGTGTTACCTGAATAATATGCTACTGAGTCATGTTTGTCCCTTCCGGTTCATTTTTAGATTTTACTGAGATTGCTATAGATTTGAACTTCTTTAAGTCCTAAAATGCTTCCATTTTCTCATAATTTTATAAGATAATTTTCATTCCTGTCCACCACCAATATTTCTGTTGGCCTGAAAATTAAGCTGGGTTCAAGACAAGTTTATGTGATACATTCTTGCCAGGAAAAAAAATACATCGCTCTCCCTAACATTTAGCTTCCAAAGAAAATATGGTATCATGCCTAATCATAGAATTTCCTGTTTTAGATCATATATTTTCTGCATGTCCTATCACATTACTTTTCAAATATTTGAAAACAGATTTCATATTATTCCAAAGTCATCCCTTCCCAGAGGGAAATAATCATATTTTCTCCAATTATTTCTAATATGGAATAGTTTCCATATCCCTCATCATTATCATTACCCTTCTAGACTTAAAAATGTTCTGACTGAATTGAAACACAGATTTGAACACAATTTGTAAGATGTGTTCCATAAATTTAAAGATTAGTGGAACAACAATTTTTCTTGTTTTGGTCACCTAACTTTTATAAATATGTAAGATACTTAACCTATTTATTTATTACAAATTGTTTATTTTTTCTAATTATACATTATAAAATTAATTACCTTTTAAAATACACGTTAATCATAACAAAAGGGAAAAACCATAAGAGAGGAAAAAAAAAACAGAAAAAAAGAAGTGAATATAGCATATGTTGATTTACATTAAATCCCCACGTCTCTCTTTCTGAATGTAGATAGCTTTTCTATCCAAATTTAATTGAGATTGCCTTGGATTACTGAACCACTGAGAAGAATCATGTCTTTCATAGTTGATCATTGCACAATCTTGCTGTTACTATGTGTAATATATTCCTGGTTCTGCTTGTTTGCTCAGCAGCAGTTCATGTTAATCTTTCCATGCTTTTCTAAAATAGGCTTATCATTTTCATAGAACAATAATATTCCATTACTTTCATATATCATACTTCATTCACACATTCCCCAATTGAGGAACATCTACTCATTTTCTAATTCTTTGCTACCACACAAAGAGCTGATAAAAACATATTTGCACATTCGAGTCCTTTTCATTCCTTTATGATTTCTTTGGGATACAGACCCAGAATCGCACTGCTGGGTCAAAGGGTGTGTACAGTCTTAGAATCCTTGGGCCATAGTTTCAAATTGCTCTTTAAAATGGTTGGGTCACTTCACAACTCTACCAACAAAACATTTCTGTCCCAGTTTTCCTACATCCTCTCCAACATTTTTCATTATCTTTTATTACAGTCAATCTGAGAGTCATCTGAGTCATATCTCAGAGTTGTTTAATTTGCATTTCTCTAACCAATAGGGATTTAGAGCATTTTTTCACAATTTTATCACTTGAAATTGTCTGTTCATATCCTTTGACTATTTGTTAACTGGAGAATGATTTACATTCTTATAAATTTGACACAGTTTCTTTATATATTTTAGAAATGGGATCCTTATCAGAAAGAGTGGCTTTATATTTCCCTTTCAATATCATTTCTGTTGGTTTGGTTTTTGCAAAAAAAATTAATTTAATGTAATCAAAATTAGCCATTTTGCCTTTCATAATCTTCTCTAGTTATTCTTTTGTCTTAAATTCCTCCCTTCTCCAAAGATTTGATAGGTAAATTATCTTGTTCTCCTAATTTGTTTACAGTTATCACCCTTTATGTCTAAATCATGTACCAATTATGATTATATTTTGTTATGGGGTGTAGGTCTATGACAAATTTTGACATATTATTTTCTAGTTTTTCCTAAAATCTTTATGAAATCATGAGTTCTTATCCCAGTAGCTAGAGTTTTGGATTTTATCAAATACAAGATTATGATAGTCATTGGTTATTGTATTGTGTGCATCTAATCTATTCCACTGATAGACCACTCTATTTTTTTAGCCAGTACCAAATGGTTTTGGTGACAGCTATATATTTTATAATAGATTTTTTAGGTCTGGTATTTCTAGACCACTATCCTTTTTGGGTTATTTTTTCACTAATTCTCTTGATATTCTTACCCTTTTGTTCTTCCAGATGAATTTTATATTCAATAGTTTTTAGCGGTCGTCACATTGTTGATTTATAGTTAGCTTAAAATATACTATATTTTTTCACATATATTGTTTTAGGTCATCTATTACGCCTCTTATTTGTATACCATTTTTGAGCTTTAAATGCAAGATGCTTATATCTATTGTATTTCTCATTCGTATTTTTATTCTGTTAGTGACAAAAGAAAAAGAGTTTCCAAGGAAATGTCCTTCCTCTTGCTTTATGTCTATCTAAATTCTACCTACCTTTTAAATGCTATTTCTGATCTCTCCTTTACAAGGTCTATCCTTCCATATTGTTCCAAAGTGATTCATCTCTCCTTAACTTCCAAAGCAAACTATTATCTGAATAATTGTTTTAGCAATTTATTGTTATTTACATCATCATTTCTGTTATGTAATTGGACTATTATTTAAAGCTTTTAGTATTAATCTTTTTATGTATTTCTAATTCTCTCAGCAACTCAACAAATTTGAGTAACTTAAAATACACAAATTCAGAACATTATTTTATATTATGGAACATGGAAACACCAAAGATTTTGTAGTATTTGAAGGAAATATGAGAAAAAGGTAACCTCAAATAAATGATTATCTAACTAAAAAAATAGTTATTCTGGCCTCTACATTCCCTTATATCTGAAACTTTATCTTTCAGTAGCTTCTAAAGACAAGAAGTTGTGCCTATCATCCTCACTATTTTATAAATGGAAATCAAAAAAAATTAAATAATTTGAACAAGGTCCTATGCTATTAAATGACAAAGTCTACACTTGAATCTGTATTCTGCTCTGTTCAGACTATATCTGGATAATTGTCTTTAGTTCTGTACTATTAAAATCATTAAAATATTGGTGACTAATGAAATAAACACTAATGTCTATCTTAATATGTCATTGATTTAAGATGTTATTAAATCTGACAGAAATTGACTGTAAATTTTTTTTCATTATTGAGGGGAGACTTGCCCCATGAAATAAAGAAATATTTGAAGATACATTAGAAAGACTTACCTCATCTACTTGTTTCTCTGACTTCTTGTCCTTCTCTTTTTTTATTTTTTATTCTCAACAACCACTTCTAGCCTGTTATACTATCTTAGAGTCAGGCTGACACCTTTGATGGACTTGGTGACAATCCTTGGAAGTTTCCCCATCTTTTGGTACTGTACATTCATGTGTGAAAATTATAACCGGGCTTTTGTATCTGAACTTCTACTACTTCTGCCCAGTATAAGACAATCTTTTCTTCTGCACAATGGAAGCCTATTATTTTCTCCACAGCTTCAGAATGTGTTATATTGGATGGATTGTCTGCTTTCAGACTTAGAAGTCAAGGATCATCTGAGACTTCTCAAGATTTTTCTAGTCTTAGAAGTCTTCATCTGGACAACATAACTTTTGAATAGTCACATAGTATTTTAGGGTTTGATGAGCCTGTAAAGAAAAAAATTGAAACCATGTGCTACCTTTTGTAGCTTGTGTCCCTAGAAAAAAGTTAATTACAGTAGGAATAGATTGAGAAGTTAGTGTGGTAGCTGAATAAGGCTAGGGATGAGATTTGTTTTCCTTTCTAATTTTTTTTGGTTGTTATTTGACAGAAGTTAGTAAGTGTCTTTTGAAATGGAAGATTAACTGAAGATTAATGATTTTGGCAAAAAGAGATTAATTTATGTTGTTCAAAGGAGCCATGAAATAAATCAAATTGTCTCTAGTTCTGGATATGTGAGAGAAATATGAAATGAAGACATAATTAAAACAGCTAAAATATTTGTAGCTTTAGAAAAGACTATATAGAAGTATAATGATAAAAATTTCTGTTATTTCTGTTGATGGCCCAAAGAAATAAACAATTCTACTGAAACAGATTTTTCCTATTTCTCCTTACTGAGATCATCTTTTTGACATTGGCCATAACTGCCAATCAGAAGCTGCTTATTTAACAAATAATTTCATGCTTGCTTATTATTTTTCATTCTCTTCTATTTCAAATGTTGTAGAACTCTAGACCCTGTCTTATTAGCACAGTACCTGTAACAACAAAAACAAATCTCATTAATTCCCTGCCTGGCAGTCATCCTTCTCTTCCCTGTTGTTTCTAAGAAAAATAAGGATCAATATTATAGAAAAAAATGAAACCTTTACTATATAATATAAACTTTGTGGTTTCTCCTTATACCTTTTAGAATTAATGATAAACATAGAAGAGCTTAATTTTCAAATAATTTTGTTTCTGAAGTTGGTAGTCATTTCTATAAATCCTTTCTTGTTTTTAAGGAACATATTGCCTATCTTAAAGATAACTCACACAATGAGCAACATTGGAAGTCTGAAAATTTGAACAGCAAAGTATGATTTCCTTAAAAACAATTTTAAAACACAGTTACCTTTTTGGGCATTTGTAGGGCCAATTAAAATATGGCTTTGAGAAGATCCAACTTTACAGCTTATGTTTTCAGAAGTCTTTTGACTTACTGAACAGATAAATTTGTTTTACAGCCACCAGACAAACAAAAATCTATCCTAGAATGAAAATTGAATGATGCTGCAATTTGGGCATGGGCTTATATAATTAAGTCTCCCATAGAACAAAATCAACAACTCATTTTAGTTTTGAGAGTCCTGCAATAACCAATTCCTTACTCTTGGCAATACTGTGAGCTTCTTGAGAGAAGGGACAATATTTTGCATTTCTTTGTCTCTCCTAGATAAGGTGATTTTTTTTTTTTTTTGACCCTGGTAAATCATTCCAGTGCTTAGCCTACAGTAGTTGCTTAATACATGTTCATCCACTATTTATTGACTATATAAAGTTCTTTGACTGGATAGATCTAACTGGAAATGAAAGCAGATGACTTCCAGTTTATTTAAACAGTGTAAGTAGTGAGGACACTTTTCTTTTCCAGCCACTATATGGCATTGCAAGGTCAGAGGAGGAGGGCTTGTTGAGTTACATTAACCTAGTGACTAGGAACGTAGTTGCAGGAAGATGAAGGGGAAAGGAGACCCTGGTGATTGGGTTTTCCATGGTCCTTGAACCTTATGGGATCTAGGTAGCCTATAGAGGAGAAGGCTAATAGGAAGGCCCAGGGAAACAGCATCTTTTGTGTTGGGTTTTGAAGATTGTAAAATTTGCAAAATTTTACATTTGTAAAATTAGTGGATTGTTCTGATTGCTCCTCAAGGTTCCTTCCAGGTGTAAATGATTGATCAAGTGAGTTCATGAATCTGTGAGAAAACCTAGGCCCAATCCTGTTTCTGACACATATCCAATACACAACATTAAGAAAATCTCAAAAACAAACAAACAAACAAACAAGCAAAAAAGAAAATCTCTTGTATATTAGATATGTGCCAGAGACAGGATTGTGCTTAGCTCTTCTTGACTCTGAGAGTTCAGAAATTATTTAATCTAAAAATTCAGTTTACATATGGAGAACCTGAAGCCTAAAGATTTATTTGTCTTCAGTAAAAATATTGCTGGTACTAACAATTATGTAATAGTAGTAAAAGGGCTAATTGGCTTTTCATAGCACCTTACCTTTATAAAACACACCATAGTTTCATGTTAATCTAAAAACAGCTTGGCAAGATGATTGCAACGCCAGATTATTAGAAAACATAGATTCTAATACATTGTTGTGAGATTTAGCAAGTCACAAAAAATCTGGGTTTTGTCTTAGATATCTGCAAAATTAGTGGAGTGGACTCAATTCTCTTTAAGATTTCTTTCTTTCTTTCTTTCTTTCTTTCTTTCTTTCTTTCTTTCTTTCTTTCTTTCTTTCTTTCTTTCTTTCTTTCTTTCTTTCTTTCTTTCTTTCTTTCTTTCTTTCTTTCTTTCTTTCTTTCTTTCTTTCTTTCTTTCTTTCTTTCTTTCGTTTTCTTTTTCTTTTTTTTTTTTACCCTGAGGCTGGGGTTAAGTGACTTGCCCTCAGCACTTGCACACAGCTAGGACGTGTTAAGTGTCTGAGATCAGATTTGAATTCCTGAATTCAAGCCTCCTGAATTCGAGGCTGTTGCTCTATCCACTGTGCCACCTAGCTGCCCCAAGATTTCTTTCAACTACAAATTCATGATCAAGTGATTTCATTTTTCAGTTAAAAAAAGATGAATCTAGCCAGAGTGGCTAGCTTCTGTTGTTTAATGTTTTCATTTGTATCCAGCTCTTCATGAGATCTTTTAGGGTTTTCTTGGCAAATATACTGGTATGTTTTTCCATTTCCTTCTCTAATTTGTTTTACAAATGAGGAAACTGAAGATTAAGTGACTTACCCAGGGTCACACAGCTAGTAAGTGCCTGATACCAGATTTGAATTTAGGAAGAAAAGTCTTTCTGACAACAGGCCCAGCACACTATCCACTGTATCACCTAGCTGCCCATAACTGGACAAATAAGTTCCAGAGACAGTCTGCTTATTTGATATTGCTTGACTCCTATCACTGAGATTTAACTCTAGTGGGTGATTGATAAATACATGGTAAATTGACAAGAGGAACCAATGCAGCTGCCATGCCATTTCTATTCTATTCCTTCTTTACCTCACAGCAGCAGTCATGAGAATCTTTAAAAAGTTTATGAACAACTATATCAATGAAAAAATATCTACCACTCTACCCTTCTACCCTCCTTTTTGGAATTAAAACTAATAACAAAGAACTCAATTTCAACAAAGCTGTATCAGCCATGGTTTTTAGGCAAATTTTACAAATGCTGCCTTGTCCCTTGTTCTTGTGGTACTAGAAATAGTCAGTTAAATTATTTTACTCTAAATGCAGCTTAGGACAGGGGAAAGTCATGGTTAGTGATAGACGAGAACATCTACAAATCTGATATATAACTTTCTGGAGGTGTTAAGCATACTGACTGTATCAGGCTTCTAGAGAGAAAAACCATTGATGCAATTTTTCCTGTAACTATGAGGGGGAGGAAACTAGCATTTTCTCAGAGCAGATGTCCTTAAGTGTTCTTATTTGACACCAAGGGGGTCACAAGTTGCCTAATGGCTAATGGGAGAAATCAGCATGTGTTATCGGCAGAGACAGTGCAGTGTCATAATTTTCAGTAATTAAAGTACAGTCATTTGAGAGAAATGGCACTCAAAAAAAGGGACTATTTTAAGAAGGGTAAAAATGTACTAATCTGTCCTCTGAAAATGAGCAATGAAGCAATGAAACAAATTCCCAATAGTCCTTTCATTTTTTTTTTCTGGTGGTGGTATGCTTTCACAAAAGACCTAACAATAAATGGTTAGAGTGAGAGACTTTTTATTTAAAGCTCATGTTTGGGAAATGTTTCCCATTAATATTTTAAGAATATTGTACCTCTAATATGCAACCAAACTGAGAAGATGAGTGTTTATGTTCACTTTGAATTTTCCAACAGAAAAACAGAGAATTTACATTCTTAGAATCTTTAGAAAAATATATTTCATATATGTTGTTAAAATCCTTATCTTTAAACCATTTGTCCTATATCCATGTGTAGAGTTATATTCAGATCTTTATTTAAGCCCTAAGGAAACCAAAATTTTGACTTGAGGGAATGAAATCAGTATATCTACCAAACACTGTTTATAATGATGCAGTAAACATGCAGTGCTGGTTGCCATGGCTATAAACATTGTCTCTTGATGAAAAGTATAAAAATGGTCCTGCCATGCTGTTTAGAGAGACTTATGACCTTTCTCTACCCCCTAGCCAAAACCACCACTTTTCCAGATGTCCCATGCATTCACACACCTGTTTTTTGTTTTCTTAAAAATGAATTATATGGTGATGGAACAATTTAACTATCCAAGTAATATGAGGAAATCTCTGGAAATTAAGGCTTTTTATAATGAAAAATAAAAAAAATAACCAGATATCATATGCTTTCTTGACTTCTCTTATTTTTTATTAATGTAGGACTCTATGTGAGAAAGCAATTTTTTCATTTTGTTACATTTTATGACTAATATCTTCTCAGGCAAATATTATCTTCATTAACAATTTCATTGTTGTTCAAAGTTATCAACTCACAACTGTCAGATGAGCTAAGATGACAGTAAATATGATAAATGTTGGAGGGGATGTGGGGAAACTGGGACACTAATGCATTTTTGGTGCAATTGTGAAATGAGCAAAGTAGTTTTTTTTTTCTTTTTCTCTTTTGGTCTGATTTATCTTGCACAACATGACAAATATAGAAATATGTTTTAAAGGATTGCACATATTTAACTTATATCAGATGACTGGATATCTTTGGAAGGGGAGAGGCAAGGAAATAAGGGAGATAAATTTAGAACACAAAGTTTTACAATAATGAATATTGCAAAGTATCTTTATATGCATTTGGAAATATAAAATATTAAAATTGCATTGTTGAAATAATGCTTAAACTGATGCTGGAGGGTATCTGATGCTATTACCTGCAGGATTGATTAAATTTTATGGCTTAAAGTGAGGGTGATTAATGAGGATAATGATGATGACCATCTTAATTCAACATTCTGTGTTTTCATTCCAATAGTTTCTTAATCCACAGGTTTCAATTTCTCCATTTCTGAGTTGTCTTTGAGAGCAGTATTGTACTTTCTGTTCCCCTCCCCTCCTCAATTACCTTGTATCTAGCTTGCCTTTTTGTATTTGTAATCTTAGTTTACTCAAAGGACAACAGAGAATTAATAATAATAATAATGATAAAAGAAAAAATCTAATAAAACAATAAATATTTATAAGTGCTTATGATATGCCAAGCACTGTGCTTAGATATGGGAATGCAATTAATAAAAACAGGCCTGGAGAGAAATTTTATTCCATAGAATTTACAGAGACTGAAAAAGAGAAACAGAGACAAAAACGAGAGATAGAAGAAAAGATAGAAACAAAGAAAGTCAGAGACAAATAAATAGAGGCAATTATTTGCTTTATTCCAAAATATGTTCTTGGCCTCCCCATTATCTTTCTTACTTTCACCTGATAATAATTTTTTTTCATTCTATCATTCTTGCTCTAGCCTTAATTTTTTCTTCCTAAGTATTGATTTTCTGTTTAGTCAGTTTAATTAATCATTGCTCTGTAATAAATAAGTTTATTTCATTATTTTACAGCCACTCATACTATGAAATGTCAAAATTGGATTGCTCCCATCAGTTTACTTTTTTCTCTTACTTCTGTATTGCCTAATGCTACTGATAGGAGTTATGTAACCATGCCAACTGAATCCACTAGAAATTTGTATTATCTTATTGCAATTGGAGGTCATGGCTGCACAAAAATGCTTTTTTATCCTTGAATAAAAAAAGGTTTAGAATCATATTTAACACCTTATCTCCCCACAATTATATTAAATTGTTTTTAATAGGTTTTTTTTTTGAGAGTTGAAGCAATTTTTTATTAATTTTTTTTTTTTACAAAACATATGTATGGGTAATTTTTCAATATTGATTCTTGCAAAACCTTGTGTTCCAAATTTTTGCCTCTTTCCCCCCAACCTCTCCCTTATAAGGCAGTTAGGCCAATATATGTTAAATGTGTTAAAATATGTTAAATCCAATATATGTATACATATTTATACAGTTATCTTGCTGTACAAGAAAAATAGATTCTAGAAAGAAAAAAGACCTGAGAAAGAAAACAAAATGCAAGCAAACAATAGCATAACGTGTGAAAATGCTATGTTGTGGTCCACACTCAGTTCTCACAGTCCTCTCTCTGGGTGTAGATGGCTCTCTACATTATTGAACAAATGGAACTGGTTTGAATCATCTAGAAGAGAGCCACATCCATCAGAGTTGATCGTTGTATAGTCTTCTTGTTGACGTGTATAATGATCTCCTGGTTCTGCTCATTTCACTTAGCATGTACATTAGTACATGTAAGTCTCTCCAGGCCTCTCTGAAATCATCCTGTTGGGCATTTCTTACAGAACAATGATATTCCATAATATTTATATACCACAATTTATTCAGGCATTCTCCATTTGATGGACATCTACTTAGTTTTCAGTTTTTAGCCACTCCAAAAAGGGCTGTTACAAACATTCTTGCACATACAGGAACCTTTCCCTTCTTTAAGATCTCTTTGGGATATAAGCCCAGTAGTAACATTGCTGGGCCAAAGGGTACACACAGTTTGATAATTTTTTGATCATAGTTCCAAGTTGCTCTCCAGAATGGTTGGATTTGTTCACAGTTCCATCATCAATGTATCAGTACCCCAATTTTCCCACATCTCCTTCAACATTCCGCATTATTTTTTCCTGTTATCTTAGCCAATCTAAGAGGTATGTAGTGGTATCTCAGAGTTGTCTTTATTTGCATTTCTCTGATCAATAGTGATTTGGAGCACCTTTTCATGTGACTTCAAATTGTTTCAATTTTTTCATCTCAAAATTTTCTGTTTATATCCTTTGATCATTTATTAATTGGAGAATGGCTTGAATTCTTATAAATTTGAGTTAATTCTCTATATGTTTTAGAAATGAGGCCTTTATCAAAATCTTTGAATGTAAAAATGTTTTCTCAGTTCATTGCTTCCCTTCTAATCTTGTCTGCATTAGTTTTGTTTGTACAAAAAAATTTAATTTAATATAATCAAAATTATCTATTTTGTGATCAATAATGACCTGTAGTTCTTCTTTGGTCACAAATCCTTTTGTCTTCTACAGATTTGAGAGGTAAACTATGTTTTTTCTAATTTTTTTATAATATCATTCTTTATGTCTAGATCATGAACTCATTTCAATCTTATCTTGGTGTATGGTGTTAAATATGGGTCAATGATTAGTTTCTGCAATACTGCTTTCCAATTTTCCCAGAAGTTGTTGTCAAATAATGAATTCTTATCCCAAAAGATGGGGCCTTTGGGGTTTGTCCAACATTAGATTACTATAGTCATTGACTATTTTGTCTTGTGAACCTAATCTATTCCACTGATTAACTTTTCTATTTCTTAGCCAGTACCAAATGGTTTTGATATCTGCTACTTTATAATATAGTTTTAGGTCTGGTACATTTAGGTCATATTCATTAGCTTTTTTTTCCATTAATTCCCTTGAAATTCTTGACCTTTTGTTCTTCCAGATGAATTTCGTTGTTTTATTTTCTAAATCAGTAAAATAGTTTCTTGGATGTATGCTTGGTATAGCACTAAATAAGTAGATTAGTTTAGGGAATATTTTCATCTTTATTAATTTGCTAGACCTATCTAAAAGCACGATATTTTTCCAGTTGTTTAGATATTATTTGATTTGTGTGGAAAGTATTTTGTAGTTTTGCTTATATAATTCCTGACTTTCCCTTTGCTAGATAAATTCCCAAATATTTTATATTATCAACAGTTATTTTAAATGGAATTTCTCTTTAAATCTCTTGCTATTGGATTTTGTTAGTGTTGTATAAAAATGCTTATGATATATGTGCATTTCTTTTATATAAGTGTAGCAACTTTGCTAAAGTTGTGGATTATTTCTAATAGCTTTTTAGTTGATTCTCTGGGGTTCTCTAAATATGACCATCATATCATCTGAAAAGAGTGATAATTTGGTTTCCTCATTTCCTGCTCTAATTCCTTTAATCTCTTTTTCTTCTTTTATTTCCCAAGCTAGCATTTTTAATACAATATTGAATAGTAATGGTAATAGTGGGCAACCTTGTTTCACCCCAGATCTTACTGGGAATGGTGCCAATTTATCCCCATTACATTTGATGCTTGCTGATGGTTTTAAATGGATGCACTGACTTTTTAAGGAAAAGCATTTATTCCTGTACTCTCTAGTGTTTTAAATATGAATGGATGATGGATTTTATCAAATGCTTTTTCTGCATGTATTGAGCTAATCATATGTTTTTATTAATTTATTTATTGATATAGTCAATTATGCTAATAGTTTTCCTCATATTTAACCAGCCCTGCATTCCTGGTATAAATCCTACTTGGTCATGGTGTATTATCAAAGGTATGATTTTCCTTAATCTCTTTGCTAATATTTTATTTTAAATTTTTGCATCAATATTCATTAAGGAGATTGGTCTATAATTTTCTTTCTCTGTTTTTGTCCTACTTGGTTTAGGTATTAGTACCATGTTTGTATCATAAGAGGAATTTGGTAGGAGTCCTTCATTCCCTGATTTTTAAAATAGTTTATATAGTATTGGAGATCTTTAAATGTTTGGTAGAATTCAAATGTAAATCCTTCTGGTCCTGGGGATTTTTTTTTCTTAGGGAGTTATAGTAAAATGGGACTATTTAAGTAATGTATTCTCTTTTCTGTTATTCTGGGCAATCTATATTTTTGTAGGTATTTTATTTATTAATTCAACATTTTGCTTTTCATTTTATTAATCCTTCCTTTTATTTTTAGAATTTCAAGTTTGGTATTTAATTGGGGGGTTTTAATTTGGTCTTTTTCTAGCTTTTTTAGTTGCAACCCCAATTCATTGATTTTCTCTTTTAACAGGTTTTTGTTTTCAAGTTTTTTTTTTCTCTCCCTCTTCATTTCTTCCTTTCAGTGAGAAGGCAAGTAATTTTATATAGGTTATTCTTGTGTAGTCATGTAAAACATGTTTCCATGCAGGTCATTATGTAACAGAGAAGACAGACCAAAAAAATAAAACAAAACAAAACACAAGCAAATAGAGTAAAGAAAAAAGTATCCTTCATCTGCATTCAGGCTCTATCAATTCTTTTTCTGGAGATAGACAGCATTTTTCATCATAAGCCCTGCAGAATTATATTCAATCACTGTATTACTGAGAATAACTAAGTTATTCATAGTAGAGCATCATACAATTACTTTATATAGATGTAATTCTGATTGTTTCACTTTGAGTAAGTTCATATAAGTCTTTCCATGTTTTTTTTTTCCCTGCAAGCATCCTGCTTATCAATTCTTAAAACACGATTGTATTATATCACAATCATATACAACAATTTATTTACCCATTGCTCAAATGATGGTCATCCCATCAATTTCCAATTTTCTGGACCCATCAAATGAGCCCTTATTGATTTTAGTTTCTCTCTCTCTCTCTCTCTCTTTCTCTCTCTCTCTCTCTCTCTCTCTCTCTCTCTCTCTCTCTCTGTATATATATATATATATACATATATATATATATATATATATCCTCTACTCTCTTTAATCTATTTTCTTCAAAGTAATTAAAATAATCTTATATTCTAATCTAATAGTTCTTAAACTGTGGCTCCTATGAACATGTTTCAGAGTGTCTATGTATATAACTTTGCTTCATAAACCTCTAACTGCAGGTTATCATTTCCTTCAATTATGATTTTAAATACTATTGTAAGAAATGTATAGACTTAAACATTCTGTAAAGAGGGCCTTGACACAAAAAGGTCAAAATCCCTGCTCTAATCTCATCCTTCTCGCAGATGCTTCCTTAAGAAATTAAAGAAATATATAAAAATACAAATATTTTCTAGTCATAGATGCTTTTATTTTTAAAAAAACTTTTCTTTGGAATACATGCCTAATAGTAGTATTGCTTGTTCAAAAGGTATACATGTTTTTTAATTCTTAGGACATTGTTCCAAATATTTCTTCAGAATGATTGATTCGGTTTACTATCCCAACAATGCATTAGTATTTTAGTTTTCCCCACATTTCCTCTAAAAAAACAAGTTTATTCTTTCTGACTTGTACTACATCATATACTCCATTCTGTCAATTTCTCACATTTCATCAAGACTTGAAACTACTTTTTTTCTATTATCTCTCAAAAGACTTCATTTCCTATTACATTAAGAAAACTTAATAATTTCATTTTTAGTCTTCAATGATCCAAAGTTCTTTCTCCTTACCAAACTAATCCTTTCTCCTTTTCCCCTTCAATCATATTCCCTTTTATTTATACTAGACGCTTTTCTAATTTAGAGGACCTTAGGTTCTGGAATTAAAGATGAAGGAAACTGTGAAACTTTCTATACAAACCACCTAATTCTTACAGATTAGGGCCTGGGACCCAGAGAAGTTTTGAGTTGCTCAAGGTTATATAGTTAGAAAATGCCAGAGACATGATTTGAAGTCAGCTCCTCTGATTCTAAAACCAATACAGTTTCCAGTATACCATGTTTCATCCATTGGCACTTTACCCTCTGCTTATAAACATAATCCATTATCTCTCAATTCTATTTTTAATTAAAAATCCTCCACATTAAATATCCTTTCACTTGATACTGACATCTTCTCGAACTTCATCTCTATTTTCTCACTTCTCACTTTCTTTCCTATTTTTACAATCTGATTTTGAACTCTACCAAAGCTGCTCTGTCCAAGGTTAGTATCTACTATTAGCTTTTAATTCTAATGATCTTTGCTTAATCCACTTTTTTACTTGACATCTACAAATCTCTTAACACTGGTAATGGCAGCTTCCTCCTAAAAGTTTCTCTTTTCCTTTAACTTTCCTATCACTGCTTTTTTTCTGAGTCTCCTACTTAACTGGCCACTTTTTAATCTTATTCTGATGACTAGTGCTCATCATCCATATTATTTACCCTAAATGGGGTAATTGAAATGTTCTCCTGAGCCTTTTTTCTCCCTCCCCTTTTTTGAATGCATCAATTCTGAATTCTAATATCATCTTTCTGTATATTCCTCACTCAATCTATATATTATGTCCTAATCTCTTTTCTGATATTCACATAACCATCTCAGTCGCATTTCAATTTCAAGATATCTATATGAGAATTTATTATCTATTACAATAAATCTCCTTCTCTGAACATCCTTGCTTCTTTCTATGTCAGTACCATTCTAGGCCAGTCATATAGATTTATAATTATACAGTTATTTTTGAATATTCCCTATCTCTCACTCTCCCATCATCAGATGGTGGGATGAAAAAACTCTCATCTGGTGAGTAAGTATGAAAAATATAGATCTTAAGAAACATAGAATATTTTAGTTCTAAAGACTACATTGATGAAGAGACTTTTCAGATGAATGAAATCATAACTCTGGGGAAAATTCATTTAAATATAAAAGAGGAGACACTAGAAAGTTACAAAGAAAAAACAGTTTCTGTCTTCAAGGAGTACATGTTTTAGAATGATGTAAGACTTGTGAATAGAATATAATAAAAATAACTAGAATAAACTGACAAAAATGATATTAATTAGCATACTTATATGAGGACTACAAAAATGTTTATGAATAGAACTGTTCTTAGTAACACAACTCTCTAGTCAGAATTCCTTTAAGTTCTCTGGTTCACTTGAAGTCAAGTTGCTCCATTCTATTAAATTCTTCAAAATACATATCCTGGGCCCTGTTCTAACTCTTGGGTATACAGAGCCATAACATGAAAAAGCCTTTGTGCTTATGTTTTATGACAGCATATTATATGGAAAAATAAATGCAAAAATATTTGAGGAGGAAAAGAAGACTAACTGCTTAGAATACTCATGAAATACTTTAATGAGAAAGTAGCACCTGAACTAAGCTTTATAGCAAGCTGAAGTTTTAAGTGTGAGGAAGGAAAGAGTATATTCTAAGTATGGGGACAACTTATGACAAAGTAGAAATGTACAAGCTGGAATGCTGGGTTTGAAGAACTATTCAAGGCAATAGAAAGTCATTTTTTGATTTTTGAGCAGGGCAGTAGAATGGTCAAACCTATGTTTGACTGATTGAATGAATGAAAAATCATTTATTTACTAAGTACTAGCCATGTCCAGTCATTATAGTAAGTACAAGAAATAAAAATATAAAAGCAAGATAGTCCCTGCCCTCAATGAGTTTACAACAGTCTAAAAATGGGAAATAATACAGGAGTTTTCAGTTTCAATTTTTTAAGGCAGCTATGAGAAGGATAGGCTAGAGCAAGGGTTCTGACCCTTTTTGCAATCTAGTGAGGAATATGAACTTCTCACAATAGCATTTAAAATCATAAGTGAAGGAAATGATGAGCTGCAGGTAGAGGTTTATGGAAAAATATATACATAGACATACAAAACCCATTCAGAGGGACCACAGGTTAAGAACTATTAGATTAGAATATAAAATTATTTTAGCTTCTTTGAAGAAAATAGGTTAAAGAGAGAAGAGACTAAAAGCAAAGTGAAGATTTAGGAAATTACTGCAAAGAAAGGAAAAAAAAGTTATGAAATATGCAAAGTGTTTCATGATGATAAAATTGACAAGACATGACTCCTGGCGTTACATGGGGTAAGTTCAAAGCATAAATTTTGACTTCAAATTTGTGCACTTGGATTTCTGGAAGGATAGAAATAGAAAAGCTTGGGGAAGAGACAGATTTTATTAATTTTTGAGGAGGCATATTCTGGGGGAAGATAATAAGTTCTGCTTTGAACATGTTGACTTTGAAATGCACAAAGAAAAGCCATGTAAATATGTCCAACAAACAATTGTTGATGTGAGACTTGATCTCAGGAGAAGGAATAGGGCTGGATATGTTTTGGAAACATTTGAATGGACATGGTAATTGAGTCCACAGGAGCTGATCAAATCACCAAGAGAGATCATGTAGAGAGAATAAAAATAAAGGTAAATTTAAAGAACCAAAATTTCATATTTTATGCATCCCCATGTTTGTGGATCTCTTGACAAGTGCATCTTTCATCCTTTAGGCAGGTCACTACCTTACTGGCTTAAAGTTCTTAACCCTTGGACAAAATTTCCATAAATTGAGGATTCTTGTTAATAACTAGATTTCTGATTCCAATGGTTATCATTCAAAAAATAATTGATTATGGATATAGTGATCTTAAAAATCTGTAGTTGAACTGGTCAGCTGGATGGAATCTCAGGCTTGATAGACACACAACCCAGTTAGTCTCCCCATCTATGAGCAGTTGTCTCCGAAATACTGAATCACAATGGACCTGAAAATATAAATGGATCAGTACATGAACATTAGTTTAGTACAGTTCTTCATGGACCCACAAATGTGATAATTTGATATCATGATGATATCATGAGAGCTGAGGAAAAAAAAAAACAAACCAAATCAAACCAAACCAAACCAAAACAAAACAAAAAACAAAAACAAACAAAAAAAACCCCAAAACACTTTATCTCACCTCTCAAAGGAATGAAGCATCATTCTAGCTTATTGATGCAGATAAAAAAATCTAAAGACATTTCAGATTATTTGTAAAGTATTAAGGAAATGCAAGTACTCAATTCAATACACAGAAGGATTAGTTACCAAAACATTCACAATTAGATTAAAAAAATAAATTCTAAGTCCTTACCAGGAGGTAAAAGTTAATAATTAGGGGACATTAAGGATCTTTTATTTTTGCTTAACAATATCCCATAAAAATTCCATATTTCTCTTCAACCTTTAATAAACATGCAGGTTTTAGTAATGATGTGAATCAAGAGAGAAGACTAATAGGAATTTCTAAAGTAACAGAGCAGGTGGAGATGAAGTAACATTTGAATTGAAGTCTTTCTTGCTTCAAGGCTAGGTCTCTATATCCACTACAAAATGCTGACCCTCACAATATTTTAAGTAATTTCAGCCAAACTGAGAGGGTTTATTCATAATTATTATGCTAGGTTCCACTTAAATGAAGACAATTAGTAATTATTAATATTTTTAATATTGCTCATTTTTAGAAGTTCTAATTTTTCCTAGTGACTTCTTTATATCACACTCTTGTCCCATACTTCCAGAATTAATCTGACATCAAGATTTGTTCTTGTTCACATGTAATCAATTTGTTTCTGCCTTCCTCTTGTTTTTTTTTTTTTTTTCTTTCTGGTAGCTATTATATATATGGAAAATATATTGTGTTTATATATATATATATATACATATGTGTGTGTGTGTGTGGAATATAATAGATATGTTGATATATGGTGGATTACAAATGTTAATTTCCTTCCCATTCTTTGTGATTCCAGTCCATATCATGATAACTTCATAACATAAGTTCTGTCCAATTCAAAGAACTGTGAGTCTTAATACATAAACAAAACAAAATAAAAACCTTACTTTCTTTTTTAATTTTTTTCTTTTTGGTCTATGTTTTCTTTTACAAAATTACCAATATAGAAATATATTTTGAATGACTGCACATGAATTATATATATCAAATTGCTTGCCTTATCAATGGAGAAGAAATAAAAGGAGAAGAGAATCTGAACTTCAAATTATTTAAATAATGAATGTTAAAAGTTGTTTTTCTCATAATTGGGGAAATGTTAGATAAATATATTTAAAATATTAGGGAATAATGGCTAATTGTTAATATTTTTAATATTGCTCATTTCTAGAAGTTCTAGGTTTTCCTAGTGACTTCTTTATATTACAATCTTGTCCCATACTTCCAGGATTAATCTGACATCAAGATTTGTTCTTGTTCATATGTAATCAATTTGTTTCTGGCTTCCTCTTGTTTTTCCCTGTTTTCTGGTATCTATTATATATATGAAATATATTGGAATCTCTCCCTCTGTGTATACACACACACACACATACACACACACACACACACACAAGGAATATAATAGATATATTCCAGGACTCTAATGATTTTGTGATTTCATTAATATGTTCTCTCCAAAAATGGTAGGACTTCACCCAACATGCTGAGAACTTTCATTTCATTCTCTTTTTATTGTGGGTACTAATGAAGCATGTGTGGTGTCTATTGGTTATCTGCCAATCTTGCCACATGAGTAACACATTTTCTTTTCTATTCACACATCTTTTGGATCAGGTGCTTTTTGTTGTTTCACTTAAACAATTCTTATTCTATAATGTGTTGCAGAGTCGTGGCGACTATGAGTCTATATTCTCATTAGAATTTCACATACAGTATATGATAAATATTTGCAGATGGACAGTGAATAATTGAGTTCCCTATAAGATAGAAATAAACAACACATTATAGGTCCAATCAATATATATTTATCAGCTTTATATTTGTTATTTATTCTATTAAGATTCTAAAGGGCAAAGAAAAGGAAGGGAATAATGCTAAATGTTGTTAATGGGCTAAAGAAAAGAGACAAATTCCAGCAATACCCAACAACTGTTAAATTTTCTATATTCTTAAATATGTTAGTTATCATGACTCCTAATATCTTTTCATGTTTGTCTTAGCCTACCTGAAAAATCTGATTCCATAAAATACCAATAAAGTTTTGCTCATGGGTGATTTATAGATCTATCTAGCTATCTAATCTACCTATCTATCTTTCTTTCTCTCTAAATTGTATGTAGATTAGATATATTTAAGTGTATACATCTAGATACCTCACCAGAGCAAAACTACATAGAATACATACATATATATATATATATATATATGTATATATATATATATATATATAATTATCAAAACACAAATTGGAGGAAACATTTATATCAATTAGGAATATGCCAATCTTTTGAAATTTCTTTTTAATATTCATTTTTAAAATTTTGAGTTCAAATTCTCTCATCCCCTCAGCCATTGAGAAGACAAGCAATATGACATCAATCATATTGTGAAGTCTTGCATAACATTTCTTATTCCCAACATTTCACATGTTGGAAAAAAAACAAGAAAAGCAATAAAAATTAAGTGGGGAAAAAGTATGCTTCAACCTGCATCCAGAGTTCATCAGTTCTCTCTTGAAATAGATAACATTTTTCATGCTGGTTCTTTGAAATTGGCTTAGATCGATTCACTTACCAATCCAATCCAAATTAAATTACAAAAATAAGGACCCATAAAAAATCACCAGCTCAACAACAAAGATATCTATCAATAATGACATATTTATATACATATAATAAAAATAAAAGCCTTAACAACACATAACATATAAAAACAAAGTCATTCTTACAAAAATGATGACAATGGATTATAATAGATAACCTATCTAAAACCATCAGAATCTGACTGAAAAATACATTATGTGAATTTCTTAGCTGTCAGCAAAGGAAGAAGAAGCAGGAAAAAAGATAGGAAGGAAAGAACAAAAGCAGCAAGGAAAAGGAGAGAAAGAGAAAGACTCTCTCATGGGTTTAGGTAGGTAAAAAGTCCTTAGATCAACACAAATGCAGTTATTCTTGTTCACAATCAGAAGAACAGTTAGAAAAAGCTCCTTCCTTTCAAGAAGGTAGGCAAAAGAGAGCCAGGAAATAAGGCCAGTAGCAAAACTTTAGTAATAATAAAAATAGCCAACTTTTATCTACTGCTTATTGTATGTCAGGCACTATGTACATTTATGATTATTATTTCATTTGATCCTCACAACAATCTTGGGAGAGAGGTTCTATTATTTTCTCCATTTTACAGCTGAAGAAACTGAGGCAAATAGAAATTAAGTGACTTGCCCAGGGTCACACAATTAGGAAGTATCTAAAGCTGAATTCAAATTCAAGTCTTCTTGACCCTAGGCCCAGTGTTTAGTCCACTGTACCACATAGTTGCCCCTAGCAAGGAGACTTGCTTACTACTACATTGTGAATCTATCTTCCTCACTGTCTTTAAGTTAGTGTAATGCCCATTAACACTAAAATTTTTTGTCAGAAATCAGCCTGAAAGAAAGGGTGGCTAACTCTCATTTAGGGAAGAGAGATCCATCTTCCTCAGCAAGGTTCACAGTATTAAATAAAGTGCATCTTTCTCTACGTTTTGGAAAAGAAGGTACCCACTGAGTATCCAATGAGGCACTGGAAATCATTCTTGTATTGGAAGGGCTAGGGGAAAGGAAGGTTCCTCAACTACTCCTTTTCAGTTCAAATAGCTGATCTTTCAGTAGCTGAGTAAGTAAGAAGCAAGCTATTTTATCACATTCATTCTTATTCAAACAATTTTTCAGTTCTAGTTCCCTAACTTCTAGTGTATCTTTATTTTGGAGAATAAAGGCTTAATATAGAGAATAAAAGGCCTCCTATAACCAAAGACCAAATGTTTGTTACTCTCACTTTATAAGGTAATAATTTAGAGAAGGAATTGTTATTGTTAATTTTCCTTCATTTTTGAAGAGAACAATGACATCTTGAGTGTAAATTGATTTTAATTGAGGAAGAGTTGCACAAAGTTGTTTGTCTCCTTCTTTCTTCTCAAGTCATTCAGGTTCAGAGGCAAGACACATGTCTCTGGCTCAGGATGCAGTGGATTATCTTGCCATCTTCGATGTCTTTCGAAACTTGAAGTTCTCTACAGGATCTGTGTCATCTTCATGGCCTATTGGAACAAATTGTTCTTTGTGCATTTTTCTGAGGGAAGATTTTATTATGCTTGGGATAGGCACCTTGATAATTCACCAATAGGTTGAGGTTCATTCATTATCCTTAGCCCAGATTAGTCTTTCTGCAGAGACAGTTTAACAGGATGTGATTGCTGTTTAGGTTACAGTTTCTTGGACCCACAGGTCCAAGGTCTCACTCACAGGTGAGAGTTGAGTGCCAGGCAAGCAGCAAAGGTGTATGGACATCCCTGATAAAAGGTTCAGCAAGCTCTTCCACCGAGGAACTAGTCCTCCTTGAATACCTTATGTAGTAGTGTGGAATGGAATAGTCTTGGAATATTCATAAAAGACACAATCTATGAGGTAATGCTAATTTTTTCTAATAGTACAATTTACAGAATTATATTATCCCTAGCAAGATTGTGCTAGACCCAGCCAGCATGATACAAAAGAGACTAACTGGATATCCTAGAGTAATTGGTAGTAATTGACTTTATCATTTATTATCAATAAAATTTGGTCTAAAGTTTCTTCATTTATATCCTACAGAGATTAAACTAAATTATTTCTAGGATCTAATCCAGCTCTAAATCTATTATCACATCTAGTTATCTTCATGGAATTCATTGCAAAGACATGTGCTTTCTTTGAAACAATAGCTATGATATTTTACGTATATAGATTTTCAGGCAATTGAAGAACATTAGTACTGGTATAAGAAGATCTCTAATCTAGTCCTGCATCTTCAATCATATGATATAAACATTATAAAATCAATTAATCTACCTTTCTGAGTCTTTGTTTTCCTAATTTTAGAATAAGGAGGCTGAATTAAATGATCCCAAATGTACCTTCAGGCTTTGAAGTTCAACAAGTCTCTGACTTTATTGCTCCTTTGAACATAAGCTTTCTTCAACTTCTGATTAGGATGTCTCTGCTGCAAGTAGAATGCATTTCATGGGGAGAGATTGATTTCCCCTCATTAGAGATGTTCAAGGAAAGGTCATATGATTA
This sequence comes from Sminthopsis crassicaudata, assembly GCF_048593235.1. Lineage (NCBI taxonomy): Eukaryota > Metazoa > Chordata > Mammalia > Dasyuromorphia > Dasyuridae > Sminthopsis > Sminthopsis crassicaudata. The sequence goes on from NC_133617.1 coordinate 230,738,710, forward strand.
CTTGCTGGGAATATTACATAAAGGAATATTTCCCAAGTGCAGATTGGATTAAATGGTGGCCAGAATTTCTTGCAATGTTGAAATTCTGTAAATCATATTTTATTGATTAGTATTCAAGTTGAAGATTTTTATACAAAGAAGCTAATCATAGAAATAGAAAAAAAGAATAAATGGAATAGATTATAAAGAAATAGGAGTGAGACAAGAAGCAGATTAGAAGAGAATAAGGAAGCACATATCAATCACTGTATTTAAGATGTAGGAAGGACTTGAGTTATTTTGCTTAAACCCCAGATTTTTTTAAAAAAGAAGTCTAAGATGTGTAAAAGCTAAATGAAATATTCCCTGTTATATATTTTATTTAGAGTCAAGATGAGCCTGAGCTCAGTTGTCTGACTCCTGGTATAAAGTTCTTTATTTTCTTTCATCTGATTCTTTTCCATAATGACTAATTATTCTGTAAGAGATGAGAGTAATAGCCTGAGAATTAGGAGAGGTACAAGAGATGACATGTCAAGTAAATATCTAGTATGTAACATTACTTCTTAACATCCCTACAGAATTAAGTTTTAGATATAAGCACTTGAAAGAAAACATAAACATTGCTTTCATATCACAGTAAAAATATTCTCACTGGGAGAATTCACATCTGCATTTTTTTTACATAGGCAGCGTTATATCACATGCCTAGCAATACATAAGAAAATCTTTAAAAGGATCAAAAATGAATACCGATTCTTTTTCTTACCCTGGATCTTACAGGAGACCTTGTGTGGTATAGTGGAAGTAGACTTGGAATCAGGGGACCTGGGATAAAACAGCAATACTAATATTAACTTGCTTCATGGCTTTGGGCAAGTTGGTTTTCCTGTGTGGGTGAGAAATCTGCAAAATGAGGGAGTCAGGCTGAATGGCTTCTGAGGACCCTTCCAGCTTCAAGTTTCCATTCTAATAATGATTATAGTTTACTTAGCTACAAAAATGAGGGGTCCCAATTGAAAATTTGATTTTATTTTTTTCAGGTCCTTGGAACATCTCTGTATTCCCCAATAGCACTAACTTACGAGTCACAAATATTTGACAAACAATGTCTACTAGGCATCCCAAAATGCACCCTTTAATCAAATCTATGGAAATAAAAACTGCACATCAGATGGAAACAGAACCAGGGGTTTTATTTTGAATTGAGGAATATATTTTGGGAAAAAAACAAACCATTACCCCAAATTAAAAAAAAAAAAAAGAAAGTTTCAGAGGATCATCCAAAAGTATTGCTTTCTTACCCTTTTGAAGTTTTGAAAGGATTACTAATATCCATTAAAAGGCCCAATTTGCCCAAGTTTATGAAGTGTCCCTACCATATTATTCAAATCAAATATCTTCTCCCTCAGATTCTTTTACTGAATTCTAACTTTAATTCTCAATTTATTATACAATATAAAAGTCAAATGATTCTTGGGTGTAACTATTTTTTCTGATAGAACTCTGAAAGAGTTCTAGTAGTAGATCCTAGCCCTCTGAATTCACTGTTAAAAGAAAACTAAGAAATCACTCTATCAATCCTCTCTCTCTCTCTCTCTAATAAACTCTTCCTACTTTACTATTAGGCATGAAATCTTACATAATTTGGTCCCTGGGCAGAATGGATGGGTGAGGAAGAAGTCCACTGTAGATATACCTTCTCTAAGAAGTAATGGGAACAGTTAAATGCATTTGATATACACCAGTAATCCTTAAATTGAGGAGGTTGAGGCTGGTGGATGGATCATTTGAACTTTGGAATTCTGAGTGATAGCAGGCCAAGCCAATTGACAGCCTGTACTATCATGATGAAATCCTAGGCGTAGAGATTACCAGGCTGTGTAAAAAGTAATGTCAGAGCTAATTAGTGTTTGGCTCATGCATGAATCACCACTGTACTTCTAGGAAGAGCAGTTAAAAATATCAAAACCCAGTAATGATGGTGGTGGTAGTGGTGGTGGTGATGGTGGTTGTGGTAGTGATGGTGAAGCTGCTGATGATAACGGTGGCACTTAGGTAGTGCTTTTCAGTTGCCAAAGCACTTCATATATACTAGCTTATTTTTCCTCAAATCAAAGCAAATATCATTTTACCCATTTTAAATGTGGTGAAACAAACTCAGAAAGATGATTATACAGTTGGCAAGTAGTAGAAATGGGACTTGAATCCAAGTCCACTAACTCTAATTCCAATATTTGCTCCAATAAAGCAATCTTTATTTCTTATGTTTATAGAGTCAATCTAGGAGTTTCATATGAGGGGATACATAGAAAAAATAACAAATAATTATCTCTCCAAATTCTTTCAATCTCTTTTATTCCTTCCTTCCCTGTTAAATGAGGGCTGCCCAATTCCTTTTATTTATTTTTAATACACATTGCTTTATGAATCATGTTAGGAAAGAAAAATCAGAGCAAAAGGGAAAAACCATGGGAGAGAGAAAAAACCAAAAAATAGAAAAAAAGAAGTGAACATAGCATGTGTTGATTTATATTCAATCTCCACAGTTCTTTTTCTGGATGTGAATGGCATTTTCTGCCCAAAGTCTATTGGGTTTGCTTGGGATCACTGAACCACTGAGAAGAACCAAATCTTTCAAAGGTGATCATCACACACTCTTTATGTTATTGTATACAGTATATTCCTGGTTCTGCTTGTTTCACTAAACAACAGTTCTAGGTCTTTCTAAAATCAGTTAAATCATGTTTTATTTTACCTTCATAAGCCACAACTTTTTCAGACATTCTCCAATTGATGGACATTTACTCATTTTCCAATTTTTGCTAACACAAAAAGAGTTGCTACAAAATTTTTGTACATGTGGGTCCTTTTCTCTTATTTATGATTTCCTTGATATATAGACCCAGTGGTAGCATTGCTGGATCAAAGGGAATGCAGTTTGAAAGCCCTTTGGACATAGTGGCAGATTGCTCTCCAGAATGGCTGGATTCGTTCACAACTCCACCAACAACACATTCATGTCCCAGTTTTCCCATGTCCAGCCAATGTTTTTCATTACATTTCCTTGTCATCTGAACCAATCTGAGATGTGAGATGGTACTGCAGAGTTGTCTTAATTTGAATTTCTCTAATCAATAGTGATTTAGAGAATTAGCTATGTGGGTAAATAGGTAGATCTCTGAGGATTTAAAAGTTCTTAAAGTGGAAATTTACTGAGAAAAGTCTGTGATGAATTGTTTGTTTGAGATCAGGGCTCTATAATGAAGTATGGCAGGGGAAAGTATGCTTACAGGAATGGCAATGGAATAATGCAAATAACCTAGGACATAGACTCTGAAGATTTGGGTTTTTGTACTGGCTCTGTCATTTACTGTAGGTGCATGGTTTGGTAAGCTACTTCCTTCTGTCTCAGTTTCTTCATATGTAAAATGGGTTTAATAAATTCTCTAAATACTTGTAAGCATTGCTTATGAGGACAAAATAAGGTAAGGGATGTGATGTATTTTGTATCTAATTACAAAACAATTTAGAAATGTCAGCTATTAATATTATGCCAACTCATCCTGTCTAGCCCAACAGTCTCTTGCCTATTGATTGATTCTTGCTAGTTTGCACAGCTGCTTCCTGCCACCCACTGAGCTCTGAGTATTATTGTTTCTTTCTCCCATTCACAGCCATCCTTTTGACTCCCACCCCAACTTTCAGCTGGATAACGTGGGTTTGCTTCCAAGTCAGGTACATAGGTTTTGCCTGTTCCCACTCTCTTGGCTAGGAATAATGATGAAATAAGTTGCTATTCACCTCAAAGTTCTCATCTTTTCTGTGCCTTATAAGAACCCACTTCCCATTTAAATTGTCCTTGCAATGCTACACCAGCCTTGCCTTGGATGTCTAATCATCAGGAGGGCTTTTAGAAGAGTACAGCAGTACCAACTAGTAGTTTCTCAGAGTCCTTTCCCTTCCTTGCCCCTCTCTCTTTACCCTTTATGGTTTCACAAATTATTTTTGATAATTGGAGCAGATATTCATATCATAGTGGGGTACTGTGGGTAGGAAACTAAGGCATTGAAAACAGAAAAGGGTTACCAAGGTTAGCACAATAGAAGTTTATATACTATATAACTTGATATTCAATTAAATAATAGTACAGAGGGAGGAACATTAACTATCTAAATTCTTATACTATAATTCACTGGAAAAAATTAGTCATTTTCATCATCTATAGCTTAATGGAGGAATTTTTATTGAGACAGATTGCCTGAGAATCTTGCCTAGATAAATTAATCCTACTTTAATAATCTAGTTTGTATAATCGGATAGGTTATTTAATAGCAATTTCCCTACTAATCATTCTCTAATGACAAATGACTATAGTGCACTGTGTTATAATAATTCACTCTTTACCTTAAGCAATGAATAATTTCCCATTCATAGACAGAAGTTTGGATCAATTACTTACTTCTCACTTCAGAGCCTTTAAATTTCTGAATAGTTTCTCTTCTTTGACTTATTGACAATTCTACATTCTAAACATTTTCTTACCAATTGTTAAACCACTTGAGATATATTTAAATTTTGATTCTGTATAATTATGATTCTAGCTACTACGTGTCCTAAACAGTAAATTTACTGAGGGGATGGGGTTAATCAGAATTGTAGCCTTTCATTGCATAAAACTGATAGATTTTGATGAAGCAAAAGAATTAAGAAGGATTCAGGTGTGATGCAAACATGACTGGCATGAAAACCAATTTGATTTCTTGATTTGACCCGAGGTGTGAAATGGCTTTGCAGAAAGAAGGAATTTGAGTTAGTCATTACTCTATATAAACCAGTACAATACTGAATGTAAGAGAGATTTGAGGGGAAAATGTAAGAGAGCATTTGGCTAAGAAAAAATATCTGTCTCTCTATCCCCACCTTTTCTCTCCCTGCCTCTAATACAAAAGTAGGAGATTAGAAAATTTCCATTTATATGACCCTAGTCTAAAATACATTGAAAGAAATGTATAGATCATTGAAGAATGTAGGAACTGCAAAGTCAGGAGTGCTTGGAACTCATCCTAACTCTACAGTCTTTAGTAAAAAGAGATTGACTTGACTTTACCTATAAATTCCTTTCCAGAACTAGGATTTTAAGGGGTTAGCTAATCTACCTCTGTATGAAGCAAGCCCTGGGATGACACTCCTCTGTAACTCCTCCACTACCCTTCTTTGCTAGATTTAAGGAGAAAGTCATGGTTACTAACCCTTCTTAGTGTCAGAGGTTAATAACCTCAGTCATAGAGCTTAATATACCCATGAAGAATATTAAATTGACATTACCTACTACCAAACAAAAGATAGCAGCATAAAGTGGAAAATATGGTAGATTTCAGGTCAGAATACTTGAGTTCTATTTCTTAATTCAGTATTTTCTACTTCTATGATGCAGGATAAATCACTAATCCTCTTTTAACTAAATTTCTCATTTATAAAATGAGAGATCTGGACTATATATCTTAGTTCTCTTACTCAAAACCATTTCTTACCCTAACTTATTTATTTTTACCCATACTCAATCAAAATTGTCGCCGTCTACCTTCATGACATATATCCCAACTATCTTCTTCTCTCTAGACATATAACCAACACTTTCATTCAAGTCATCATCACCTCTAAAATATTGCAAATTAGCTTCTCATTGGTCTTCTTTTTTTGTCTTTCCTCTTCCCAATCTATTAAGTATATAACTATCAAATAATATTCTTATACCTGTCACATAGCACTCAATATATGTTTGTCATTTAATTGACAAAGCACAATTCTGACTATATCACTTCCCTTTTTAAGAATCATTACTTGCTTCCTATTTCCAATATAACCCAGTGTAAACTTTTCCAGTTAGCACTGCATGTTTTCATGATTTGACTCTAGTCTTATTGCATATTATTCCCCCTTTCCTTCACTATGTTCTAGTGAAGAAACCTATTGCTGTCTCTGTCATTCATATATTCCTTTCTCACTTTTGTTTTTTAGACTATTTAGTTTTCATAAGTTTAATTCAAGCTTCACTTTCTAAAAGTAATTTTACTTCATTCTTCCCAGCTAACGGTGCCTCCTTACTCATCATAATCCCTTATGTTCTAAAGATATTTTTGATCCAATCAGATGCAGTAAGTACACGTTGCACCCTCCTCTTTTATTGTCTTCCCAATGGAATCTAAACTTGATCTTGGGAACTGATTAATTTTTGTCTTTGTGCACAGCACATATTGAATATTTAATAAATACTTGCTCAGTAATCCCAGATATAAATATTCTACTAACATTACTTATTTTTAAAACTTATGCAGATGGTCAGCTCAATCTTTTCAAAATGGGATTTTTACAATGCACTTTTCTTTGACTGAGACTATGAAAAAGGACTGACTAACGAGAAAGAAAGTAGTAGAAAACTGGGAGAGATTGCATCCTCATTCCCTTCTCTATGCTTACATTGCTATAGTTCAGAATCAAAACCTTTGTCCCTAAGCCTCTGGACAGTTCCCATTGAGTGTTGTTCAGGAAGCTCGCTTTGGAAGGGGAAGAAGTTAGCCTTAAATTCCAAGTCCTCTGAGATGTTCCCTTTTCTAATTCCAGCATGACATTGCCTTTGCCTATTTGGAAAAAGAGCCCTCTAATCTCTCTAGAGCTCATTAAATTTGCAATGTGGCTCAAACTCCTTAAAATCGGCTGCTGTCCCTGGTTACTTCTGTTGACAGCTCAGTCTAAACTGTTATGCAAACAAACCAAACACACAGATTGCAGCTGGGCGTACATTTGTTCTCCAGCTTCCAGCTTTCTTTGTTAAACCGGATCCATACTCCCTAGAGTGTTTGGGGGGGGCACTCTTCATTCTATTCCTGCCCTCCCCCCCTCCGAAGTTTCTTTTGTTACTTCGCTAGCATTAAGGTCTGGAGCCATCTGTTAATGCCAGACTGATTCTAAAACTTTCATGATAAAATCTAATTTCAAGTCTCATGATGGCATGAGGTTCCCTTTTCCCCCCAAACAAGGCTGCATATCAGTGGAGGTAAGTGCCAGAAATTACACTAATAACCACCTGGTGTCTTCTCATTATGCTGAATCCCTAGCATATATTATTAGATAAACAGTGCAGGAGGATTCTATAGATGATCCATCACAAGGTTGAAGCTTATTAGGGCTGCCAGGTTGTTTCATCCACAATCTTTAAAAATATTTTTACCCTCCACTCATTTTTTTCTACTAAGCAAATACCAATGACGGGGTTTAAATAAAGACTGGAAAGAACATTTCATTATCATATAAATCTATATTTTAAGGAAAATGCTGTGAAAAAGAATTTGGAATAGAAGAGTATAATTATAATTCTCTATATATGTACATATTTGTGGATATATGCCTAAATACAAATATACGTATATGTTTAGACAGAAACAGAGGGATAGAAAGAATGAGAGAGAGACAGATAGAGACAAAGAAAGAGAGAGACAGAGACAGGAGGGATATTAGTGTCCGTGAGCACAAAGATATATCTACATCTATATAAATATAGATAGAAAAGACACTGCCTTGGCAATGACTTCAGAATATAATTGATTCAAAATAGGGAATGCTGGAACTCTGTCTTCCCAGAAATCAGCCAGAGTCAGAATCACCAAAAGTCTTTATTCTTGGTCTCTTGAGGTCACCATCAGGGGATTAGATCTAGTAATCTCTGTACCACCTTCCTCTCTCAATCACCATGAGAGAGAATGCCTCAATTTCCTCCTCCTACTCCCCCCCCACACGTCACTTCCCCCTCTCTGTCCCACCAATCAAGTCAGCACAGAACAGCTGGGGAGGGTCAAACTTCAAACAAGTTAATAGAGAATTGTCCAATTGTCAATAAGTCTCACGTGCTCCATTATCCAAGTGCATTTACTCAGTTCTAGCTCTTTACAAGGGAATAATAAAGAATGGAATTATGCTTACAGAAGATAGAAGAGGTTTCACAGAAAGAACCCTAATATGGAAATCATAAAGCTTTGTTTTTAGTCAGTGCATTGTGTGACCTTGACCAGTAGCTTCACTTATATCTCTGAGACAGTTTTTTCATAATAACTAGCACAACAAAAACTAGAATTTACATAATGCTTTAAGATTTGCCAAGTGCTTTATGTATGTTTTCTCATTTTATCATCATAAAATTATGTGATATAGTTGTTATTATTATCTCCATTTTACAGATAAGAAAATTTAGTATCATCTAGAAAAAATAACAAAATTCATCTGGAAGAACAAAAGGTCAAGAATTTCAAGGGAACTGATGAAAAAAACAATCAAATGAAGGTGGTTTAGCTGTTCCTGATCTAAAACGATATTATAAAACAGCGATTACCAAAACCATTTGGTATTGGCTAAGAAATAGACTAGTTGATCAATGGAATAGGTTAGGTTCATAAGACAAAATAGTCAATAATTATAGCAATCTAGTGTTTGACAAACCCAAAGACCCCAGCTTTTGGGATAAGAATTCATTATTTGACAAAATTTGCTGGGAAAATTGGAAATTAGTATGACAAAAACTAGACATTTACCCACACTTAACACCATATAGCAAGATAAGATCAAAATAGGTCCGTGATCTAGGCATAAAGAATGAGATTATAAATAAACTAGAAGAACATAGGATAATTTATCTCTCAGACTTGTGGAGGAGAAAGGAATTTGTGACCAAAGAAGAACTAGAGGTCATTCTTAATCACAAAGTAGAAAATTTCCATTATATTAAGTTAAAAAGCTTTTGTACAAATAAAGCTAATGCAGACAGGATTAGAAGGGAAGCAATAAACAGGGGAAACATTTTACAGCTAATTGTTCTGATAAAGGCCTCATTTCTAAATTATATAATTAGCTCAAATTTATAAGAATTCAAGCCATTCTCCAATTGATAAATGGTCAAAGGATATGAACAGACAATTTTCAGATGAAGAAACTGAAACTATTTCTAGTCATATGAAAAGGTGCTCCAAATCACTATTGATCAGAGAAATGCAAATTAAGACAACTCTGAGATACCACTACACACCTGTCAGATTGGCTAGGATGACAGAAAAATATAATGATGAATGTTGGAGGGGATGTCGGAAAACTGGGACAGTGATACATTGTTAGTGGGATTGTGAATACATCCAGCCATTCTGGAGAGCAATCTGGAAATATGCTCAAAAAGTTATCAAAAAGTGCATACCCTTTGATCCAGCAGTGCTACTATTGGGTTTATATCCCAAGGAAATACTAAAGATGGGAAAGAGACATGTATGTGCCAAAATGTTTGTGGCAGCCCTTTTTATAGTGGCCAGAAACTGGAAATCGAATGGATGCCCATCAATTGGAGAATGGTTGAATAAATTGTAGTATATGAATGCTATGGAATATTATTATTCTGTAAGAAATGACCAACAGGATGAATACAGAGAAGCTTGGAGAAACTTACATGAACTGATGCTGAGTGAAATGAGCAGGACTAAGAGATCATTATACACTTCAGCAAAAATACTATATGATAATCAGTTCTGATGGACATGGCTCTCTTCAACAATGAGGGTATCCAAATCAGTTCCATTTGGTCTGTAATGAACAGAACCAGCTTCACCCAGAGAAAGAACTCTGGGAAATAGGTATGGACCACAGCATAACATTTCCACTTTCTGTTATTGTTTGCTTGCATTTTTGTTTTTTCTTCTCAGGTTATTATTACCCTCCTTCTAAATCTGATCTTTCTTGTGCAACAAGATAACTGTATAAATATGTATACATATATTGTATTTAACATATATTTTAATATAATTAACATTAATGAGATTACCTGGAATCTAGGGGAGAGGGTGGAGGAAAGGAGGGGAAAAGTTGAAACAGAAGTTTTTGCAAGGATCAAGGTTGAAAAATTACCCATGTATATGCTTTGTATATAAAAAACTATAATAAAAAAAAGAAAATTTAGTATTTTCTAATTAAGTAACATACCTATGATTATTCATAAGTATCTGAGGAAAGATCTGAAGTAGGATCTTCCAGATTCTAAATCCAGTACTACTGATTATATTTCCTACTTACCATAAAAAATATGAATGGAGTTACACTAGATGGCCTCAAATATTTTTTCCAGGTCTAAAATTGGAAGTTCCAACTTGTTCCTGTACCAATCCTTTCTCTGTCACACTGTGATCAGAGCTTCAATAATGGGGACTAAAATACCTCAAAGTAATTATTAAGATCATATGAGATAATGCATGTGAAGTACTTTGAAATCATAAAAATACTAGAGGCATGGCAATTGTTACTACATGACTAAAAAACCCTTCCAAAAACCCTGTTTTTATTTGTGTAACAGTGTATAACTTCAAACTTTTTTTCCTTCACAAATGTATCTAATAGAATATAGGCAGAGAATAATTCACCTTTTTCTTTGTATCTCCAGTTGTTTGGGTTGTACCTGAAACATAGCAGATTTAGGTGTTTTATTAATAAATGCTTAGAAATTGCAAATTGACTCTCACTTGATGCTCAATCCAACCCTCAAACATAAGTATGACAGGAATTTTCAACTCTATTTTATAGGTGAAGAGAATGAGAGTGAGATAGTTTGAATTGTTCAAAAGTCATAGAACTAGTGACAGTACTTGATAATCCACTTTATAGAACAAAATTTCCATATACAATACATAGAACTCATGTGCATGTTTATATTTACAATTTAGCCAAAAAGAAAACTGACAGATTGATATGATTGTAACATTTACTGACAGGTGCCACAAAGCAAAAACATAAATTTAAAAAATATATATATATATTTGATACTGCTTGTTTACTGTGAAAGTTGAGCCATAAAAATAGATCATTAAGGAAGAGTAGCATGTGGCATTCTCTGAGTCTAGAAGAGAAGAAGAAATAAAAAGGTATTTATTAGGTATCTACTGTATGTGAGGAATGGTGCTAAGCACTTGACATATATTATCTCATTTGATCCTCATCACCATCCATGGTGGTAGTTGATATTATTAGCCACATTTTCTGCTTGAGGAAACTGAAATATCTAGAAGCATAGTGATTCCCAAGGTTATACAGAAAATATCTGAGGGACAACTTTAACTCACATTTGTCTGACTCCCAGACTATCACTCTATTCACTGAGTGAACTAGCTACCTCAAAGTACTACAAAAAGATAGAAGGTAATGTAAAGTCTATGCTTTAATTTTACAAATGTGGAAATTTGAGGTCCAGAGTATTAAAGTGACTTGTCTCAGATCTTACAATTGATTAGCAGAAAAACCAAGACTGGAGTCTAGGCATCTTGTCCCCATATTCAGATATTTATTATATAGTGATGCATTCCTCAGGAGAATTATGAATGGATGTCAAGACTAGTGTGCTTAGGATGATGGTTTCATGTTTGTCCCAGGTGAGGCCTAAAGACTTTGTGTCATTGGAAATCATGTTAAAAAAGTAGTGAAAATATTATTTTCTTATAGAGATGCAAGTTATGTGTGCCTACTAAGAATTATCACAGAAATTTGTGAAACTGCTCCTGAAAATGTTCGATTATTTCTTGTATAACTTGTCTCAGCTGTTATTATGTTTACTGCCTTTAAAGCATTATACTCAAAATCTCCATCATGTTTTCATACTTATATTCTTCAACAGATTTATGATGGTATCAATGTATGTACCACCATTGTAGAATCATTTTTTTCTCCTCTTGTACAATGATTTTCCTATTTTCCTACTGATCTTACAGATGCAGTACATACAGAGACCAAGAAGCATTTTTATAGATCTTTTTTTACATTTAATAAGTACACATGGAATCCTCTAGCAGTTTATCCATTATCCTTCATTCTCTTCATATAAGCTTTTACCATCTCTTCAGATCAAGTATTTCCTCAACAATAATAGCCCTTATGCTACTTGAACATAAAACATCACAGGAAATATTCTATTACCCATCAGAACCCATCTCTCCATTGTCCTTTGGGTAAACTGGTCTCTATTCTATTATTTCCAAAGATACATCATCATCATGAAATGTATATGAGTCAAAGAAAGATTTGTTTACAACAGGAAACAACTAAGGATCATTAGAGGCACTGCAGAATTTCCCAAATGAAATCCTGTATTCATTTTTTCTTCCTATTAAATTCTGAGCACAATTCATCATTTATTTTTAGTGGCTGTCAAAAATAAATGTATTTGTGTACCAAGCCAATGAAGTAGCAATCCAAATTCGTACCTTACTTTATACCATAGAGATTTCTTTCATCCATTTAGTTTTAAATAGTTTGTTAGGAATATCTCCTTTGAGCAGACATGAATTCCATTAACAAAGTCGTGTAATGTGTTGAAGATTGATATAACTGATCATATATTCATAAATGTGCAAACCTGAAAGAAGTTCATTCACCATTTGTAGGGAATCCTTCTTTTATTTGGAACTGTCATGAAATATCTACTATGGAATATGAGCAATTTTGGCAGACATATATCTCAATTTTTTTAATATCTCAATTGACTTTGGTAACCATAATGTTATATAAAATTATTTTAGTGGTTATATTCATCATAGAATATTGTATTATATTAATGAGAAATTTCCTGTTTTCAGGGGCAATTAACAAATAATAACTATATAAATTGCATTTTTTCTTCTGTATCCTTTAGTCAAATTTCTGACTGTAACTATATATTGACTATTAACTGACTGTAAACATATGATGTTCCTTAGAAGACAATTTCTAAAATCTTGCCTATTTACTACTCACACTTTAAAATGTGGTTAAATTAATTGATGATATCTTTAACATGCATGTAATTTATTCTCAGACTATGAAAGTTTTAAATTCCAAAGAAAGAAATTCAAATTTGATTCGACAGTTAATAGAAAGTCACTGCAATTCATTGAGTTATAGAGTAAAATGGTCAGTTCTATGTTTTAGACATATTTGGCTGCTATTATAACACCTGACACTCAATGAAGCCTTCTAATTCCTCCTTTGCTCTTGCTTTTAAAAAATATATTTTTTTAAAGTTCTATTTGGTTTTTCTACCTTCTTCTGAGTTTCATTACTCATACTATTGTTATTACAAGACCTTGTCACTCCTTTATATATAAACTTGATTCCTTCTCCTTTCCAAGTTAGTCGATTGCATTATTTATGCAATATAGCATAATTTTATTTCCTTTTGGAATTTTTTTGTATAATGAGTATTTCCTTTTTCAGAAATGATCATCCCTCATCAATTGTACTTATTAACTTCCAATATTTTATTGAACTTGGGGATCTGGAGTAGCAAAGAAAGAAGGACTCAGTGTGTAAGGGAGGAAATTGGTGTTCTTGTCATGGCTAACAGACTATGTTAAGAGTTTCCTCACTAAAAGACTGACTGCTTGACAGCTAAAAATGAGAACTCTCTGGCTGAGCTGTGGAAATAGTGGCTGCTGAAGCTAGAATGTCCCTGGGATGGTGAAGAAGGGATGGTAAGGATCATTCTTTGAGTCTTGCTAGTATCTCCAGATCTTCCAGGAAGAGCTTCCTTTGCTGACCATTTATATCACCAAATTGACCCTTGACTTTTAGCAGCAGGAGTTAGGAGTTCTTGGAAGCAGCTATTTGGTTTTTTGGGGTGGGGATTTTTTTTGGGGGGGAAATGAATTGTAGCAATAATAAAGGCAAATGCAACCCCAATCAGTAACAGTTATATTTCTTTTTATCCTGATTGTGTCCCTACATCTTTCCTCTTTTTCATCCTCCCTTTCCAGACTTTCATGGAACTCTATTCACTGGATAACATTTGGGTAAAGTTGGAAAAAATAGAAAAGCAAGACCATTCTAGTGTTTAGCTTTCTCTAAAAGACAGGGTTTCTAACTTTTTTCTGAGCTTCAAACCTATCTTCAAACTTCCTCCCTATTAGCTCACAAACCACTAAACCATTAATAAAGGGAAAGGCCATACTTCAATCTGGAGAAGAGCTCAAAGAAACCGGTACTTATATATGTGGTTGGGAATCCTAAAACGATGTTATTTGGGATGAAAGTAGTCTCATTCTCACACTTGACACTAGTTGGATAGTCCTATTTTTATCAATTTGATTATTGTTATAATTGTAAAGGACCTTAGAAACTTTTAATTCAAACCACTTATTTTGTGTATATGTTAATCTGCACTCTAAGAAGAGAACCGTACTCATTTAAGGTCATCTAACTAGTAAATTGTAGGATTGGGACTTGCCTATTTCAATTGTAGGATCTTGGTGACATCAGGTAACCTAGTTACTGTCAGATTACAAATCTGCCACTTTCCCCATACCACCTCTCTAGTACTACTGCTCTGGAGTTTGCAGGTGCATTAGTCCTATCTCTTCCTAGGCTTAGACAGATTTGAGAAATCTCTACTCCAGTCCATCCTGAGTCTATCATCAGTTGCCAAAATCAGTTTCCTCAAGCACAAGTCTATTATATTGCTCTACTTCTTCCTTCCCAACCTCATCCTTGCTGACAAACTTCTTATACCTTTCCTTTATCTATATAGTCCATATAGTTCTACACAAGACAACTCATTTCCAGAATCTCTCTTTTTTCTGGCTGTCCTCCATGTCTGGAATGCTCTTCCTACACATCTCACTCTCTTAGCTTTCCTGATTTCTTTCAAGACTCAGTTTAAATCCCATCATTTGCAGATGCCTTTCCTAGTCCTCCCATCCAAAAGGCCTCTCTTTTCCATTTTCACCTTGCAGTTCTTATGTGTAGTTCTCTGCATGTTGTCCCCCACCTTAGAATGTAAATTCCTTGAGACACTTTGTGTTTGCCTTTCTTTGTATCCACAGTAACACAGTAAATGCTTAAATTATTTTTGACTATCTGATGGAAAGACAATTTTGGGCTTAGGGAACATTAGGAAGGAAGATGGAACAGACTTAGCTTTAGGAAGAACCTTTCCCCTACTTCAACATGAGTGAACCATCTTCAAGAAGCCATCCATGTGTGTTTGAGGGAACCTAGGGGGAAGGGCATTTCTTACTTCAATAGAGAAAGGAGACATCCCTACCTGTTCCTGTGTCTGTGTGTCTGCTCTATAGTTGGCTAGTATTCAGTTAAAGTACCATCTTCTATTTCTGCCAGTACAACATTCATGATGTTTCCTCTGGTCTCTATTTTGGACTCTTTTACCCTCTACTCTACACACTGGAGCCTATGTCTTTGAGGTTTGAAGGCTGCAGAAGGTAGAGAATATGTTTCATTTTTTAATAAGGGCTGAATGCTAAATGTAGGTTGACTTTCTCCTGTATGGTCCAGCATATTTCATCTTAAAGTCTGGGTTCATGTTCTCAGTACATCATTGCAACTCAGAGGAATCAGAATCCCTGGGTTACTGAGTGAATATTCCACCCCAAATTGACTCCACCGTGGGATGACTATTCCAGTCAAGGTACATTGTGATGCTCTCCACATTATTAAGCTCTGGAGGGCCCACCAATGTTTTTGCTTCTGAGAATCTGTGTTCTCCCTCCATATGCTTCCCCTAATACTTAAATAGATTTCACTCATGATTTCAGCCCATAGATGTCTAGCTATCCTATCTCTGAACTTTTTGAACTTTATTATCACAAAACCAAGAGTTTATATCAGACCATGTCTAGATTCCTCCACTTATCTGTCACAAACTTAAGGAAGACTAATTGCCTTTACTCCAATTCCCATAATTTTTTAAAATATTTTACCCGGGGGGCGGAGCCAAGATGGCGGAGAAGAAACACACAACTCTGTGAACGTCCTTACTCCCTCACAACCAATTAGATAAATAGCCACAGAAATAGCTCTGGACTGACAGATACCACAAGGACTGGAAGCACGACTTACCAGCTGAAGAGAATCTGGAGTTTCAACAGAAAAGGTCAGTCCCCAGGGGAGGAAGAAGAGAGGCCAGCACAGACGGCTGGGTGCTAGCATACTGCGCCCATTGCGCTGGGAAGGGCTCTGGGATCAGAGAAGCCACTGAGGTAAAGGAATCTGGCACAGGCTGTTAGCTCTTCTCTGCATATAATATAGCAGTTCAGAAGAGAAAGCTAAAATACCTTAAAAATTCAGATAGATTAGATTTTCCAGGACCCTGGGGGTGACTCAGCAGATCTCGGCACCAGGGGGCGTGGCCTCAGCTACCACCTGAGACTAGTTAAAGAGATTGACAAGTGGGTGGATACGGCCCAAGGCAACACACACTGCCTAGCTTAGCTGGAGGGAGTGGAACTCAGCTCGCGGAAGTCCCAGAGAAGCGGAACCTTTGAACTAGGGACCGCGGTTTCTGGCAGACACTTCCAGTTTGAGCACAGGGGCTTTTCACGTCACCTGCTGCAGACATCCACTCCCCACCCGGACACATAGGCTGGGCTTTGTGCTGTCTTTACTATTCAACGCCCTGGAAGCACAGTAGTGCTAATCACCTCTGAGGCACTTCCAGGGAGGGGGTGGGGAACTCTCTCCCAGAGCTCTCTCTTAGCTCAGGCGCAGGAGCCTCTGCATCCATCCAGTCTGGGAGGAAGCTGGTAAAGAAGTAAATAAATAATTTCCTACCCCAGGGACAGACCCCAAAAGATTTTGCAAGTATGAGTAAGAAGCCCAGAAAAACCATAGATTCCTTCTACACAGAGAAAGAGCGGGTATCCAACCCCGAGGAAGTTAACAGCAGAGAGACAGCAGATAACAACCTAAAGGGGAACGATTCCTGCCCCCCATCACATGACTCTCTCCTAGAAGAAACTCTTAAAAAATTAAGGGAGTTTGAAGAAAAATGGGGAAAGGAAAGGGAAGCTATGATAGAGAATAACAACGTCCTGAAATTGGAGTTGGAAAAAATAAAGAATTCACAGGAGATCCAGGGAAACAAAATTTATGAATTAGAAAAGGTTAAAAAAACACAGGAAAGTAGGATTTCTGAATTGGAAAAGATAAAAAAGTCTCAAGAAAATAGAATTTCTGAATTGGAAAAAGAAAATAATTCTCAAAAAAAAAAATTAGGGAAATGGAAAAAAATTCAATAGAGCAAAATAATTCATTTAAAAACGAAATTGGGCATTTACAAAAAGAACTAAAAACTGTGAAAGAAGAAAATAACTCCTTAAAAGTCAGGATGGAACAAATAGAAATGAATGAATCACAGAGAACCCAAGAATCAGTCAAACAAAACAAAAATATTTTACCCAATTTTAAAGTTCAAACAGCTGTTGCTATATCCATTCTCCATACTGATTACTTTAGAATCTTTAACTACTTTTTTTTTTTTTTTTTAATATTTGAGCCCATGTTTCCCTCCTTAGGCATTCAGTGGCTTTCTGCTCCTGAGGACAAGTTAGTATGGGCACCAGTTAGTTTTGATCCTATTATAATTCCCTCACAACTGGTGAACTTAAATGATTCACCAGCCTCAGCCTTTATAGCAGAAGTTAATTTAGGCATATATGACTAGGTCCTGAGACCTATTATTTCTGTTTCATTCATAAATTCCTTCTTATTTTTCAGCATCAGACCCACGATAACAAGTTCCATGTATCACCTCCTATAGGTTCTGGAAAATGAAATTATCATTATAGAAAGTCTGCTCTGCTTTTAGCAAAATGAGAGCTCCAGCTGATGTCTAAATTGTTGAAGTCCCCCCTCACAATTGTCTCATGCCACCAAAATGTAAACAGAGCCTTTTTCAAGCTATGTTTACATAAGACTACTGGATAGAGTGTTTTGACTGAACTTATTAGTCAATTCATTGAAATTATCAGGTCTGTCTTCCTTTTCTTTTTTACAGCACTCTTCACCTTAGTCCTATGTCCCCAATTAACTATTTTTACCTGCAGCATCTAGGCTAGACATGCTGGGATTCATCCTGCCTTGATAAAAATTATTTTGAAAAATTGGCCTAAAGGCAGGTCACTTGAGCTATTTGCAGGGTCTTTCCTGCTTCCATCATTTCTGGTATTTTTCTTCTCTGCTCTTTATCTCCTAGACCTATAGAACTCTTGGTTTTGACTCCTTATTTGAATTTGGACCTTGTGGTCTATTTTAACATTTTTGCACTTCAAGTTTTCCTCAACATGGCTTTTGAACCATTATTGGCTTAATTCTTACTTTTCATATATGCCTGCCTACCTGATCCTAACCTGCCACCTCACTTCAACTTTCAGCAGCTTATTCTTATCTCCTCTGTTTCCAGACTTCTGGATCCATTTTGATCACAGCTATTGGAAACTGGCCCACCTTGAGTCACTTCTATTCTAATGCCTTATTGCACTGGCAAACTCCTAAATGAATGAGTAGTAGGGATACTCAGGAAGGAGGCAGTAGCATTTAGAAGGGCCACTAAAGACTTTTTGTCTTAATCTCCAATTTTCATCTCATATTCTCAGTCAGACTGCCTCAAAATACATACAATTTAAAACTTAATCAGAGCTTCTTCCTCCCTCCCCCACCATGATTTAATTCATAGAAATAAGAAACCACTATAAATAGTGAGATTTTGACAGAAAATAACAGACCAGGTTAAATTAACCTTTATGCCAAAACTGAAAGCCAGGTCATGCATACTTTTGGGGGGAAAATGATTAGCTTTCAAGACTAATTGGTAAAGCCAAGTTCCAACTTCACAGCCCAGTGACTTATTATCATTAAATATAAAAAAGTTATTATATCTATGTCCACATGTCAACTGGACCTAAATGACCTCTAACCCATGGATGGCCAGAACTGACCAGAGAATTCTAGAGACTGGAGAATTAGGAATCAACTAATAGTTTAATTTTTAAATAAGGGAAATGGCTTGTGAGCAAAGAGGGAGATTAGACACTTGTACTGAGTCCCTCTCTTAGTGGGGGGACATGCTTTAATGTAGGCAGATCTCAATAATTCTATCTATGGCTAAGCAGTGAGCTATAGTCCTGACAATAAGGGGTAACAATAACAACCTAACAAGCTTGATTCATAGTAGGACTTCCTGACTAGAGCCTGCCCAGTGCATGACTGGTGCTTGTCCAAGCTCAGAGAAAGCAATACAATGATTATGCAATTTTTCCAGAGGGTAAGATCATCCAGAGGGTGAGTACAAAGGATTGTTGTTATGTTAAACTCAGGGAACAGTTCGCTTTGCTGGGCCTTAGCTCTGGAAAATAGGGTGCCTCCTAAAAACTCCACAGGAAAAGGAACAAACAGATCCTGGCAGTTAGGGCTGCTAGAATGTTATCTTGCTGTTGGGGAAGGGTTTGGAATGTGTGATTAGTATTTACCTCCTACAAGTATATCTGGAATCATGGAATGGCTTAAAGTAGTCATTTTAAATTCAAATAGAAATGGGGATCACTAATCTACATATAAATATCCCTAAGGCAGCATAATGACTTAGTTGTTTTTTTGGTTTTGGTGCTGCAATGGGATTAAGTGACTTGCCCAGGGTCACACAGCTAGGAAGTGTTAAGTGTCTGAGACCAGATTTGAACTCTGGTTCTCCTGACTTCAGGGCTGTTGCTCTATCCACTGCGCCACCTCGCTGTCCCTAGGACTTAGTTTTAAAATATAATGTTATCTATGTTTTATTATGTTTTTATTTTGCCAAATATTTCCCAGCTACATTTTAATCTGTTTCAGGTTATGCCCTGGAGTGTTGCCTCCCCTACATTTGACATGTGGGGCTAAAAGAATTCCCGATAATTTTTCTGGGTCCTGGGTTTGTTTTTGTTTTTGTTTTTGAATTCTTCTTTTGCAGAAAATTTCTTTTTACTTGGTAGGAACTTTTCATTTTTTGTTGTTCTTGTTCCTTCTTTGCCTGAAAGACATGACTTTAGTTTATGTTTGTCTTCAATCCCTAAGGCAGCTTGGGTGATTCAAAACCCTTCCAATTGGGAGTTGAGGAAATTACAGACAACAGCTGCACTAATTGCTCTGGGATTCTTTGCTTCCTCAGGGGCTGAGCTCTCTCCTCATGTGCAAAATCACGTGTTCTCTCAGTGCTTAAGAAAGTAGCTGTCCCAGACTTCTTTCAGGAAACTGTTGACAGCAAGACACTTCTTGCTTGGAAGAAGTATGCCAAGAGGAAGGGGCATGAAGACTCTTGAGGTCTTAAAATATTATTCAAATCATATTCAAAATCAGATCTATCAAAGATAAGTGACTAATGCATATTTTTAAAATTCATAATGAAGCTGCATTTCCCAATCCCTGTGTGGCAAACAGCTTCAGTGATGTGTAATGGTCTCTTTTATCTCTTTTCTTTCTATCCTTTATCCTCTCTAAATTGTATGGTATATAGAACTGGAGGAATTCAGATGATCCAAAGTTAGACAACATACCAGGGGACTGTAACCAGTAATAAAAATTTGCATAATATTTCCCATCACCCAGTGTGAACCTCATACGTCTTGGATTTTGCCCAAAAGCATAATTAGAGTGAGTAATTTTGAGATTAAAACACATACACACACATGTTATCTCAATCAATTTACAAGCTAGTAAGTTTTAGTTCTTTTAAACAATAAGTTTGTTCTAAGTAAAGTGATCAGTTCCCTATAGATACTTAGAAAAGTCAAATCAGGTGATGCAGACACAGATGGACTTTGAGTTTTGCTCAATAGATCCAAATTTTATTCCATTGTTCTTCCTAAAACATAATTTCCCTGGAAAGAAATGATTATAATTCATTCTTGTTTGCTATATTATCCCTACTCTAGTTCTCAGGCTGCCTCTCAGCATTCAATAATGTCTGAAATGCTATCTCCTTTAGGTGTCACTGACCATCCTCCCAATATTTCTCTTCTAAGATTTCCATATTTAGTTATAATAGTATTAAATGGAATTGTTTTCCAATGCATAACATGGAAACAACTTGTGGAGTGTATCCATATATGTATATGTGTTTAGAGGAGACAGAAACAGAAACAGAGAAGTGAGATATGTAAAGACAGAGACAGAGATACAGAGAGAAAAGACATAGTGACAGAGATCCATAAAGAAACAGAGACAGAAAGACCATAGGAATAGACTGAGAGACAGAGGCAGAGAGAGGGACAAGACAAAGATAAGACATTAAGAGACAGACAAAAACAGAGACAGGTGAGAAAGATATTTAAAGTTATTGTATACCCTCAAATTTCTAGTCACAATGATAGTCTAGTATCATCAATAAGTATCTTCAGAGAAACAAATATGATCTATTCATCAAACATTTCAAGAAATCTATTCAATACTTTTTGCAAAGGAAGAGTTAATAGTTGTAATTTATAAAGTCTCCACATCAACTGTTTGGTTTGACATAGCAAGTTTGACTAATGACTATGGTCAAAGGAAGTGGATAAATGCTTAATCTTCTCTTCCTTCTGTACTGTGAGAGACAGATTAAGATCTGCTAAATCTGGAATAGTTTGTTAAAACATCAGCTCAATATGGATGTTTAATGAGTGCTAATGAAAGTCTATTAATAATGTCATTGAGGGAATCATGGCAGGGTCAAACAGATTTTGAATTGGATTTTAGAGATCATCTTGTCCAAGTTGCCCATTTGACAAGTGAGAAAAATGAGATTCAGGTAGAACAGTGGCTTTTCTCAATATACAGATTGTAAATAACAGATGGGATTCAAATGTAGGACTTCTGATTTCAAATCCACTGCACTTTGTTCTATACTATCTTTCTCTAGACCTGTGAAAGATTTGTTTGTACCAACAAATTTATGCTATACCTCTTAAAAATTCTGCATTTAGATCATGATAATACATCAGTTGTGGAGGGGTTAAAAGACTGCCCATGGTTTTTAATTGGTTTTCTATTTCTCCTTAACCAGATTTGTTCTGTTTATTGAGACTGATTGATTTGAATTGATGAGTTTTACTGATTTTTGTCATGCTCAATTTAATTCAATCAAAGTGCCTTGTTCCAAGTTGGTTAAATGAGATTGTATTTTCTAAACCAATTAAAAGAAGCCTATTGGATATTGCTCATGTTCAAAAAGTGAGAACGAGCACTTTACTTAGAAATAGGAAATGTTAAAATATAGATAAGCTTTGTGGAACAATCTCAAGTGGTTTAAATATCCTATATTAGGGATGAGATAAATCTAGGCAAACACCCAAAACTTTATACTTTAGGGGACTCTTTTTGAATAAAAAGATGATGTATGATGTGGGGCAGTATAAAGGGAAGTGTATTTAGAGTGAGAAGGCATGGATTCAAATGCTACTTTTGCTACCTATTACCCATATGACCATATGAATATCATTTTGCTTCTCTAGGCCTCAGTCACCTTACACACAAAATAAAATTAGGCTGGATAATGTCTGAGTTCCCTCCTAGCTAAAATTCTGTGATTATATTATAACATGAAATTACATTTGATATTACAATTGAGGATTTGAAGATTGAGTTTTAAAAGATTTATATTCTAGTTATTGTGGAAGAATTTTTTATCCAACCTGCACTTTTAAGATACTTCATATGTATTTCTAAGTGAAATTTATTCCTACATTTCACAAACTACTTTTAAAGCATTAATTCCATTTAAAAAGGTCAAATATTTCAATTCTGCTTTTCATCAGCGATTGTAGTATTTTTTATTAGTTAGTGAAATCATGAAAACTATGTTCAGCTTAAGTTAATTTGGAAAGAACATAAAATGTGACAAGACAAAATGTATTTCTGATAGCTTTGTATGAGTCATTTGAAGTCAAATGTGTAAGATTGTATTGCTTTCAGATTTAAACATTGCATTAAATAGTAAAAGTAATAAAACTACACTAGAGTTAATATAACATCTAAATCAGAGTTCAACAGTGTTATCTAGCTCTGCATGAAAAAAATATTAAAAAATAAAATACCTGTTTCCCTAAGTATAAAATTTTAAAATACATTTTTCTTGTAATTTTTGTATTATCTATATTTTCCATTGGATCTACTAATCTGAAAAGAAAACTAACCAACATATTAAAAACAAACAAACAAAAAAACCTCACCACCAAGAATACTGATGTTTATATGTAGTGTCTAGCACATAGAAACTCACATCTTTTCAAGAAAATGTGATCAAGCTCAGAGGATTCTTGGAAGAATAATTCGGAAATGTCAAGCTCCCTATGTATCCCTCAAAAACAAAATTGAAATTATACTTGCTGAAAAATGGATAAGACTGGAGCAGAGCAAGGGCTTTCTTGGGACAACCCAAGAAGACCTAAAGGAATTCCCCAGGACTCAGATTTAACCAACATGAGGTGTATACATCTCAAGGTTAGCTCTCTTGAAAAAGGGAGCCCTGGGGCTAGCTGGGTTCAGAGGGAGTCTCAGCTAGAAGCACAAGAGGTTTCACAGCAATTCCTGGACATCATGAGGAATCCTAGGCCTGAGTCCAGGAAGATTGAAGGAATCTCTGCTATTTAGGAATGACAGGTCCAGCTGTGCTGCAGAAACTCAGCCCTGAGTGAGAAGGAGCTGGTGCACCCAATGAGTGCAGAAGCAGTGGTCAAGGAAGCTGCTGGCTGTAGGCACTTGTAGGTAGGGAGAGCTTTTGGTTTGGGGTTCCAGGTAAGAGGGGAGAGCTGAAGTGAAGGTAGAAATATCATGTCCCTACCCCAGGATTAGAGGTACTTAAACTAATAATTCTCTTTAAAAAATGAATAAACAAATAAGAAACAACCCAAGCATAGAAACTTACTGTGAGAATAGGAAAGACTAGGTTCATCTTCAGAGGAGGACGGTGAAGTAAAACATACACACACACACACACACACACAAATACATACACACACACACACACACACACATACACATATAGACAGACAACAAACAAAACAACCCAAATTATTATCTTAAATGGCTAATTTATAGAATTTATAGGAAAACTCAAAAATATTTTTAAAATGAAATGTTAGAAATTGAGAAAAAATTAAAATAAAATAAAAGTCATACAATAAAAATTAGATTATGAAAAAAAAGTTAACCAACTAGGAAAGGAAGATAGAGTCTTAAAGAAGAAAATAATTCTTTGAAAATTAGAATTGGGCAAGGGGAAGCCAGTGAAGCTATGAGACCAAGAAATCATAAAGCAAAAACCTTAAGGATGAAAAAATAGAACATTTTCTAAGAGAAATGAAACATCTTCTAAGAGAAACCACAGATTTGGAGAACAGATCAAGAAGAGAAAATATAAGAATAATACCACTATCTGGAGGGTATGGCCAATAAAAAAAGAACCTTGACCCAATAATGTAACCAAGTAATCAAAGAAAAGTTTTCTGGAATGAGGAATATGAGGGGAAAGTAGAAATAGTAAAAACGGACCAACCAACAAACAAAAACAAAAGAAAACAAAACAAAAACACACAAACCAAAAACACTGTTCAGCACTTCAAAGAGATACTACATGGAAAACACATAGGAATATTGTTCCTAAATTTCAAAATCTCCAGATCAAAAAGAGAATTCTACAAGAAACAAACAAACAAATATATACATATATATATATGTATATATATACATATATATACATATATATATGTATATATATGTATATATATACACACACACACTAGAGCTATAGTTAGAATTGTACAAGATTTATTAGCAGCTAAAACGCTCAACTACATGTTCTAGAATCATATAATTGATAGTCATTACACCTATGGCTAAAAATATCTAGCAAAAATATCTGAACAACAACAACAAAAGGATATTCAATGACTTACAGATTTTCAGGACTTTCTCTCAAACAAACCTCAAATTGTTATGGGCCAGAACACTGTACTTAAAACAAAGCTTCTTACAAGGTGCTAACTCAGTGGAATTGATAAAGACAATGGTTATCTAGTATGATTGATTTAAAACTTACAACAAATAATGGTTTCCTAGTAATATAATGATTGGTTTATACTTAGTATAGAGCATATAAGATGGGACAAACTCAGCCAGGGTCAGAGCCAGATTCATTCAGAGACAGACTCATTCCATTGTCCATCTTTGTGATGACTGGAGGCTGAAGCATAAGCCCTGGGACTCAGAGCCAGATTCATCCATTCCATCTTCATCAGCCTAGTGATGGCTGGCCTGTCCTCCTTGCTCGCCCACTGAGACAAAAGCCTTCTGAAGGCTCTCAAGAAAGCTAGCTGGGCCCCAGGCAAGGAAACTAAATTGTGAAGAAGATAATAAAGGATTTGGACTTTAACACTCAGCTATTCTTGTGGTGATTACTCAACTAAAAAGAAGGCTGGTCCCAAGACCTCCAGAAAACCAATCCAGAACATTATATCAGTTCAATAGAAAATTTAACATATAAGAGTCAACATCAAAGATTCATTTTAAGGAACTCAAGGACAAATTGTTTTTTACACAGAAATAGATACCACATTATGAATGTTATGGAATATTATTGTTCTGTAAGAAATGACCATCAGAATGAATACAGAGAGGCTTGGACTTACATGAACTGATGCTGAGTGAAATGAGCAGAACCAGGAGATCATTATACATTTCAACAATACTGTATGAGGATGTATTCTAATGGAAGTGGATATCTAACATAGAGAAGATTTAATTCAGTTCCAATTGATCAATGCTGGATAGAATCAGCTACACCCAGAAAAGAAACACTGGGAAATGAATGTGGACTACGTGCATTTTTGTTTTTCTTCCCAGGTTATTTTTACCTTCTGAATCCAATTCTTCTTGTGTAATAAGAGAACTGTTCGGTTCTGCACACATATATTATATCTAGGATAAACTATAACATATTTAACATGTATAAGACTGCCTGCCATCTAGGGATGGTGGTGGAGGGAGGGAAGGGAAAAATCCGAACAGAAGTGAGTGCAAGGGATAATGTTGTAAAAATTACCCATGCATATGTTCTGTCAATAAAAAGTTATAATAAAAAAGAAATATATGCCACATGTTTAAGATTAACATCAGTAATTGGGTGGCTCAAAAAAAAAATTGGGGTAGAACCGAGTATGATTTGACTACCAAAAGCAAAACTATTTAAGAAAAGGTAAAAACACTAACTACGGTATACAAATGAGCTAAGGAGGAATAATAGACAAAGAGGCATTAGAAGGTGTATAAGGGTTGGTAATTCTGAAAACCTACCTACATCAGCAATGAATTAAATATGGAACAATCTATATAACACAAATCTTTTACAGTTTTTCCTAGAAAATAATTTTTTCCATTTTGCCAATTCTATTTTATGGAGTTGTTTTCTTTTCTAATTTCTGTCCTTCCTTTTTCAAGCTGTTGACATATCCCTTCAAACTTTCATAATTCTCCTGCATAACTCTCATTTGTTTTCCCCATTCTTTCTTCTATCTCTCCTTTCATATTGTTTCTGGGTTCTTTTCAAAGGAGCCTTTTAAACTTGACATGGTTCAAATGTCTTCTGAGGCTTTGCCTATAAGTATTTTGCCATTGTTGTCCTTTGTTGGGTTTGCATTCTGATCTCCCCTGTGTCCATAATTGTTCAGTATGGTCAGGGCTCTTTTTGCTTTCTTTTTCATTTTAAAAGTTAAGCTATATTCTTAGGATTTCTTTTATAGCAGGACAGGGGCCTCTTGCTGATCATGCTGAGGTGGATGATACTTCAGGCTTTTCTACTATGCTGCTGTTGGCCTGGCCAAGTCCTACCAGTTATGTTGGAGTTCAAGGACTAACAATTTGCCTTCTATGGTTGATTGCCTTGGAGGTCTCACAGCTGGCCTGCTGTTGCACTGGCCTTCTGAACCAGAACAGAACAGCCAACATCACTGTACTTTGGCTAAAGAGCCTCCTGCTAGATTTCTTGTGCTGGCTCACCCTGTACTTCCATTGCACTGGACTGTGTTCCCCCTGCCCTATTGAGACAAATCTTTCCTGAAGTACTTCCAAGATATCTTAAGCTGAATCATTATTATTCAACAAATGTTTATTTTCTAAAATCCATTCATAGGCTTGTCCTAGTGTTGATTCTGAGGGAACCTGGGAAGAGTTCAGGTAATAGCCTCTCTATTCTCCATTGTCTAGGCTCTGCCCCACTTTTGTCAGATTCTTATAAAGATAACACTATTTCTGTGTTTATATTTACATAATTAATGTTAATTTTTGCTTTATCTGACAGCAGCATTAAAACTACTAAGGAGTTGTTACTCTTAAATACTCTAATTTTTTTTAGCCTCTCATTTTGTTACTATATATGTCTTTCATTTTTAGATAAATTGTAAGCAAAAGAGCATAGATGTTTTGATTTTTTTGTTCATTATTCAACTTTCACTTCTTGCATTTGGGAAGCAGATCTTTTTTTGGTCAATTTGGAAGGGAGAGAGTGACAGAGGAGTGAGTCATTTCCTCTAAGGCCAAATTTGTAGGTTATTCTTCTTGGTTTAGTGGGTTTTCTTGCCAAAGATTTGCCACTTCCTTTTCCAGCTTATTTCCCAGATGAGGAAACTGAGGCAAACAAGGTCAAATGCCCAGGGTTACCCAGATAGTAAGTGACCACATTTGAACTCAGCAAGATCCCTGGTCTTTTTTTCACTGCATCACCTTGCTGCCCTTTGCCCCTCTACTGCACTCTAAAAAACAACTTGATTTTCTACTGTCCTTGTAGCTGAGTGATATCATAGGAATTGTCTCCCTTAATTACAATTTGAGCCTCTTGGGAGCAGGCATAACTTTGATTTTCTTTTTCATTGCTCAGAGCTTTATACAGTTCTTAAAACATAGTAAACACTTCCAAATACTTTTTCAATCCTGGACAAATCCTGGGTAAATCATTTGGGACAGATAGGCACATATGTAAAAAGAACATTGGAAGTCTTTTTAAGTTACCCATTCCATTTTCCCAAAGTTTGACAAGTCATGTAATTTTAAAAGGAGTAAAACAAAAATAAATGATAAAACTTACAATAGCTTTCTGGTGGATCTATCTGCCTCAAATCTCTCATCATTCCAGTCTATCATCAATTCAGCTGCTAAAATGATTTTCCTAAAGTACAGATCCTACCATTTTATCCTTGTGCCTACTCAATAAATTCAAAGGGCTCCCTATCAACTTCAATACAATATAAAATCCCCTGTTTGACCTTCAGAGCTCTTTGTAAACCATCCCAATCCCTCTTTTCCAGCTATTTTACACCTTATACCTTATTCTTTATCATGTGCTCTTATTCCAGTGTCCTCTTGGCTGTGACTCCAGGTATTTTCTGTGGCTGTCACCTCATTCTTAGAATGTTCCTTCCCAATATTTCTACCTACTGGCTTCCCTTGTTTCCTTTAAGTCTCAAATTAATATACATTCTTCTATAGGAATCCTTTTTCAAAGCTTCCTAGTGTGTTTCCTTCTTTTAATTATATTCTTTATATTTCTTGCTTGCATTTATTTGTTTATTTACTTTATTTCTTATTAGATTGTGAACTCCTTAAGGGCAAAATTTGTCTTTTGTTGCCCAACATTTAGCACAGTGCCTAAAACACAGTAATCACTTAAGAAACATGTATCTACTAACTGATAGATACAAGAAATATGAAGGTGCTATGTGAGGTCTTTAAAAGGAAATTCAATTTTCATTCATGGGTTTCAAGGTAACATTTGAGGTAATCCTTAAGGGATGGGCATGATTCTATAAGATCTTTGAATTGGACTGCAGGCTTAAGTAAAAAATTAAAGGTAGGATAATGTGGTCATGATCAATTAGAAAATAAGCTTTAGATGGCTTTGATACAAACTGACAAAATCAGCTTTTTTTTTTTTTTTTTTTTTTAATGAAGGCTACCTTCCTAATTCACTTCCTAAACCCCCTGTTACAATAGGATGGATTCTTCCAAAATATGTCAAAGAAAAAGCTTCATCTTACTGTTTCCTAAAGATATCACTTTCAATGGTTATAAAGAAAGACATATTCTATAAAAAAATTATAGAGTCCTTATTAACGAGGAGTGGATATTTTGAAGTAAAGAGCTTGAAATCAATCAGAGTTTCCATGGTTTCTTTTTTTGTTGTTTTGTTTTGTTTCAGCTCAGTATAAAGGAGATCACTGTAACAGTTCATATTATACAAAACTGATTGGGCAATCTTGAGAGAAAGGGACAATGAGTTCTTAGAAATTCAGGGGTCTTCAACTACAGATTGAATGACTACTTGTAGCACAGGGAAGATTATTGTTATAGAGAAAATTCATACTTCAGGTAGGAAGTAGGACTAGTTTAACTCTTAAGTATCTTGCAAGTATACAATTTTATAATTGTGTTCGAGTATTCCCTTTGTTGACATAAATGCTGCAGAGGACTGAGAATTAACTATTAAGTGAAAGAATATATCCTGGGAAGTAGAAAAGTACAAGTTTTATTTGTTGTTATTCAATTGTTTCAGACTGTTCATGACTCCAAATGAAGTTTTCTTTGCAAAGAAATTTGAGTTGTTTGCCAATTCCTTCTCCAACTAATCTCACAGATGAGGAAATTGAGACAGAGTTAAAGGACTTGCTCAGGAACAGATAAGCAACAGTCAGAAGCTAGTTTTCAGCTCAGGAATATGACTCTTCCTGACGTTAAATATGACATTCTATCAACAGATTACCGTATTTTACTGGATATATAAAAATATGGTTCATTTTTTTTCACTCACTTGTTTTCTCTTAACTTGGAAAGGGGTGGATCTCTATTACCTTCTCCCATCCTAGACCAAAGTGGGAAAGACTTTATGACTGGGAAACTTATTTTAACTTCTAAGGTGAAAGAAAACAAGCTAACCCTTACAATTACTAACTGCATATTAACAATATATAGCTTATAGAGTAAGATATGAGAGACAGGGCATAAGGATTTGAAATGCAGTTTAATTGACATAGGGAACTTTCAGATGATGGGACTCTATCAGTGTAGAAGAATAACTTTTTTTTGCATTTTATAGATTTAGACCAAGTTACTTGTTGAAAGCTCAATGAAGTAATTTGTCCGAGTTTATATAGCCAGTATGAATCTGTGGCAGAATTATTTTAGACCCTGCTGTATTTGAACTTAATTCTTGGTTTAGATTACCATGTTTCCCCTCAAGCAATATTTCAAAGCTAGCCATTGCTATCACTTCATGTATTTGGTTATATTGTAATTGTAAGAACACTAACTGGAAGCTAGAAAACTTCAGTCTACTTCCTGTGAGACTTTGGGCATATCTCCTCATTTTTCTGAGTGGTTTCTATTCCCTTATTGTTAGCATGAAAGAACTGGGCTTACTTATTTCTCAAGTTGATAGCAACTTGATAGTACAATAGATAAGAGCAACAGCCTCTATCTATTCAGGAAAAACTGAGTTCAAATCCAGCCTCAAAAACTAAATGTATGACCCTAGAAAAGCCACTAAATTTCTTCAGCTGTAAAATATGGATAATGATAGCACTTACCAAGTGGCTTGTTGGAAGGATCACATGAGATAGTTATAAAGCTCAGCACATTGCCTGACACATGGTAGATGACATAAATACTTATTTCTTCCCCTTCCCCTAGGATGTCATGATTTAAGTGGGTACAAATAACATAAGAACTCATTATTTGTTCATGTCAATGACTGTCTTTTCAAATAAACTTTAAAACTTGAAAGATAATTTTTTTATTTTAATATTTTGAAGGGTTTTTTTCTTGCTGTGCTCAAAGTAACATTAGAAAAATAGTTGGTAGGAGAAGGGCATTTCATTTATTTAATCAAGTTTTGTACTAGATAGTGGCATTACAAAAACAAAACTGAAATATTCCAGCCTTCAGAAACACTATTGGATCAAATAGCATGCACAGTTTGATAGCTATTTGGGCATAGTTCCATATTGCTCTCCAGAATGGTTGGATCAGTTCCCAACTCCACCAACAATGTATTCCTGTGGAAAACAATTCTCTAAATCACTACATGATTAGAAAAATTCTGAGGTTCCCCTTCACAACTATCAGATTAACTAATATGATAGAAAAGGAAAATGATAAATGTTAGAGGGAATGTGGGAAAAAAGGGAACACTAATGTACTTTTGGTGGAATTGTGAACTGATCAGGCCATTCTGGAAAGTAATTTGGAATTATATAACCAAAGGACAATCAAACTGTGGATACCCTTTGATCTAACAATGCACTACCAGATCTGTATCCAAAAAGATAAAAAACCCAGAAATATAAAAATGAATTATATGTAGAAAAATACTTATAACTGCTTTTTTTGTGGTGTCTAAGAACTGGAAATTAAGAAAAGACCCATCATTTGTCTGAAGAATGGCTGAGCATGTTGTGGCATATGAATGTAATGGAATACTTTTGTATTTAAGAAATGATGACCAGGCAGATTTAAAAAAAAAAAAAAAACTTGGAAAGACTTACATGAACTGATACAAAGTGAAATAAACAGAACCAGGAGAACATTGTAGACAGTACTGTACAATGATCAACTATTTATGAAAGCTCTCTCTCTCTCTTTTTAGCAATACAATGATCCAAGATAATTCCAAGACTTGTGATGGAAAATTCTATTTATATCCAGAGAAAGAACTAATACATTCTTAGTACAGATTGAAACATACAATTTTCACATTGCTTTTTTCCCGTTGATTTTTTTCTTCCTTTGTTCTGTTTCTTCTTTCAGAACATGAATAATAGTGAAATATCTTTTATATGATTGCCTGTCTATAACTTATAATAATTGCTTACCATCTTAGGGATGAAGGCAGAGATAAAGCACTGAGAAAGCTTGAAATCAACATTCTAAAATTATCTTTACATATAATGGAAAAATTCTGTTTTAAAAAGGTACTACATTTGCAAACCCTTACCTTACCTGTTGGAAATACCATAGCTCTTGAGACATGAAATCTGATTTTTCTTGTGACAAAGTTGTTTGACCTTGAAAATTTTCTATTTCTGTGTCTTCATATGAAAAAGGATTTTTATTTGATGTCAACTAATGTTCTATCTAGTTCTGTATCTTGAGGCATTTCTCATATATTTTTTCATTTTGTATTGTATATTTAAGTGCTATTATTGTTTTTACCACATTTATTTGTTCCTTGGAAGAAATACTTGTAGTAGGGAAAGCTGTTTGAAGATATATTAGTTATTTATTGGAAATTGTGAGTTAAATATTATAGAATTATCAATTTTGCCTAATGGCAAAGGTACTTATATCATGAAAATCCCTATAGTAACTTTGACCTTAGAGTTTTTTGGGGGGAGCTACACTCTGAGAAAATAAATCAGCGTAAAGCAATTAGACTATTTCTGAAATTCCATGAGGCAATCTTTTTCAGCTTTTAGAATGCTGCCTCAGTATGTATCAATATTAATCTCTGCTTTGTTCTGGGAACTGCAGTGTCTTTCCTTGGCTTGCTAGAGACATTGCTATGCAAGGTTGTATGGTTCAGCTGACTGCAGCATTTGGCTCTGAATTGGTAGATCTCAACATATTATTGCCAGAGCGTGAAATGTTGGCAGGCCCACCACAGACTCTCTCTCTATCATAAAATGGTCTTATTAAGTAGCACAGGATAGCTACTTTACAAAGTATACGCCCCCCCCCCAGCTGCTTAATAAGAGTGCAAGAATGCATTTTTTTTTTTCCACAAGGAGGTGAGGGAGAGTAAAGAACATTGATTGTGTTTCCTCTGACTGAATCACAAAATCCTCCATAATTTACTTTGCTTTGCTTTGCTAAGTATTTTTCCATTTTTCATTTGATAGATCTTTAAATTGTTTTGCCAATGCCCTTGCTTTGCTGGCAGTCAAATGTATTGATTACCTTCCATTTATATTGTCTAACTGTATTTTCTTTCTGCAAATTCCTTCTTTCTGGTTAGCAAACCATATAAACAACACCTGGTGACTGGCTATTCCCTAATATCTAGAGGGTTTTAAGAGTATTTAATCTCTAGTTTAAGAGAGTCTACAGGCAATTTCTAAGTCATTTCTATGGTTTAGTTGCTGATTTATTGGCCTATTAATTGCCATTAGTAGTTCACTGGAATAGTTAAAAGTGGCTGATGACTTCTTAAATTTATGAGTTGTAATTCTGGAGTTGGTAATGAAGCACTGATACATAATTTATTGAATTGGGGAGAGAAATTCTTAGCATCATCTTATCATTTCTACAAGGTTATTACTTTCAAACATAAAAAAAAAGTTCTGAAAAAGATTTGATAGAATAGAAATTAATAATCCTGAACCCCCAGTTAACTATTTTAGAATCATTGCAGGTTGGAAAAAAAAAACCACTTGATTTTCAAATATGAATGTTCCAAAAATCAGTACACATAGGACCTTACAGATTAATCTTTGTTGAAATAAGGGTTGACCTTAAATACAGAACCAGTTAACTATATTAGTAGAGCCTAGACCTTCAATTTGCCTCAGATGAGAAAAATTTTGGGAAAAAAATTATATGTTTTCTTTTTCTCCAAACTAATCTGATATGTATTTATGTAGAGCCAAAAGCTCGGTCAAGTTATTTGAAGCCTATAATGAAAATAAACAGTTGAAATTTATATAGTATTAAAATGTATAATATTTAAAATATAGTATTATATGTAGTCTCTCATTCAGTGCTTATAATTGTTTAATCAAACTTTAGGGCTACTAAGCTACACATAAGAATTCCTACAGGCTACATATTGGTTTAAAAAATTAAATGTTAATATTAACCATGATCTATTGTAGTTTTATTCACTTTGTTAAATATTTTACAATTGCATTTTAATCTACTTTGAACCATACTTGGAGTGTTGTAGGGCAAAATGTTGGTGTAGTCAGGCCCCACTGGGGTATTAAAAGTTGTGTTCACTGTAAAATCCTAGAATAGTATGTGATTTTAAAATATTTGTTTCTGGATAATGCCTCTTTTTCTGTTTTCCTTTTTTTATTAAAGTGTTTTATTTTCAAAACTTATTCATGATAATTTTCAATGTTAACCCTTGCAAAATCTTGTGTTCCAATTTTTTTTCCTTTCTTTTTCCCTGTCCTAGATGGTAAGGAGTCCAATATATATTAAACATGTGCAATTCTTCTATATGTAGTTCCACAATTTTCTTTTTTTTCATTTAAAAAAAAAGTTATTATAGCTATTTATGTACAAGATATATGCATGGGTAATTTTACAGCACTGACTACTGCCAAGCCTTTTCCAATTTTTCCCCTTCTTCCCCCCATCCCCCAGATGGCAGGTTGACCAATACATGTTACATTTGTTAAAGTATAAATTAAATACATATATATACACAAATATGTATACAAATAATATATATATATATATATATATATATATATATATATATATATATATATACATATATGCACATGTCCAAATAGTTATTTTGCTGTACATAAAGAATCGGACTTTGAAATAGTATACAATTAGCCTGTGAAGGAAATCAAAATGCAGGCGGACAAAAACAGGGGTATTGGGAATTCTATGTAGTGGTTCATAGTCATCTCCCAGAGTTCTTTCACTAGGCGTAATTGGTTTAGTTCATTACTGCTCTATTGGAACTGATTTGGTTCATCTCTTTGTTGAAGATGACCATGTCCATCAGAATTGATCATAATATAGTAAATATGATCTCCTAGTCCTGCTCATCAGGCCTTTCTGAAATCATCCTGCTGGTCATTTCTTACAGAACAATAATATTCATAAAGTTCCATAATATTCATATACCACAATTCAGCCATTTGATAATCATCCACTCAATTTCCAATTTCTGGCCACTACAAAAAGGGCTGCCACAAACATTCTTGCACATACAGGTCCCTTTCCCTTCTCTAAGATCTCTTTGGGATATAAGCCTAGTAGTAACACTGCTGGATCAAAGGGTATGCACAGTTTGATAACTTTTTGAGTATAGTCCAAATCATTCTCCAGAATGGCTGGATGTATTCACAATTCCACCAATGTATCAGTGTACCTGTTTTCCCACATCCCCTCCAATATTCTGCATTATCTTTCCCTGTCATTCTAGCCAATCTGACAGGTGTGTAGTGGTATCTCAGAGTTGTTTTAATTTGTATTTCTCTGTTTAATTATGACTTGGAGCATCTTTTCATATGACTAGAAATAGTTTCAATTTCTTCATCTGAGAATTGTCTGTTTATATCCTTTGACCATTTATCAATTGGAGAATGGCTTGATTTCTTATAAATTTGAGTCAATTCTCTATATATTTTGGAAATAAGGCCTTTATCAGAACTTTGACTGTAAAAAATGTTTTCCCAGTTTATTGCTTCCCTTCTAATCTTATCTTCATTAGTGTTCTTTGTACAAAAACCTTTTAATTTGATATCATCAAAATTTTCTATTTTGTGATCACTAATGATCTCTAATTCTTCTTTGGTCATAAATTCCTTCCTCTTCCATAGGTCTGAGAGGTAAACTATCCCATGTTCCTCTAATTTATTCATAATCTCATTCTTTATGCCTAGATCATGAACCCATTTTGACCTTATCTTGGTGTACGGTGTTAAGTGAGCGTCAATGCCTAGTTTCTGCCATACTAATTTCTAATTTTCCCAGAAATTTTTGTCAAACATTAAGTTCTTATCCCAAAAGCTGGGGTCTTTGGGTTTGTCAAACACTAGATTATTAAAGTTATTGACTGTTTAGTCCTTTGAACCTAACCTATTCCACTGATCAACTAGTCTATTTCTTAGCCAATACCAAATGGTTTTGGTAACCACTGCTTTATAATATAATTTTAGATCTGGTACAGCTAGGCCACCTTCATTTGATTTTTTTTTTTCATTAATTCCCTTGAAATTCTTGATCTTTTGTTTTTCCATATGAACTTTGTTGTTATTTTTCTAGGTCATTGAAATATTTTTTTGAAGTCTAATTGGTATTGTGCTAAATAAATAGATTAATTTAGGTAGAATTGTCACTTTTATTATATTTGCTTGCCCTATCGAAGAACATTTAATATTTTTCCAGTTGGTTAGATCAGACTTAATTTGTGTGGAAACTGTTTTGTAGTTTTGCTCATATAGTTTCTGATTTTCCCTTGGCAGATAGATTCCTAAATATTTTATACTATCAGTAGTTACTTAAATAGAATTTCTCTTTGTAATTCTAACTGTTGGACTTTGTTGGTGATATATAAGAATGCTGATGACTTGTGTGGGTTTATTTTGTATCCTGCAACTTTGCTAAAGATGTGAATTATTTCTAATAGCTTTTTAGTAGAATCTCTGGGGTTCTCTAAATATATCATCATATCATCAGTAAAGAGTGATAATTTGGTTTCCTCATTACTTACTCTTAATTCCTTTAATCTCTTTCTCAACTCTTATTGCGAAAGCTAGCATTTCTAATATAATATTTAATAGTAATTGTGATAGTGGGCAACCTTGTTTCACTCCTGATTTTATTGGGAATGGTTGCAGTTTATCCCCATTACATATGGTGCTTTCTGGTGGTTTTAAATGGATGCTCCTGATTATTTTAAGGAAAAGTCCATTTATTCCCATACTCTCAAGTGTTTTTAGTAGGAATGGATGTTGAATTTTATCAAATGCTTTTCTGCATCTATTGAGATGATCATATGGTTTTTGTTAATTTGGTTGTTAATATGGCCAATTATACTGATAGTTTTCCTAATATTGTAGTTCCACAATTATCATGCCACACAAGAAAAATCAGATTAAAAAGTAAAAAAATAATGAGAAAAAACAAAATGGAAGCAAGAAACAACAAAAAGAGTGAAAATATTATGTTGTGATTCAGACTCAATTCCCAAAACCCTCCCTTTGGTTGTAGAGGACTCTTTTCATCCCAAGACAAATTAAAACTGGACTGAATCATATCATTGTTGAAAAGAGGCATGTCCATCAGAATTTATCATCATATAATCTTGTTGCCATGTACAATGATCCCCTAGTTCTGCTCTCTTCATTTAGTATCACACATGTACATCTCTTAAGACCTCTCTGAAATCATCCTGCGGATTGTTTCTTATACAACAATAATATTCCATAACATTACCATTCAGATTTCATTATTCTCCAATTTTTTCAATACATTCCATTTCCAGTTTTTTTTCCACTACAAAAGGGCTTCCACAAATATTTCTGCTCATGAGGATCCCTTTCCCTCCTTTATAATCTCTTTAGAATACAAGTCCAATAGAAACATTAATGGATCAAAGAGTATGCACAGTTTAATAGACCTTTGGGCATAGTTCCAAATTACTCTCCAGAATGGATGAATCAGTTTACAACTCCATCAACAATGTATCAGTATCCCAGTTTTCTCAGATCCCCTCTCACATTCATCATGATCTTTTCCTGACAGCCAATCTGAGAGGTATCTCAGAGTTGTGTTAATTTCCATTTATCTTATCAATAGTGATTTAAAGAACCTTTTCATATGACTAGAACCAGTTTCAATTTCATCAATTGAAAAGTGTCTGTTCATATCCTTTGACTATTTATCAAAAGGAAAGTGGCTTGAATTGGTTTTTTTATTAATTTTATAATTATACATTTTTGACAGTATATATGCATGAGTAATTTTTTTTATAACATTATCCCTTGTATGCATTTTTCCAGATTCTCCCCTCCCTCCTTCTACTCCCTCCCTTACATGACCGGCAATCTCATACATTTTACATGTGTTACAATATAACCTAGATATAATACATGTGTGTAAATCCAATTTTCTTGTTGCACATTAAGTATTGGATTCTGAAGGTATAAGCTACCTGGGTAGATAGATAGTAGTGCTAATATTTTACATTTAATTCCCAGTGTTCCTTCTCTGGGTGAAGCTGTTTCTGTCCATCATTGATCAGCTGGAAGTGAGTTGTATC
This sequence comes from Sminthopsis crassicaudata, assembly GCF_048593235.1. Lineage (NCBI taxonomy): Eukaryota > Metazoa > Chordata > Mammalia > Dasyuromorphia > Dasyuridae > Sminthopsis > Sminthopsis crassicaudata. The sequence continues at coordinate 230,776,529 of NC_133617.1, forward strand.
TTCTTTATGTTGAAGATATCCACTTCCATCAGAATACGTCTTCATACAGTATTGTTGTTGAAGTGTATAGTGATTTTCTGGTTCTGTTCATTTCACTTAGCATCAGTTCATGCAAGTCTCTCCAAGCCTTTCTGAATTCATCCTGCTGGTCATTTCTTATAGAGCAATAATATTCCATAGCCTTCATATACCATAGTTTACCCAACCATTCTCCAATTGATGGACATCCATTCATCTTCCGGCCTCCAGCCACCAAGAAAAGAGCTGCCACAAATATCCTGGCACACGCAGGTCCCTTTCCCCTCTTTAGTATTTCTTTGGGATATAAGCCCAGTAGTAGCACTGCTGGATCAAAGGGTATGCACAGTTTGGGCATAGTTCCAGATTGCTCTCCAGAATGGCTGGATTCTTTCACAACTCCACCAACAATGTATCAGTGTCCCAGTTTTCCCACATCCCCTCCAACATTCATCATTATTTGTTCATGTCATCTTAGCCAATCTGACAGGTGTGTAACGATATCTCAGAGTTGTCTTAATTTGCATTTCTCTGATCAGTAGTGATTTAGAACACTCTTTCATATGAGTGGATATAGTTTCAATTTTATTATCTGAGAATTGTCTGTTCATATCCTTTGACCATTTATCAATTGGAGAATGGTTTGATTTCTTATATATTAGGATCAATTCTCTCTATATTTTGGAAATGAGACCTTTATCCGAACCTTTAACCGTAAAAAATATTTTCCCAATTTGTTACTTCCCTTCTAGTCTTGTTTGCATCAGTATTGTTTGTACAGAAACTTTTTAGTTTGATGTAATCAAAATATTCTATTTTGTGAGCAATAATGATTTCTAGTTCTCCTCTGGTCATAAATTCCTTCCTCCTTCACAGGTCTGAGAGGTAGACTATCCTCTGTTCCTCTAATGTATTTATGATCTCATTCTTTATGCCTAAATCATGGACCCATTTTGATCTTATCTTGGTATATGGTGTTGTGTGGATCCATATCTAAATTCTGGCATACTAATTTCTAGTTTTCCCAACAGTTTTTTTCAAATAATGAATTTTTATCCTTAATGTTGGTATCTTTGGGTTTATCAAACACTAAATTGCTATAGTTATACCCTTTTTTTGTCCTTTATACCTAATCTGTTCCACTGATTGGCCAGTCTATTTCTTAGCCAATACCAAATGGTTTTGGTGACTGCTGCTTTATAATATAGCTTTAGATCAGGTATACCTAGACCACCTTCATCTGAAAAAGTGGCTTGAATTCTTACAAATTTGAGTCAATTCTCTCTATATTTTATAAATGAGGCCTTCATTAGTACCCATGAATATAAACATTTTCCTCAGTTATTGCTTCCTTTCTAATCTTGTCTGCACTGGTTTTGTTTGTACAAAAACTTTTCAAAATAATATAATAAATATTATCCATTTTGCATACAATAATGAACTCAAATTCTTCTTTGGCCACAAATTCCTTCTTTCTCTACCAATCTGAGAGGTAAACTATACTTTGTTCTCCTAATTTGCTTATAATATCACTCTTTATGGCTAAATCATGAGCCCATGTTTACCTTATCTTGGTATATGGTGTTAGGTGTGGGCCAATGCCTACTTTCTGTCTACTATTTTCCAATTTTCCCAGCATTTTTGTGAAATAGTGAGTTATTATCCCAAAAGCTGGGGTCTTTGGGTTTGTCAAATACTAGATTATAATATGCATTGACTATTTTGTCCTGTGAAAGCAACATATTCACTATTTGGTTTCTTAGCCAATACCAAATGGTTTCAATGACTACTGCTTTATAAATATAGGTTTAGGTTTGGCACAGCTAGGCCACCTTCATTTGCATTTTTAATTAATTCCTTTGAAATTCTTGATCTTTTCTTGTTTGAGATGGATTTTGTTATTATTTTTCCTAGCTCCATACGATAATTTCTTGGGAGTTTGATTAGTATGGTGCTGAAAAAGTAGATTAAATTAGGTAATGTTGTCATTTTTATTATATTAGCTAGGCCTACCTAGGAGCACTTGATTTTTAAAAATTGATTAGATCTGACTTTATCTGTGTGGAAAGCGTTTTATAATTGTGTTCCTCTAGTTCCAAACTTTGCCTAGGCAGGTAGATTCCAAAATATTTTATATTTTCTACAGTTATTTTAAATCATGTATTATCCTGGGGATAACTTTCTATAATCTCTTTGCTAATATAATATTTAAGATTTTTGCATCAATATTCATTAGGAAAATTGGACTATAATTTTCTTTCTGTTTTGATTCTATGTGGTTTAGGTATCAGCATCATATCTGTGTCCTAAAAGGAATTTAGTAGGACTCCTTTCTCTATTTTTTGAAATAGTTTGCATAGTATTGAAATTTACTTTAAATGTTTCATAAAATCCATATGTAAATTCATCTGGTGGTAGAGAATTTTTCTCAGGGAATTATTAATAATTTGTTCAATTTATTTTTCTAAAATAGGACTTTTTAAGTAATTTATTTCTTCCTCTGGTAATCTGGCAAACTATATATTTTTTAGATATTCCTCCATTTTACTTAGATTATCAAATAACTCAATTATTGCTCTGATTTCCTCTTCATTGGTGGAAAGTTCTTGCTTTTCCTTTTTGATACTAACAATTTGATTTTCTTCTTTCCTTCTTCTAATCAAATAACTAAAGTTTTATCTATTTTGTTTTTTTTTTCCATAAAACTGATTCTTTGTTTTATTTGTTTAGTACTTTTTTTAACTTTCAATTTTATTAATCTCCCTTATTTTCAAAATTTCAAATTTGGTATTCATTTGGGAGTTTTTTTATTTGTTCTTTTTCTAGCTTTTTTATTCAAATGTCCAATTCATTAATCTTTTCTTTCGCTATTTTATGAAAGCATGCATCTGGAGATATAAAACTTCCCCCAAGACCTACTTTTGTTGCATCATCTAAATTTTTGTATGGTATCTCATTATTGACATTTTCTTGGGTGAAATTATCAATTGTGTTTTGTTTTTTGTGTCATGCACTCATTCTTTAGAATTAGATTATTTATTTTCCAATCAATTTTTGGTCTATTGTCCCTTTGTCTTTTATTGTATGTACTTTTTATTGCATCATTAACTGAAAAAAAAAGTCTTTGCTCTTTTTACAAGTCTCTATTTGATTTTGAGGTTTTTATGCCCTAATACATGGTCAATTTTTGTATAGGTTCCATGTACTGTTGAGAAAAATAATATATTTCTTTCTGCCTCCATTTAACTTTCTCCAAAGGTTTATCATACCTAACTTTTCTAGAATTCTATTTATCTCCTTAATTCTTTTTTAATTTATTTTGTAGGCTTACCCATTGATCCAGCTGTGTCTCTACTGGGTCAATATACCAAAGAGATCATAAAGGAGAGAAAGGGATCTATCTACATGTGACAAATGTTTCAAGCAGTCCTTTCTGTATTGGATAGGAACTGGAAACTGAATGGATGCCCATTAGTTGGAGATTGGCCAAATAAGTTATTGTATATGAATGTTATGAAGTAGTATTTTTTCTATAAAAAAGCTAATTTTAGAAAGGCTTGTAAATACTTACATAAACTGATGCTAAGTGAAGTGGATAGAGCCAGAAGAACATTTTACACAGCAACAGCAAGATGATCATTTCTGATGGATGTGACTTTTCAACAATGAGGTAATTCACTGTTGAGTGGAATTATCTTAGATGATTAAATTAGATTAGACTTTGTTCCATACATTAGATAAACATTATGTATAAGTTTGATAAATACCTATGCTTTTATCTAAGTCATTGGTAAAATTAAACAGCTCAAGGCCACTTATGAATGTCAGTAAGCCAGGATAGTTGAAAAAAAAAAAACTTCATAGAGTGGAGACTTAAGCTGAGACTTAAAAGAAAGGGAGGATTTAAACAGAGTGGAAGTAGGAATGGGTCATTTGTTGACTTGTAGCAGACATATTTGCCTAGAAAAAAAGGGTTTATTTATTACCTATGCACATTACTACAATACCAGTGGGATATTAAGGATACCCATGATAATTTACAAACAGAAGACAACATTAAAAATTTACTAAAATAGAGTCAATCAAATGGAGCCATGAATAAGAACATCAGCTCTGAAGCCAGAAGAACCTGAGTTCAAATCTGATGTCAAAATGTTACACTTCCTAGTAGTGTGATCCTGAATAAGTCACTTAGCCTCAATTGCCTCAACCAAAACAAAACAAAACAAAAAACAACAAACAAAACAAAACAAAATAAAAACCAAAACAACACCCCCCCAAAACAAACAACAACAAAAAAAAACTAAAATAAAAAATAGAGAAAGTCAATGTTAAAGAATTTCAACAAAACAAAACAAAACAACACAAAAACAAAAACAAGATTGGCCCCAAAGAAGAAAAAGGAGAAAACACCACCTCCTATCCTCCTTTGCAGAAGCAGAAGTTCGATGGGTCAAGTCAGTTATGTATGACATATCATGGTCACATTTGGGGTTTTCTTGGCAAAGATACTGGAGTGGTTTTCTATTTCCTTCTCCAGTTTATTTTACACATGAGAAAACTGAAGTAATCAGAATTAAGTGACTTGGCCAGTAAAAAGGAAGTTATCTGAGGCTGAATTGAAACTCAAGAAGCTGAATCAGCTTGACTCCAGGTCCAGCCTTCCATTCACTATGCTACTTCACTGCCTTTGAACTTAATCTAATTTTCATAAAAGGGAAAAAATGGAATCTAAAAATAGGCCATTCATCTTGATTATGATTCGTGGAAAAATTATAAAACCTTCTCTTACAGAGATGGCTGGTAAGGTTAGCAAATATCTACAAAAGGAAGGGGTTGCCATCAGAGAGGCTAAGAATGAGCTAAATAAATCCTTTTTTTCTAAGCAAACAAGTCTGCTACTGGTCAACAATCTATCCTTTCTTATTTCCACTCTGCCTACTTAAATTCTACTTTTCTTTCAAGTACCAGGTTAAGTTTCCATTCTAAGGAACCTTTTCTTACTGAGGTCCATGAATACCCAACATTATTTAATTTTTATCAGTGACTTGGATGAAAACATAAGTACTTATTAAACTTGTAGATAGCACGAATCTAACAAATGGAGCAAAATTAACAGCATATGAGATGATGTTAGGCTCTGGAGCCCAATTTAATAAAATAAAATTTAATAGGGATAAATGGAGCAATGAGGTGGCACAGCAATAGAATACATCAAACTTATCAATAGAATACATCAAACTTATCTTCATAAGTTATGTAGTTTAGTAGAGGAGATAAAACTCAAATAAGAACTAAAATTTGTATAATGTATAAATATAACTAGAGGACACAGTGGATAGTGCACTAGGCCTGAAGTCAGGAAAACCTGAGTTCAAATCCAACCTCAGATAGTTACTAGCTGTATGATCCTGGACAAATCACTTAACCCTGTTTGCCTCAGTTTCCTCATCTGTAAAATGAGCTGAAGAAGGAAATGGCAAACTATTCCACTATCTTTGCCCAAATGGGTCATGAAAAATTGGACATGACCAAAACCAACTGAACAAAAATGTAAAGTTTGATACTGAAGTTCAAAGAACCTAAGTCATGTATATAAGATGGAGGAAGTAAAAAACAAAACAAAACAAAACAAAACAAAACAACAACAAAAAAAACATCAATCATGAAGAATATCTGAGGATTTTAGAGAACTGCTAAATTCAATGTGAGTCTTTCTTGATTTCCTAGTATGAGAACTTCCTTGATCAATCATTTGTCAATTCATCAGATAAATGCTAAGGAATTGTCTGAGATATAAGGATCTTGTACAGCTAATAAATGTAAGCAATAGAATTTGAATCCAATTCTCCCTGGAAGAAGAAGAAAGAAGAACGTAAAACACAATAAAGATCCTTAATAAGGACAGTGATATAAAATTGACACCATACTGTATAGGTTAATAAGGATTTTTTCACTGACAAATTGTCATTTAGACATTTGGATTAAGCAATATAATAGTTTCTTTTTCTTTATTCAATGTATTACTATATATGTAGTTGTTGAGTTTAGTATAATATGATTTGATTTGTCTCATAATTTCCAATTTTTATACTTCTACTAGCCTCCTCGTATTTTTGAGATTTCTTTAAAAAATGAGATATCTTCTGCCATCTGGGGGAGGGGGTGGAGGGAAGGATAGGAAAAATTGGAACAAAAGATTTTGCAAATGAAAAATTACCCATGCATATATCTTGTTAAAAAAAAAAAAAAAAAAAAAAAAAAGCTATTATAGGGGGCAGCTAGGTGGTGCAGTGGATAGAGCACCAGCCCTGAATTCAGGAGGACCCAAGTTCAAATCTTGTCTTAGACACTTAACACTTCCTAGCTGTGTGACCCTGGGCAAGTCACTTAACTCCAGCCTCAGCAGGAGAAAAAAGATTATAATAAAAAGTAAGGTATCTTACAGAGAAAATTTAATAATTTAATATATGATAGGAAACATTTGTTTGAACCTATTTGTTGAGTTGCTGACCCTTTGTGGTTTACTTTTTCTAGCTCAAGATCAGGCTGCAAATAATATTATATCATGATACCTCATGTGAACCTCTTCAGAGGTTTAAAGTACCTAGAATTTTTCACTCTGTAATTATTAAAAAGCAATAGGAAAGAAAACATATTCTTCCTCAAGGGACTATGAAGGAGGTGTTCTTTGCTGTTGGGAAAGAGGCCCGCTATTTCTGTTCAAATGAAGCTGCAAGCCATGTGCTCAACAGCATATGGAAATAGCAAGCGGGGTCTTTAGCACAAAGAATTTTCTGTTCCTTAGCACTGCTGTTGTGCATAACAGATGCTCTAGCATCACATCTAGGAAAGTGGTAATGTGTAGCAAAAGGAAACTTTGAACATTCCTCCTTTCTTTTTATAAAGTATCTTTAACCAATCAACTGGACAATTGAGCAGTCCAATGTGTCAAATGTGGGTTACATTTTTCTACCTTTGAAATAGAGGGAAAAGCCTTTGTTTCAATGATTAAAAAGAATGACTTTCCTACCTCATTTCCCTTAATGCTTAATGGTTTATATAAGATGGAATTTACAGCCTTGTCACAGCTAACAGATAATCTGCCACAGTAACTTAGTTACTAAAGAGGGAGCTTTTAAGAGAAAACCCATGGTACTTGAGATACAAGTAACCAAAGTAATTTTATGGAGATCTGCAACATTTGTGTGATCTTTGTTCTACAAACATTAGGAGGATAAGGAGGGAAGGAAAGGAAATAAGCATCCATGTAGCTCCTACTGTGAACAAGTACTGTGCTAAGTGCTTTACAAATACATTCTACTAGGGATACTTTAGGAGCTTGGCCAACATTGGCAATATAATAATGAGCAATTATCATTGTTACCACTTATCTGTTTGGAATTAGCATAGCAATAATTTGTATCTCCCTCAATAAAGTCCAGCCAGAATTATAGGCTTCATGTAAATGGGTCCCCAAAATTAGTGTCACTGGATTGAATGGGCATTTGTTCATATATATTTTAAACATGGTTGATCTTTTAGTTGTCTTGTCTCTTGAAAAGACAGAATATATACAGTGAGGAGCAAACAGAGGACAGAAGAAAAATTTATGGCTGACTCTTTCTGACAGTAAGTTAAATGAAGAATAACTACACCTTTAAAAAGTAATCTAATTTTACATTATCTAAAAACAAAATCATCTTTTGGGTTTGTACTTCATGCTAATGGTAATAATCTCAATGTGAAGATGTTATTTATAGGGTTTTAGATAACTAAGGACCCAATTAACTAATGTTGACATGATGCTCAGCTAAAGAGAGTGATGAGCTCACTGAGATTTAGATATACAATACAAGACATTTCTGTCTTGTGTATAGGATACATAGGATAAACTATCCTATGCAGCTCTTGTACATGACTTTACATGAAAAAACCAAAAGGGATCTACACAACATACTAGGAACATTTCCCAATTTCTACTGATATTTTAAGGATATCAGTAGGAAACTTCAATTATTTGTCTGCCATCTTTTACCCTAAGCATGTGATCAGTCAAACTTTTATTCCTAAAATAGGCCTATTTAAGTAATTTACTTCCTCTTCTGTTAATCTGGGAAATTTATATTTTTGTAAAAGTTGATTCATTTTGCTTAGATTCTTAGATTTGCTGCCATAGTTAGGCAAATTAGCTCCTTATTGCTTTAACTTCTTTGTCATTAGTATTAAGTTCACCCTTTTCATTTTTGATGCTGGTGATTTTTTTTTCTTTTTCTAAACAAATTAACCAAAAGTGTATCTATGTTTAAAAAATAAAAACCAACTCTTAGTTTTATTTATTAGTTTTATTAGTTCAATAGTTTTCTTAGTTTTGATTTTTTAATATCTCATTTGTGTTTCAGAATTTTTAATTTGGTATTTAACTGGGTGTTTTTAATTTGTTCTTTTTCTAGCTTTCTTAGTTGTTTGCCCAAATCATTGATTTCCTCTTTTTCTACTTTATTCATTTAGCTATTTAGAAATATAAAAGTTCACCTAAGAACTGCTTTGTCTGTATCCCACAGATTTTGATATGTTATCTCTTTATTGTCATTCTCTGGATGAAATTTTGGATTCTTTCTGTGATTTTTTGTTTGACCCACTAATTTTTTAGAATTAGATTATTTAATTTCCAATTGGTGTTTAGTCTATTTTCCCTACCACTTTATTGAATGTAATTTTATTGAATTTTGGTCTGAAAAAGATACATTTGCTATTTTTGCCTTCCTACATTTGATTGTGAGGTTTTTTTTTTTTAATACCCTAATACATGGTCAATTTTGGGGTAGGTGTCATGTATTGCTGAGAAAAAAAAATGTATTCCTTTCTGTCCTTATTCACTTTTCTCCAGAGATCTATCATATCTAGGTTTTCTAGGATTCTATTAACCTCCTAAGTTTCTTTCTTATTTATTTTGTGGTTAAATGTGCCTCATTCTGAGAGGAGAAGGTTGGGATCCCCTAATGGTATAGTTTTACTATCTATTTCTTCCTTTAATTGGCTTAAAATCTTCTCTAGGAGTTTGGCAGCTCTACCACTTGATGCATGCACATTTAATATCTTTACTTTGTCATTGTACTTTCCTTCCTTATCTCTTTTAATAAGACCTAATTTAGCTTTTGCTTTATCTGAGATCAAAATTGCTACCCTTGTTTTTTTTTTATTTTTATTTTAAGTAAAGCATAATAAATTCTATTCCAGCCTTTACCTTTACTCTGTATGTACCTCTCTGTGTCAAATGTTTCTTACTCAACTTTTATTCCTTTACTACTTTCCCAGGCATAGCTTCTTGAAGTCCATATTGTTTACTTTCCCCATCTTGTTTATTTCTGGATCCAAGCTATATCCCTTTATTTTATTTGTCCAAGATGTATAGATTGTTGTATAAGTTCTATAAATTGTGCTTCCAAATGAATATTATCAGACTTAATATATCCTGAAGATAAACTCATCTTACTTGTAAACTAACTCCTCCCCTGAATTTCCTTTTTTTTTTTTTTTTTTTAATGTGGGGAACACAATCTGTGTAACACCAAAAACTAAGTGTTTAAGACATGTATTCTTTGAAATCTGTTCTACCAAAATTTAAATGTACTTCTTATCTCTCAAAGACATTGTTTATGTCCTTAAACCAATTCCTTCTATATTGAATTCTGCCTAGAAGAGCAATTCTTCTCATTACTTAAATTTTTGAAGAATTATATTATGATCAGTGCAAGTCAAAATGCATTAATTACTCTGTTTTTAGAGGAGAAAGAGCTTAAAAAATTATAAGGATTGTCCAAGTTTCCCACCATTACTATTTTGTTTTAGTATTGATATTGTGATCTGCTACTAGAAAACATATTCATTGCCTCTTTCTGATATCTTGATCTATACTTTTATTGGAACTTTTATTTCAGTATAGCAACTCTTTCTTGCCACATTGCTTCTCATTCAAATACTCTCCCACTGACCTTACTACCTCTCTCAGTTTTTTGAATTTCCTTAAAATACTATTTGTTCTGGATGTACCACACTATGCAATTGACTTTATTTTCCATTTTGCCCTTTGGAATGCAGCATGCCTTTCACAAATAACATATAGATGAAAGAATGTGGAGGGGGAAGTAATTCTAAAGGTTATCTTTTCCTTATTTTATATTATCATAAGTAAAATAAAATGAAACAGTGGTTTACAGTGGAGAACAAAAAAAGTGAAGATGGAATCAGAAAGAGTTCATGCTATTCTAACATTTTTATTTTCTGAACCATGTTGACTGATAGATATGAGGAATGCTTTAAACATACTTTACCTAGATTTTAGCTAAACATTTAAGCCTACAATTTTTGAAGCTATTTTTGTGAGCAAGGTGGAAATAAATGAGATACATGATAAATTATACTTAGAACTGAGTGAATATCCAGGTGCAAACAGTAGCCATTAACAGCTTGATGTCAACTTAGAGGAAGCCTCTAGTGAAGTGTCACATGCATTTGTTCTTGGAATACTGCTTTTTAAAACATGGTTCTCAATTATTTGCGTAGATAGATAGATGATATCCTTATTAAATTTGACATATGGAATAAAGCTAATGTATTGGATCATAAAATCCCAATTCAAACATAACTCAAGAAATCTAGATAATGAACCAAATCAAACAATATTGATTTTAATGGAAATAAAGAGAAAATAAAAAATGAGTCCAACATTTTTTACAAAGAACAAGATAGAAGCATGGTTATACAATAATTTATATGAATTTGGTTCTGAATGTTTTAATGCAGTAAAAACTCACCATGAGTCAAAAGACACAAAGTTTGACATGCATTTCCTTTCTTCTCTTTACCTTCTCTCCTCACAATTCACCCATAGCAGCAAAAAAAAAAAAAAAAAAAAAAGGTTATAGGTGACATTAAGGAAAGCAAAGTGTATAGAAAAAGGGAGATGATCATTTCATTGAATTATTCTGAAGTTTACATTATTTTGTCAGGTTCTGATGGCTGATATTTGTAACTTGGAAAGAGCCTCTAAAAGAGACAAATCACAGTAGAAAGAGAACTGAAGATACATAAAAGAATAGTTGACAGAACTATGAATGATCAGACTAGATAAGCCAAAAAACCCCAAAACAAACAAAAAAAAACCCTATGTGTTGGAAGGGGCTGAGAGTTAAAATGATATTAAATTGTGATTGTAGCTTTTAACACAACAGATCACATTTTTCTCTCTTATTCAGATTTGTTGTTTGATTGGCTTATGATTCATGCCTCCATCCAAAACTTTTTTTGTGAACATTGAAATTAGATTTATATCTTCTTAGGGACTCTCAATTTCCATTTAAAGAAATAATTCATTGGGTTTAATTCAAGTTATATTTAACAAAATTTTAACATAGAATGAGTTTGTTCCCGTCCTTTAATTATTAAAGAAATGGCCCTTCACTATATGAAAATATCAAGCATGACTTCCCTTTAGAACATTTGACTTTCTTTATAAAGCTACATAGTCCACATATTTTAATTCACCAGCTTCTTCCTCATGGTAAGAGCAGTTTTTTGGGGAAGTCATGCAAATGATGCAACTTTTAGGCTTCTCTTTAGGTGCAACTTGGTTTGGCATCTTTGCTGCCTTTCCCACCTCCTCTCACTAAGTTCCTGACATCCCCCAACTCTTTCTCTGTTTCTCTGTATGTCTGTCTCTTTTTCTATTTCTGTCTCTCTTTCATCTCAAGGCTCTGTATACCTTTTGCATCTCCATTAATCCTCAGATGCACCTGTTTCCCTGTGGATATCATGTGACTTTTCATCTCAAGAGAAGTACAATATGGTTATGTGTACAATCTCTATGAATCTGCATATCGTGTGTTTAATTCCTTTGTGTCTGTGTCTACTTCAGTGTTTGTTTCCTGATGGTTTTTCTTCTGAAGGCCAAATCCAAGGCTTCAAAATCCAGTCTTGTTGTCATTAATATAGTGATCCTCATTGCTTCCAACTGAACAATGAAAACATAAATGGGCCAATGAGAATCCAAAGCAAAAGGACTTCACACCATATTGAGAAGCAATGGAAAGATTTTGTAGATGAAGAGATTTAGGTTTTACATAAAGAATAAAAAAAAAGCTTCCTAATGATTAGCTTGTCCAAAAATAGAATGAACTGGGCCAAGAATTATCATTTCTCCCTAACTAGAGATGTTTCAGTGAAAGATATATGACCATTTGTCAGGGATGTGGCAAAACTGGATTTCATGCAGATAAAAGTTTGATAGATGATGCTTAAGATACCTATCAGGCATCCAGAATGCTGTGACCCAGAAAAGCAAAGACTTTGGGTAAAGTAATATGGTGATTATTTTGAACTAAATTGTTAGGATTACCAGGTGAGTTCTCACCTTGTCACTGTCCAGACAACCTAATCCTAACACTAAAGAGATTATACTTATTATCTATAGTTGTGGGCTGAAGATCCATCTTGGATGAATAGATTAATGTTATAAGCAACAGAGTTTCATCTCAAAATAACGAAGAACTTGTTAACATTGTGAATAGCTAAAAAATGGAATACATTGTCATTTGGTTTAATGAGTTCCCCGCCACTGGAAGTATGCCAAGGGATACTGAATGACCATCTGTTCACAATGGTATAAATAACAAATACATCAAGGAATGAAAGGTACATGACCTTTTTAACATTCAAGAAAATACCAAAAAATTAAGATTTTAAAATGCTTCTTTTGAACAAAAGTTCTAATTTAATCACACCATAATTTCCTTATGCCTATTAAAAATAAGTACAAGATTTGACATTTTGCAAGGTTATCCAAGGGATTATGGAAGATACTGAACTTGGTACTATAATTCTAGCCAATTAAAGTCTCTGCTAATGAGAGACAACTAGTTTATTTCACAGAATCTAAATGTAAAGAGAGACCTCAGAGGCCATCTAGACCAAGACTTCTTAAACTCTTTCCACTCATGACCCCTTTTCACCTGATAAATGATCTTGGGTATATAGGTATATAAAATAGATGTATAAATCAAATATTTACTGATTAATAAATTAAAATTTTTATCCCCATTTTACAGTTAAGGGTTCTGATAAAGGTCTCATTTCCAAAATATACAGAGAATTGACTCTAATTTATAAGAAATTAAGCCATTCTCCAATTGATAAATGGTCAAACGATATGAACAGACAATTTTCAGATGATGAAATTGAACCTATTTCCACTCATATGAAAGAGTGTTCCAAATTACTATTAATCAGAGAAATGCAAATTAAGACAACTCTGAGATACCACTACACACCTGTCAGATTGGCTAAGATGACAGAAAAAAAATGATGAAAGTTGGAGGGGTTGCAGGAAAACTGGGATGCTGATGCACTGGTGGTGTAGTTGTGAACGAATCTAACCCTTCTGGAGAGCAATCTGGAATTATGCCCAAAAAGTTATCAAACTATGCATACCCAGTGTTACAGTGCATATCCAGCAGTATTACTACTGGGCTAATATCCCAAATAGATACTAAAGAAGGGAAAGGGACGTATTTGTATGTGCCAAAATGTTTGTGGCAGCCCTTTTTGTAATGGCTAGAAACTGGAAAATGAATGGATGCCGATCAATTGCAGAATGGCTGAATAAATTGGGATATATGAATGTTATGGAATATTATTGTTCTGTAAGAAATGACCAGCAGGATGAATACAGAGAGGCTTGGAGAGACTTACATGAACTGATGCTGAGTGAAATGAGCAGAACCAGGAGATCATTATATAATTCAACAACAATACTGTATGAGGATGTATTCTGATGGAAGTGGATATCTTCAACATAGAGAAGAGCTAATCCAATTCCAATTGATCAATGATGGACGGAATCAGCCACACCCAGAAAAAGAACACTGGGAGTGTGAACTGTTTGCATTTTTGTTTTTCTTCTTAGGTTATTTTTACCTTCTGAATCCAAGTTTTCCTGTGCAACAAGAGAACTGTTCGCTTCTGCACACATATATTGTATCTAGGATATACTATAACATATTTAACATGTATAAGACTGCCTGCCATCTAGAGGAAAAGGTAGAGGAAGGGAAGGGAAAAGTCAGAACAGAAGTGAGGAGTGCAAGGAATAATGTTGTAAAAACTTACCCATGCATATGTGCTGTCAATAAAAAAATTATAATTAAAAAAAATTCATTTTAATGAATTTCCACATTCATTTACAAGACCAAGATCTTTTACAGTCATAAATCATAGTTTAGGAATCTGGGATCTAGATCAGCCCCTATATGAATAAGAATTATTTATACAACAAAAAATCCTTAATGAGGTCGACCTTACTACTTTCAAGAAAGTTTACTTTTCTTTGACAACTGTAACTAGGATATTTTACCTTGACTGTCTTCCTTCCTTCCTATAATGCCATTAACCTACCTATTGGGCGAAAGTACAATATTCAAGGATATCTTTTCCAAGTTATAGTTTTCCTGATATGTTGGGACAAATATAATGTAGTTTTCATTTCTTTTCATTGGGTTCCTTTTAAAGTTCCTTCAAATAATTCTAATATAGCTTGATTTTCAGACTCCTCATTACAATGGTCATTCTCTTCTGACTAGATAAGTTCTACCTTGTTAATATCTTTCCTCAAATATATTGAAAAATATATTTAATCTATAAACATCATGCTATCTAGTAGCCTGGTATTCCTTCCTCATAATTTTTTTCAGGGACTCATAAAATCATAAATTTAAAGCTAGGAAAAACATAGAGGAAATTAGCTTAGCTATTATCACTCTATTAAATTTTGTTAAGTAAGGAAACTAACTCTCACAGAGTTTGTGGTTTGCTTAAATTCAAGGACATAGTAAGTAGTGGAGCTAAAATTTGAGCAATGGTCTTTTGATTTTCTATATACCATACTTTTTACTATGACACATTGCCTCTCAAATTACTTTAAATCTCATGTTTTATCCCATTTTTTCCTAGATGGTCCAATGGCCAATGAAATAATAAAATCATAGACTCATTCTGTGACTATTGACTTATTAATCAGACTACAAGCCCAGTTTAAATTTTACTTCTTACATAATCTTCTCTGATAGTCTCAGCTGAACATTCCTTTCTATCATCTGACTCCTAGCACTTGTATTTTATACTTTCTTTACTTGTACTTTATACTTTCTACACTTATACTCTGATTTGTAACAATTTCTCTCTATATTATGATTGTTTAGTTCATATTATATTTTGAATTATTTAATTTTTCTCTCCTTTCCTATCATTTCCTTATATTCCATACTAGCTTCAGATACTTGCTACGTGACCCTAGTCAAGTCATGATCTCTGTTTGTTTCAGTTTCTTTGATTGTCCAAATGGCGATAATAATACCACCTCACTCCCAGTGTTGTTGTGAGGATCAAATGATATATTTCTCAAAAGCAATTAGTATAGTGCCTAGAACATACTACGTAATGTTAATTTTCTTCTTTTCTCTTAGAAATTTACTGTATACAATCTGTTTATATGTACATATATACATGCACACACATAAATTATACATAATGTAGTTTTAAAATAAACTTTATAAACGTTTTTCTCTGTTAAATTATATAGTAAAAATAATAACTTATATTCAATATAAATAAAGTTAATATTAAAATAACCCATTAACCATAAAAAGACATGTTATATTAATATCAATGTCTATGTTAAATGCATCAAAATTTATGTGCAATCTTTTATATAACAAATATATATATGCATATATGTAATATATATATATATATATATATACATATATATGACAGTAGAGAGTAGTGCTTTAATAATATTTTAATAAGACATAGAAGATACAGTGGCAAACAGCATGAAAGGGAAGAGGGTACAGAAGCAGATAGCTTGAAGATAAGGAAGACAGACATTATGGGAAATTAATGGGGAAGTTATAAAAAGTATAATCCATATAATCATGGATTAGATTTTGGAGCCCTCATTGTCATTGATTAGACAGAAATAGAAGAGTGTTCAGAGTACAGGAGTTTGGGTCTCATTTTATAGGATTTTGTTGTGAGGTAGACTAATTTAGCAATATTAACTTGAGGTTACTTCATTAACATATTTGCATTATCTCAAATTTATCGACATTTGTTTTTCTGCTGATCTTATTGAAAATATCTAGCATTTATCTGAAATCTTGGGTACAATTTAGCACATAATCTCAGAACATGATTTTTATTTAATATATGATACAGTTTGGAAATTATGCTCCTCTGAGCCTGTGACATCTTGGATCTCCTTTGCAATCTTACATTATGTGATTATACTTTAAACTGACTACTTATCAAGTTAAAATGCTAAGTAAGACAGTGGTGGTAGTTAGAGGAACTAGAACAATACACAATTTTATATTTATTTTATATATTTAATATCTCTGTCCCATTCAACTTTTAAAAAATTCAGCTGCTATCATGGCTATAGGAAGAAATTTTTTACATCTATACATTCCACTGGGAGAACTCCTTACAGGTTGGTGTAGACATCATCTCTTTTGGTTGCCTTCAAACCAGTTTAGCCCATCTGCCAAGATAGTTTCACCACAGTGTGGCTGCTGCACATGCTACAGCTTTTTCAAATAACAGATGAGAGTTGGGTGGAGTGTGTGTGTGTGTGTGTGTGTGTGTGTGTGTACATATATATACATATGTATATATACACACACATATGTGTGTGTGTATATATATATAAACACTCACACACACATATACATATATATTCCAAATGCTGTGAAGTGCTTAAAGCTTGGTCAGACATTGAAGATGCTAAGATCCTCTACTTCAGTGTAGACCACACTAATCAGCTTAGCTTTGTCCTGTCACTGGACTATAATGACTCATGAAGAGAATTTGAGGTTGATGACTCTGCATCTAAGTCTCATTTAAATCCAATCCATGCACAAAAAAAGATATCGCCCATAACATCATGATATATTATTGATCCTCTTTAAAATGAAGGATGAACAACAACATCTTTAAGAAAAAGTCTATATCCCCAAGATAATACAGACAAGAAAAAATAATAAAACTTGTCATTTTAATTTTTCCTCATTTTTCCAAATTAGGAGAAGAAAATCCTATTAAAGCTTAATCTTGGATAGGAGGCAATTGCAAATAGAAGTGGAAACCTATTTAGAAGGAAGCCAAGATAAAAAGATAAAAAAAATGAAAAAAAGTAGTGAATTGTGCTCTATTGTTCTGTTTCAATTTGAACAAGCCCTCACTAGACATCACAGAATGTACATTGTCTGCCCTTGGCCTAGGTATTTGGAGAGGTTGTTTGTATGTGAAAGTAATACAAATGGTGAATATTGTTTCTGCTATATGGGAACAGAAAGGTTTTTTTGGTCTTGCAATCATGTTGAGTACCATTCAATATTTTCTGCACCTCTGTCCTATTGGCTTGAGTAACAAAGAGCAGGAAGAAACAAAGGGACAAATTTACCATGAAGATCATTGGACACAAATCTACCAAGCTACAAATCCAGTATTATACAGAAATACATATACATATGTATAGGGATGTGTGTGTGTGAATGTATCTACATAAATACATTTTTTAAGGTAAGGGCATACCTAATAAATTTCCAAGCTAAGGAAAGCAAATAAGAATTTGTTTAATACCTTCTAAGTACAGTATGGTTAATGGTTTGAAATTAAATTATATTCAATGAATATTTCAGAGCTCTCTTGGAAAAAAAACTGATCTCCTTACCTCTCTAATATTTATTTAAGTTTTTTTAATAGCTTTTTCCATGAAATAATTCATTTGTCACTTTTTCTAAACTAATACATCCTTTAGGATGAGGGATGTCAAAGTTTGAAACTGGATTTATCTAGTATATTGAATATAGAAGTGTTAAGTTTGAATAAGGACGCTTTTCCCCCTATCCCTAACATTGTCACGGCTTCTGATGGGTCAATAGGTAACATTGGTCCCTTCTGTCAATGGTTTTTTCCATTGAGAAAAGTCAAAATTTCTTGAGAATAAAAGTTACTCACACTGTGATTACATGGTCAGGTAATACTGGACAGCTAACCCAAAAGAAATATATAAAGAAAAAATAAAACATGTTGGGATTCATTAAGTTCCATTTTAAAATTCTTATTAGGCTTGCACATGAATATCTTTCAAGTTCTTACCCTAATGAACATTTGCTTCTTATTCAAGCATTTATCTAACAAGTATTTATTAAACATTTGCTATATAGCCTATAGAAATAGTCAATTATTAAATATCTGCTATGTGCCAGGCACTATCCTAAGCACTAGGAATACAAAGAATGACAAAAGATGGCATCTGCCCTCAAAGAGCTCATAATTTAATATCAGAAGACAACACATACACAGCAGAAAAGGAGAGTGAGGAAAAGAGGGTGCTACCCTGTGGGGTAGCTTGATAAAGAGAATTTCATTCCAAAAAATGAAATGGCTGCTCTCAGCCCCCTCATTCAATGAAGGATCTCTCTGATATCTACCCTGCAAGTTCTCCAATCAAATGGAAAGAAGGACCCAAAGGGTAGGGGATACTGAAATAGTGTGAGTTTTGAAATTGATATGATCTTGCAGGACGATGAGATTTGTGAAATAATGATAAACTCTAGACTGTATAGTATTAGTGGATATAGGGCTAGACACATAACTGAAGGAAAACTACCTGTGTATGACCCTGGGCAAGTAATTTAACCTTTCAATGCCCTTAGTAAAAACCCTAAAATTCTAAATGTTCTGAGAAAATATTCAGCTGAATTGACAGAGTAGGTAATTGTCTCCCTCTCCAGCACATTTACATTCCTATTTTTCAATTGAAACAAAAGTGGGTAGGAGACCACAGAAAAGTATATTTAAAATATAAGCAAAGACAAAATAAATAAATACAGGCTATCCAATCTTCTTCAGACTGTCTTGTGTCCTTTGAAAAGCTAATAGACATATTTCCTTTCTTTATGTGATGGGGTTGTTGGACTAGTTGGCTTTTAATATCCCATTCATCTATAGATTTAGAGAATTCATGATTCTATAGACAAAGTATGTTTATAGTGTCTTTTATGTAGCTAATGCATATAAAATAAAAACATATTGATAAATAGTTAATTGATAAATAACTAAGGAACCAATTCATTCATTGTCAGCCACTATGAATTAGTGGTTATTAGGAATAGTGTTAGGCATCTCCTAAGGTGTGTGTGAGAAATTTTTTTTAAGAGTTAATGTGTAGTCCCTGTTGTCATATAGCTTGTGTCTTAGTAGGGGAAGTAAGACACTAACATGGATGACTAATTGTACAATAAAACTGTGTCAGAGAAGTGTAAAACAAAATTATTATTTTAGATAACAGAAAAATGAATAGGTTAGTAGGGAAAGAAATAGTTGTGGTGAAATATTTGAATTAAATATTAAAGTAAACTTGGAATTTAATAACTGACAAGATGGGTTGGGATATTTCAGGTATGAGTAAAATATTGAGATGGAAAATATTATGATATATTCTGAAAGTTGAGAGTCATCCAGTTTTGCTGGAGTCTACAATATATGTGTGAGAACAATGTGGGAACCATTAATCTGTGATTAACATTTTTTCATAGAATTGGTCTCTATGCTGACAACAGCCATATTCTTCTGAGTTTCAGAGTCTCTTCCCCCTGGTATTTTGCTGTGGTTTGATCCCAATTTTCCAAGTTATTAACAAACTAAAATTTGTATTCCCAGCAGTCATTATTCCTCAGTGGATCTCCAACAGTGTCTCACTTCTTGTAGCTGTTCCACTTGAAAAACTGTTGGGAATTATCTTTGCTCTTTGAGGGGTCTATTTCCACAAGTCACTTAATATGCAAATTTCCCTAGGGCCCTGATGGCTTTGCATTTAAGTTCAGTGTAACTGAGACAGCTTGGTTATGGCAAGAACTAATTTGTAAGTACAGTGTAGAAAACATCTGTAAACTCCATTCCTTAACATAAACTGGCACTATCATGATTTATTACAGAGCAAAACTCCTGGAAGGAATTAGAATGCCTTTCTATCTTCTTGAAGCACTTTTTCATGAATTAACGAAAATTTACTTAATTTCTTGGGCAATTTTAATTAGTTAATAAAAGATGAAGAAAACTTTAAACATATGTCAACACATGTCATATAATTACATACACACAAACATTAACTTTAATATTAACAGGAAAAGTTAGGTGTTAGGTGGGCTAGCTTCTCTGAATAAGAGAATAAAGGCTCAGAATAAGTCGTTGCCCCACGTTGGGCGCCAAAGTTAGGGAAGAGATATTAGAAACTGGGCTTTAGGGAAAGGATCCACATATGCAAAAATGTTTGTAGCACTTCTTTTTGTACTGCTGAGGAACTGCAAACTGAGTGGATGGCCATCAGTTGGAGAATGGATGAATAAGTCAAGGCATATGAATGTTATGGAATATTAGTGTTCTGTAAGAAATGATGGGCAGAATGATTTTAGAAAGTCCTGGAGAGACTTACATACCCTGATGCTAAGTAAAGTGAGTAGAACTAAGAGATCATTGTACACAGCTACAAGATTATGTAATGATCAACTCTGATGGACCTTTTCAAGAATGAGATGATTCAGGCCAATTTCAGTAAAGTTGTGATGGAGAAAGCCATCTGCTCCAGAAGGAGGACCATAGGGAATAAATGCAGATCACAACATAGTATTTTCACCTTTTTGTTGCTGTTTGCTTGTTTTTGTTTGTTTTGTTTTTTTTCTCATTTGTTTCTTTTTTTATTTGATTTTTCTTTTGCAGCATGATAGCTGTGGAAATATATTTATATATAGAAGAAATGCATATATCTAACATATATTGGATTACTTGCTGTCTAAGGGAGGAAAGAGAAAGGAAGGAGAAAAAAATGAAACAAAAGGTTTTGCAAAAATATTGAAAATTCTGTGTATATATTTTGAAAATAAAAAGCTAGAAACAAACAACAACAACAACAAAACAAAACAAAACAGAAAAGAAACTGGCCTTCTGTACCTTTTCTGAGAAGAGAAAAAGAAACACAGGGGAATGAATATTATGAAAAAATATTAATTCAATAAGGGAGTTCCTCCAAGACCAAGAAAAGTTCCTTGATTATCTTTTCAACTACCTTTCCTATTCTCACTGATCTGAAACATAAAATGTGATATTGATAGGGGTGAACCCTGAAACTGTCTAAACTCTCCTCTGAAAAAGGCCCAAGGGAGGGGAATGGCATAAACTGAGATCTTTTGGGGGGATCAGAGGTATTTCCCCTTATGGGGATCTCCCAGACCCTGGGAAAGGACTGCAAACTCCATGTTAAATGGTATCATTCATTTGGAGATCTTGGTCAATCACCCTTCATTGAATTGCCACAAGCAACTCTCAGTATCTCAAAACTCCCAGTTAAGTAATCTCATTCAATTTTAAATTGAATTGAAAATTAGTTTCTCAGGAGTTGCCCCCCCCCCCTGCTTCAGTTCAATATCAAAGCAAGCCCCAATATATCTAGGGCAACATGCCCAGATATCTTTGCAGATGTCTTAAAACAGAACCTTGCCCACTATTAAGATATCATTTTCTCAGTGTTAACCTTTGCTGCCTTCTTAACAGGACCTTGCCACTAAGAAGTCTATCTTCCTAGCAAACTTGGTTTCTCAGTGCCAATAAATCCCTTTTTGCCACACGGATTTTGGGTTTGTGAATTCTTTCACATTGGACCTACACCATTGACCAGAGGGGATTTCCCACCCCAATTCTCACACCTCTTCACTACCACTAATCTCATCATTAGTACCTCATGAATATCAAAGCAGGAATGGTAACTTTTATTTAAAAAAATACTTTCAATTATTTTGTTAAACATTTTCCAATTACATGTAAAAATTAAAAATATTTTAAAAACATTATAGTCCCAAACTATTTTTCTATCTCCTACTCCTCTACCCATTTTGAGAATCTGAGCCATTTGACATTGGCTATATCTGTGAAGTCATGCAAAGTACATTTCCATTTTAACCATATTGCAAAAGGAAATAGATTAAAATAAAGAAGGAAAATAAAGAAAACTTTTAAAGTATGTCTGTTTTCTTTCTGAGTTCATCAGCTTTCTCTAAGGAGATTGATAGTATTTTTTAAATTATGAATTCTTTATAATTGTCTTGGATCATTGTATTAATCAGAGTAGCTAAATTTTTCACATTTGATCATTCTTATATATTGTTGTGACTGTACATTATTTTCCTGCATCTATTCAATTTACTTTATACTAGTTCATATAAATATTTCCAGAATTTTCTGAAACTGTCCTGTTCCTCATTTTTATAATAAAATAATATGGCATCACATTCATATAGCATAGCTATTTTAGCCAGTCCACAGTTAAGTAGTTATAGTTAAAGCTTGAAATTTTTAAGATTTACCTTCATAGGATTTCCGGCCAAGATGGCAGAGTAGAGGCAGACAGCTGCTTGAGCTCTGTGTTTTCTCTCAGGACTTCATGACAAGCCTTGAAGTTAATGCTTGACCGGAAAAGAAACCCACAAATAATCACCAACAGAAGACATCCTTGAAATTCGCCAGAAAAGGTCTGTGTTTGCTCTGGGGAGGGTCGAACAGACTGGGCGCAGACTGAGGACAGGCAGCCAAAGCTAGACATGCAGCTTACACAGCTCAGACCAGAGGGGGGAGGGGTACGATCTCTGCCATTTCTGCTAAAAGACTTTTACCCCAGTGTGGATGTTCCATCTTGGAAGCAAGCCAGGAGCAGCAGAGAAGGTATAATTACCGGAGGTAAAGAATAAAACCTGGGAAAGCTAGAATCTCTCAGGACCCGGCCACCCCCATCCCCACCCAGAGTGACTCAGAGCATTCTTAGAGTGTAAGAGAACAGACGCAGCACAGCCATCGCTGTCCTGTTAGTGCCTCACTACTGTCTCCCTCAGTCTGTAGAGGCAGCACAGTAACACCATGCAACCCCATCTCCTCCCCTTTCCCAAACAGATCAATTGTTTCTCTTGTCAATTGGTTTTCTTTGATTCCTGCTCTGAATAAATTAACAAAAAATTCAAAACGGCTCTAACCATTAACAGCTTCTGAATGGAGAGAGAGCAGACTTCAAATACTGAGGAACTAAAAGCAGATTGTCTCCAGAGGAATCCCCTAAAGGGGATATGATCTGCTCCTCAACACAAAACAATCTCATAAAGGAAATGAAAAAGGCTCTCATAAAAGGGCTAGAAGAGAAATGGGAAAAGGAAAGGGAAGTTTGGCAAGAGAGTCTGGAGAAGTCATCCAGAGTGGATAAAGAGATCAAATCAATGAGAAATAAAATTAGTGAATTAGAAAAGGTAAACAACTCCAAGGAAAACAGGATTAGTGAGCTGGAAAAAGAAAACAGCTCTCTAAAAAATAAAATGGATGAAATGAAAAAAAATTGCATAGAAGATGAAAACTCAATTGGACAATTACAAAAATATATAAAAAAAGTGAGTGAAGAAAATACATCATTGAAAATTAGACTCGAACAAGTAGAAATGAATGAATCAAGGGGAAACCAAGAAATAGTCAAGCAAAAACAGAAAAATGAAACAATTGAAAAGAATGTCAAGTACCTAATTGGAAAGACAAGAGACATGGAAAACAGATCCAAGAGAGACAATTTGAGAATAATCAGACTCCCTGAAAAATGTGAGGAAAAAAAAGGACCTGGACACTATATTCCAGGAAATTATCAAAAAGAACTGCACAGACGTTTTGGAAACAGAGGGTAAAATAGACATTGAAAAAAATTCATCAATCACCTACTGAAAGGGACCCTAAAATCAAAACACCAAGAAATATATTAGCCAAGTTCAAGAACCATCAGACAAAGGAAAAAATACTGGAAGCTGCTAGAAAAAACCAATTCAGATATAGAGGAGCTAACATAAGGATAACCCAGGATCTAGCAGCGTCCACATTAAAAGAACGAAGGGCCTGGAACATGATATTCCAAAAGGCTAAGGAACTTGGTATGCAGCCAAGAATAACTTACCCAGCAAGAATGAGCATCATTTTCCAGGGAAGGAGTTGGACATTTAACGAAATAAATGAATTTCATGTATTCTTGATGAAAAAAAAAAAACAGACCTACATAAAATGTTTGATCTTCAAATACAGAACTCAAGAGATTTCTAAAAAGGTAAAATGAAATCTTGAGAACTATACTTCTGCCATAAAGATATGTAAAGAACACATGTAAAATTTGTCCTAGAAACTAGAGGTGGAAAGGAAATTATATCATAAAAAAGGGTAAAGTGGTGG